>NC_084917.1:3985138-4728665 GCF_949316345.1 Pungitius pungitius | reverse complement strand
GATCAAAGAGCCAAAGAGGGAGGAATTTGTGTGGATGTGGGAGAAATACACCACCCTTTTTTTTTTTTTTTACAGCGGGGAAGAAGGGGCCCCACCACGATCGGCGCCTCTTCATTACAAGCATGGAGGGGAACAGGAGTGTGTGTTTAGAGGAACGCAATGGAGGATGAAAAGGAAACACAGGAGGAAGATTATGACTTTTTTCAAAAAGGAGGGGAAACCACGGGAAATCTATCTGTAGATGGGATTTACCTGAGAGCCCCACGGGGGCCGAGTATGTCGTTCCCACAGTGTCACTAGAAGATGGTCCAGAGTCTGGAGAATCTGATGGAGAGAGGAGGGACTTTGAATTAGAACTCTGTGTGTGTGTGTGTGTGTGGGGGGGGGGGGGGGGGGTGAGAAGGCAAAGCGGCAGCTGTGAGACCGTCAATCACTTTAGTGAAATCAATGCCTAATGAAGACGCTGACGACGAAGCTCACACTCTCACACACACACACACGCACGCACGCACACGGGCAAGACTTACTGAGGAGAGTTTCTTACAACCCTGATAATCCCCCATAAGCCACTGCTTCGGAGGGAGCGTTGGCCCCGCATCTCTGTGTAGACGAGCTACTGATCTGGAAGGAGCTGTATCCTTTCTGATAAAGTCAGAAGGAACGTTTTCCCCCCCCTGGAGACTTCTGATTACCTCAATAATCAAATCTTTGGATTCCTATTTTGATCGCGATGCCAAACTCCTCTGATCTCCTAAAGTTTTAAGGAGAGGCCTCGAAAGCTGCTCCACCGTACACGGGAACGCACCCTCTCCGTTAGCGCTTCACTGCTCAACTCCCACCGAGGCCCGCAACGCGGACTTGTTTCAACACGACACTCGAGCGGATGTTTCTGTAGAATTCAACCCGGCTAACAGACCTCCTGTTTGACCGAGCGAGGGCTGCGAGAAATAAAAGAACCCGGTACCTCCGTCCGTGCCACCCCCCCCCCAAAACGCGGCCGCAGTGACAGGACACATGGGCATAGCCCGAGCCATGCCTCGCTTTGATTGGGTGCCAGCAGCCTTCGCCCCGGTTTCCCGGGCAACAGTTCACTGCTGACTACAGGGCCAATGGGGCATCAGCGGGAAGGAGCTAAACACTGTGTGATTTATATTCCCCCAGAGCTGAAACAGGGCAGCGTTTCTACGTGTCGGCTGCTTTCATGTCGGCTCCCGCCGCCGGAGCGGACAGGCTCCCTGACACACACACACACGCACACACACACACCACGCGGCCCTGCTTCCTGCTCGGTGGAATAATAAAAGCCGCCATCATAAAATCTAGCGCTTTTCCACTTCATGCTGATTTTTCTTCTCACGTCTCATCGCCTTCTGAAAGTTATAAATGCAGCTTTTCCACGTGTCACAACGATTTAAAGGAGCCTGAGATAAAGCAAATACATGGAGGGGTATAGAAAATTGCAATAGCCTCCGGTGATGAGATGGAATTGATGATTGACAGCTCCCAGAGGCCACTGAGGACCCCAACCCCCACCGTCTTTTCTGCACGATAAGCTCATCTGTCCTCTGTGTGTTTGTCTGTAGCCTCCAGCCTGCTCCATTGTCCTATTGATGTATGTTGTCTTACACGCCAGACAGACAGACAGACAGACACTCCTTTGATTAACAACAGCGGCACCGGATGAATGAGTAAACAGCAGGACAGGTGACTCAACATAAACCCTTTACTTTAAAGAGCGGCCAATCAAAACTTCTCTTTAAGAAACGGGTTTCAAACCTTCTTCTTGGGAGACACCCCGGGACATTTGTTTTGCCTCGATCCGTCCTTGTTTGGCTATAACGAATTCCCCCAAAGTGAAACTAATTCCAGTTCGCTCTCAGAGGAGAAGCAGGGTGGTCACATGGGTTGTATAATCATTTCCTTTGTCTGCGTCCAGCTTGTATTTCCTATTTACCTTCCTCGCTTCCTTTCAGCGCTGGAACGTTTCCAACTGGACCCGTGTACCGACGCTACGCTCGCTGTCCCCGGGAGACGGGACGCCGCATCAGTGGCGAGGGGGAGGGGGGGGGGGGGGGGGGGGGACGGACCACGAAGGGTTTGGTATAAACCCCTGCATGTATGTACGGTTCTGCTGTTGCTTTCAGGTGAAACAGTATCGCGAAAAGCCTGGTAAATGAAGAGAGGGAGAAGTGTGTGTGCGTGTGTGGAGGGGGGGGGGGGGGGGCAGGGGGGGTTGAAGAACCACAGCTGCAGCTGCAATGACTTCCTATTGTTTCCACTCACTGAAAAGCCACTTTCTCCTTCTGCCTGACCCGTCATTGTTCAAGTCCGAGCTACTCCGAGCAGGCGAACACAACGAAGCAAGAAAAAAAAAACACACACACACACACACACCAAAAAACCCTGTTTACTGCATGTTCTATATTTGTCACCCTCCCTCTGTCTCGCACACTATTCTGCTCACGGCCTGAAATTGAAACAGACTTTAAGAGCCGATGGCACTTTCCAGCACAGGGAGAACAGGATGACAACCACAGCGGCCTGTGGAGTCTGACACAGGTGGAGGGAGAAAAACAATTAAGCAAGACCAAAGCTTGAGGAGGGGGGGGGATTAAAAAGTGACCACAAAAAAAAACAACACGCATCCAAACAGAGCTGTTGGTCTTCAACCCTAATCCGATGATTCATTGAGCTGATAAATGCCTCCTGGCCGCGGAGACGCCGCCGCCGCCGCTGCAGATAAATGGACACATCGCATCACCCACGTAGCCCTTCTACCCATTGGACCCCCACACACACACACACACACACACACACACACACACGCGCACGCACACCCACTACACCCCTCTGGTTTCATGCCAGTCAGCCTAGGTGGTATCTCAACTTTGTGCTGCTTCGCCCTGGCTGCCAGCCACGCTAGGACTGCCCCGCCAGACGCTTCACTGCCATCGTAAATCAAAACATAACACCGGGTTGTTTCCATACACACACACACACACACACACATAGACAGACACAACAGGGTAAGTGCATGAGAACACATACAAATGGGATGCTAATCAACATGCAATCATCCACCAATAGCTTTTAGGGCGTGCATGTTTTGCAGGGCAAAAACACAACAAGAAAAGCACGCCTTTAAGCAGGTGTACATGTGCTCACCTGGTGGTTTAAGATAGTCCATGGGATAGCGCGAATATGGAGGAGGAGGAGACTCTGCGTGGAAAGAAGAAAACATGAGTAAACAAACAAACATGAGTAAACAAAAAAACAAAACACAAGCGAGAGATCTTCACAACGTCACGATGGAAGAGTTGTCTTCCTTTTGTGTCTGTCAGCCGAGGACGGGGCCGGCCGGCCGGCTCTTGCCTTTCATTGGCAGGCAGATAAACAGGGGGCCGCCTGGCGCCAGGAGGGCCACTATCAGCGTCTAGGACAAACTGAGATACGGGCCTCTTTTGGCTTGGGACGCCAAGCCAGCAAGCCAGCCAGCCAGCCCACACGCGCGCACGCGCGCGCACACACACACACACACACACTGGAAACTTCAACGGGGAAAGACTGCAAAGCCCGGGACGGGTCTGCTGTGCACTCTGGAAATGGCAGATGGGTTGTTTGTTTTATTAAAAAAAGTGGGGTATTTTGACAAAAGTCCTGATTTCCGGTGACAGCTCGTAAGTGCACTACAAAAACATGTTTAAGACGGCATCCATCCCAAAATAATGCCGCGAAGCACTTCATATTAAAAACACAAGCAACCGATACATCATAATAACAAGGCGATGGAGAAAAAAATAGTAATTTTTCAATGAAAAAAACGCCAAATTCAAATTTAAAAATTCCACCGGAAATATTGAGAGGACCTTTTTTTCCACAACGGTCCAGTTTGAGTTTTTTGGAACCTCCAGATAACAATGATGTCATTTGAATGAAGCCAAAGCCCCAGAAACGTATTAGTTAATTGAAAATGGTTCAGCTCACCGAGTTCACAAAGTCTGCTCATGTGGTGCGGGTTGCAGCAAACGAGCTCCGGGTTGATTTTCCCGTAGGATTCACAGCAAGACAGCCTCTTGAGCTCCGAGGAATGCCTGAGGTCCGGCCACCTGAACACTTTGTAGAGCAGCATGGGGAGAGAGTAAGACTGTTGACCCACTTTGGCGTCCGCTTTGCCGGGCAGGAGCAGGCAAGGGCTTCGGGCACCCCCCTTGGACTCCACCGCCTGCAAAAGCAGCTCTAATTGTTTCTCTTTGATCTTCTTCAGCACGGAGTGGGTCAACGACTTCAATTCAGCCTCCGACCCGGCGTTGGACTTGGCCACCTTTGTCGTTTTGCCCATGCAGCAGCCTCCGGTGCCATGCGTCCCTCTATCCGTCTCCCCGTCGCCCTCCACGGGCGCGCGGCTCCTCCAGAGTCGCCGGACGAGCCCCGATCGTTTGGTCCTAAACATGCGGGACGAAAAGAGGGTTCCCCGGCTAAAAAACGAGCATGGTGTCCGCAAATCATGAAGATTCCGGGATCCGAGTCCAGGCAACGACAAGCAGCCTGAGGAAAGACGGTGGAAGAACCGGGAGCTGGACGAGCAGAGGAAATCTGTAGCATGCGCCAGTCTCTGTTGCCTCTTCCTGCAGACTTGATCACCAAAAAGCAGTCGAGGTTCCCGGGACAGTCAGCTTTTTCTCAGGGGGTAGACAACCATCATATCCAGGTGGTTAAGGCTAGCCTATAAAAATGAATCTAGCAGCATGGAACCGGAACGCGTGTACAAATTATTCCCGTGGTGATGCGCTGTGTGAGCGGACACCCCCCCACACCCCCTGCTCCTTTTTGAAACAAGTTCCGATTCTCAGCACAAATAAGTGTCAAAAATTGTAAAATGAGCTGCGGTGGGAATCAGACAAATTCGGGGCCTAATTGAGCCGCAACGCTATCACACAATTATCCCATGAAAAAAAAAAGACGAGGCTCTCCGTCGCGTCTTCTAAGAGCATTAATCCACAAAATCCTTGATCCGACCGCGCGGAGTGGGGCTCTCCAGCAGGACGAGGCTATATATATATATATATATGTATATATATGTTTTATCTTCTAAAATATGCCACTCGTCTGCAGAGGATGTGATCTTCTGTCACCAGTCAGCCTTCGTCCAAGGAGCCGGCGAGCAAATCCGAGGCTGATTCTCACACACACGAGTTGAGTTGCGTCTAAAAAGCGCGAGAGAGAGAGAGAGAGAGAGAGAGAGAGAGAGAGAGAGAGAGAGAGAGAGAGAGAGAGAGCAGCCCCCCTCGGGTTACGTCCGCGCGCGCGCCGAGCCTCCTCGAGACCTATTTTAAGTAGTCGAATCCGCTAAGATTAAATAATCCGAACGCGAATCTCTCACGACGTGCCCGTGTCCGAGTGTCGTCGGCGTCGGACGGCTCTCAGTCTGCGAATGAGGCGGATGGCTCGGGTGCCCTTGCTGCGTCTCCAGTGCGCATTGACGCGCCCGGTCACGTGGGTGTCTAGACACCCTGTCGCTTAAAAGAAATGTGATTGTGTTGCGCAAACAACAGATCAAGTAGAGCCCCACAGCGCATACGCGCGCGCGCGCACACGCACGTACACGCTCACACACTTGAAGGAGTAGGAAAGTTACAATTTTTCCCAGAAGAAGTCGAAAGAGTTTAACGTTGCGTTTGCGAGGACGACGTTGGGAAACTGAGGCGGTTTTAGAGGCCAAAGATAAACTCCGAATTACAAGTCACGTCTGTTAAAACGTGTTAAGCGGTCAGATTGAGTAACATAAATCTAGTGAAGAGGCCCCTTTATTTCTTATTATAGGATGTGGAAATGGATCCAACGAACTCTTATCTAACGAGCTTTGATGACACGGGGGGGTTCAGTGAAAGGAGCAAAGTTATGGACCTGCAGCTTTTGGTCATTTCGGTGCTGTTGATGTCGGATGTTTGCTTAGTGTTTCATAATATTCATGCCCATTAAATAAAGCATGTATGCTAACCATGTGTAGCTATTAATGGCACTGGCACTCAATTGAGTTCAAACAAGACAGCAGTCCCCATAATTTCATGATACATTTAGTTATTGCAAAGTGAATCGATCGATCTAGTTTTCCTGGAAACGTTGCGGGATTTTCGCCCTCATCTTGGCCTCTCAGGCAGCGTTGCGCCACCGGTGAGCTCCGTAGCCAGGTATGTTGTGGTCAGACCTTTCTTCCGGTTTGGTTTTTGTAAATCTAGCTGATGTCTCCCACTACAAACAAAAAAAAGGGGTCCGGGGAAGAGCGAGTGCGTGTCTGCGCCTGCCAGTCTGTACTCAGGGCGTACCAGGCAAAGGGACCAACACGTCCGAAACACAGACGAGAGCGCGCTGCTGCCGCCCGCTGGACACGTTGTTTTTCGGAGGGGACAATCCCAGGTGTCCTTTGTGTTGCTCCGTCTGCGCCATCAACACAACACCACGGCAATTATGCACAGTCGATGGACTGATGATCAATTTCCCTCTTCGGCTGTTGTGGGTTCTGCCCACTTTAAAAGGGTCGATCCGCTAACACCTATTCATTATGGCACGCGCACTGGGTGGATTTGATCAATTTGTGGTACTATGTGAAGTGCGAGAGACAAATAGGCTTTAATAGCCAGCGGGACGGTTTGGCTTGAACAAAATAGTTAAAGCCGTACACTATAACGAAAAGGCACGCGATGGATACATGGCCGCAATGTGATCACATTGGACCTGATTGAATGTTGAATTTTAGGAACCATCAGCAAAAAAAAATAGACCGGCAACGTGTCCAGAGGCCCCCCTTCACTCTGAGCTCCTTTAGCATGAGTGCGTTTTCTCAATGCGTGTGCGCGTGTCCCCTCCGGAGCCTAATTGAGTCTCTGACAGACCGCAGTCCTGCGCAGGAGGCGCAGTATGTAAATGCGAGTGTCGCCGCTGGGCAGGAGGGGGGGGGGGGGGCAGATAGTGATGAGATGTGCGGGGTTGGGGGTGGGAGGGAGTCAGCAGCTCGTCCCCGCATTGTCCCGGGACCCCCCCCACTGGCGCCGCGAGAGCGCAAAGCAAAGAGCCCAAACGGGTCAGAGGGCTGCGCCGCTTCTGAAGGTCTGGAAGCGATCAGTCAGGGGAGGAGGTCTGTCAGTGGGGTCGTGGAAGTGGCTGCAGATCCCCCTCCTACCCCCCTTCTCTGCCTCTGTCTCTCTCTCTCTCTCCATGCCCTTCCCTTTGATTGTGTGTGCGCACGTGCGTTAGTGTGTGTGTGTGTGTGTGCGCGCGCGAGTGACTATTCTCCAGACTCCAGGAAGTAGCCAATTTTGTCTAACCGTTTTCCATTTCTGCCTGGCTGGAGGAGGCTGTCTGCAAAGTGGCTCGAATAAAGGTGCAGGATTCAAAGATATAAGCTGTACATATTAAGGCCTTTATGGGTTGATGGATTGTTTCAGCAAAACATTGTTTCGGCAAATTTCGTATTTCTGACCCAATTCAATCTACTCTAAATGGAACTTTTAATAAAAACTATGATGACAGAACTGACCTGCGCTACCTTAACTAATAATTTACACACAGGCCTGCAGAGCTGGACCATGATTATATAAATAGTCATTTACAGTTTTTATGGTATATCTCCAAATAATATCTTTGGTTATAGTGGGACATTATGGGAGATGTTGCAAATCAATGAGCAGCACAGCATCACGGCTTTATTGGCTTTTTTTATACAATATAAGGGCAAAGAAAGGTGTTCCTGTCACAATGTTTTTGAGATCATATGTTTTCCATGAATTCTAAGAAAATTGAATTTTGGTTTCCAGCATGAAACATGTAATTGGCCCAGCTACAGTGTATGATGGAGCCCACGGGAAAAACAGCCGTATAGCAGCAGAATGATGATTAATATTCTAGATATATGCAGTCTTGGCCTTTACTATAATTTATTGACACAGCGACTGCCTCCAGACAAAGGGGTCATGCATATGTAATTAAAGAGGCTTACTCTGTCTGAACCACAGCGCTCAGAATAGGCTGAAGCTGGCTCGCGGGGATCTCTTCATCACTTAGATAAGAACAATAAAAATAAGAAAAGTTTAATTAAAAAGATAGCGGAGAATTAATTTTTCACCACTTTCACATCTGATATCAAGGCAGAAACAAGAAAAAAGGCATAAATTGGTGGATGTCACTGCATAATTCAACATATCATGATATAATCTGCGCCAAGAAGCCAAAAAGCTGGATGTGCGCCTGTTTGAAATATATATTGCGTAGAAAAATGCCTCAAGCTGTTATTCCACCATAGCGTGTCCTCAAGCGTGCTGTCGAACCAAAAACCCGGAAGTACTGTTACACTATTCGTAACTGGCCTTTCTGTGAATGGTTAGAGGTCGAAGGTCACGGGACATTTTGATCTCTTGTTGCAGTCTGAAAGGAAGTCAATGAGTTTTATCCTGAGCCCAGAAAATGTAGCCGTATTGAAACGTCTCCATCCAGGAGAGACTCAACCCGACATCACAATAAAAGAGCTGCCTCTAAGAGTAAAGCTCATCGCAAACATCCACAAAGAAAAACTCTGCAGTGGGGACAGAGAAGCTCGAGGACATATTGGTCGATGGGAAAGATAGATCATGTCAAATCACAGACGTTATCTTAACAGCAGGCATTTAAAGAACAGCAATACGATTAATCGCTTGGTATACAAAATGTCAGAAAATAGTTTTAAAAAGCCCATTGAAATTTCCAAAAGCCTGAGGGAGCGTCATCAAATTCTTACGGCAGAAGCAAGAGAAAGTTCTCACAGCTGAGATGCTCGAAGTAAGCTGTAATTTAGGAATTAATCAATAATGAAAATAGCTGTCGATTAAATTTATGTCCTCAGGTCAACCGATTTTTTGTCTAATTATTTTGAGAGAGGGCGAGTCGTGGCAAGTGGCGTGAAGTCGAGTCAGTGAGTGGCGACTCGCCGCGGCACCGCTGCCTGCAACAGGAAGCGCCTCAGCCAGTTTCCAGTGCCACGATTTGCGCTTAACTCCGACTGATTATTTTAACTTTTACAGACGTCAAATTTAGTGTGAAAGCCATGTGTATAGCACAAAAACTACAGGAAAATAAAGCATATGTAAAAGCAGAAGGACATACAATCTTACTGTTTCTAGAGAACAGGGATTAATATTGTTAGTTTAAAGCCAGGATTATCAACTTGTGCATGTCATGTAATTAAGTGCAACCAATGTGGACACAAAGGTTCTTGTAGGACAGAACTCTGTGATCGGCTCGTTATGTCTTACCACCGCACTTTGATCATCAACTTCACTGGGATCAAAAATAAGGTCCTCGGACTTTCTTGACCCCAAAGAAGTGAGTGACCACAGTCTTCTCTCATTGAAGATGTTTTATTAAAACATCTTTTCATCACGGGATTCATGTTTATAAAAGCTGTTCCCAGTGGAGGACGCAGTTAAGGACGGGTCATTTGATTTTTTTCACGTTTCTTTTGTCTGGTTTTTGTTCAGGGATTCAGTTTGTGATATTTTATCAAAGTAGCTGGAGGCCTCGGTGACCCAGTTCTCTTTATAGCGCATTAGTGCGAAGCAATTTGAAAGATCTGCACCGTGTAATTGGTCTACATACAAAAGTGCCAAGGCCCAACGGATAGAACAAAATATCTCAAAAGAAATCTGGAAATATATTTTAGATATGGTCTGTATGTGTTTAGTGACCTCTTCAATGTTCAAATGACACAGTATGACTGGTACTGTCCAACTAATAAAAAAAAAGGGTTTGTTTCGTTTTTTGCCAGCGTTTAGATTCAGGTTTTACATGCTAACATGCTAACGTGCTAACACTCGACACAAAGGAGGACTGGCGCCGATTGAAAGTCAATAGTTTGGTAATTGACAAATAAGCTTTTGACGAAGGCATTAAACAGAGAGTAAGCGGATCTCCAAAGTTATAACAGAATACCCTCATCAATATTAGATCTCAAAACCACAAATTAATGATTGAGCAACAAGGGATCATCAAAATCATTAGAATACATCCTCTTGGGACCACGAATGTCTTTATGGAAGGAGGTTGAGTGGGCTTCCCCTGATCAGTCGCTTTCACGGGTAACGCAACAACGTCAACATGGCTAAAAATGAATCTCCTCTCACCTTTTATTGTAGGTAAGCTCCTGTGTTGACAGATGTGAAGCCTAGTCCATGTGGTTCAAAGGTCAACGACCGGTGACCTAACAAAGAATTGAGCAAAGCAACTCATCAACTCAAAATTAGAAAACGGCGTAACCTCTTTAAAACGCTACGGCCTGAAACATGTCATTCTGAAGCCTGTCCTCGGGTGTCAGGAGCTGACGTCGTCCGCCTTCTGCAGCCTGCGATGAAACGAGCTTCACTGCTATCTTTCAGACATCACGCTCACTCTACAGCCTGTCTGTCTCATCTTCATATCTCTTTGTGCATTTCCATTGACGGTCCAGCCCATTGAGACTGTTTGCATTCCGCTGGGGATTTGGAAGGAATGACAGTAGTAGGCGTTATCTGTGTTTATTTTTTTTGGTATTCATATCGAACTCTGCTCTCATGCCGTGATCAAGCGTCCTCTCTCCTGCGAACTAATCCTAAAACCCTTGAGCCCGACGACCTTTCGTTTACCGCGGTAATCCGTCAAATGAATTGGTCTCGTGTCACCGGGGGCCACCGGCAGCCAGGACGCCGGTCCCCCCCCCCTCCCCCCTCCCGGCGCCCTAGTTTTCATATCATTCAATTGACGCTGGTCCGGGCGCGACCTCTGCGTCTGAGAGCTACGACACCGCAACGCGATCTCAACCTTGACCCCCAGGAAAAAGCACCCAGCCCGAGATATATATATATTAAAAAAAAAACACGGAGAGAACGGGGGCCTGATAATTCGTCCTCGAGCGCCGCAGCCCGAACTGTGACCTACCGGCGACCCCGGGTGGAAAAATGGGCCATTCTTTGCATGAAAATTGCTCCCATTATATTGTCCTTGAAAATGGGAGAATTTCAGGCACGAAAATCAATACAATAGAGACGAAAGGCAATGAAAATTCTCTTGGGAAGTGGGAGCTCTGGTAACACAGTGGGTGCCATTGTGCCACAGACTTTTTTTCCTCCCCAAAGTGGTTTCATGCCACTGATTCTGCTGCCTCGGCGTCTGTGAGCACAACAGGCAACAAAGAGACGTGAGAGACGGACGCAGCGCCAACGTTCACCGATTTCTGTCATGCACACACACAACAGCACGGTTCGTTTTTTTTTAGCTTGCTCTCATGAAAGTAAAGAAAATGCGCTAAAATTCTAAATTCTAAACTCTGCATGGACTGAAGTGAGGAGGTAAAATGTCAATCAATTCAATGTAAATATAACGTAAATATGAATATATGCCCCCTTTAGGTCCATATTGTTGCCTGAATGGCACAAGACCTCAATCACCATGAGACACTTTGCTTGCTTTGATTCCACATTTTTATTTAAACTCCTATTTCCAAAGTAATATCCGCCATAAAATGACAGCTGTTGTCATATATGTAATAATATAAAGCCAGTTTTTGCCCTGGGAAGAAACAAAGTATGGTACAACCCTAATTTTCGTACTACCAACATTTACATTTGGGGAAAGCTGAATATGAAAAAAACAAACAATATACATGAAAATAAATATTTAATACAAACTCTCTACTTAAAACGTGCAGAGTGACAAATCAAAGATTCAAATCAACTGTTATTATTCACAACAGGACAAGACTCGCTCTAATCAGAGTACTTTGCGTTACATCAGGAGGAAAAAGGGAACGACGAACGTCAAATAAACGAGATGGAAGTAGAAATGAAATCTCATGAACAATAGCGATGTGGACTTCTAACATCATCCAGGGACCCAACACAAGCATTATTTATAAATCAATGTGGGATGTTGGCAGTAGCCTGCAAACAACACTGGTGTGCCAAAATATGAAACCCATGCACGTTACTGTTGCTTCTCTCCGACCATTTTTAAAATCCTATTCCACATCAACAAATATTTCACACAAACAAACCGTCTCCAGAGGACAATGTTGGTCAAAATAAAACTTTATGAGACACTAAAAAACCCAATATCATACAAGTTATTCACCGATGCACGTTGTATGTCATGAATATGAAGTCAATGCAGCAGTATAACTCAGTGTGAAACCCGTCTCTTGGTGTGGGTTCATTGACCTTTTCTCTTGACAACTAACAAACAGGATTATTCATCGAGCTCCTGGCAATAACACAACATTTTAGCGTGTGCGGTGGAACCAAGTGAAGCTGCTGAGGCGCTTCCTGCAGGACTGACTGACCGGACGGAAGTGGAAGCCTCGCTTCTCCCCGTTTTAGGATACGAGAAAAGGAAAAACGGGTTGTGCATCAAAAAGAAACGCCAGTCTGTACACGGCCGAGGCACTTTCAGAGCAGCGTGCACATACATATATAAAAGGGAAATGCGCACACGCACACACACACACGCGCGCCGCCAGTCTTTCTTTTCCTATAGTGCACGCAACACGCCCGCAGCAGGAGCCTCAGCCGGAGTCCATGCTGAACAGCTCGATGCCGTGCGGGCTCCAGTGGAGGCCCACTCCAGAGTTGAAGACCAGGGACCAGACGTAAGGGATGAAGAAATCCTCCGGCTGGTCCTCCTCCACGTACTTAAACTTGAGCTCCGGAAACTTCTACGAAGACAAGAGGAGAAAAAAGAAAAAAAAAGACTGAGGAAAGACACAATGCTGATAGTTCTGGAAACGTTTGAAATTGGAATACACCAAATGGAGTCCAAAACGGTTCTGGAATGGGATGTTGGAAAATGTAAACATTGTGAGCAACATTTTTTATGATTGTATAATGATCCCGTTCATGTGAATCGACTACCAGGGATGTGTTCTTGCACACACCCGGATGCTTACAGGGGCCTGACCTCCTAAAGGGACGCCGAGCAATAGCAGACCTCAATACAAAAACAAAGCGAATATATACACCAAAAAAAAAAAATGCATCTAACAGACGGAAAGCAAACACAAGGGTCAGCCATCGTGACCTTATTGTTTGGAGCCGTGGGGAAGTGCTGAGCAATTACTCAGTAAGAGCCTCTCTGTCCTGACTCGTCAATGAACAAAACAGTTACTGAGCTGCACCAGGAGAGGTTATCAAGTTCACAAAGTAGGGCCTCCGTGTGGATTACGGCCGGAGCTAAGCCACCTGGAACACACACACACGCGCAATGGGCGTACTTGTGTTACATGTTGGATATGCATTTCACAGCTGAGAACATTAATCGACAACATTCATCATAATCAATTAAGCATTTTCATCTTTTAAGTCGTTTTTTTTCTGTCATTGATTATGATGTCATGTAATGTTATGTAATGTCTCGGGATCTGGGGAATATTATTGGAATTTTTGAAGAAAAAAAACAGTACATTTGTAAATCATTTATTTTGGCTCCAATAATAGAGAAGAATCTGCATTATAACTTTGGATGGTGAACGGTTACTTCTTTAAATGTCTTAATTCATTCAACAAACGGTCCAAAAACACTGTCAGTTTACAAAAATATACCAAAAACAGAGACGCATTTGATAACTGAAAGTTTGGCTTGAAAAGTGCATTCGAAAAAGACTGATACGTTCACAGCCGTCTTTAAGACTCTTCTTTCTCTTCCCAATGTGAGAGCAACATATCCTGGATGTTCGATTTCTCTCCTCCAAACCTACACGAAGCCAATAGGAACCCACTCAACAGCAGGTAGGCAGCGCAGAGAAGAACATCAATAATACAAAGGTCCCTCATTATAGCCTCCTGTCTCCACACGCCTGCGTCTCCGCACACACACGCGCACACGCACACACACACACACACACACACAGCCGGTAATCAGTCTGCGCTGAGAGACGGACGCCATTGAGTCCTGCCCGCCTCTATTCACAGCCACACTATCGCTATCATAATGGACACAGACGGAGGGGCTGCGCGGGGGCCACAGGCCATATGCCGGCCTGCTAGGGGCCACACACACACACACACACACACACACACACACAAACACACACCAGCGCCATTGTGACGGCCAGACACAATGCAGGAGCTGTATTATCTGCGGGGTATTTTTGTGTAGGTGACGGTCGCGTAGGAAAGCTGGCGAGCTCGTCGCGTGTTGCCGTGACGCGGAGAGAGAGAGAGAGAGGCGCTCGCCGGGCCCAGCGCGGCGTGGGTTTGGGATCCCGAACGACGGAAACTCGCGTTTTAGTTTCATTGTTTAAAAAAAATGATTGAAAACACAGCTAGTTATGCTAATCCGGTCAGTGAGGTAATTGGAGCATTAATCGACCGACGCGGCGGTGTGGACAAACGGCGCGTGTGCTGTTTTACGTGGTCTCTGCGAGCTTTAAGGAAACAAACGTTTCCCTCATTCATTTGCGAATGTATGGAAGAATCGCAGCAACTCTCGTTTAATGTTTTAAAGCATCTAAACACAGACACAATGCTGCACATTGCAGCATTATATTGCTTATATAACCACGACTGGATTGTGACGTTGTCACAATTAACATCATCTGCGCCCCTCGTTGGGTCGACGCCGAGGCCTCCTCCCGTCCACATCTCCTCTGGCTCTTCTTGTCGTCGTCGTCCCTCCCTCCCTCCCTCCCTGCCCGGTTTTGTTCCCAGTCTGGCAGTTGGCAAGCCCACTTGGCCCGGGCGCATATCGGTTAGTCATGGGTCGCGGCGGGTCGGGCCCTCGCCCCTGAACACAGACTGGCTGGCCTCGAATATCTCCACTCGGGGACTCTGTGTTCCACTCCCGCCTCTGCAGGCCGCTGTGCTGTCAGAGCCCGGTCAGACGGAGAGGAATGCGTCTGGGGAGCCAACATGAACCCAAACACACACACACACACACACACACACACACTCGGATGCAGGTACAAACACAGGCACTAAAAATATAATGAATAATATTTCAGGCCATGCCTCGAATGAAATAAATAAATATATGTATATATCTATTGCACCCGAACCTCTTCAGATAGGAGTGTTACATGTTCACTGTCTTCATGTCCGGTCCCCGCCAACACTTGATATCAAAGTTGTCATTCAGTTACTAGAATACTATTTTTTGCTTCCAAAACTTGAGGACATGTTGCTCTCTTTCAATGGACGTGGTTTTGGTCGACCGCTTTGCTCCAGATGGAAAGAGCCCAACTGCTATGGGATGGATTGACGGAGGGACCACAGATAAACAGCCAGGTATCAGAGTAACAGCTGGTGGGGGACTCATTCCCCCCCCCCTGCACCCTCCCAGGGCCCCGTTCCTGAGGAGCCAGAGAGTCTGTGGGCTATCAATGTTCAATAAGGCTGATTTCAGCTGGTCAGGCGAATCAACACATTCCACAGAGCCTCACACACCCTGAAACAACACACACGTACACAAAGAGTGAGAGCGGGGGGGGGAGACGGCCGAGTGACGAGCTCGTCCCCGGGGCATCGAGCGCCTCCCTCCAACCCTTTCTTTCAGTCGACACCTAATTTACATGTCTACGTCCTGCCGTAAATTGCTTTCAAAACCCTTTAAGGTAACAGCCTCCCTTTTGTCGCCCTCGTGCCTAAAACAACACGGCCCGCATTACCGAGACACAACTATTTACTCAACAACTGTCAGTTCCTCCCAACAAACACACTTCCATTGCGTACCGCCCTGAAGTGGATGGACGTCAGAATAAAGGCTAAAATAATAGAACACTTCATGAAGGTCTTTTTTCCTTATCTTTTCATGGACACATTCAAACTGGTCATGTGATCTGATTATGTGTAAAACAGGCACAACGTGGTTCCTCTTCTCGGCCTTTCTGCGTAGTTTGGACTCTTGTAACTTGGGTCTTTATTTCCTAAATGTGTCTTCTTCACTTCAAGTTCAGCCCTGTGTTCAGACTATAAAAAAAACAACACAAATCTCAAAGTGCTGACATGGTAACATGTGTACAGGGCTCCTGCAGAGCCGTGACGTAATCTCCCCGGTGCCAGGGATCAGGGGGGTGAAGGGGGGGGCCTTTAAGTTCACAAGGATTGTTTGTCATTGATCATTTTAAAACAAGGAGCCGTCACCTGTGTGACCTCATCCTTGAGAGGGGCGGCAGAAACATTTGTATATACGACAACTACAATGCAACGTCAGCACAAGCGCCCTTTATTGACTCATGTGGCGTACTTGGAAGCGCACCGTGCTGCCGTGGCGTGTGAAAAGGCAGGAACCCGAAAACGGCGCTCGGACTGGATTTTAAGAGGAAGGAGCGTCCGCTCGTCCCTTCGGTCTCTTCGCCGTCAGCCGCGTGTCCCGCCTTCGGCTGATTGAGACACCAGGCGTCATTCTAAGAGCCTTCGCGGAGCAATTACCGGCTTATCGATGCCTCCACGCGACATTAATCCGACTTATGGATCTTGGCGTCGGGAGCGGTGAGCTCATGAGATGAGGGGAAGCGGGGGGGGGAGGGGGGGGCGCGAAGACGGGACTTTTGTTTGAGCGATGGTGCCGCGAGGCAGCAGGGACGTCTCCCCGAGGAGACCTTGCCCGGATACGCCCTTCGCTTTCATGTCACCTGGTGGAGCTGGAAAACACTCGGGTGGGGGGGGGGGAGTCAACGCGAGACTCGGACATACACACACACACACACACACTCAAATACAGTTGCATGAGTGCGTCACTTCGGCACAGCTCCCTTCCCCTGAAGGACACGGCGGGGTTATCTCCACGGCTCCACGGGTAATAATCGTTACAGGAAGGGGGCAGAATGAGGGCCACGCGGCGTCCGCCCCCCCCCCCGCCCCCGTTCATTCGCACCGGCCGGCGAGACGAATGCCTTGCAGCCAGCCGCCAAGTGCAGAACATGAAACACATGATGAAACATGCAATTAAGAGCTCTGGTGCTGGTGAGGAGCGGGGATGGGTGGGTGGGTGGGGGGGGGGGGGGGGGCGCCGGTTACATATTTCCTCGCTGATTAATGGAGGCGCTCCGAGAAGGGCGGGTGTTAGTAGCCAGCCCGCCAGGAGCGTTGGGGGGGGGGGGGGGGGGGGGGTAACGAGGCGCGCTGGGAGATTTATACCGCCTTCTCCCGCGACCCCCCCCCACACACACACACACACACACACACACACACACTTCCTCCCCACAATCTTATGGGCCCATGATAAAGCGCCCCCCCCCCATCCCATCCCATCTCCCTGAAATGCCATTACATGTTCTCCGCGTGCAGCGGGCCGGCCCGGAGATGGAATGGAGATGGACATTAATGCTGATGAGAAGTGGGATTTAGCCTTTTGTCTCTTGTCCCGATGGCTCCTTCCATCTTTTCCTCGCCTCAGTCCGCACGCTCATTCCATCCCGCCGGCCTCGCTCACCTGCCCAGACTAACTAGTGATCTCCTCCTCTGCTCGCCAAGCCCCCCCCCGACATCACGTTGCGTCGTTTCCGCGTGCACTTTGGCGTCTGCGGTGTCCCGCTTCTCCGCTCTTCAGCCAGCCTCATGTCTCATTGTTTCTCATCTCAAGGCTCGTCCATCACAGGCGACCCCCCCCCTGCTGTGTATCGGCGTGTGTGGGGGAGGGGCGGGGGAGGGGCGGGGAGGATTACCTTCAGCCGGTCTGTGGGGAGGGCCTGGGCTCCTTTCATGATGACTTCCTGAACCCTCTCGACTGACAGGTCACTTCCAGCCTGCTCCAGCCGCTGACTGAAGAAGCCGATCACCTGCAAGGTCACACGAGAGAAAGTGGGGCCCATCACAAGACAGAAACCCCATTTGCACAAAAGAAAAAAATGCAAATGCATTCATTGGCTTTCTTGGCGAGGGCCGAGGACGAGACGACCCATAGCGATGTCAGCTAAAAACAAAGCTACAGCCAGGCGATGTTTAGCTCAGCAGAAAGCTGCACGCAGCCGCCGGGCTTCTGGTCCTAAAGCAACAAGCATCTCTGAGGCTCCCTAAATCAAGTTTATGGATACAGTGGCATCAGTGTGTATGTTGGCACGAAACAAAGAAAATAAAAAAAGTTAATTAAAGTAACTGACGGGTGCTTGTTTTTGTCCATAGAGATGGCAAAAATCAATACTAAGTTAAAGTACCTCATTTATTGAAACAAAGCTAGATGAAAACATGTTGTCAATTTGGGATACGATTCCAGCTAATAGGACATCAGGCTGCAGTCCATGTTCATTGTTGGACCTTTCAAGACAACATTTTCACAGGCGTTTGTTCTTCTGCTGCAAAAGAAGGCGTTGATTCACCACATAAATACGCTTGGACAAAAAAATAAATAAATAAATAACTACTGTGACATTTTGAGCTTCTTTCAAAGTTTGAATGTAAAAAAATGACCGTCGGTGCAGCCATAAAAAAAACAACAGGTAATATCAGTTATACTGTACATTAATGGCCTCAAACATCCAGTGAGAGCTGAACTCTGGTCGGATTTATTCGTCTCGGTTTCTGAACACACGGGATCCCGCCCCCCCGATCTCTTGAGGGTTCACTGTGAACCTTCAGTTCAGTCGTGGAGCTCCGTGACTCTTCTAATCCCGCTGTCATATGATGACACTGGGTGCAACGTGGAGATCCGAGTTAGAACAAAGTGGCATCGTTCCATATTTTTGTGGGAAATGAATTATTATTTCCCCCTGGAAGCTGTAGAGGGGAATGCGCTAACGCGGCACGATGGTTGCCATTCCATCCTGACCAAGTGACAAGGTAGCCGTTCTATTTGGCTCTGCAACAACCGTCGGGACGTCTTCGCGGGTTGTCATATCTCCTAGCAACAGCACTTGTGTCTATTCGACGCAGAGGTGGAGAGCTTGGAATAGTGTGGTTTATATGGCAACGGTGTGTCCACGCCGATAGAGAATTACTACAATTAGCGGATAAAAGTGGAAGAAATGGCTGTAGCGCTACATGGATTCGGCTTTTAGAAAGGGAAATATCTCCAAACCAACTTCAACATGCTAGTCTTGGCTAATACGCCCGTAGGCTACAAACTAAGAAAGCTCACACAAACATAGAGCATTTCACGTTACAAATTCACTATAGGATTTGAGCACGTTTCATCCCACTTAAAATGAACACTTCACTCAAATGATCTGATGCCTTGTGGGTTTAAGCCCAAAGTTGAAAGGAACCCGTACTTTTATGTTTCCCACTACAGTGCTAAGTTCTTACCCCAGATAATGGTTTGATATTTGATCATTAAAATAACTCTGGGTATTACAGATTTTTTTTAATGCTCTTATTTGTCTTACCGACAGTGAAAAAAACGCATCTACAGGCGCTGTTCTCTCTGCTGCGGCCGCCTGAGAGAATTCAAACACATGAGCACTGTTTGTGTGTCTATCTAATACTAATCTCTTCATTAGCTCCGAAAGGCCTCCCACGTGGGGGTTCATTTGGAGGAGCCAAATAGCAGCCCCTTTATCCTGAAACTTGTTCTCACACACACACACACACACACACACACACACACACAGAGAAATGCCTTTGGGATAGTGACTCAACTGAGGGATTGCAGGTAGCATGCTTCCCTCAAACGTGGCTGCACACTGAAGCTCCTCCTCCTCCTCCCTCCTCCTCCCTCCTCCTCCCTCCTCCCTCCTCCCTCCTCCTCCTCCTCCTCCTCCTCCCTCCTCCCTCCTCCTCCCCCCCCCCCCCACAGTCAATGAATATTTGACGCGGGGCGTCTCGACACGGGGGAACTGATTAATTCATCGATACTGCTTAAGCTCGCAGGGCTCAGCTCGACGTGCAGCCTGAGCGCACGCCGCGTTAGCGATGCAGTGAGCGTACGTTCCACAACTCTCCCTGCAGACCGAGAGGACATTCGGGGGGTGGGGGGGGGGGGATCTGTACAACCTTGATGTATGGAATAATTACCACAACTCACCCGTGAGGTAAAGCGCTCCCCGGCTCACGCTTCTGGCTCCTAAAATATTCAAAAGGTGACGAAGCGGGGGGGTTAGAGAATGAACTTTTGACTGACCGTGTCCAGGTTCTGCATGATGTCCTGGAACGAAGGGTGCGTCCGGAACTGCTCGAAGAGCTCCCTCTTGTAGAGCAGCGCGTACACCAGGTTGGGGTTGTGGTGTAGGGAGCTGCACAAGCAAGAGTTGATGATTTCCAGCATCATGCGGATCACCTCCTCAATCACATTCAGGTCCTGGGCCTGGGGGGGGGGGGACGGGACGTAAAGGTTAATTGGTTTCTCCACTACACTGGTTCCAATGGAAATGGTGTTTTTTACATGATTGCTTCCTGATTGATCAGAGTGGGGGGGGGGGGGGGGGTGGATGCTCTTGACAACAGAGGGATAGAAGGCCTCAGATTAGTCTGTGTCGCAGCAGGTTTCCTCACCAGGCAAAGTCCGTGAGTGACAGGTGACATCACGGGGGGCGTGAGGGGCGTGATGGGGCGCGATGGGGACGAAAGACGGAGAGAGGGTCGAGCGGCTGTCTCGATGAGACATGAGTGTATGTTTCCGAGTTAAATTAAGGGAATCAATACCTCTCTTATGGCTGTACGGTAAGTGTGAATCTAGCATAAGCAGTCAGTGAGCTTAGCACAAAGTTTGGAAACATGGGGAAGGGTAACAACATCCAACTCCAATCCCATCCAGACATTGAGGAGGTAAAAATGGAATAAATGCTTCAAGATGTTGCCACATAAAGGTCTTGTCCGTGCGTCTCTCTAAAACCGTTAAATAAGTAAAATAATTAGCCTGTAGCCTTAGATCAGTATTCCAAAAATACTTTGGTAGTTAAGGAAATCTGCCTTGTTATTAACGTGGAGATCCAAGCATCGAGGTAAAATCTAATCAGCCCATCTGCTCCACTTGGGGAACCTGCGCTTTGAGAACAGAGATGCTATCGTGCATTGTTCTGTCGCGTTCTCACAATAATGTGTCTACAGAGGCAGACAGACAGATAGACAGACGCCACCGTGATGAGATAAAGTCCCAAATGGCTGTGTCCATTGTGGCACATAAAGGAAATGGCAGAGAGACTGTGGGAAAATAAGTACGCTTTAAAGAGATGAAAAAAAAACAACCCAGCAATGACTTGGAGAAGACAGTTGAAGAGAAGATGTGTGATTTCCTGGGGTGCGAAGCGCTGCAAAACTCATGTACCGATGCTGTATTATAGATAAGATCCTGCGATGATGGAGCAAGTTCCCCAAACCAAATGAAAAATACAGAACAATGAATAATAACCGGCTTCATCTCATCAAAAACACTGTTGTGAAAAATGTTTTGACCTTTTTACATGAATGAATAGCGAGTTTTATTTTTAGAGGTTTGATATCAACTGCTAAACGTTGATTCTCTATGAGATCAATAAACAATGTACTTTGATATGCAGAACAAGTCAAAAAGACAAACACCTTGAGAAGAACCTCATACAAAAAACGCTGACTAAAAGGAATCAAGGAGTTGAAGAACTTGCAAAGTAGCTTAGCTTAATGCCGTGGGATCCGATGCTGAAACGACCAACACTGTAACACACACTGCAAAGACTCCCCAAGCCTGAGCGTGGGTGTGAATGCTCAGCAGGGACCGTTCCTGCCACGCTGAAAATCAAATAACGACCAAATGCCCCCATCGTTTGCTTTGGTCAAAAGGAATAGGGATACTGGGATACAGTTTTTATTAAACTGATAAATCGATCAGTACTAATGCTGCAGAAGTGTTTGGTGGACGTCAACATTTTTGTCCGTTTTAACCATGAAAGACAAAGAACATCTTGTGGTAGCTCTGTTCATGTCTGTAATGTTGTGCCAACATTTATATTTATTATTGGTATATGGATATAAGTTTATAATGTTATAATTACAGTTATACGCACTCAGATCAATGATGCTTTATACCAACAATAATAACACTCGCTGCCAGGTTCAAAGTGTGCTTTATATTTCTCAGCACTGTTGTCTTACATAGTATTATTTTTCAAATGCATTTGAATCCCTCTTATAATGTGAAGAACACAAATATTGAATAAACCAAATTGAATTGACCAAAACTTTCTTTACAGGAAGCCTCGCCTTCTCAGACAGTCTCATCAGCAGCTTCCTCTGGGGTTACATCCTGCCTCATTTCGGCCTCTAGAGGACACAAGTCAATTCCCATGGAAGTATTGAAATTCCTGTAAAATACATTAAAATGAGGTGCTGAGCCAGCCCGTTTAATCTTTAATGTTTCTATGTATGAATCAGTAAAGCTTCCTAGTAAAAAACGAAAGCTCTGCTTTGTAAAGACACATCTACAGCCTTAAAAAGTGTAATAAGATTGTCGCGAAATCTGTTTCGTTGCCGTGGAGAGACAAAACGGCCAAGACCAGATTGAAAGCAGCAGCTCAGCTGAACGGAAGCGGAGATTCCTCCTCCGAATCCGGGCCGACCGTCTGCAACAGAACCCGCATGTGGTAGCGTTTTGTGTTCCATCTCCGGCGCCCTGACTCAGAAACAAGTTCCTATCTTATAAATAACTCGGCTTGCTGTGTGGCCTTCGTTTTTTTTTTAAAAATGTATTTATTCTTCGTAATAAGCGCACGCGCAAACACCCCCCCCCCCCCCCCCCAGCCAGAGGGATTAGGAGACGGTCGTGAATAGAAAAGAAAACAGCGTTCCTCCCCGTGCCTTGACCGTGAATCCGGACGCAATAGACGCGGCGGGAAGGCGATGGAGAGGCAGACATGAAGGAGCAGGAGGGAGGCGTGA
Organism: Pungitius pungitius; assembly: GCF_949316345.1. NCBI lineage: Eukaryota > Metazoa > Chordata > Actinopteri > Perciformes > Gasterosteidae > Pungitius > Pungitius pungitius. The sequence continues at coordinate 4,705,893 of NC_084917.1, read as the reverse complement.
GGCGGAAGGAGGGCTGCCTTCGTGCGTTTGTTCTCTGGCTCTCCGCACCCGTCTTAATGAGATTAGCCTGCTAGGGGGAGAAGAAAAAAAAAAAAAAAATGCCACACTGGGGAATTCAGGTCAAATGAAAATAGGCTAGCTAGACGTCTGCCTGGCCCTGTGTGCGTGTGTATTTGTCAAGTGGATGAGATTAGGCGGTCCATGGTCTACTTGAAACCCAGACAGGATTTAAATATATTGACTCCGCCTCCTCGTCTTCCGCTCTGGTATCTTGCACTTGTTCCCCCCCCCCCCCCCATCTACTAGACATCCCAGAAGCACATGACATGCGTTTGTGTGACAGCAAGAAACCACCGCAGCCTTCCTTTGCGCATTCTTTCCTCCCCTGCTCCGTCTCCTCCGGTCATGTGCTGCTTCCCAGCCTGCCGCATTGTCCTTTAGTCACCGTCACTCATGCAACTATTAAAATGCCTCCTCTGCGCCCAGACAAACACAGGCCTCAGACATGAGCCATGTCATTAGCCCCCATTTTCCTCGATTCACCAGTTACACCAACCTCACTGTGTGTGTTTATGTGTGTGTGTGTCTGTGTGTGTTTCCATCCGTCTGATTGTGCTGCTAATACTTCAACACCCTGAGCACAAATGTGTTATGTCTGCAGGTACGTTTGACCTTTGCTATGCGTCTGACAAGGGAAATTATAGAGCTCGCAGATGCAATCAGGGACTGGGAAGGACATTGCCGACACTACACCATCTGTGTGTTTGTGCGTTTCTAGCCGTCCCATCATACCCTTTGTGTTTTTATGCATGTTTGTGTGTGTGTGTGTGTGTGTGGACAGGGTGTTTAGAGACACAGACGAGTAAATCCCTTTAAAGTAGGGGCTGGCATCATTAAACCAATAGCTTAGTGATTCCCCGACTGGCCCGGCTGGCTGTTGCAGGGCAGACAAACCAGACACATTAAGAAAGAGCACTGACAAAAACACAAGGGCATGGAGATAAACACAGAGCGATACTCAGAAAGACAAACAGAGAGAGAGAGAGAGAGAGAGTCAGACGCCACACCTGGACGCGCTGTGATAACGGTCTAAGCAAGAGGGAAGGTAAGAAAGACAAAGTAAAGCCCCAAGTTGATGGTCAGACCTCCGGAGTACCGCCCGGTCGTGTGGGGAGTTTTTTTATTTTATTTTATTAAATATTTTGTAAATAGGTCATTGTCTGACCTGCATTGTGGTACCACCGCCGCGTCATAATCACACCATGTTGTGGCGCAGTGTGCCAAGGTCAGCCTCTTATTACCCAATAGCTTCCCACAAAACACCCTTTGTTGCAAAGACACAAGCAGCAGCGCTGTGGCAGACGGGTGGGCAGCGCTAATTGATCCGCTGCCGGCTGCGCATTGATCGGCAAAAGATCAAGGCGCAGCGGGGCGGCCCCAACCTGCCATTTGGAGACGGCGCGATCATTAGGACCCCGGAGCGCCTTCTGCCTGCAGGAGGTGCCACTCCTATGCCCCCCCCCCCCCCCCTCGCCCCCCGGGACTAAAACATAGAATGAGTCAGAACCAAAGAGGAGAGAAGATAAGAGGCAGACAGGATGCTGTGTTTAGAGGGACGGGCCAAAACGAGACCAGTATCGCCTTCCCCAGGCAGGTGAGGGAAGGAACGTGAAGATAAGAGACTAAAAAAAGAAGGGCATCAGTGACTCACGGCTCTCGGCAGAACACCGACTTAATGAGAGAACCGCGGGGGGGGGGGGGGGGGGGCGACTTATATTTAAACAGAGGATAACATAACGAGCAAGTAGCATCAGTCTAAGAGGTTACGGCTCCTATTTTTACTGCTTTAGGTGGTGTGGGCGAGACAATGAAAGATGAAACAGGAAATCCGGTGTGATCCCTGTGCTTGAAGGCAGCAAAATGAGGAGGAGGAAGTATTCTTGCTCTCCTGGATCGTTATCACAGCGGCAATCAGTGTCCCGTTTATCGCCGCCATCGGGAGGTAAACAGCAGAAATATGATGTTCAGTTAGGAAATAATCAGGCAATGTGCAGGAATGTGCACGCGCATCCATTTGATTGGCCGGCGTGCGAAGAGCAGAGAGTAAATCCACAATATATTTACAGGTAAAAAAATTAATAAAAGTCAGAGGAAGCATCCACACATTGTACTGACTGCTCCCATTGTCTCACAATACTTGTGTTGGATTGAAGCAGTGGGGGTACGAGAAAAGAGAGCAGAATGCTTCACACTACTTCACATACGGATTCATTTAGAATTACTTAAAAACCTAGTTAACATTCCTCGTACTGCTATAGACACCAGCCGACATGTTGAACTGGTGCAAAATGCAAATTAAAGGTTTGAAAGTTCTAAAAATGTATAGGCGCACCTTTACATTCCTTATTTCTCTTTCCATCTCTCCCCTCTGGACTTTTTCCACATGAATTGGTAAGTGTGTGTGTGTGTGTGTGTGTGTGTGTGTGTGTGTGTGTGTGTCTGATCTCAGGGAAGCGCTACGATAATGTATCGGTCTTGTCGGGGGAATTGGTTCTACATCAAAAGAGGATACATAAAAACGTGACAGGATCATTCACACTTCAATCAATCAACTCCTACTTTCAGGTACGAGGGGAGAGTCCCTGAACTCGCCGTGGGGTTAGAGGTCATGGGCGTGGAATAAAGTCAGCGTGAGGCTGGCCAGTTAAACTGCAATATTTAACTACTTCAGAGAGAGGAAGAAGTTAAAAAAAAGCATGATTTCAGTTTTTGGTTGAACTTTGTGAAGGCTACACTGAACCAAGTCATTTTTAAATTGTAAAGAATATATATATTTTTATTTACTTTTGGTGTGAGAGCATTTCAGCATATTAAGATTCTTGTCCCATGACTAAAGCCCATATAGCCAGAGTCACCACCGACTGAGGTTATTTTGTGTTTACGGTTTTTAATCATCTGTTTACCTACACACACCCCTGGAAACTGTATATTAAACCAACCCGAAAACACAACGTCGAGCCATAAAACTGTGGATTCCGCTAAACTATTCCGTCGCCAAATGAGAAAGCGGGAAAATTCCTCGAAGGCCTGATAAAAAACAGAAGGCACAATGTTTATTATCTGTTGATACATCCTCGGGGCTCTGCCGGTTTCCCTCAACAAAAGGAATGGTGCTACAAAGCCACGGCGTGCGTCTACTGTGGCTATTAAAAAGAGATCACAGATTGCTCAGCCAGCGCACATAAACACATGGACAGGGTGGTCCAACATGCCTCTGGCTCTGTGTGTGTCTGTGTGTGTAGACTCACAGCAGTAAACACACAAAGAGGCACAGAAGTAACATTGCCATCAACACACAACGCGACACAGCTCGCACCGCCTCCTGTGGCGTGTGTTTGCGAGCGTGTGTGTCCCTGCGCAACAGAAGAACACCAAAAGAACACTTGCAATCAGAGATGCGGAGTAGGCTGCAGAGTGGGCTCCCCCCCCCCCCCCCCCCCCCCCCCCCCAGAGAGCTGGCCTGCTTGGACCGAGAGCCTTTGGCGGTTCCTGGGGGGGGGGGGGGCTCAGGGGGCCCTTACCCTTCACTCTTTCTACCCCTGACATTAACCAGACACAGCAGCAAAAACGCACACAGGGATGGGGGTGCTTTGTGTCTGAAAAAAATAATATATAATATATAATAATATATATATAGGCAGACATCAATAGGGAGAGAAATGGCAGGCGAAATCTAAAAGAAGAAAGTAAGTAGAAGGTGCCAAGCTTCAACCAAACCAAACTTAAAGCATTTGATGGCATTTTTTTCTTCTTATCCTCCTCTCAGCCTCTCCCTCGTGAAAAAGAGAGCAATTAGATGTGCAGGACAATCCCACATTAAACAAACACTCGCTCTGCCTCCAGAGCCGGACTGGGACCGAATCACATTGTTTCCAGATGCATCTCACAAGCCCCGCCCTCTCCGAACCCTCCCTACCTCCTGCTCACTTCTCCGCTTCCTATTGTTGTTCTTCTTCTTCTTTCTCCTCATGCTCTGCTCCGCTTTCATCTCACCCCGTGGTTTCCCCCCCAAACCAACCCCCCACATTGAAATGAGGGCTTGCGAGTTACGCTGCCACGCGCACTGCTCCTGGAGGAGGAGACGTGGGCCGGCGGTGGAGAACGCGGCGGCTCTGAGACGTCACATCCGCAAAAAAAAAAAACCCTCAGGGGGAACCTGAGCGAGCGCGTGAGGTCATTACGACGGACCAGACGGGCCCAGCTGTGCACACAATGTTCGTACTGTAGTCGGCTGCGAGTAGGGAATGCCTTTTCCCATGTAAGCGTGTCTTAAACATTTAATTATCTGTTTGACAAAAAAGAAAAAGAAAAGAAAAAGATTTGGTCGACTTTATTCTAAAAATCAACAAAGCGATGTCAGATTAAGATAAAAATCAGCATTTCAAATTCAGCGCGTCATTGTGGTTGGTTTGACTAGGGAGAGACTAAAAAATGAATGATCTGCTATTATTTTGGTAATCGATCGAGAAGTTTTTTTAAATAAATGGCAAGAATACTCTCAATTCAACTATAGAGTACTATTACATTGAAACAGCAAGGAATTGCTGCTTTACTTTGGTGTTTGTGATGGTGAACTGACTAAATGATCTACCTGCGTATGTCCTACAGGTACAAAACAAATCAATTGACAAATGAATGAATTAAAGAAAGAGCAGAATGATGGTGAGATTGTTAGCAGCGTCCCTGATGATGCTCTTCTAGGCTTCCTGCCATGATCCCAGTGACAATGCTAACATGTTTAGCAGGTCCTCTTGGGTTAGCCTTTTAAGCGGAGTGATATATTCACAGGAGATGGTCATGTCTTTAAAAAACACCTGCGACTAAGATCAAGATGTTGTTTACAACCAACTACGTAAGAAAAGCTAATTGTGCTCCCCCCTCTCCCCAGACACAATTAAGCTGAATTTATGTCCCGAGGTGTTTTTTTTTTTTTTTTTTTTGTGTGCACAAGCTCGGCACGCAAACAATACAATGTGCGCGTAGACCCGGCGACCAACGTCACACGAGTCAGTAAAGTCTGAGCTGGAGGATAAACAAGCGGCATCAGAGACGTTGACCAGCTCCGTCTTAAAAGTACACGACCCAGACTGGATGTCTGACATTTTCCTAGGAACAAAAACTCGTAAAGTTTCCAATGAAATAATCCCACTGGAAACGTGCCCTTGAGCACCACCCGAAGCGGGAGTTGCTGTCGCCTCGTCGACCTCGCACTTTGACCTCTAATTGTTTGTGCATGCATTTGCCTTGTTATTGTTGTCACTATAATCATATTCACAGAGTTCACTCTCCTTCCGAAAACAGCGGAGACGATTTAATAAAAGCAATTCAAATCTCTGTGTGCTTTTTCTTTGTATATTTTCAGTGGTATATGGTGGGTGTTTACGAATGCGTGTAAATAAAACAGAGCATTAAAATTAGCCCTGAAGGAAGGAAGCATCAAAACAAAGCTGGATAATTGCATTGTGTAGGATTCCATGCGTGTGTATAGATTTCGGTTAGTAAGAGGGCCTCATCAGACGGAGGTTGAAGGAGCACTCAAACACACTCACGTTTCCACATCACCTGAGGGTATCTACGACCTCCCAATACGTCTCCAACCCCAAACATGCACACACACACTCATGTTTACGCACACACTTATAGAGGACCAAGCAGATCTAATGAGACAGGGAGATGGAGATGTGTAACTGATGAACCTGGGGCACACACACACACACACACACACACGCACACACGCACACACACGCGCACACGCTCAGTGATATGACTTTAATAGAAATAATTTTTAGTTGCATATGAGAGTGTACACAGCAATTCATGAGTAAAACACAATTCTGAATCAATATTTGCTTAGTGATTGGTTGTTATGCGTCTGGCGCGTTGAAAATAGACACATGATTTCTTTCATTTTTTTTCAGCCAACAGGACAAAAAGTTACCTTTATTAGAATTACCCAGTGTGTACCTTTAGAGCGGAGTTCTTTTGATTTTCAATTGAGTATTCCTGTGTAAAACCTAATTATTCAATATGATGTAATTTACCTTTGGCAAAAACAAACAAACAGTGAAGCTTGTTTGGATTTGATTTAGAGCGAGAGGTACTCACATAGTCGGGCAAGGCTGCGTTTTCTCCCTGTCGGCCCCTCAGAGACTGTGTTGCCTGCTCCAAAACCTTGTTGTGCTTTTTGGAAAGCAAAGCAAACAAACTGCAGGGGAGACACAGAGAGAAAGAGGGAGAAGGGGGTGAGAGAAGCAGCCAGAGACGAATGATGCACTTCACCAAAGAACCCAAATGCACCGCCGTCATACTTTGGTAATAAAGTGCCGTGAATGGCCGCAGACAGCTTTAGAAAGGATGAGTCCAAAATAATGAACATGTTGAGATAAGTTTATCACCAATATAAAATCCAAACTCATTTTTCCATCGTGGCTTTCTTTTGACCTGCACAGGTGTATGCTTTATACACATGTGTGTGTGTGTGTGTGTGTTTTGCCCTTATAGGGGACAGCCTGCCCTTTTGACCCGTGAGCTAACTGACTTGCTCTACCCTTATTGTGTGTTTGTGTGTGTGTGTGTATTGAGTTTTCTGGTCAGAACTGCATTGATCGACTGTGACGGCTAGACACGGACATACAGTATACATCAAAAGTCCTCAAGAATGCTTGGCCGACCTTGGGCGGCGACAGGATGAGTTAATGGGTGCGCACGCACACCCGCACACCCACCCACACACACACACACACACACACGCACACACGCACACACGCACACTATTAGGCCGCCGCAGTGAGCTGAATCCCCCGTGTGTGATCAAGCAAGACCCTTGAGAGACTTTATTGCAGACAACTGGCTGTCACTTTGAGTAATTCTCTCTCTTGTTAATCTGTTTATTCTTATCAGTCTTTTTATCCTCAAGTATCTCATAATGTATTAATTCTATGTTTATGATTATAATTATTAGTGACCTTCTGCTTTAATTACAACTTTTTAAATGGTTTTTCCAGGACCCCAAGGCTGTTGAAAGTTTAATTTGTGTGTCAATCAAGAAAAAAAAAAAAAGATTAAAAAAAGTCCATTGCAGAATATGTTGAATTCAATAAGAGCAAAGGGCTTGCAAAATCTTGGATGCAGAGGTCAGCAAAGCCCCACAGAGCAACACCTGTCCATCCCTCAGCACTGCACAACAAACGCACACACACACACACACACACACACACACACACACACACACACACACACACACACACACACACACACACACACACACACACACACACACACACACACACACACACACACACACACACACTTCTTCATCAGGCTAATTAGCAAAGTGAAAGCTTAATGGGGACATCGGAGCAGCTACAGGGAGGTATCCTTGTTATCTACAGACCTCACGTCTATTGGCCACACCTACTTAATGGGATCTCTTGTACCATGTAGTCAGTTCTCTCGATTTCAAATGAGACCACCAACAAAGTTCCACCTGGGACGTTCGCCCACACTGACATCCCTGATCTGATCCGAGAGGCATTGATGGACACGACAAGGGAGAAGGCCGCACGGGAAGGGTTTCCACGCCGCTGGCCTGATCCCAGGATCAGTTATGAGGCTGCAGTAACGACAGACGTCCCCCCCCCCCCCTCCAGACACACTGTATATGTGTAGGTGCTCTGTTTCTACAGGTTCAAAGGAACATTGGTACATTTACACAGTAACGTTGAGGCTCGTGTGAGTGACTTTTTAACGTATTTTTAAAGACATTGAGACAATTTCTGATTCAAAAATTTAAAAATAGATAAAAGACTTCATCGATCACCTTTAATGTAATATATCCAAGAAAACAGAGATTATCTAATTAACTCAGGAAAAAAAAAAAGTTACGCGTTCCGGAACTTTTTTAGAGAGAAAATTTAAAAAGCTTATGAGTTTATAACTGTGGAACTGGAGCAGAAACAATCAAATGCTAATAATGTTTTGTTTGGTTTAGTTTAAGCATTTATAAGGATAAATGAAGGTTCAACCTAACTAAGATGTCATTATGGAGTCTGGAAACCGGTAATGGGAATCTTTTGCTTTTTGCTGAGGTTCTCAGACCAAACGGTCAATTCAGAGAGCAGGTTGAGGATCACTGAGGGGACAATATGGAGGACAGAAACAATGCAGCAGAAAGGGAGAATTGGTCGCGGGTCAGAATTAATAAATAACAAAAGTGATAGATGTGAGCCGGTGGTGGTAATGCGGGCAATTCAAAGCCTGAGAATAAACAGCAACAATTGAATCAAGGAGCAGAGTTCAGCGCTTCCTGGCAGACACTGGGAAAACGCCTGGCGGGATATTCCCTTTATCTGGCCCGGGCTTCGCTCCGCCATCACAGTCATCATCAACATCATTGTTGTTGTTGTTGTCGTCGCCGTCGCTATCATCGGACGTGGAGTCAGCGGCTCTACGTCCCTTAAGGTCTGACACGCACAAATTCACAGACGGCGTTCCTCTGTGACCCACCACAGAGCCACAGATACCACGGAGAGGATCCGTGAGTGTGCGTGGACGAGTGCACGTCTTCAGGAAAGGAAACGTTCCTTCCCCTGTGTGTGTGTGTGTGTGTGTGTGCAGTTCTCGGGCGGACGCGAGTGCGGTTTGGACCCCCGTCCTGTGAAGTCTTCCGTCTCCTCACAGGCCAAATCCGTCCCCGGCCTGTTGCCCCGCGTGACGCAACGTTCTTCTTTACACAGGCACGCAAATGTCCATTTTGGATTGTGGTGTTAGGCTAACAATCATTAAAAATGAATGAACCCGCGTTTGTGTTTGCAACTTTCAGCCTCTCTTTTGGCCTTTCTCCTTGCCTCACAGATGGAACACTGTCAATGTGTCAAAGCCCACCACTTAACCTGAGGCAACGAGTGAAGCCATACGCACAACTCGAACTGTTGATTTTGATGCGTGAAAAATGTCAGGAAGCCGGTTGGCTCGTGGGCAACACTCTCGTTAGAGCAGACTTTATTCCCATTCATGCCCAGAGGAAGGCCTCCGGCTAAAAACACACAAACTGCTTTGATGGTGGGCCAGCTTTTGCTACTATACATTTCTTCATATATCTTTAAACACGCAGTAGATCGCTCTGAGAAGCACACTTGTTGTTGTTGTTTTTTCCATTCAAAATTATCAGCCAGGAAGGAAGTACATTCAGCACGAGGCAGTTAAACAGCCACAAACAGGCCCTCCTACATATTGTAGTATACAAGGTAAATACCCAGATTTTAATTTAAACCGGCAAACTTAATATTCTAAGTCAAACAGACAAAGTACAGAATAAAAAGATGTTTCACAATTTTACCTTTTGTTTTAGAATTAGGTAAGAATAGGTCGGATAAGAAACAATGGAACAATGGAGGAAAGAAGCTGCCAAATAACTTGTTGCATCATCTGTTCTGCTGGTTGTTGCATAGCTACTAAAAGGTCCTCACCTGATGATGCGCTGTGCAGCGTACTGGTGGAGACAACGAAACTGGGCCGACATGTTGGCTAGTGCAGCAAGACAGTTGGTGTGGAGGTACTTATCCTGGAGAGGACACACACACACACACACACACACACACACACACACACACACACACACACACACACACACACACACACACACACACACACACACACACACACACACACACACACACACACACACACACACACACACACACACACACACACACACACACTTTAGCCAATGTTACTGTTGACTGCAAGATGCTGTCATTACATTTTAGGTGTCTGAATGCATGGCTGGAGGCACAAACTGTGTGAATCGGTGCTCCACTCACCCTCGTGCGGGTCATGTTGAACTGGATGGTGCGGATGACCACCAGGATGAGCAAACTGCCGAGCGAGATCTCGGTCAAAGTTCTCTCCGAGTACCACGAGACGTTCTTCAACACCTGTGAGAGGGAGACGCATTGGTTGAAAACATCGGCGAATCATCCGTCGAAGGTTGCCGTGGAGCAGCCAGAAGTGAGAGCGATGTGTATCATTATTAACGGTTTCTACCCACCACCTCATGGATGGAGCGGTTGAAGGCATCGTCCTCTGTGAGGATGAGAAGGATAATGAGGGCCATGTAGACGTGATGAGAATTTCTGTCCTCCACGTGGTAGAGGATCTCGAGGATGGGTAACACCTGAGAGGAGGAAAGGGGGAAAGCAGGGGAGGGGGGGGAGGTCTGAGAGTGTGTGCAGGTAGCTGCAGGCATTACATCCAATAAATCCGTGATTTTCAAAATATAACACCCTGAGGGGCAAATAAAAATGCTAATATTTGCTCCTCTGTGACAAAGAACGAGGAACGCACAATAAAAAGTCTTTCTTTTCAGGGAAAGCAAGCTTCTTCGGCACTTTATTTAAGATGAATCTGCCAACGAGCCCAGTCAAATGATATGGTTACTGCTGCACATAAAGCCCTGTTACTACAGCTGTGTTTACCACCTGTGGTTCAAACTGAGTGCAAACTAAAAAGAGACAACAGAAAAGTAAAAGCAGCACTGAATATAGCAGTCGACATTATTTCCCAATCCATGGCTGCTCCACTATAGGTGGAGGCACGACCTACATTCAGCAGTATGCAAATGGTGGAGGCGATTTGCCAATGAACAGCGACGTGCTGGACACAATTTGGAGAATCGTGCGGGCTCATACTGTCAGCGGTTGGCAGCTGGCATAGTGAGCCGTGCAGTGTGAGCTCGTCACTCTGTGCTTTGTTGGGGCAGGTTGCAATTAGCTTAGTTTTTTTTATAAGTTACATTTTTTTTTTCTTCTTTCGAATGCACACCGTGTTCACATGTGACACCGCCCGAGACGCTGAGCTTAAAATTGATTTTCGCTCACTACGCGGCCCGGTGCATACGCTCCCCCCCCCCGAGATGAAGCGATTTCATGGCCGTGGGCGTGGGAGGAGGGAGGGAACGCATGGTGCGTTTTAACGAGGATCACCCAATCACGCGGCGTTCTCTCCTCTGGGCCCGTTGCCATTAAACGGCGCACAAACCCCCCCCCCCCCTCTTTAAAACGTAACAGCTGCGAACGGGACGATGGCACCGCGGCCTCGTCTCTCCTACCCACCAGATTGTCCATGTCGGTCCTGGACAGCATGTATGTCCTCATGTTGGCGTTCTGGTGAAGGAGGGTGTACAGCAGAAGCGTGGCCTGGTCGGAGCGCTGCTGCTCACACAGCGCCGTGTACAGGCTGTTGAAATTGATCTGGAAGGTGTGCGGTTGCTCCGCGGACGACGACGACGTGTCTGCGTGAGCGGGAGAAAACGTTGTCGGGGTCATTACCACCTCACGTCACTTTAATTTCACCCCGTGGCGCACGTCCGACACACACACACACACAGTACCTTGCGTGTTTCTGAAGCAAGTGATGGCCTGGCGGTAGGGGTTGGGCCAGTCGGGCCCGTCCGTCAGGTTGGCGAGGACCAGCAGCAACAGAAGGCTCTGATTGGACAGGGGTAAGGGGTTGTGCTCCTGGTCTATCGCCACTTTGCTGCCAGCTCCGCCCAACGTGAAGACGGTCCAAAGCCCACCTGGAGACGGATGGATACATGAAAGAGCACGCGGGTCAGAAAGAAAACACACGTGGAAATGTGCACCAAGTAGGTTACGTATAGACTTTTTGAATAATTCCTCTGCTTCTTGTTGCTTTATGCATTTTAGCGCATATTCAAATATTTATGGTGCATCCCCACCCCAACATCTCTGCTTTTCAAATCTACCCATAATTCTTCACGGACCCGTTTGACCACCAACAATTTTAAATCAAATTTAACCCAGGCTTCTTTAAATTTATTTTTAATTTTTATTTAATTTCGCTATCATTGTGTTATATAGTATTCTACACACATCTGCTTCGACTGGAGAGCTCTTGGGTCCAACCTTTTTTTTTATTTTTTTAAATGTGCTTAACCTGAGCATCAAGACTGGGTGAGACTTGCAGACCTATGTTTTCAGTCGAGCAGATGTGCGGATGGATCCGCGGAGGACCGAGTTGTGAGGAGCGGTCCGGCTTTGCAGTCAACCTTTTCCTAGAAAGCACTAAATACCTTCTAACAACTTGCAGCCCTGAACCGATTTACTCTTCATGGAGCAGCACAGGCGAAAGAGTGCATGTGCAGTCAGAATAAAGTGATCAAGGCCAAAACGAGCACAATGGAGTCACACACACACACACACACACACACACATTGCAGTACCTGAAATTTGAAACAACATAGACGGCGCCACAGAACAAACACAAACTGGAGCGACGGGGCAAGTGGAGTTCGTTTTTTCTTTTTTGGGGCTTCAAGGCGTCATGAGAAGCACGGGAAGCAAGAACACCAGGGTACACAGATGACAGCCTCTGGCTCCTGCACGTCTCGCCGCACAGGACGCACAAAGCCAACCTCTGGCGACGGGCCGTGCGAGTGTGTGGCAGGTTGACACGGATCGACCCCCCCCCCCCCCCCCGAAATTCAAGAGGAGAAGCCCCGTAGATTCGTTGCCATCTAGCGGCGAAGGACGTAAGGGCGGACAGACGGATCTCATCGCGGAGCCGTGCCGGACAGGTTGGTTCAAAATCCCTTTGAGGGGCGACGCGCTTCATGCGCACTGACATCCTGCTGCATTAAAAGATTAAGTCAAGGAGAACATGGGAGTTCACTTCCCTGCGTTTGCTTTCTGGACTGTTTAAAAAAAGGAAGGAGGCAGAACAAAAGAACAACTTGGGACCGTTTCCCCAAACTTGATTGGCTTCAACCTCACAGTGTCTTCATCAATTCCAATGTGACGGAATACGTGCTCGGCCTCAAGCTTTATTTGCGACACATTGTGATCAGTGACCTCTATATAGGGTTGACACGTTGGTTCCCCCTTTAACGTCACTGGCGGTGAAGAACACAGAGTCTGACGTTGCGTGCAAAAATGTGTATGTATTTTAATTTGAAGCATGAACCAACTGCATCCACAAGAGAGAAATTACATAATTCATCAGTCTCTCCACAAGCGATGAGAGTGTGAGAGAAAAGAGAAAAGAGGGGAGGGCCATTTGTGACGGAGCCCTGTTCATCTCTTCCCTGGCACCACGGTGACTAGCCCAATAGTGTCAGAGGGCCCGGTCTGGCAGCCACATTTCCTGCACTCTCGAACACACACTTTATTACTCACTCTCTCACACACACACACACACACACACGCACACACCCCTCTATTTTACTTCATTGGGTGCTGTTTGTTATCCGTCTGGCTCGGTTCCCTCGGCCCGGTCTGCCTGCCCACCACATAAACCCAATAATGCTACACTGCTGCGGGCCTGGCCAGCCGCCCAGTGGAAAAAGAGGAGGAGGAGGAGGAGAACATGAAGAGGAGGAAAGGGAAGGTGAAAGAGAAAGAACCACACGGACGGAGAGGCCGGCTCGCTATAATCAGAATGCGGGCCCCGGGACTTCATGACATTAGAGGCGTCCTACCACGAGACACGCAACACAACTGCACCCACCAAGTCTTATCTCATTTGAGCCTGTGTCCACTAAATCTCCGGAAATTTACCAAGCCATACTGGTCTCCTCAGAATGTTTACACACCGCCCCACTTATTTAAAGGCCTATAAACCGGCTCAAAAACGCATCAGGACACAAGTTTCTGCAGCCTGACGTATAACTGAGCCTTGGTTTTAGGACAAGAGGACAACGCGACTCCGGGCACAAAAACAAAACTAATAAACTTATATTCAGACCAAAATATCATCACGTGATCAAATATCTGCAGAATATTTCCACTTATTTAGACGCATTCCCCCTGATGTCGACCTGGTCTGACATCAAATGTCATTACTGTATGTTATAATAAGGAATTCTGTTCATCTACTTACAGTCACACCCACAGTAACACAAACGACCCTTCCGCTTTGCTTATGATTTGGATACACAGTTTTATAATAATAATAATAATACATTTAGTCTTTACCTATTATTATTATTAAGTTCCATTTCAATATGACATCCAAACTGGACGGAGGCGATTCATAAACCGATAGCCGGGCTTAATACCAGTCATTTTCTGTTCAGTACTCACATTGGAAAACTGCTGATTTAAGCGTGAAATAAGTAAAGAGCCGTGACTTACAAGTGGCCCTGAAGGAGAAGTCTGGGGATCAGAAAATTTCAGTCAATACCTTTATAAAAGCTCCACCGAAGCTCTGTGAAATCGGCATTTCTAGTCCACGAGCAACCTGTGTTCTAACATTTCTGTGAACATCTCGGTGGCCTGTGGATTTGCGCAGCAAAGGGAGCTGATGTGAGAAATATTTTCCTCAAAGTGACAAAGACAGAGTGTCATTAATAGGACTGATAATCTTGCAAAAATGAAAATATATGCAAAAAGCATTTTCACCCAAAACGCTTCAAACAAGAACACTAAAAGCATGTGAAAACATTCCACGGACTGGCTCATAATGCTCATGATCATAATGAAAAGCATGGGCTAAGGCCTTGAATTAATCTCCCGATACACTCGCTCAGTGTGACGAGCAAATGTTGCGTTTAGTGTGCCATACAAACGAGGAGCTGACCCACAAACAAGACGTCTGTGTTTGTGAAGCAGTCAGCAGCATCGATGGAGCAGATTGGGACCAACGCCCTGGGACTACAAGAGAAGAGGAGCCACCGTTAGCTTCTCGATGGCAGCAACACGACACATGGAATTATCTGCATTTCATTGGCGTCTGCTTGCAGGCAGATGGATGGCTTAACTTGTGTGTGTGTGTGTGTGTGTGTGAGAAAATGTGAAAGTGAGTTAGGTAGAGAGAGGGCATCAACAATTACAACAATATTTAAAATCAGTCTAAATCTCACTCAAAACAACCGTATTGTGATTTTCCAACAAGTTGCTTGTTTCCGGCTTATCGTTTCACTAATTGTTTTGTATATCTCTTACAACATTAGGAAAGCAATGTTTTAGTCTGCTCCAATACGGCCTCGGCCATTAAATAACGATCCAATTCTCTTGCACATTATGAGGAGGGGAGAATAGAGGAGTCCAGTCATGAGCAAAGCAACATAGAGGAGTAGAGTACAGTATAGAGTCGACTAGACAATAGAGTAAAGTACAACAAAGAGTAGAGTGAGTAGAGCATAGCATAAAGGAGAGGAGGGTAGAGGACAGAAGACAAGACAGAGCAGAGGGGAGAATGGACAGAGGAGAGGACAGAGGAGAGGACAGAGGAGAGGACAGAGGAGAGAGACAAAGTGAGGCGAGGACAGAGAGAGTGAAGACGAGAAGAGGGCCGAAAAACTGCAAGTAGCTCGTCTGGGT
Source organism: Pungitius pungitius (assembly GCF_949316345.1). NCBI lineage: Eukaryota > Metazoa > Chordata > Actinopteri > Perciformes > Gasterosteidae > Pungitius > Pungitius pungitius. The sequence continues at coordinate 4,690,495 of NC_084917.1, read as the reverse complement.
GATCGTCCTCACGCAGGCTCTCGGGCCGCTCAGACAGCGGCGTGAGTAAAAGAAGAAGAGAGGAAGAGACATCGTGTCCACCCCCTCATCCTCATCCTCATCCACTCGCCGACGGAAACCAAGCTGTGCTTTGCCAATGGCCAGCGCTTGTTTCTGGGGAGAAATCCAGACCGCCTATGAATGTGATGAATCATTTCACTAACGTGAGGAACAAGACATCGGTAAAAGAGCTAGTTTGTGTGGTGGCAGCAGCATAATAAGTCCAGAACAATATATCTGGGGATTCCTTGGCAAAAGCCAGTTTGTAACACTGAGTTTAAGCTGATATAACCCAGAAAGACATTACAAGATAAAATGACTAATTTAATATGATCTATTTAATGACTTTTCCCCCCCCCTTGCAATTAAATGAATTAATTATATATTCAGTTTCTATAAAACAACACATAACTCACACATACAAAACATTCAAACAAGCACACTGAACTCTGCCAACCCCAGATGAGACGGAGAAAGAAAACAAGTGTTGTCTCTGAGCTGCTTGTGTCTCTGTCGGTGTGTGTGTGTTGCGTGTGTGCACAAGGGAGGCGGCTGCAGACAGACGGGCTCTAGGGGATTACAGCACAGGGCACCATAGCTCACTGGGCCAATCACCGGCCACAGACAGACAGGCTGGGTCGAATGCTGATGGCTCATTGATAGGAATCTGCCACCAACAACCGACAAAGAGCGTTTATCTGCGGGGGGAAACCCGGCCCCATTCTCTCACACTCAAACACACACACACACACACACACACACACACACACACACACACACACACACACACACACACACACACACACACACACACACACACACACACACACACACACACACACACACACACACACACACACACACACACACACACACACACACACAGCATATTAGCAGTCTGATGCGGACGTACTCATTCCTCTTTGACTCATCACTTTCGTCAGCCATTACGGTCAGCACGGCTTGCACTTAAATTTATCAGATTAATTATATCCCACTCAGTTTTTTCTTTTTGTTAGTTTTCTTCTTTTTTTTTACTGACTGGCTCTTATCTCATCATTCCTACAATATCTCAAGATGTTTTTTTTATTACTAACAAGCTTCATTTTGATGTGGAAGATGTAGCGACAGAGCAAAAAACAGTGATCAAATAATAAGAAAGACGGAATATTTGCACCTCCTACGGTGGTAGAAGAAAAATAGTTTAAGGCTTCACATGGTTATTAAAAAGAAGAGTGTATATTTCTCAAAACACAATATTAGCTTCAATGTTTACCATTTTCTTTGGAAATACTGGAGTTGACTTTAAGCCAGCACGTAGCTTCACAAACTTCAACACTAAGTTCCTAATTTACCTTTGACAAAAAAAAATAAATGAAACTACAAATAAAAACTAGGGCACTTCTACTTGTATTGACCTCAGCCATTGTGGTATTTATAGTACATTATGACCTCCTTTGTGTCTTTTTGTTTTAACCCCGTGTGGATGTGCGTGCTCTTACTTGCTACCCCCGACGCCAGGCCGTAGAGCAGACCTCCCTCAGCTTTGGGCTCAAAGACGTGGGTGGGCGGAGGACATTTCTCCTGCCTGATGAAGTTATAGAGCAGGGTCTTCACCAGACGACTGGTCAGAGACAGACTGGGGAGCACAGGGAGACAAATGGAAAGACAGGGGTTAAAAAAAAGTAGGTCTAAAAGGACAACTTTCCTCTCGTTGGGCCTTGACACAACTACGCACAGGTGTGTGTGTGTGTGTGTGTGTGTGTGTGCGCAGCCGGACAAACTGAGATCCTATTGTCTGTCTGCAGGTGTCCATATCAGGTGTCCTTTTACCCCTCCCTCATCACGTCGGCTCTCTCCCAGCGAGTGACGTACGCGTCATTATGGCCATCAAAACCCTATCTGATGTCACGGTTTACATCAGCTGCTTGGAGGCATTTCTTCAGCTTGGTAGCGATTAATCAATAGTTTTCTTGTTTGGATCCCATGCTGAGGGAGCGCGAAAAAAAAAGAAAAGTTAATGACTTCCATTAGCTGTCCGACCATTCGAAGTGCATTACTAGACTTCAGAATGCATTACGTGGTCCAGCATTTATCAAACCAGTGAAGGAGCAAATCAGACTGTGGCTTTGATTTCACTTGCAACATCATTTAGTAAGACGTTTAATCTCCACATTTCAATTTCTGATGTTTCCAGTTTACTGTCCTCATCATATTAAAAAATAAAAAGGAGCCTCACTGGTTCACTTTTCCTCTGAATCCCAGACAACGAGGCCACAGAGGAGACGGGCGCCTCGTTTGAAGAGACTTCTTTCTTTGCCCACCCCCCCTTTTATTATTAATCGGATGACACACAAAGACATTGTCTGGAACGCGATGAGTTTTGTCTGCGAGCACAGAGAGCATCACAGTCTGGATAGATGAACCGTGGTCAGATGCCGCCAGGAGAAGATCCAAAGTGATCGAGGCGTCGACAGATTGTGGACGACCCAGTTACAGAGACGTCAAAGCTGAAGGACATTAATCCATCGTCATGTCCTATTTTGAGGCAAACTCGTTTTTTCGTGGAAGATGAGGGTTAATGTGGTTTTAATAGTCACAGTTTTGTGCATTACGTTAACTCTTGGCCCCAGTAGAGCAGGAGCTGGTGTGCGTCTTTTCTCACCATCGCCCCTTCATGATGTGCCGGTAGATCGATCCATCGCGGAGGATGTCTTTGTGGAAGAGTTGGTAGGAGAAGAACACCAGCAGTGTGGTCACTGCTTCAAACAGGATGCTGTAGGTGATGTCCCTACAAGGAAAAGACCGACACGAGTAGAGTCAATGCAAAGCACAGAAAGAAGATTGTGCGATATGTTGATTCTAAAAGAGATAACAAATCCCTCCCTTTGCCAATAACCCCTCTCACTGATAGGTATGACTTGACTGTGTGTGTGTACAGTTAAGTAAGTGAGACTCGTTATAAAGTTATAAAGAGTGCATTATAAATAAAATGCATTATTATAAAATACATAATATTAAGCATTATACTTTAAGAAATTATTTGGCCCTCTAGGTCACAGATTAAATAAAAAAATAAAAATGGCAATAAATATTATTCAGGTTACTCAGTATGAAAATACTTAGGTATAGGTCTCGACTACGGGCCTAAATCACACGTCACATGTACACTATTCAGACAGTAACAATGTCAATGAAGAAAACAATAAGTAACGTCCAGAGACGAAGAGAGAGAGAGGAGCGACGCAGACGAGGGGAATGAGGAAGATGCTGCGTCAAGGATGCTGTTTTGACAGCGCAGGAGGAGGAGGGGGGCGGAGGGGGGGGAAGCGGGGGGGTTCCGCCGGTTCCCCCGTCTCCCCGTGACAGACCCGAGTGGCGGGGGCGAGATAATTCCGGCGCCGATGAGTAAACACGCTGAAATATTCCCTCATTGAAAAGCGGAAGCGCCGCCCACGGGGAGTGAGAGATGATGGCGTTTGTTCCCTCCCACTCGCACGCCACTCTGCAAACTTTCATCTTAAAGCCTTTTCTCGTTCTTTTTTTTTAACGAAAACTACAGACACATGGTCAATCACATCCCCTCTGGTTTGGTTTTTTAAATCTCTTTGCTCATCCCGTTGCAAGCTCAGAGCTCATTTCGCTGAGAATGTGATGCCCAACGAGTGACCCTGACCCGAGAAGAAAAATCAGTGTGTGGAATATATAAAAGGCCCCTTTGCAGTGTTGTATCCAATCAACTGGCATGTGGGACTGCTTGAGGGTATGCAAGACACACCGGGGGTGTTTAATTCAACCTTGCACGCGCGCCAGGGAGACACTTTGAGATACTTACAGCAGGGGCACTTCTACGATCAGGTGGATCAGGTTGGACAGCAGCTCCTCCAGGAGGTCCTCGCTGCCGCCTTCTACCCGAGAGAGAGAGAGAGAGAGAGAGAGTTATTGTAGACGACATATAAGGCGGCTCCCTGCTGGCCACATAGTCTCTCTCCATTCGGCTCCGTCCCGCCCTCACTGCATCCCTTCTGCCTCCCTCCCCCATCTCCATGTCCATGTCCATATTTCATGCCCGCTGTACAGACGGACGGCATTGAGAGGAATGAGTTAAGTGGGATCAAAGGCTTTCTGCCGGGTTAAATTTAATACTTCAATACTTCAGACATTTTTAAGACCACATGGAATGCAATTTCAGAGCAGTTTCACAATCACACCGGACGAATTATGAAAGTACAACGTAAAAACCAGGACAGAGAAGGCGAATTATTGATTATTAAATCGTAGTTTTACCATTTCCCAGCAGTGTAGGGCAATAAAACCTAATGCTGTAATGAATCAAATGAACGCGCCGTGCACACGGATAAGAGGCAGAAAATGAATGGATGGTTGAAACAAATTAATGTGATTGTTATTGCTAAGATTCATACTTCCCCCACAAGGGAATGATGAGCTCCCCAGCTGCAGTGGCTTATACCGTTATGACGCCGATAAATAAAAAAGGGATTTACAAGCCTCCTTGTGAGTTAATTCAACTACCCTTTTGTGTAAGAAAGGTGTGTTGCAACAGCCGAGGGGGAAAAAAAACAAAGACCTGCAGATATCAGTGATTATCTTCCCTTTAACACTGCAACTGTCATTTGCTGGCATATCACAGAACCGAGTTTATTTTATAACAATTATCTAAAAACAGCAGATCCAACTGTGTAATGTCTGTTACAGTCTGCGAGTTGCAGTGGGAGTATGTTCCGGTTTTTGTGAAGAATGTCACAGTTTGCGATGGAATGCTGGAAGGTGGAATAACAAACATCCATGGCAGGATGATAAAGATGAAAGAGGGTTCCTTATATTTATCACGGCTGCACACATTGCAGAGTGTTTGTTTTGAGTCTAACTTCAGACAGAACTGTGGTTCTAGGGGCGAAAAATAATATTTTATTGGACGCAGAGAGGCTTTTATTAACAGTCTGTCAGGGACCGCTTACACAGGTCTGTAGTTGGCTTGATAAAAAAAAAAAAAAAGCTAATTTGTTGTCTCTCTTTAGATGTGACATGAAGGGCTACGCTTTTAACTCTTATGGGCGTCTAATACCTCACATCTTAGGGAGGCGACCGGGAGCCACTGATGCTCTAAAAGGTTTTCCCGCAGAAGAAGTACTTCTACCAAGAAAAAAATATATATATATCTTTAAACTTAAACGTGTGTAAACTTAAACATGCAGGACCTTCATTTTTGTCTCAGACCATTAAGCTGAATGTCCCTCCAAATGACAGCGGTCTGAAATGGACGGGCCTCACCTCCACAGGAGCCTAGCGCCCTCTCCTGGTACGAGAGCTGCAAGTGCAGCTCCGCTTCGCTCATCTCCCTGATGAACACCTTGAGCAGGCAGCGAATCATGAACAGGGCATTGTGGGCCTGCCAGATGAACAGCTGACTGTGGGGACACAAAAAACATCACCATCAAGGTCAATGACTGAAAGAAATCCTTTGAAGGAAATAGTTACAATAGATAAACCTCTGTATGGCAAAATACACAGAGCATCATTTGAATGCAATTTGCAAGCTGGACCCGAAGCCTTTAATTTAGTCAATGCAAACGAAAAGAAGAATCAGGCTATGAGTTAATGAAAATCCTCTTTGTTTGCACCATTGATGATGAACAGTTTCCTCAATGCCACATTACAGCCGACACGAGAGAGGATCAACGCTCTCCGCGCAGCACATACCGATACTGAATAGTTAACGGTGTCTTCACACGGACACAAAATGGGCGCAAAGTCAGTGAGAAACAAAGAAATGATCAGAACCATCCAGCGCCCGAATGTTTGTCAACTGCCAACCTCCATTACGGGCGTCCCGCACAGCCCCCACTGACGTGCACGTTGCTCCCCATACTCACTCTTGGCATTCTGTCGAGATTTTTAGCTCTTTGGTTCTTCCGAGGAAAACTCTAATGAGAGCGCCAAAGTTCCCCGTTCTGGGATTGTTTTCAACTTGGAGAAGAAAAAAAAAAAAGAAAAAAGGAGAAAGAACGTTATATATTATATAACAATACACAAATATCCCAATCTGAGAATTAAATTATACATTCATTTTTTTTTTTATATCACCAGCAACGTACTGAGCGTCTTGGCGAGGGGGATGACGGCCTCTTCCAGTAACTTGGAGTCTCCACTGGTTTAAAGGAAGAAAAAAAAAACACGGATAAGAGATTTAGAAAGAAAAAGGAGACGCCTCAAAGATACCCAAAAAGACATTTATCAGAGGTTGTCACGCTAGAAAGCCTTAGTATAAAATATAGTTACTGGTTCACTCAATCAGTTGGGAGTATTAGTGGTTGTTATGCACTAATGCAACCGATATATTTGATGGAGAAAACTTACCACAGACAAGCAATCTTAATATGTCAACTATATGGCTTTAGTGATATTATGCATACATTTTACTTACCTAACAATTTTTCAAGAAAGGAATTCAAAGATTATCCCTTAAACTACACCAATAGTCCTGTTTTGTTATGTTATCAGTGCAGATAACATAAAAGCGTAACTTGTGTTATTAGCCCAGTCAGGTCTTTCTTTACTTCTCAACTCTATTTCCAAACGAACTGAAAGTCAATCTGTTCCCAGCCAAGCAGGACAAAAACCCTGTCAAATCATTACCGAGGTGAGCTCTGCAAACATCCGGTCTACAGTTTAATGTTTGATCCTGGTTCAGAGTCTTCAGGTTGTGAGTTGTTGTTTAGGATAGTAGAACACCGGAGAAGATACTTTAGGGGGAATGGATCAAAAGGTGGGACATTTTCAAGAAAGATGTCCTCTAAAAGACTGTAATGAAAACTCTTCCAGGCGATGTTTGGAAGTTTCCACAAAGTTCCATTCTGTAAAAGCTCCCAATTTCTTTTCCCTCCTGAACATGGCTATGAATCACTAACCCAAGGTTTACTTACTACTTTCCTCTTGAACTTTTGGCTGCCTTTCTTTCATGATCTTTGTGCAATCCAATATGACCTTATCCTCGTAATGAATTCTCTATTAAAATGATCACTGCATAATGAGAAATGTTCATCTAAACTTTAACTGGGGAATGCTTGGTACTCCAGTAAACCAATTGTGAAACTAATTATAATTGGTGTGTGTGTGTGTATGTACCTGCTGGTGGGACTGATGAAGGTGAAGGAGATGAGCTGGTTCCAGAAAGGGTCATTCTCCGACATGGACTGTGTGCCCACCAGGGCCTTGAGGCTGGGATTCTCGGACAGGTCACTGACCTGGCTGGTGTTTGCTCCCATCTCTCGCTCTGCTGGCTCCACTCAGCCAGACTCGCTGCTCTTCACTGCTTCTTCACCAGACATAGGCCAAATCCTGGGACAGAGGAAACGCTTTAATCATTGAAGAAGATGACTACAAGACAAAGTAGGCCAAACTGATGCGAGTCAGGGACCGTCATTTGTTGCTCCCCATCTCTTTGTTACCGTAACATCTACTGAAGAATGCATGAACCTGCCTCGACCTCCAAAGTTATGCAGAAATGCTTGAAAGAAACGTACACAATGCGATCTGATTATTCCTCGATTTGAAATTCTTCCAAATTTGTGTTTTCTCGAAGAATGACGTATTTGCTCAGTGGAAACCAGAAGTCTGATTATCCAAGCCAATTTTATGACATAAACTGGCTTGAATAAAACATTAAGTTAGTCTCATTTAATCACGAGAAGCCAATCCATCATGTGTGCCCTTGTGCCATGTAGAAATCTAAGATGTTCATGAATAATATAGAGTGACAAGTTCCCAGTGGAACGGATAATGTCTATCGTTGTGTTTCAAAGGAACCTTTTGCTACGATTAATTCTATGTAAGCAACATCCCCAAGGTGCCCAATACATTTATTCTAAACAGAGGTCAAGTTGATTGGATAACACACCAGGAAGCAGGATGTTTGTTTTGTTTTCTTAAGATGGCCCACCTTTAACACACAGGTGCTGAGGCGAACTGGCCTTAACCCCACAGAATGACACGAGTTAACACCTATTTTCGTATTAACAGTAATAAAAGGGAAATTGTAAAATGTCTTCTCATCTTTTTGCATAATCAAACAAAACATTGTGACCTGAATTCAAAATGCTATCTCATGGGTCACAGCTGCATCTGCGATTAGAGCCACCGCATTTGCATCGGCTGCTCGAGGTTAAAACAACTTGTCACGTTAGCTAGCTCGTCCTGTTCCCGGGTGCCAGACCTAGCCTCGGCCATTGGGACCGTAAAGACCCGGCGAACCGAAAGTCACACATTAACATGAAATCATGGCGAGGTGAATGACGGGTTAGTGCGCTCTCCCGGTGTAAACGACGCACCGTGCCCGGAAAGGCAGCTAGCGTTGACGGCTTGTTTTCTATCAGCTGAACGCTTACCTGTCACAAATGCTTCTCGCAGTTTCTGTGTCCCTCGATTCCCAGGAACGTTAAAGAGCGAGGGTTGTTACACTGAGGGTACGTTTGTGGAGTTGCTTTTACTCGAGGGTAACTTCCAAATGCAAACCCTTGAAACCGGGAGGTTATTTGAGAAGATGAAGTTTACTCTAAATACTCCTTTCGTCCATGTTTTCCACGTCGCCACCCATTGCGTGATGACGACAGGCAAGCATTGACTACGTCTGAGTAGAGCCGTAGAAAGAGAGAGTCGCGTCATGTGAAGTTCGTCACGTTGCTTTTGCTTTTCCTGTGTTTCAAAGTATCGAGTCTCCTTAATCGTCTCATTCCATCGCCTAAATCCACAACTCCACATTCATACACAACTATACTAACATGCTTGTGTTAATCTATGCCTGTCGTGACTCTCATTTCAAGGCTCTGGTTTCTTTTTTTTGTTGACGTCGTAGCGTGCAACGGACCTATTCATTCCGGCTATTCGACGCAATACGCACCTGCAGTACCACCTCCAGACCACTGGAGCTCCCCTCCTCCTCCTCTCTAACACGTGCGTTCTTTGAGTCGCAGCCGTCTACGCGAGTTCACGTGTAGTGCCGGAATACAACATGTCGGCGTTCAAGAGAAAACGTGGAAGACAGGCTCTTGCTGGTAAAAAAGCAAAGAAGGCGAAGATTGTTGCAGATGGGAGCGAAGCAGCATTGGAGGCCGAACAACAGAAGAGTAATGAAGCCACCATTCCTCCCCCTGTTTCATCGGTAAGGGCTCCTGCTTGTTATTAGCCACCAAGGTAGCTAGCTAACTAGCTAAGTTTAAACACTGACTTATGTTTTCCAAAATATAACTATCTGCCTTCATAGTTTTACTGATAACATCGGTTGGTTAAGTCACCCACATTGAATCGTATCGTTATAGCATTGCGACAAGAAAGTCGTTAAATCGCAGCGTTTCCAGGTCAATCTCACGAAACAAGGCTAAGCAAACATTTTATATTGTTAAGCATCTCCTGCTTATTATTGACAATGGAGAATCTACGTGAAGGAACAGATAATTGATCCAAACTCCATCATAATGAGCGCGTTTTTGTTTTTGTATGTGTTTAACAGGGTAGGTGGACCAACAAGGAAAGAGTTCTCATTTTCTCCTCAAGAGGCATCAGCTTTAGAACAAGACACTTGATGCAAGACCTGAGGACCTTGATGCCTCACTCAAAAGGAGGTTAGTATTATTTCACCCCACAGCATGAGCTGACGTCACTTATGTTAAGTGGAGATACACGTTTATCAATTATACTGCCCTAAAATCAATGTTTCTTGTTTTTTCTTTTAGATACCAAAATGGACAGAAAGGACAAGTTGTTCATCGTTAACGAGGTGAATTTTCTTCTGCGTTATTCTAAATTTGAACCCGATGTACATCCCATGTGTGCAGCATCATTAAATACCTGTTTTGTTTCCAGGTTTGTGAAATAAAAAATTGCAACAAATGCCTCTTTTTTGAAGCCAAGAAGAAGCAGGACCTCTACATGTGGTGAGTCATTTGTGTTACTTTACTACATATAAATATTCAAATGCCCCTCTTTTTTAATGGTGTTATGGTAAACCTCAAAAAATAATTCAACAATGTCCTTTCCCTGCAGGATTTCAAACAGCCCTCATGGACCTTCCGCAAAGTTTCTGGTGCAAAATAGTGAGTTACTTCCGTCCAACAGTTTTGAAGCTCAGTAGATGGCGTGTGCCATGGGGACAAATGGGTCTATGTGATTGTCTCTCCACAGTTCACACACTGGCAGAACTCAAGATGACAGGAAACTGCCTCAAAGGATCCAGGCCGCTGCTCTCGTTTGATCCTGTGAGTACTACTGGCCAGAAGGAGAAACGGCGTCAGCTACTCTGACCATTGGATAACTTTATCAGAAGTACTGTGATTGTGCAGCTCTGACAAAGCAGCTTTGAATCCACCCGAACATACCAGATTTATTGTTTTGATTGATCTCTAATTTGACATATTTGTTCTTTCTACCCCTCCCACCATATATTATGAATGAGTGACCTGCTATTGCAATTCATCTTTAATATGCATTTTTGTTACGTTACGTTAACAACTGCTAGATTGGTAAAGTTAAGAATCTGAATATTAACAAGTTTTCTCCTTGTTTTCTTCAGAAATTTGACACAGAGCCCCACCTTGCTTTGCTGAAGGAGCTCTTTACCCAGGTGCGTGGACAACATGCAAACATTATTCCTATACTTCTGGGATTCATTTAGGAAAGTCGATCTGTTCAACTGTAGCCAGAAGATGTTGATGCTCAACAGTCTTGTAGCATAATTAAAGACTGCTCTGTGACGGATCAAAGTTTAATTTACGTAATTAACATTTTTTGGATTCAGTGGAGAATATTGAATGCAGAGCAACGCTTTCAAATGTGTATTTTTAAATTGAAGGACGTACTCAATACGTTTTACTGTTGCAGACATTTTCCACGCCACGCTACCACCCGAAGAGTCAGCCCTTCGTGGACCATGTCTTCACATTCTCCATCGCAGACAACAGGATATGGTTCAGAAACTACCAGGTAATTCACTCATCCAGCCAGCTCGTAACATCCGCATTTGTTTTGTCTTATGTTCTTCTGTTGTGGCATCAGTACTCGGATGTTTTCACTCAGCAAAAAATCTGATCTCTGTTTTCAGATCATGGAGGAGGATGCCGCTCTAGTGGAGGTCGGCCCTCGCTTTGTTCTCAACCTCATCAAGATCTTTCAGGGGAGCTTTGGAGGGCCCACGCTTTTTGAGAACAAAGACTTCAAGTCTCCGAACATGGTAAAAGTTCTAGTTTGTACTGTAAGCATGTTATGTACCCAATTTATGCCATGTCATACCTTATCTGACTGTCACCTGTCCTGTCACGTGCACAGCACCGGCGAGAGATCAGACTGTCTGCTGCGGCCCGAGTGCGTGAGAATCAGATGGTGAAGGAAATGCAGAAAACAAAGAGGTCGGAAGCTAAGGTGGACTTGGTCACCGACGTCACAGCGGACGTCTTCAAGACGCCGGGTCAGGAGAAGGCTGTTCACATCCAGACGGAGGCACCCCCACCAGTACTGAAGAAAAACAAACTTAAAGCTTTCAAACAAGAAAGGAGGGCGCGCAGGTAACTGGATTGGCTCGATTAGGCCAATGATTGGCTTACTGCTGATATAACTCAGTGTGCACAGCAGACGTAGTGTTACACCCGTGCAGTTGAGTCCCAAGTCTATTTGAGCTTTGGTGGATTAAAAAGACTTGAAACAGTGCAACATATTCTCACTTTTGGCAGAAAATTTGAAATATACACGTGTTGTGTTCAATGTCTTTTGCCATAGTTTGTGTATTCACACAACACATTTATTTGCGCCCTCCTTCTGGAGGACCATAATGTTTGTAGCTGTCCGTAGATGTCTCAGCTTTAATTGAAAACAATATTTGCTTCTTTTGATAAACCTATTCAAATGTATAAAAAAAGTTTGTAAATTGAGCGACCATTTGTTTTCAATGTCATGAAAATAAAACAATTTTAAACTTTTCCAGGTCATCTAACTTTTTTTTTTTTTACACATGAACAATTATTGAAGTGCATAGAAGTCAAAGGCCTGTGGAGTTTTAACCTACTAGACATGAACAAAACAACTCGAATATCTAAGCTTCAGAAATCTGTATGGACAGAAGAACAAACATGTCCGTAAAAACCTGTGTTTTCAGACCCGATAATCGAATGCATACACAGTAGCATTACAATCTTTCTCCATATCTGTGACATGTACTTATGGTATTGACCTAAAGATAATTACCAGATAGGACCACGAATGTGACATTGTCTTTCCACAAATGACTTTGCGAGTGACGGGCCGGCTCATTTTGTACAGACAACACAACCGTTCCCATTGTCCTTTACACTTGTAAAGGTCCAGTATGTGTCACCCCTGAGCACCACATGGCAGCGCCGCAGACTTTGCACTCCCTTCCGAAGCGACTGTGCCTCCCCCTGAATGTATTCAACGATTTGATCACTCCTCCTCCACCTCTTCATCAGGACAACAAAAGTATTCCACGAAGCAGATCTGTCCGTCGTCATTTCTGATCAGGTACTGCAGAGACAGGAAGCCTCTGCTGTCCGTCCTCACGGAGACTTTACAGGACAAAGCCAGGGCTTTGGTAGACGGCTTGAGAAGGGACATCTTGTATCTGACAGGCATTAATAAAAGTCACTTATTGCTTTATAGAGACAATATCACTGACGTGAAAAACGAATGCCTAAGTAGCAGAACTGACCTTTTCCATGGGAGGCATTTTGACATGAAGTAGAAAAATCTAAGGACTAATTGGTTTGCAAAAATATTTTCATTGGTGTGCCTCAGTGAGACATTTATGTAATTACACGCTAACTTAGGTCAAATGTCAACCGTCAAACATTTCTATTACAAAAGTAGAGTACAGCGGCATATGAATTTGGTAGTAATAATCAATTTTTTGTCTTTTAAAGCGCCATGTGTTGATATATCTCTGTGCAAACCTGTTGGTTTGTGTCTTGTCGCATCGGAACAGCTCCATCATGTCTGAGTCTTTGGGATAATCATAATGGGCATTTCCAGAGTTCCCAAATGTAGACAATCTGGGGAGCAGAACACATTCCACAGGGTTTACAAGAAAAGTTAAAAGGAAGAATTTTAAAGTTTTCTTCTTGATTAAATGAGTGTACAATACGTGTATTATAAACAGTTCTTTGGATCCGCAATATATTTATTGATCAAATATACAAATTACATTAGACCGTAGAAAAAGAGGTGACGCTTAAAACAGCAGTTTCAAGGATTGGCAACACACCTGAAGTACGGCTGGCTGGGGGACATGGTGATCTGCAGCACCTCACTGGTCATGTCCAGCTCAGAGAAGGCTTCCTTCAGACTCTCTGACTGCAGGATCACCTTTGAAAAGAGCCAGAGGTATTTGCCTGATCTCTGTAGTGGTATATATAAAACACAGTGTATGCATTATATGAAGTAGTGTAGGTGCACCTTGTTCGTGACGTTGGTGCTGCAGAACTCAAAGTCTACTGGCTCCTCTGGTTCTTGTGTGTTGATCTTGCACACAGTGACTACTCCACCCTCCTCCAGGAACAGGGTGAGGGGGTAACCGTACCCCTTGTAGCACATCCGCAAGGCTGTTGATACTCCTTCAACAATCCACAAGGGACATAATGTGAGATGGATACTTAACCAAAACCCGGCTAAAAAGAGAAGCTGAGTAAACTTTGCTTAAAAAGGATTTAGGATGTATTGCTTCCTTTATCTGTACCAGGGACTGTGCTTCCTCCAAAGATATTAAGGCAGTCCAGCAGAACTGTGAGGTTGACCTGGAAACCGACCGAATCTTCACGTATGGTGAACTCTTGGAAGATCTCCGCCTGGAAGAGAAAGAAGACATTTCTGTACTTCCAGGCTTAACTGCTTTTCAACCAAATCCCTCTCTTTCACTCTGCGCCTAAATCAATGACAGAGGATAAAAAGGTAAAGTAAACCCACCTGGATGAAGGCATTGGCCTGCAGACATTTGGAGTCCTCCACGGTGACCTTCAGGCCGTTGGGTGTGGCGCTGAAGATGGCGTGGTCTTTGAATGTGATGGCTTTCAGAAGGTTGGACAGATTGCGAGCGTTGTCCAAACTGGCCACTAAAACATATTGCTCATCATCGGCTTGCGACTGCGTCGACAGGGGCATCGTGGCACTGAAATTAAGACACACGGAATTCTACACGGAAATGATTGTGAATAATTTATAGACGACAAACGTGTCATTGTCTAGTATTTAGCTACCTATTTCAAGCTAGGCTATAAATGAAAACGCAACACATGAAACGATGTTTACTAAACAATTTCTAGTGAAGAAATAAAACAACGATAATTTGTGCCATTAAATTGATCTGGGAGCCCCGATAAATACACATTAAAGTGTTTCAGGTAATGCGTAAGCTAACGTTACTTACAACGATTTCTATCAACGTTGAAATCTTTGCAAACGTTACATGCAAGTGTTTTGAAGAAGTGCGCCGCCGACAACTTCCGCTTCCGCTTACGTCTTATGCGGCGGAAGTCAGCTTTGCGCATGTGCAGAAACATTCCAGGGACTCAGGAGCGGAGACCAAAACACCGAAAAAATATCCGCTCTTTAGTGGCAGTAACATCGCCTGTTAACAGATCCAAAGAGGTGAGAATTATAACGTGTACACACTTAAACTTTTAATGGCTTTAAAATAAATTTCCCGACTGGGCTATGTATAATATTTCATACCTTTAACGTTCTCCGAGCGATGGCAGGAAGCTAGCATTAGACAACGTTAGCTAACACGGTGTGTGAGTGTGCTGTTAGGCTGGTTAGCACTTATACTTTCAATGTCCTCTGTGGTCTTGAGCAGAGGCTCAACCGATCAACAAGTCTTTCGTGGGTTATTTTTTTTTTACCATAGTGCTTTAATACCTCGGGGAGGGATGCATATTACATGTGGTTACGAAAGAACGGAGTCTACGTGTTATGATGTAACGTTACAGCACGCACATTTTCTTTTAAATTCAGCTGAATTTATCCCTTTTTGAACACTTGCCTGCTGGGCACAAACCGTTCAAGTTGATTATGATGAAAAATGGCCACCTCATAGCTCACAAAGATAACCATGTTTAAAGCGGTGTGGGTTGTGTGAGTTATTGTTATTATTATTTTGACATTGAATCTTTTTGTTCTTCTCCTTGCTCTAGATTGTGTGTCTAAGCTGCAGTCATGGTGTGCATCCCCTGTATTGTGATTCCAGTCCTGTTGTGGGTCTACAAGAGGTTCCTGGAGCCATACCTCTACCCTTTCATTTCACCAATTATCAATCTATTCTGGACCAAAAAAGCGGTCCTGGAGACTGCGGCTAGTGACCAAAAAGTTAGTGACAAGAAGAATGGAAATTACACTGTAAGTGGATTTAATAGTAATTATATTATTACGTCATTGTTATTACATTACATGCCATTAAGCTGACTATTTTATCCAAAGCAACTTGACAATAAGTGCATTACATTCATAAGGATACAATCCCATTGTAATGTTAAATCCTTTTGTCTTCATTTAGTTGTGCTGAGCTCAATATTCATGTTGACAATATTCTCCTGATCTGCCGGAGGAATATCATGTGAATGTATGAAATGTAAAAGCAGAGACCACTTGAATACAGCTTATACAGATGCTGGATGTATGTCTTATAATTAACACCTGATGAATTTTCAGTGTCCGGTTGTGTTTGACTTGATCTAATCCCAATTTACTGCTCTTAGTTTGATTGTATGTTGCTAATAACTGCATTTTTTAAAGACATTTTCCTTTTAATGTGTTTCAGCCTGAAAGCAACGGGGAGGCAGCTGCCAATGGATCCACTATAGTAGCAGACAAGAAGACAGATTGACACCTCTTAATGATTATAACGCATCTAAAACTGTGTAAATATTCCAGTCGTATAATCTAGAGAAACTATGAATTAACTTATAATTGGTTGAATCGAGTGGTTTTTAACACCCTTCCATATTATTGTATCTTGTTTTAAAAAATAATAATTTGTATAACGGTAACTTAAAGAAATGTTTTATTGTTGATATATGCATATATATGTCTTTTTCTAAGACAAAATTGCAGTTTAATGAATAAATAAACACAAGAAAAACTACAAATATTTTGCTTATTTTGGGGGAGTTAGGGAGTGATAGAGACCGTACCATTTTAAATGGCCCGCCATATACCTCCTGGAATTACATGTATCTGTATGTAAAATGCATACTCAGACAGGGCCTTAGCTAGAATATTAGGAATAGGTCTTAAATGCAAATTACACAACCCACTGAATTATTTTGACCAAAAAATAAATTATTAATATTAATAACTGTCACTTTGAAGCCTTGAAATCCAATTTAAACATGACAAGTTGAAAAATAGCCAAATCTTATGCAATTCCTACAATGTGCATGTTTGAATGTTCAAGTGTAACTTTCACCACTAGAGAGCACCATGGTATTATAACCTATATGCATTCTATGATTAGAACTAATGACAGTGAGCTGGCATACTTTTTTAATCAATCAACAATCCCAGATTCACTGTAGCAGCGTGGCAGTCAAAGTGTATTGTAAATATTTTCTGCCTTAGTGGTTAATGAATTTCATGAAGCAAAAGCAGTATTGGCCTACAGAATTATAACTGCACATACATTCATAATAGTATTAAATGTGAGTTATCTCACTTATATTGGTAGGCATAAAGAATCCTAACTGTTAGATCACCACATTAGTCATTTTTACGACCGAGTGGAGCCTAACAATATATCGCTCAATTGAATTGAATTACTGTAACAGTAGAGCTCAGCAACACTCAATTCTCGCGAGAGTTGTGTAGGCCAATACAGCTATGGCTCCTAGTGCTATCACCGGGTCGTAAATTAATCTAACGTAACAGGTAGCATAGCTAATCTGGCTGTCTTCGATCAAAGACATTGGGCATATTTCCATTTATAAGAGCGAGCATTACACCAATGTCTCTATCATCCGAGAAGTGTTGGTGCATAGGTGCTTTAGTCATAAAGATGCTGCCCGGTTGCTAGCACGCTGCAGTTAGCATAGCTAAATGCTAAAGCTAGCTCCGCCTGGGACAACGTGAGGAGCATATTTACTGAGTAACGTTATCTAAATTACTTCCGATTCACAATGAAGTGTCACTATGACGTCTTGGACGTAAAACGAGACGCGGGAGATGGTGACTTGAAGAAAGCTTATCGTAAATTAGCATTGAAATGGCACCCGGGTAAGTTGTGGTAGAAATAATTCCATGACCTGTCAGTTGACCAACGTAAGGTCAACGCTACTCTTATCACTGCAGTCTTTGGCCTAGGCTACTTCTGAAATGTATTGGATGTTAGGTATAGTAAGCCTTTGTGCTTCCGTGATATCAACTAACAGGAATCACCCATTTCTAATGTTGGAACGGTTAACGTTTGTAACTTCCTTTTGTGCTGGTTTATTCCCTCTACTCTCTCACTTTAACATCAACAATGTCTTCCGTCCGATATCATTTGCAGATAAGAACCTGGACAATGCAGATGAGGCGGCGGAGTATTTTAAGCTGATTCAAGCCGCTTATGATGTCCTGAGTGATCCGCAGGAGAGAGCCTGGTGCGTACTGAAGAGGCACAACGACGTTAGCACAAGAGACCAGCTCACCTGGTGGCAGTGGCGCTTCCTGTGGCAGGCTCAGCTGCCACGACTTGAACTAACAATCACACAAATCATACATGTGGATCAGATGTGTTGTAGTCTTTAGAACAGCCATTTCTTATCCGTATTTACCATCCTTCTCTCCGCTGCCTCTAAGTTTTTATCATTGTCATGTCAATAACTGGCAACTGATGTTAGCATGTATTAGCTTATTTTAATCAAATTGATAGCCATAATATTACAATACAACTACCAATGGTTGTAATATCAAGGACTTCAATGTATTGTTACTTAGTGTTAAATGATGACAAATTAAATCAGCCCTGGCATCTCTCTTGCTGTGTTGTTTGTGCAAACCGTGTGGCTTGAGTTAGCTTGTGTTCGTTTGAATCCATTGTTTCCTTCTGTGTCGCAGGTACGACAATCACAGGGATGCTCTGCTGAAAGGAGGAGTCAGTGGAGACTATGAAGATGACAGCATTGACCTGCTGCAGTACTTCACGGTCACCTGCTACGCCGGCTTCGGGGATGACGAGAAGGTGAGAAGTCCGCAGTGACAAGCGGCCACATCCAACGCTCAACCAACGGTGCTTCAGTCCAGTTCTTGATCTGGAAGAGAAGTGGCACTAGAATCAGGATCTCCGTCTGCCTAAGACATTTCAGCGATTCATGTCACCATGTGATAGTTGGATAAAATCGCCTCTCTAATCTGTCGACGTTACAACATGAGGAGCGTAAGAAGAGAAAAGTAGACAAGGCGTCCCGACCCAGGCATTAATTTAATCAAAGCTCAGACAGTCTGTCCTTGTTGCAGTGCAACTAAGGAGGAAGCAGTAATGACATCATCATATGCATTTAACAGAATTGTGCCCCACTTAAAAAGAAAAAAAAGAAGGTATTTTCTGTAACGCAATAACACTCAAACAGTTAACCAGAACAGGGGACAGAGCCAAGATTTGATGAAACCCAGGATGAATATTTGGCGTTGACTTCTAAACGCGGCGTACATCTCCTTGAACGGGACACGGTGCTTTGCTCGGTCGTGGCAGGTTCTTTCTTTGGGGCCAGAAATTCTTTGCGCATCTCAGAATCTATCATTTTTTCTCATGAATAATTCCCTTTAATTTTGATGTGTCCTTTTAGGGCTTTTACTCGGTCTACAGGAATCTCTTCGAGTCCATTGTGAAGGAGGAGATGGAGCATGTCAAGGTGGATGAAGAGGAAGAAGAGAAGGACTTTCCTCCCTTTGGAGACTCTGAGAGTGACTATGACAGCGTAAGCCAGCCCCACACTGAAATCTCACGAGGTTGTTTTTCTGTTGTGCAACGAATGAGTTCTTTTGTACGATTCAGTTACATGAATAAAAAAAGCACATTTTTTGAGCTGGTAACTTTTAGTCAACAGGAAACCTTATTAGTCGGCCTGTGGGCTCATCCACTCTCTGTATTTGCATATTGCAGGTGGTGCACATGTTCTATGGCTACTGGCAGAGCTTCTGCACTCGCAAAAACTTTGCCTGGAAGGAGGAGTACGACACGAGGCAGGCCTCCAACCGCTGGGAGAAAAGGGCCATGGAGAAGGAGAACAAGAAGACCAGAGAGAAGGCTCGGAAGGAGCGCAACGAGCTTGTGCGCCAACTCGTTGCCTTCGTTCGGAAGCGCGACCGCCGCGTGCAGGCCCACAAGAAGCTGGTGGAGGAGCAGAACGCCGAGAAGATCAAGAAGGTGGAGGCGCTGCGGCGGGAGCAGAAGCTCAGCCAGGCCAAGTAAGCTGCGGCCGGGTGAACGCGACGTGAAACCTTTCCCTTCTGCTCTTAATGCTGCGATGTGTGTCCCAGGCTGGCAGAGGAGTACAAGGAGCAGAGCTGGGCGGCCATGTCTGAGCTCGAGAAGGAGCTGCAGCAGATAGAGGCGCAGTACGGGGAGGAGTTTGGAGACGCATCGGAGAGTGAGGAAGACGAGCTGAACAGTGAAGAGGGAGGAGGTCAGTGAAGTTTTATTGGTTCGGGCGCACACACACACACACACACACACACACACACACACACACACACACACACACACACAGAGCATGAGCTCCGTAACACACTGATTTGGTGGGAGAGGTTTGACATTAGAACAGTTAAAGCCGCATGTTCTTTTTCTCTTCCTCTAACTCAAAAGCACATTATTAATGTGCGGTTAATGTGTAAGATAAAACATTTTGAATTAATCCAAAAGGCAGCAGATCAACGAGCCGTTTTGCTATTTCCACTGACAAGTGTTACCGGCGAGTGATGTGCGTGCCCGACGCTTTTCTTGATCTTTTTCTTTTCTCAAATGCATAAATATTCATTCACAGAAGCAGAGCAGCCTGAAGGAGACGGACTGACAATCGATGAGTACTATGATGATCTGTACTGCGCAGCCTGTGACAAATCCTTTAAATCAGATAAAGCGTGAGTGACCTTTCGACTAACTCCACCTGCTTGTGCCTCATGTAACTGTGTATTGTTGTGTTTACAACTCTAGTCAAACTTAAGTGACTATGTCAATTGTTGTCATTGTTCACGCGTTGATTCTGCCTTTTTTTTGTTTTGTTCGTTCTTCATTTTATTCACCTGCTTTAGCTCATTTAGTTTTTCTTTAGAGGAATGGCAATAAATATTTTTAATAATTATAATAATTGTTGTAGCTAATAATGCAAATCTGCATCCGTTTTTTAAAATTCCCTTTCTTTTTGCAGTATGAAAAACCATGAAAAATCCAAAAAGCACCGGGAGCTAGTGGGGTTGCTACGACAACAGCTGGAGGAAGAGGATAATTCATTTGGTCTTAATTTGGATGGAATAGGGCAGGAAAATGCTCAAGATGAAGAGGAAGAGGATAACAGGCCACGGCAAAAGTATGTAGCCTTCTTTCTTTTCACCTGGTTGTCACCTGGTGGTGAGAATAGCCTGATGACTCATCAACATTTACATTTTCCTTTTCACTTTCTCAGGCTGTCCAAAAAGCAGAAGAGAAAAAAGAAGCAGCAGAAAGTAGCACAGGTGAGGGTCGTCTTTCATTTCTTTCAGAAGCGGTGTACGGGTTGGTGTAAAAAGCCAGATGCATTCATGCTCTTCTCTCCATAGCAGAGTGCTCCAGGGGAGGTGGGAGAGCAGGAGCAGGCGGAGGCGGAGAAAGTGGAGGTGGAGAAACCAACAGTGACCAGGAGCGAGGTCGATGCCCCCGAGAAGTCAGAGAACACCAAAGAGCCTGAGAAGCAGGATGACCCCTCTCCTGCAGGAGTCACGAGGTCAGTTGGTTCACCAGTCTGTCTGTTGCTGGGCAACTGTTCAACAGTTAGTTCTAGCAGAGGTTTTTTGCCAGAGACCACTGGCTGTTAGAGATGAACTTGGCATTTGAGTTTTCGATTGAATGGTGCACACCTTGTATTTATGAATTGTCATTTGTACTTATGTGTTGACCAAATGTTGCCTCAGCAGCTCTGGGAAGACAAAAGGAAAGAAAGGAGGAGCCAAAGACAAACCGAAGAGTGTCAACAAGTCTAACACAGGAGTGGAACAGATTCCTGAGGTTTGTACCGTTAAACCCAGAGTTTAAGAGGATTTATGGGAGTGGTTGTCTGCATCTTGGTCCATTTAGGTATTTCCTCATTACAAATCTCTTACACTAACACATCAGTTACTGTTAGTAAATAGTCCCTGGTTATATTATTAAATCACATTTCCATCTCCAGAGTGAAGTAATCCTCTTCTGTGTGACCTGCAACAACGAGTTCTCCACAAGAAACAAGCTGTTTGACCATCTGAAGACCAGCGGCCACGCTAGCGCTCTGTCCTCCAACGCTCCCCACAGCTCCACGAGCAAGAGCAAAAAAGACAAGAAGAACAGATAACACGTCTTCATCGGGGGGGCTGGAAGGGGCCTCAGCAGGGACACAGGAGTGAGCGAGATAAATAAAAGAACCCGTTGAAGGAGGACTTTTAATGGACTGACCCAGAGGGATTTTTTTTAATTTTTTATTCTTCCCCCGATTCTCTTATATCGATCGTTTTTTGTGCGAGCGATTGGAACTTTTAGTACATTTCAAAGTAACTTATGAACATGCATGATTTAGGGAATCCCGTCTCTTGGTTTATCACAAAAGGCTCTGTGGTGGTAAAACTGCATCATAAGAATAAAGGTGATACTGAACGTCGGTATTTATACAACAACTCTGAAAATGATCTCCACTGATGCCTCTAGAAACAATTTTTAATAATAAAATACATTTTATTATTTTTTACATTTGTTTCATTTGGTGACATAAAACCAAAATTACACAAAGTATTTCATAGCCCAAATAGCCCATCATCACTGTGGATCAGAGCCAGATGAATGAATCAGAAGTTGGTCAGAAACAAAGTCAATTGGAATTAGTGATACGCATGAGAAAAAATGGTTCCAATAGAAGGATTCACTTGTTATAACATGCAGAATATACTAAAGAGTTGAAGTACCTGTTTACGAATGATTATGATCAGGACAAAAATAATGATCTATTTAAAATGTGACGTTTATACAAATGTAAACCGTGCAGTTGGCTGCTGAGTGGTGGTGTTCATTTCCTGGCATTGACTTTCACTTCGGACCTGTTGATCTTCTGTCCGTGTAGCTGTGCACAGCCTTGTTAAAAACTGCAAGGAAGAAATCGACGTCCTCCTGGGTGATGCACATCGGGGGCTGGATGCGGAACGTCTGCAGGGGTGAGAAAAGCTGGGAGTAATTATGGGCTAACGAGACCAGCGCGGCATTCCTACCACGCGCCGATGAAATATAAAACGATCCGAGTGAGTGAGTTACCTGTCCGTACACTCCTCCTTTCCCTATCAGGACTCCCGTGTCCTTCATGTCCTCGAAGATCTCACCCATCGCCTCGGGAGGCAGCGGGTCTCTGCTGGCCTGTGGGCGACGGAGGAGAGGCCCCCAAAAAAGGGCGGATGGCGCTGAATGTGCGGAACTCAAGTTGAGAACGTCATTCATCGGCAAGTTATCCCGAATGGTCAGACAGGCTTCTACATCCACAGTTTACTGAATAATGATAAAAAGCTAACACGGCAGGAATATTGATTAATCGCTTTACATGCTAATAAAATGGTAATTTCTGCATAGTAGTGTCAAAAAGAAAAAACACAAATATTTTGTATGAATATAAATCTGGCTTTAGAGAAAAAGGAAAGAAAACGGCACATACGATTAAGTATGAGCATGTGAGTCAATACCTTGTCTTTGACCATTTCCACACCGATCTGCAGGCCTTTCCCACGGACGTCCCCGATGATCTCGTACTCGTCTCTCAGATCTGCCAGTCGTTTCAGCAGATAGGTCCCCACCTTAAGACTGTTCTGCTGTGTGCCGTCTTCTCGGATGGTCTGTGGCGTAAAGATCGCTCCGTTACTGTTCAGAGTCCAGCTGACTTCACTTAACGCTCCTTTTTAAAAATTTTAACAAATGCTGTTCGGGGCTGTGGTGGGCAAAGTGTTGAGCTACTAGTCTGTCTGATTGAACAGGGACAAAGAAAACATGCAATTTGACTCTGTAGAGAATCATGTCCCATCTAAATACAACATCATATATATGCCTCCATTTGGCTCCAGATGTTTTCACCCACACAGTATGTGCTGCTAAAAACCTTACGAATTAAACCTAACTCGGTGTGCTTGAGTGACTGCGTGGACTTTTGTGCCAATGAACGGGACCGATGTGTAGAGAGAAGACGGATTCTCACGTCAAGCACTGACGAAGCAACGGCACAAGCCAGAGGACTTCCTCCAAAGGTGTTGAAGTGCAAGGCCTTCCCGAAGGAAGCAGCAATTTCTGGGAAACACACAAGTGAACGAGCTCACGCTTCCAGCCTCTGATGTTTCATACCAGGTTTTTCTGTCTGGCGGCATAATCTCACCGGGTGTTGTAACCACAGCCCCCATCGGGAAACCATTACCAATCCCCTTCGCCATGGTAACCATATCGGGAATGACGCCGTGACCCTGGAATCCCCAGAAGTGGCTTCCTGTTCGCCCAAAGCCCGTCTGGACCTGTCAGGCGCATAACAGATTAGATTCTGTACATTTTTGATTCAAGTTTCATAATACATGACGCAAGCATTACTGCTAAAAAAAAAAAGAAGAAAAGACCGAACCGCGTTGAAAAACCGAGTTCTGGGAAGTACGTCCTCACATTGAATTTACGTATTACGCCGGTTCACTTTATGTCCTTAATACTTAGTACTTGAGCAGCGCACGACTTTGTGTGGCTAACCTCGTCTGCAATGCAGAGTCCTCCTCTCTCTCTTACAAGTCTGTAAGCCTCCTTGAGGTAGTTTCTTGGGTACTGCACAGCTCCTCCCATTCCCTGTAAACAAACACAAAAACATCGACATCTTAACCAACACGAGCAGTCCCGCTGAACGCGAGGCAACGATCATCAAGGGGAGGATGCACTGAAGCTCGACCTTTCCAGAGCAACTCCAGAAAAGGATTTAATACCTGAATCGGCTCTGCAAATAAACCGGCAACACGACTTGGCACACTGGTGGCGAATGTCTCTTTGAGCTGCCCAACGTAAAGGTCATTTGCCACGCAGTATCCTGTGTGAGGAAATTGGACAAATGAAGTATAACACAAATAGTTCTCTTAATATATTGTGTGACCTCTTTCCACATAAGACCAAAGCATCGATCCACATGAAATGTTATAGGAGGATTATTGCAGTAATTGTCTTAAAGCTATCCTAGATATGTAAAGACATCCTATTCGCGAGAGCACATGCCATGTGTGCGTGTGTGTGTGTGTGTGTGTGTGTGTGTGTGTGTGTGTGTGTGTGTGTGTACCTTGAGCACAGCCACATTCTCTGATGGTCTGCACAGGAGAATCCCTGCAGTGGCTTCCTCCCCACGGACCTCTGAACACATCCGGACTCATGGTCTGTTTGTTTGGGGAAGAAACGCAGTCAGCTAGAGGAACCCGACGGGGGGGACCTCATCCCGAAAGGCCGCACAAAGTGACCAGGTGATGAAGACTTGGACTACAAGTGACGCATTTCGACGTGTCGTTGTATACATACGTGCGTGCAGCCGGAACTGGTGGCGACGGGGAATTTATACGGTGAGTTGGAGGTGAGACCCATGGTCTGTTGTGTGCCGCCGTGGTACGATCCTCTGGGGGGTTAAAAAAAAAACGAAAGAACAATCAACAGTTAACAATTAGGCAAATGAAAGCTAAGTATTGCTAAAATGTTTGGCTTGCACGTGAGAATATTAGCCTCGTACCTGAAGGCGATGATGTCAAAGTTCCCCGTGTGAAGCCGAGCCATCAGCATGGCCAGGTCATTGGCTTCTGAGCCGCTGTTGGTCAGATATATCACCTGCAGAGGGACACAGAGACCAGCAGACATTTACTCAGGATCCTGGTTCTCCTCTAATCAAAGGGAGGGGGAGGGGGTGGGGCCCACCATCGCACCTTGAGAGGATCCGGGAAGTAGGAGGCCAGCTTCTCAATGTACTCATGCAGAGGAGGGTGGGCGTAGATGTTTGTAGTATGGCACAGTCTCCTCAGCTGTCTCTGCGTGGCTTCGGTCACCTTCCTGAAGCCACAGGCGGGCAAATGTCACGACGGCAAGTAGCGGACAGGCGATTTTTGGCTGCTCACCGTCGGACTCGCTGAGGAAAGAAGGACCTTACGGGTGGCAGTGGCCCACGCTGACCGTAGCCACGCCGGCAAAGAGGTCCAGGTACCGCCTCCCGTCCACGTCCCACAGCCACTGCATGTGGCCCTGGTGGATGAACACGGGTCTCTTGTAGTAGGTGACCTTGGTGACCATGGGGTTGCAGTTCCTCTCTCGGATCTCCACCATCCGCTCTTTGGACGTCCCCTGGACGGAGGCAAGTGCGCAGGAAAAGGATTATGGTGCCCATAGAAGCCAATGCAATGCATTGTGGGTTTAATGCACGTCTCTGTGTCATTTTACACAGCCATTCAAGGTCCACAGAGGAGACCAGTACTGATTATTTACTAAATTCATACTAATCGTTAATGTCCATCTCAATGTTGTACGCCCTCTTTGCCTGACATAGGCCTCAAAACATTTCACGTTAATATTAGAACCCAGCGAGCCTCTGTTTGGGTTTCCGAAATCCTCTTTACCTTGTATTCCTCTGGCTTGAAATTGCATGGAGGCATCTCAGCGAAGTCCGCGGGTCGACACTCGAGTGCCGATTTCTGACACACAGCACCTATGGGAAAGGGTTTTGATGGAAATTCAGAAATAAATACAGGAGTGTTGTTGGAGTTATTGCTGGTGTTCTACGGCAAGCACTTGGAAGGTGTGGACAGAACAGATTTCTGGGATATTTCTTGGGTGCATCATAAAACTATGAAGCGGTACAAAGCCCTGTTTCATTTGAGATGCTATTCTTCCACGAGAGAGACAATACAAGTACACAACGAGACCGGTCCTGCCCCCAAGAACGAGACTGCAGGGCCTAATCTGTCAAACAGAAATACCCCGTTCCGGTTGAAGGCACGCCAGTGTGTGTGAACGTAGACAGGAAAGGCCATGACGCATGACATGCTCTGGCATAGGCATTGGCAGGAAATTCGAGGACAAAACACTAACTCACTGATAGAAGAAGTTCGCAGCTTTGAATCACTGGAAATGAGTGCAATTAAAATTCGTTTAAAACATGTTGATGTTGAGGTTTTGTTTTGAATATAAATATCTCGGAAGGAGTTAAATACAAAGTGTACAACTGATGTGGTGATGATGGGGATGTGAAAACATTAGTAAAACCAATGACTATAGTGCAAAACACAAAGTATGTAAAACAGAAAGGTCCTCATTTGGATCTCAGGGGTCATTTTAACCAATATATTATATACATATACATACAAATACATACATACATATACATTTTCATTATATGGTACTTCATTCTGAGTTTCATTCTGGTCAATTTGTAATTGAAATAAAAACCTGGTAAATGGTTGAATTGCATGTACTTCCAATTCTTCTACTCAAGGCTGTAAGTAAATGTTGGTTAGAACTGATCTGATGAAATATAACATTTTTGTTAAATAAAATACATTGCTGTTACTTCCTGGAAAAACATTTGTGTGGAGATTACATTTAAATCAAAATGCACATTTTTCAAATATGACTACGAATATTTTTTTGCCCTGTTTGCAGGATTCTATTCTTTCAACATTCTCTGCTTTTATCAAAATGGATGCAGTTTACTTAATTATTGACTATGTGACCTAGTGTTGGGCTCCAATCTCAACTGCCAGCTCTGCAAACACTAAGAAACAACAACGATTACCTCAGATTCCTCAGTTTCACTAAATCACACCAATAATCTGTAATTCCAAAACAACATCATCCAATTGATTCATCAGCCAACATGCTAAAATTATTTCAAATGTAATGTATTGCCAGCTGATATTCCAAACTACCTACAGGCGAAACTCGAAAAATTAGAAAATCGTGCAAAAGCTCATTACTTTCAGTTATTCAACTTAAAAGGTGAAACTATTATATTATATCAAATAAAGGCTTGAAATATCTCACTTTGCATGTAATGAGTCTATATAATATATTAGTTTCACCTTAAGCTTTTGCACGATATTCTAATTTTTCGAGTTTCACCTGTATGTCCTGCATAGAGGTTACGGTGCATAAAACACAGATCATCAGCAGCAGGTCAACGATGTAAGTTGTTATGCTTCTGCTCGTCGCCGTGGTAACTCACCACTTCCCAGGTGAAGTCTGGCCGAAGCGGGCGAACAGCGTGACCGCCCCGTTAAAGCCGCCCCGCGGCCTCTCAGAGAGGAAACAACTTTAAACATGATGAGCGATCCACTTCCCCCCTCTATGCGCTTAAGCAGCCGACACACTTCACTTAAAAAGGCTCGAGGATGGGAGGATGGTGAGCAGCCAATGGTACCCCCATCCTACAATGATTCCTCCGAAACGTCACAGAGATTAATGTACAACTTGTTGTCGCTAGATTTCACCCAAAACATGCTCACTGATTAGGTTCAGGAAGAAGGCCAGATATGTCGGGTGGTGCCAGTTCTTTCCTGTTTTGAGGACGGACCTCATCCGCTCCGAGTGAGTGAGTGTTGTTTTTTGTGAGTGACTGCGCTGGCTTTGATGAAGGTTGTCATGGCGCCTGTCTGCACCTGAGAAAGTGCTCGGGAAAAAAAAACCACCCCTCTGAAACCAGTAAATGTAAGAGGAAGCTCTTGGGATGTTTTTAAACTCGCTCTACTCTGCACTGCACAAATAATACAGCACTGACCTTTTGGAGGCCTCAGTTCTGAAATGTGCTCCGGTCCACCTGGTCAAGAGAGCTTTCACAAGAAGTTCTTGTGATTGAAACCCTGGAGCCTAACGGAGGTTGTGCAACACTTGTTGTTTCTGTTACAAATGGAGGGAAAAACAAAAGTTAGTTTAAGACTTTGACAACGTTGGTAGAGATTGCGTCCTACCAATTTACCCATTTAATTATAGTTACACTTATCTGAATCTAGGAAGAATGTTATATACACACAGATCACTGCAAAGACAAATCAAGTTCTTCAATGGCCAAAAGGCTCGGTGGTTTTCAACTTAATGCAGTTATTATAGTCGTCATGCCCTTTGGATTTATGGAGCAGATTTCAATGCAGGGTGGAGGCACTGTGCTCTTGTATTTGAACAATGTGACCCACTTGTGTGCATGTACAAGGGAAATCTCTATTAGTGGAGTATGCGAGGACGAGACTAAGACTAAAACTAAGTATTAGTCTTTCAGAAGCGATTAAGCATTTGATCATATGTGGTGTGTGTTTTTCCACCTGTAGGATAATAATCGATTTAACATATAAAATATCCAAACACCTTCTTGACTTGAAGTCTTTGACGGTGTCTTTATGTCAGGTTACATCACCTTGTTCATGGACAATATCCCATTGAGCCATTTGGACAGTATTATGGAGTCGACCTTCTTCAGATCCAAAACAAGGTTGTTCCTCAAACTAATAGATTTATTATAATTATCACATTCACATATTTTATAAACAACCCTTGTACATTGTTACATCCCAAAGTGATTCAGGAGACAGAAACAAAGTGATCTTCAGGCTTTAGTTATAAAAGCCCTTCCTCATCCATCTGGTGAGGTGTATAAAATCGTGTGGACGTAACATTGGAGAAACCTGCAAGCAAACGCTAAAATGTAAGAATTATCCCACCGAGGACCCGGCCCAGCCCAACTCTTCTTCAACAAAAGCATCTGGCAGCACAGGCTCCAAAACTTGCTGAAGATATGGATGTGAAAAGAATGTCAACAAATGTACCAAGTTGTTTTTATTACAGCAAAAGTGCCCTTTCTATATTGACATGCAGAGGCAATAAACGAGGTGTAGTATTCCCCAGAAGGTCGGCTTGTTCCTCGGCAATGATCAACCCGGCTGACCTTCATCTGACTTTTATCTTCTCTCCATGTAGTTGTGGATGGACTTGTTAAAAATGGCCAGGAAGAAATCTGCATCTTCCTTCGTGATGCACATTGGGGGTTTGATCCGGAAGGTCTAAAGTGGTTAGAAAAACAAGAAACCAATTATGAAATCAACAAGGCAAACGATGCGTGGGGGCAAAATGTTACCAGGAAAACATGTCAGGTGCTTCATTCCGTGTCACTTAGTAAAGGCAACATACGTGTAGCAGCAGACACGGCAATGTTAAGAATCGGAATCCATGATAAAATGTTTTTTTGGTGGTGTGAAAACGCCCCGAGTTTAACCGAGCCCCGAGAATTAACCGAGCGCCGTCACCTGGCCGTAGACTCCGCCTTTCCCAATCAGGACCCCCATGTCCTTCACGTCCTCGAAGATCTCACCCATCGCCTCGGGAGCCAGCGGGTGTCTGCTGGCCTGTGGACGACAGAGACCAAGGTGAGAGGAGGGACGAGTGTGCGCCTGTTACGGTAACCACGGTAACTGCTTCAGTCCCAATACGTATTTGAGAGTAACTCGGCACTTTACCCAAATTGGCTCGAGAGGGTGTTCATTACAGGCACTTTCTTCCGTAGAAAGCGGAGTGGTTTCTTTGTCCAGGACACTTAACGTGTGCCGTCAAGTCAACCATGGGAAAACATGTTTGTATTTACTCCTGCATGACAACCTTTGAATGGCCGACTCAAAGAACTCACTCGGTTTTCCTTCGGTCAGATGACTCTTCTCTAATCGGTGTAAATGTGGTGGGTGTGATGCTTCGGTGTTAACCAATTACTGCATACCAAGGAATCCACCGGAATCTAAGTTCATTTTCAGTCAAACAGACGATGTGTCGCCATGACAACCTACTTTGTGCCAGTGTTTTAAGTGTGAACGAGAGAGAAAGTTTCTATTCTTCTTCTTCTTATTGTGGTAATAAGGTCTTATTTCATCAGTATGTTCTTTTCAAATAAAAAAAAATCTCTCACCATCAACGTATAAAACAGAACTCAGGTCAGCATCTGTGATTGTGTTCTCTACCCAATTACAGATAATGGTTAACTGGGGCGCTGCTGGACATTGCCCCTGGGAGGTTCAGCTCGCACGCACGCCGTTCTTACACGTGAGGCGAGGCGAGCGCCACATTGGTTTGCAAATAAATACCTTGTCTTGGACCATTTCCACGCCGATCAGCAGGCCTTTTCCACGGACGTCCCCGATGATCTCGTACTTGTCTCTGAGTTTTGCCAGCTCTGTCATCAGATAGGTGCCCACGTTGAGGCTGAGCTGCTGCGCGCCGTCGCCTTTGATAGTCTGTGAATGTACGAGATCATTTCATGTTTGAACTTCTTGGATTATACATTTTTAGTTTTTAGATGCAGCTACAGTAATAGGGTTGATTTTGGAAAATTCATTCTTACATCGAGCACCGATGAAGCAATAGCACAAGCCACGGGGTTTCCTCCAAAGGTGTTGAAGTGAACACCCTTGGCAAATGAGGCTGCGATTTCTGGAGAGAGAAAAATGCATGCATATTACTTCCATTACTTCTATTACATCTTCCATCTAATAATTTAGAATATCTTTTTTTTTAGATAAGATTTGTGGACTTTTTTTCCATTGCGTTCCAGGCCAAATATTTTTAAACTTCTTTTTCTATGGTATTCTTAGACGTAATATACAAAAAAAAAAATCCACCTAATATTGTTTAACTTTTTTTCCATGATATAATTTTTGACATTCATATTTTCATATCAGATCATATTTTTGCCTTCTTTTTCAATGGATATTTTGACCTAACATATTTTTTAACCTAATATCGACAGAAATAATACAGATTTTTACATTTGGGCTATTTATCTCACCTGGTGTAGTAACAACAGCTCCCATTGGGAAACCATTACCAATGCCCTTGGCCATCGTAACCATATCAGGAATGACATCGTGACCTTGGAAGCCCCAGAAGTGGCTTCCTGTTCGCCCAAATCCAGTCTGGACCTGTCCGTTACAAAATAGTTGATTACAATTCTCCCTTCTTTTAAACCAGCAATGCTGTTTGTGTATTACAACGTGTCTTTGAGTAATGCGACAGGAGTAACTGGTTCAGCAGGTTATCTTTACAAACAACATCATTCAAAGTATGAATGCAAAATCTATTAAAACAATATATTTATAACAAATGAAGCTTCTCCAACCTCATCAGCGATGCAGAGCCCTCCTCTCTCTCTTACAAGTTTGTAAGCCTCCTTCAGGTAGGTTTTCGGGTACTGCACAGCTCCTCCGACTCCCTGTGCGAATCAAACGTTCACTCGACGTTACGTTGTATGCGTGTAAAAAGAAAGCAACAGATCAGACATAGAAAAGCATCAACAACACGGTGACAGTGAGACTAGATTACGTGTGATTCTGAAGAAAATAAGCTGAACACCTGAATCGGCTCTGCAAAGAAAGCGGCAATGCGACTGGGGACGCTAGTGGCAAATGTCTCTTTGAGCTGTCCGATGTACTGGTCGTTTGCCATGCAATAACCTGTGGGATTAAAAATAAAGGGATTATTTTAAACTAATACAGACAGTGAGAAACCGTGCAAATACAAGGACGATGGTACTCTTTATGCAGAAGAAAATATTGTTAATCACCTTTCCATGAAACACAATCATAAAATAATAATAATAATAATACTACATGGTTCACAGTTCTTGAATCAGTCACATAGTTGGATCCAAAAGTCTTGAACAACTGCTAAACACTTTGTTCTTGTTTTCAGGATTTTACTATTTCCATTGTTAAAATATTTTTGCAATTATGTTTCATGGCTGGAGATAAAGATGTTATAATCACCACATTATTAATTTAGTGCTAAGTGTTTACATTTAAAACATATGACAGCAAATGGCGGCATCAGAGTTGTTAAAGACGGAAACTAATGTCACAATGTCAAGTTTCTCTTGTATGAACTGGTTCCATTTTTCCAACACTACACCACACGACAGTTCCTGAGTGCGGTAAAAGGTTGAAAGAGGTAAATGATCCACTGTCAGAGACTTTGGACTTTTAAGGGTGTCAACTGACCAGTTTTACCCTCAAGGCTTTGAGTCAGTTATTAGAGAAACAAACACAATGGTGAATTGCAAAACTACTCATTACAATCCAAATCCATTTAACAGAGATCTGTGCAGAAGCACAAAACTGAACAAATGCTTTCAAATGTCCTTTTCACCTGAGACGAAGACACCATTTACTCTTTCACAAGATGCCGCTATATGTGGAAGTTGTTCTGCATGTGAATTCATAGATATAAACCTCCAGCATGAAAACCTTGTTTATCACTGTGCACGAACACAAGACGTTTCAACAGTGCAAGTTAATGTTTTGTATGAATATGAAAAAGGGGTCAAAATGATTCATCTCAAAGTCAACGAAGAGTGTTGTTTTTTATTTATGAGAGCCGTGCGAGTGCTTGGAGCCACGTGTTCACGTGTGTGTGTGTGTGTGTGTCTACCTTGAGCACAGCCACATTCTCTGATGGTCTGCACAGGAGAATCCCTGCAGTGGCTTCCTCCCCACGGACCTCTGAACACATCTGGACACATGGTCTGTTTGTTTGGGGCAGAGAGCAGCACAGACACATCATCATAACATTTGGGATGCAAAACACTGAAATTAAATGAGTTAAAAAATGCATTAATTCATGCACCAAGAGCTCAAAGTTCAGGAACGGATTGCTTGGATTCTATTTATGTGAGGCAGATGCTGTGTGTGTGTGTGTGTGTGTGCACATGTTCTTTCTCTGCACTAATTGAACACACTCTCCCCTTCGGCCTTCTGTATCACACACACACACACACACACAGCTGTCCGTTTATATTACTATATCCTGGATTCAACACAAATCATGATGTGCATTTAATATGGCACTGTAATATATTCATGCATACGCACATTTGTGCAGCCCAAACCATTGGCGATGGGGTATTTATACGCTGCGTTGGAAGTGAGACCCATGGTCTGTGGGCTGCCACCGTGGTAAGATCCTCTGCAAGGTGGGACAATTTGTGATATGTTGGATGAATGTAAGAATAAAATTAAAACAGACTTCCAAGAAGAACTTTTTTAATCTTTCTGAGTAGTTCAAAAAGTCAACGTTGTAATCGACATTAATCATACATTTTTTAATTAACTGATGTGTGCATTGCTATTATATATTTTTAAATTCTCCAATTTCACGAACTTTGTATGAGGCACATGACGCTCATACAATTCATAAAACAACTTGTACCTGAAGGTGATGATGTCAAAGTTCCCCGTGTGAAGCCGAGCCATCAGCATGGCCAGGTCATTGGCTTCTGAGCCGCTGTTGGTCAGATATATCACCTGCAGAGGGACACACATTTCAATCACAGCCTGCGGATTTGTGCAGGATCCTCTCCTCACAGCTGATCGGCTCCACCATGGCACCTTGAGAGGATCCGGGAGGCAGGAAGCCAGCTTCTCGCAGTACTCATGGAGAGGTGGATGGGCGTAGATGTTCGTGGTATGCCACAGTCTCCTCAGCTGCTTCTCCGCGGCTGCTGTTACTGTCCTTTTCCCCAGAAGATGTCAGAAACCAAATGTGAGAATTGATTGAAATCTTTTTTTTTTCTTTTTTTTATTGCGACGTTGAACTACAAGAAGGACCTTACGGGTGGCAGTGGCCCACGCTGACCGTAGCCACGCCGGCAAAGAGGTCCAGGTACCGCCTCCCGTCCACGTCCCACAGCCACTGCATGTGGCCCTGGTGGATGAACACGGGTCTCTTGTAGTAGGTGACCTTGGTGACCATGGGGTTGCAGTTCATCTCTCGGATCTCCACCATCCGCTCTTTGGACGTCCCCTGGACGGAGGCAAGTGCACAGCGCAGGAGTCGGCACCAGCGTGTGTGTGTGTGTGTGTGTGTCTACGTTTTCCCGGAATTGCTTAGTGATTTTTGAACACAGGAGACCCCCAACCGTGCGAGGCTGAGACACACTATTCCCGGAGAATGTCGTCCATTATTACCGCGTATTCCTCCGGTTTGAAATCGCAGGGGGGCATTTCCGGGACGTCTGTGGGACGGGGCGCCAGGTGGGATTTGTGACATAACGCACCTGTGAAACAGCGAGGGGGGGGGGGACTGAAGTTCAGACTGTGAGGCCAAAGCAGCGCTGACAGCGTTAATTGGCCGATAAAACATAGCGTTCCCCTTGTCGCACCAGCCGAGAGCTGTGCACTTTTAATTAGTGTTGTGTAATTAATGTTTTGGTGAAATTCAGACTCTCAGTTTATAATCTGAACAAGCTGTTTTACCTCTACCCACACGGATTGAACTTGACCCTGCATTATGTAACTCTGTTGTTAACTTTGGATCCTTCAGCTACCTAATAACATCAGCAACATATTTTTTACACCAGTTTCCTTGCCGAACCTTATTTTAGTGTGATAAAAAAAATGCAAATATAGGTACTCTGCGTGTATTTTGCATTGTTTTTGAGCAGCTGGCTTCTAGCGGGAGGACATTTCAGAGTCTTCTGGTCTCCGCGTCATTATTTAAAAGTCAACCCCGTATTTACGGTGTAACGGAACACAACAACACAACGAACTCACCGCCCGCCGAGTGGAGTTTAAACGAACCGGACCGAGAGCAGCGCTTTCCGGTTAAAACACAGCGGCCACTCAGCGAGGAGGCGAGTTTGAACATGTTGAGCAGGTCGGACCCTCCGCGGCGGACTTCCACCCCGTCGGGCCCCGCAGCAACTTAAAACGACCCCGCAAGCCAAAAGGGCCCCTCGAGGCGTCACGGGATGCGCGCGCACGTCTAACAAAACAAACATACATTTTTATTTTTTAATATAAAAACAACATGTTTTGTTTTTTCGCCCAATATCTATATCACATACTATATATATAAAATAAAAACTATGTGACAACGGAAATTATTGAACAAAATGGACCAAAAGAAATCTGAAAGAGGTGTGTCCAGTGCAGTGGTACATTTTGACTGAGCCCCTGGGTCTTATTAGATGGACCGCATTGAAAATAAAACGTTATTAAATGATTTATAAACTATTTAAACGTTGGTGAACATCACGCATTAGTGAAGATAGCAGCCGTGCTACTAGGGAATTGTAATGAATCAATCAACACGTTTTTGCCTCATTATTGTGGATGAGATACATGCAACAGTAATATAGTAGTAGACACAAAACATGATGCTTTTTGTTGCTGTATATCGTACATTTATTTAGCAGGACTTTTATGGCGATCTTAAAATAAATCCTGTTTCAAATTGCCTTTTGTACATGGTTGGCTGTTGTTTATTGAGCTTCTACAGAATAATGCATGTAACTTTGATTGAAACTGTTAAAAATATTGCAGTAGCCCATATTGTCTTTAAAATGTTCAAGGAGCAGAGAAAATTCACACAAACAACAAATAAAAAACAAAACAAAAACATTTTATGTTTGAGCTTTCTGTTTTTACATTAATCATATTTAACAGATTCTCACATTATAACAGCAAAGGTCAACAATATATTTAACGAAAGGCATTACAAAATGTCAATGAAGCATTCCTGAGAGGAGAGAAAAATGAAATATAAAGAAATATTATGAATCACAATGACAGCTTACGGTAACACATCATTTATACAACCAATCACTCTTCATGAAATGAATACTAAATAAACTCTTTTGATTCTCAACATGTGTAAGTGCAGTTTAATCAGAAAAAAAACCCTGTCTCAAACATGAAGTCTTTAATCCATAACGCAGTCTTCTGTCTCAGTCCCACCCTCAAACAGGTCTCCCAATGTCCCGAAACCCGCCATGTGGGCCCGCGGGGTCGGCTAGCACGTGAGCGTGCACATGGCGGCCGTGTCGACGTAGCCGGTCACCGTCTGGGCCGCCGGAACCTGCACCAGCGCAGCAGTGTAAATGCAGGCCGAAGGCTTCTGCGTGGCGCTCTCCTGCTCCGCACAAGGGTACCCGTCTCCTCCCCCCGCCGCCGCCGCCGCCGCCGCCTCCCCCCCCCTCTGGAGCAGGAGTACGTTTTCGCTGTCCACCCGCTTCACCTTGCTGTAGACCTTGCCCCGGGGCGCCTGGTAGCCGCCCGTCGCGACGGGCTGGAGCAGCACCCCGTCCTTGTTGTTGACCGTTTGCACCTCCACGTACTCGCTGGTGGGGGGGGCGAGGGGGCGCGGGCCGCCGGGCCGAGCCCGCTCCGAGACATCGGCGTCGCTGCGGGCCCGGAGCGCCCCGGCCTCGGGCGGGGGAGGCCGCTCGCCGCCCGGGCAGACGTCCCAGTAGCCCTCCGCGGGAGCCCCCCCGGCGCCGTATCCGGGCTGGGCGAGGACGGAGGACGCGGAGAGGGAGTGCTGTTTCGCCACCTGCAGGGGGCCGCCCTGCTGGTCCGGCGGGCCCGAGCCGTGCCGGGGCAGCGGGGAATACACCGAGGGCCACGTCTTCACCCTCCCGCTGGCCATGGGTACGTCGGCGTAGGTCAGCGCCTCCTCCTCCCAGTCCTTGAAGCGCCTCTGCAGCTCCGTCCTCGTCTGGCCGCCCTGCCGACCCGCCGGCCTCTCTCCCTCCTTGGCCTCCTTGTCCGCCAGCAGCGTGTGGCTGTCGCAGCTGCCTCGGCCCGAGTCGCAGTCCGACGTGGAGCTGCCCGATTTGAGTCGGCCGTCGTGCGGATCCTTGCTCGCCTCCAGCGCCAGCTCTTTCTCGGTGGGGACGTAAACCTCCAAGTAGTCCACCAGCAGGTCGTCGTAATTAGATGATGTGCTCGGAGGGTAATCGGGAACCACCAGCGCGCTGAAGATCTCGTTAGATTTGCCGCTCTGCACACAAAGGGGGATTGTTAAGTTCTAGAAAAGCAGTGGTACAATCAGCCAGAAGTACATTTTCTTGTTCGAAAATAACTATTTGCAGAATCATAATATGCACACATTACCATGAAGAGCTTCTTATCGAATCCTTTAATCTTAGGACCAGGGACGGGGGGCAGAATACAACGCTTCAGACTTCACACATGGAAGAAAAAGAGCTGTATGTCAGGGCTTGTGGTCGAAAAAAAATACAAGTCAACATCAACCTTTCTTGAAATAGCCAAATTAATTTTCTTAAGTTAAGGCTTGAATTTCTAATTAACCAATTTGCATTATCTATTAATTTTTAGTTCATAAATTTCACAGAGAATAAAGTTGTAACCAGACTTTTCTACTGATGTTTCCTACAAATCGGTGCTTTTCACAACAAAACAATGACTGAAGAATGCCCTTAAAATAAATGAGTACCTTTGGAATGGGACAGCTAAGTCATGCATACGACACGACATATCTTAAGATAAGCCAATCATTAGGTCCTGCTGTGGACTTTTGTGGCTTAGAACATGTCTCATGTAGTCATAAAAACACATCAGAGGTCCATGAGCATTGTCTTACTTGTGTCTTTTTAAGTGCAGCAGCCACATGACGATGAGGAAGGTAAAGGCAAAAAAGACCGACATGAGAATCCATGCTGATTTATCGCGATGAATATCTGCAAGACATTAACACAACACTGTGTCATTCCATCGAATCCTTCCTATGGTGACTGTTATTACAGGACATCGGAGGAGTGCAATCCCATTAGCACCAGTGAAGGGAATAATTCATATTTTGAGAAATACGTCAGTTCAAAACGGAATGATACTGTACATAATTGTTTGGTAGATGTCTTACAGTCAGGAACTTTGATGTTGGAAGTAGAACTCCATTCACTCCAAAAGCCATGGTCGGGTTTACAGCGCACCTCTACCTGGTATTCACCACCTGACCGCATGCTGAAAATGTTAAACATCTTCTGCTGGCCTGCGAGGTGCATCTGGAAATTTTAAAAAAAACACGGTTGACACATCACGAGCAAATTCACAACCGTCCAAATTGACCACGTTGTAAAAACGTGCAAGTCGATTTAACGAGGGAGCAAAAATCCCTAGTGAAGCATTTTAGAGGGGGCGAGCTCACAGAACAGGTTGTAAAGGTTAAAATTAACAGTGGCGTTAGTTCATTGACACGAGGGAGGGACATTTTAACCAAGTACGTACCTCCCAGTCGTCCTCCTCCTCCGACTTGACGCGCAGCTGGTAAATGAGAGTGATCCAACCCGAGCTCGTGTCGGCCTTACGTGGCGGTTCCCATGACACCCGGAGGAAGGGCCAGCCCTTGTCCTCCATTACGCTCACTGTTACCTTCTCCGGAGGATTAGGCTTAACTGGGACGAAGGAGAGCGAAAATGAAAAATTAGAATGGATATGTGTGTGCGTGCGCGTGTGACTGAGAGGGATCGAGGAGGAAAATAATTTAAGCGGATAATAACACAACACGATGACACAATACTGTGCGAGGAGTGTTCTCCGAAAGAAGCAGCGTGTGTAAATTCTTTGTAATAGGAAACCAAAGCACACTTCCAGGTGGCTTAAGTTACCTTCTACAAAGCTCATACACTATTCGGATATTGTTATATAATATGAAGTTGTTTTGCCCCATATTCATATTTTAACAGAAGTCAGATGAAAGAAAATGGCTAGAATTATGTTTCTTGTCATTAATACATGTGAAGACCAAAACCAATGACTTAGTTCATCCTAATTATCCATTGCCCATATCACCATGCCTCATTTTTTTTTACTTTTAAAATGATATTTTCTCCTTCTCTCAGGGCTCAGTGATTTCCTTAAACAGATGCCTCTCCCAGTAGGCTGTATGTTAGTAGGATTCAATTCATTCTTTGCTTTTAGGCTTTCTTTCCCCTTCATATTCACCTCTTTCAAATAGTGACCTCCGGTGCGTACGACTGGAGGGAGCGTTAATGTACTCCGAGACCATTAGTTACAGTGTAACCCCCCCCCCCTCACCCCGCCTGCCACGGAGCGGCCGTGTGACCACGTGAGCTCCAAACATCACAGGAAGAAAGAAACAAAAAAAGCACACATTTCCTCACCAATGTACACCACGTCTATTTCCATGGGCTCAGAGAAGGCTTTGCCCAGCGCGTTGACGGCCACCACCGTGATGTTGTAGTTGACCCAGATGGCCGTGTTGTTCTTGTTAAAGAAGCAGGTGTTCTCTCCAGCTGTGCGGTAGTCCGGGCACTCATACACCACGTCGGAGCTGCAATGGAGGGAAGGCGGTGGCACGTCATTGCATGTGTGCTCTCCAGCCCGTTAACATTTCCTCAGAACAGCATGCGCTGAGTTCCTGCAACTCTGTGTGTGTGTGTGTGTGTGTGTGTGTGTGTGTGTTTTATAAAATGAAATTGGGCGCCGTGTTTCCCAATTTCAGGGTCAATGTTTCAAAGCCCGGAGGATTGCGTTGCTGCGGTTGCCCGCTGATTGGTCGGAGGACCTGTGAAGTTAAGGGAAGATCTCTCAAAGGGGGTTTGATGCTCCGTGCGCTCATTGCGTCGCATGGCCCGACAGTGAGTTCTATCCTTCTCCTGGGTTGATGTGCCTCCGGCTTTCCCCTCGACAACATCAGACCCGCACGTGGACGGAGGCCACTGACCTTTCTTTGCGATAGTACAGGAAGTGATTGGTGGGCAGTCCCCCATCGGAGCCCGGCTCCCACCAGCAGGTGAAGGTCTCTTTTTCGGGAGAAAGACAGTGGGTGAGCGTGGGCTTCCCTGGCGGGCTGTGGGCTAAAGATCGACCGGGGAGGGGGAAAAAGAAAAAAAAAATGAAAAGAATATAAATGGACGGCAGATATGGATCAACAATGAGTTTTAAATATGCCACGTAAATATCTGCAGATAACAAACACTTACGTTGTCCCCCTGCATGCGCCGCAAACAACAGCGGCAACCACAGCGGCAGGGTGACCTCAAAGACGTTCCTCATCTTGGCTCCCGAGAGCTGTTTGATGGGGGAAACAAGTAGGTACACAATGACCCGTTGAGCATGGGGGAACTGTCAAAACACGCAATGCACAGCAACGGCAGAACGGCGCGACTTATTTTGAGTCACAACACGCGTCCGTGGGTCACTGTCGCGTGAAGCTGCCGTGTTTTATCTTATCGTGTCGCAATAAACTTTGATTCCTTCAAATCCCCCGAAGACATAATTAGGTGGATATAATGTAGCATTCAGAATATGGCATTACTTCTGACTCATGTATAATATAAATATAACTGTAATATAATTTAGATTTGAGAACAGCACATTAATATGGGAGAAATTGAAAGAAAATCCCCAACAAGCGATGTCTGCAGTATCACTGAGGATTAAAAAAAAAAACTCCTCTCAGTTTCTGTCTACCTCGACCAGCTGGCACAGGCAGCGTTACTGATTGCATAAGTTCAGGCTGTCGCCTCCACGACACAGACACACAACAGGAGGGGGGGGGGGGGTTGTCCAAATCACATCTCCATGACTTGTAAAATCTGCAGGTCCCCAGCAATGTGCATGATGTACGGGGGATATATGTCACATAGAAGGCAGCGTTGCGTGTTGCGTTGTTTGAAACAAAAAGCGGTCAGAAAGCACTTGGTCCCTCACATGCCCACTCCCTCTCCTCCCCCTAATGAAGATGAAGAATTCCTCTGCCCTTGAGGACCCGCTTTGCTCCATTGGCGCGAGGAGACGGCTTGGTAGGAATGCGTGTTCTTATTCTCACACCTACACAAACCTGCCTTCACGGTCACGTGCCGTCACACACCTCGTAGGTTCATGCCCATCGGCTTTGATCGTCTCATTCTTAGATTAGATCAAGTTTATAAATAAATGCTGCAACTTCCAAATGAGTCAGCAGGAAAAAAAACATGTGGTGCTCGATGGTGGCTAAAAATGAATTGATTTTGTTCTGATGACATTTCAGCCCTCAGGCCATTTTCAACGCCACGCCTTTTTGTATCCAGTATCTTGGTGACTTGACACTACCGGGACGGATGGAGGAAGAGTGTTCTTACTCTTGCTTTCCTCTTAGGTGAAAGAAAACATCTCCTTTTTTCAGTCCAAAGTTTGTTTGTTGACACAAGAATTTCAAACAGTTAATATTAGCAATTTAAAACGTACAATTATTAGACGTTTAAGAGTAATTATAGTGATTGGGTTATATATAAAATAAAGAAATAATAGTGGGCCACTCTTCCCAATCTAAACTATTGTACTTCATAACAGGCTCCAAAATTGGTCAGGTTTCCTTTGTGGGCAGCATGGTTTCAAGTTCCTTATATCCATAAAGGCTGTTGGCAAGGGACTGCTTGTCCTTTACGGTGCCTTAATTTCAATAACGTCACCACGATCTGATAATTGGCATTAAGGCCAAGGCACTGGATTAGCCTCCTGCTGCATATAGCCTTCTTACATAACCAGTAGCCCAAACGGAATAAGCTCCTAAGCTGGGAAAGCGCGGGCCAACTCCCCGAGAAGCTCCTCCCACACAGACAATAATGGGCCTGGAGGTTTCTCAGATGCACCTCAGGAGCCACTTGTTCAACGTGCTGTACGTCCCTCCACCTTCATGCTCATCATAGAGAGACATCTTGCTGACCCATTGGTCCATAGGTTCTACATAGGTTCAGCGTGGTGACCCAACGGAGTACAAGCAATCAACGTTTAAGGAGAAATTAGGAGAAATGTTTAAATTTAGCACGATCTCTATTGCAGATAAATGATTCACCTGAAGTGTACCTGAGTGGTATATACATAAACATCTGCATTCAACACAGTACAACAATAGAAAAAAATAAACAATCAGAAAGCATCCAGTCTCGTCATCACATAAGTGTCAGATCGGGGATAATGAATAATTTCTAATGTGTGTTAGTCAGCTGCCTCTCAATGTCAAAGGGAGTGGAAAGGACGTGTCAAATGACATGTGAAGGTAAAAACAGTGAGCAGCGAAGCAAGAAGATCCCCTCGGGGCCTCGTTGTACGACTGACCACCACATAGCAAAGGTTATCAACGGGGAATATTTCTTTCTCAAGGGAGACACACCTGAGCACCGCAAAAGCAGAACTACACAAGTTATATTCCCAAGCACTCCCCCCCCCCACCTTGAATGATTTACTGCGAGGTCACATGATCCGGTTTCCCACAGGAGATCCGCGGGGTTCGGCGTGACCGACCGAGAAAAAAAAAATCCCCTTTGGGTGTCGACGCACGTAGGGATCCAACGTGAATTCCAGGTAAATGGAATTCGGGACGCTTTCATGTCAAAACATCA
The DNA here is from genome assembly GCF_949316345.1 of Pungitius pungitius. NCBI lineage: Eukaryota > Metazoa > Chordata > Actinopteri > Perciformes > Gasterosteidae > Pungitius > Pungitius pungitius. The sequence continues at coordinate 4,648,052 of NC_084917.1, read as the reverse complement.
GCTTCTGTTCCCGCTCGGACTGGAGCAGAGCAAACACTTCCCGGTACAACAGTAAAAACAGGTTTTATCACCAACAGCCGTGACTTTCGAGGAAATTCTTTTCTCCCGGTGGGGGGGGGGGGGGGGGGAAAGGGAGAGTCGACGGTCAAGAGAAAACAAGACTTGGAACTGAAATTTGCTGTGTAAATTTCAAGGAGATGAACAATTATTTTCCAAAAATAAAGTCCCGGCTGAGCTTTGAGTAATGCTGGTGGATTCTGAAACCTGTCTGACCCAGCGTGGGAGTAGTCTGAGGACGACATCAGCTTAACGTCTGCAACCCTCCATCGTTTGCACCCGAAAATATCCTCCAGGCCGGGGTCAGGAGGATGCACCACGCCTGAACCCAACCTGTGATACACATTAAAGACATGTGCCTCCCCCCCCACCATGTTCCCAGGCAGCGCACACGCACGGTGTGTAGTTGTTCCCTTACGCACGGCCATGCAAATGTGATTGCAAACATAGACAAACGTTCCCCACAGAGAGCGTTTGTGTCAAACAACCCTTCCTTCTTCATTGTTGTTTTTCATTTGCAGTACTTCCTCTATGTCCTGGCCAGCCTGTGTTCTGTGCCATCCTGCTCCTCTGAAGCACTCACGCAGGGGGTGGGGGGGGGGGGGGGGGTGGCGAGGGGGGGGGGGGGGGGGGGGCTTCAAGGACAACAGACAACACACCCTAACCCAAGCAATAATGGCCACACTGACTGGGCAGCGGTTTATGATCGAAGGACGCTTCTGCAGGGCAACACGATAATCTGGGGAAATATTTGAATAAATTGAACATCAGATTTTCCAGGGGGGGGGGGGGTGCTCTGCATAACGATATCGCTGTTAAACACCCATCTGGTCTGTTTTCACAAAGTGAAAGCATTGGGTACCTTTTTTTTATAACGGATGAGTGGCAATTCTAATGCACTAGCACTTGATATACAATCCTCAGAAGCATTTTTATACTTTTATAGTTTGTGTGACCTAATTAAAGGGGCAGGTGGCAAAAATAACTGCCTGCATAAACGCGGAGCAGAACCGAAAGTGGAAACAGTCAATAAACTGTAGCCACAAATGTAATCCAATATTAAGTTAATCAGTTTGCTATAATGGCCAACAGCCTCTTTAACCTATCTTAAGGCAGAGCAGGAGCAGATCACGGCCTTTGCAATCCCATTACAGTGCTGACATCCTGGCATCATCCTCATCCTGCTCCTGCAGGACACAACCTGCCAATCAGTCAGCTGTCATGGACGTCATCGGTTGACCGCTGGTTCGCTCTAAATTGATTGATTCGTTGATGGCGTGGCAAATGAAGTCCGATAGATTGATTTAAGCCACATAGATTCAGTTTGGCTTCGGGCAAAAACCACTTGACTGCGTCACCCGATCTGAAAAGACTCATCCAGCAACACAACGTGCTTGTTTCCTCTCGACGCAAGTTAATAATGAACGTGTCGCTACTGCGTCAACGAGTTTGTTATTCTCTCTCTCTCTTTAAAAAAAATACATTGTGTGACATTTAAAACAACTTTGGCACACAGACACAAACGCACAAAGCACGCAAAGTGCGGCAAACTCTCACGCGCAACTCGCACCCTGACCCCCACCTTCCCGCCCCCAGTTATTACACGGACCCCCCCCCCCCCCCGGTCCTGATGATACGCGGATCTCCCTCCCCACGAGTAAAATTGATGTCTTACCAGCAGCTGAGAGGAGTTTTGCCCGTCTCTCGCCCCTCGGTGCCTCGGCCGTGTTGACTCCTGCTACGGCTCCCAGAAGAGCGCGCCTACGCCGACTCGTACAACCGGTCCACCGGGATGACAGCGAAACTAGGCGTGCGAGGTAAGGCACGGGGCGCGACGTTATCGCTACATCAACTCCGTGGTCCCTGTGAACCTGAGGGGGCGGGGCGGGACTTGCGCGGGGGCCCCGCCCACGGCTTGGATTGCCATGGCTGTCACGGACCGGTGGAGAGGTGAGTTTGACATGAGTTGTCTCGGTAGGGGATCCGGTGGAAAATGTGGGACTGGGAGTTTGCAACTTATTCAAAATCAAGTCTGTGTTGTCTTTTTGACTACTCAATGTATGTTACGTAATATTATGTATTAATGCCCCCCCCCCACTCTCCTCCACTGCTCCAACCCTCCAACCCTCCAACCCTCCTCTCTCAATTTCCACACAAATCACTATCATTGAAGCAAAGCAGTTTTAAGTTATAAGAGGAATTATTGAATACATATATATATATATATATATTTAAATACAGATACAGATCACTAGAATTACTGACGGGATCCCTAATGTAGAAGAGCTGTGGAAGGCTGCGTGAGATGCTGCTGCTCTTCCAGCTTTTCCGGTTAGGTATTTTCGTCTCTCTCTCTCTGTGTCTCACACTCTGCTTGTGTGTCTGTGTGTGTGTGTGTGTGTGTGCGTGTGTGTCTGTGTGTGTGTGTGTTACAATACTCTCAGAAACTCTCAAGGAAATGAATGACGCTCATTGCACTTTTTTTCTTCTTGTTTGCAAGAGAGTTCCATCCCCCAAAGAAGCATTCTTTCAATCAGGTAAACCGGGGATAATCTCCTTTGTTCACCCATACGCGGTGTCCTTGCTGTAGCAATACTCAGGACAACACATACCTGCTGCTACCTTAGTGACGTTTACGATACGTTCTACATCTGGTCCATTTTCTAGGGAGCTGTAAACATAGCAGGGTCTCCCAGTGTTTGAAATCCCTCTCCTTAGCCTAGAAAAACAGAGAACAGGGTGCTCAAGAGAGCGTTCATCTCCACTAAATATGTAAATGATTAACACACAGTGTTTGTGTATGGGTCTTATGTGATATCCCAAAAGAGAAACATAAATCTTCTTGGAGAAAAACAGCCATATTTGATGACTTTTACAACACAATGTAGGCCGCAGAACAAGTAGTTTTCCGACTGAACAGGGTGTATATGAAGCGGTGTTTGCCATAAACAGGACTAAACAGGTATAGGTCATGCATGGAAAGAAGTGTGTGGGGGTGGCGCCCGCATGAAGATTCCTGTTGCATTCAAATGAAGTAATATTCCAAAGAAATGTCAAGTGTTAACGATCCAAATGTAAGCAAACTATAGAAGCACTAAAATGCCCCTTTGTTGTCATGGGAAGATGGTGCCGTCTGTAACATTTCAGGGATGATGTTCCAATTTGAATGAGCGGTGAATATAAAAACCTTTTTAGCATATTTATTTGAACACATCTTGTTGTTTGACCTGGTTTGGTGACATGCCTGAGTGCATTTACATTAATGCCTAAATAATCACACTGGAAAACATACACACACACGTGTGACACGTCACATGTGACTATGTGATTGTATCATGAGAACTCCAGCCCTCCCCGTTTCATCTGTGCTTGTAGGAGCAATAAGGTTATGCAACGTGACCATCTGCTCCTCTCTGCTCTTGATTCAAATTGTCCCGTTAAGCGGCAGATAAACGATGGATGCCAATGAACACTTGAACATGGACGCACTTCATGGATGTAGATGACTCCACGACTGATGAGAGATTCATAATTCAAGTTTTTTTATGCGTTGGATGCTTTGGTGAGACAGATTGCATGACATCCTCTTCGATGCAACAAACAAAATAAGAGGAGCGGGACACAAGCTGCAGTCAGAGAAACTGAACTGACCTCTAACTCAATAAAAAAAAAAACGCTCTCGCTTTCAGTCCATGTGACATTTGCCCTCTCAATCACTGCACATCTGGCATCTAGCTGCAGGGGGGGCAAACGGTTGCAAACGACGGAGAGAGATCACGACCGCGTAGTGACATCTAGCGGTACTTGTGTGAGCTGGTTTGACAAAGCCATCCGTGTTTAGTTATTATTTCATTAGTGGAGACTGGTGGAATTGCAATACCGCAGTGGGCGTCTAGGCGGCGGTAGAGGACAACCGGTGCTGCAGGGATGTGCGAAACAAGCGACATCACTTCTTATTGTGTCTCCATAGGTCAACGTCAGAGAGGTGAAAGAATTGTATATCAATGGCAAAAAGGTACCCGTAAGCGTTGCTTGATAGAATCAAAGAGTGCATTTTAAATAAAGTGTCTAAGGGGAAATTATATAGATTGACTAAAATAGGAGCTCTTCAGCAATGAGTTTAAGAATAACCATCACCACCACCACAACAACAACAACACACTACTGAGGATAGACGTAATAGTGGCCATCTGCTCATAAAAAATAGAATCAGGACCCAAAAATAAATCGATAATAATAACACAATTATGAAGCGCTTTGTCATGTTTGAAAAACGACATCGTCGACGCAATACTAGAAACACATTTTATTGTGTCATGGTTTGTATTGATTTCCCTGTGCTTTAAAATTTGTTTGCATTTTCACATACAGCTATTACCTATAACGTAGAATACTGGCCGATGGTTGTTATTGCTTCCACCCTATTATTTTCGTATATGGTGAAGACAGCTGAATTAAAGAATTCCACCTTTTCATCGACCTAAATTCCTACGAGATCAGTAGTTTTATCTGGTTCTTTCTGACTGGACTGACTGTGATTGGCTGCGTTTTTCTCAAGCCCCGCCCCTGACGTGAACGCGCCCAGGGCTGGATGCTTGACCAGAGCGACTAACTAATAATACATTCAAGAGACTAGTTAGCTGGAAGTGGTGATAATAAAATCCAGACACTGTTAAAATTCGGTGCTGTGCGGGACAGTCTCACACACCCTGAAAAAGGTGAAAAAAAACAGACACTCACAACAGCTCCACGCCCTCCTCAAACATAATTGGCCGTTGATGAGTTTTGGGGACTTCACCTCGCATTTGATTGGCTGAAGTTGACCGCAATCACGTCTAGTCGGCACACTATTGGCTGAGCTGTCTGGGAGGAAGTCAAGTGTCAAAACATTTCGGGGAAGGGGGGGTGGTGGGAAGTGGAGAGATACGCTCGGAGTTGACAAAAGCGGTCTGTCTTAGTCGAAACATTTTGGACACTGTTGTTTTGTTTGGGTGTTGTGGCCATTTACCGGTTTCCTGCACAGACATCGCGGCCCGAGGATTACTACGTTTCGACCGTTAAACTACCCCCACCACCACCACCCCCGTTGCCGCGCGGAGGACCTGGTCTCACCGTGGATTCGACCACCGCCACACGGCGGAGAGAGCCAAGTGGGACTTTATTGTTTCGAGGCTGGCTAGCTAGCTTCGCCAAGGCGGCTGGTTTTCGTGAGTCTAGCGTGGACCGCAGGCCATATGGCTGCGAATTACGAGCCGATTTATGGACTTTCAGAAGATGAGGTAAGCTAAAAAAAAATTCGACCACGGCTTTGCTACACAGATGTCAGTCATGACTATGTGTCTCTCGGGGAGGGGGGGGGGGGGGGGGTCAGCCGTAAATAGCTAACGCCAGGGCTAGCCGACAGTCAGGCTAACAAGCCCTCACACACACACAGTGACATTCCGTAGTAATTTTCGAGAGGGTGTTCGTTTCCTGGCCCCCCGTGTGCGCGTCCGCTCGGTGCCTGGTCTTAATTTCATTTTATTGTGGGGGGGAGGGGGTGTTGAAACCAACATGGGGGTTTATGCTTACCGAGCTGAAAGGTGTTGTCAAATCAGCCGACCCACCTGTCCGGACAGAATGATTCGCTTTAAACTTTTTTTTATCAAGATCATAAAGGGTTATGATGAATCTGATTTCACTGGGCAGGACCCCACGATTTAATAGAGCTGCCTCAGCCAGTGATAGTGCTGCTTTCCTTTTATGAGGCAGGCTTTTTTTTGTTTTGTTCTTCCTTCACTTTCATGGCCCTGCGGTGCCCGGTCTGTCAGTCATTACAGGCACGCCACTTAAAACATTCCACACGACGCACCGCAGGGGGCCGCAGAAAGGGGTTTAGCTGTTTATTATTATTATTATTATTATTTTTTTAGTTAAGGTTAGCCATGTAGCTGGCATGAAATATCCTCACGTCATCTCCACAGGTAATGGTCTCATGACAATTGCGGATCCCAATCCCCATGACGCGCTTCTCCTCCTGTGAGGCGAACCCCCTTTTTGGAAATGCTACCATCTCTGATCAAGGCCATAGTCATAAGATAACAGCCTTGTGATCTGGGCTCCCACCCACGATCCATCCTTCGCTTCGTTCTCCAAGCACATATATAAAAATGGTGACATAAATATCAACCCAGCAAGCAGCTGTGTCAGCGATTTTTTTTTTTTTAGTGAAGGCTCCCGTTCCAAGCTGCTGTCGAGCAGAGAAGAGGCTGCAAACCAAACATGGTGCGAGGTGGCTCCACTCAACGTGCAGTTTCCCTACCGGCGATGCAGTGGGAATTGGATGCAGCACACGTTACCTATCACAACATTTAAATATAGCTGTAGCTAACGTTGTGCCATCTGTCAGGTTCTAAATGTTGGACTCGCTGAAGTCCAACTCACTTGACCGCATTATTAATACAACTCATTCTGCGGTTATTGACTTAAAATTGCATCTTGCAATGTTTTGAAGCTGCTTGAGGTCATGCGATATTCATTCCATGAATTTGATCCAATGTTTTGATCCACCATCTCTTTCTTCTGCAGCATGAAACGAGAGTGCTGCGGGTTAAGGTCATTGCCGGAATGGATTTGGCAAAGAAAGACATCATCGGAGCCAGGTGAGCATCACACTACTTCTCGGGGACACAATAGAAAATGCTGCATTATGAGAGGCTCTTTTTGTTTTGTAACAATCAATATCCGTATCGGGGAAAAACAAATAAAAGACCCGAGTAATTAAAGCTGTAATGTCGTCATTGCCTGGTGTATCCTGTCCTTATTTAGTGCGACTTGAGTAGTCTTTGACTACACTCCTTTTTCCAACAAAGACCTTGAACTCCTGCTTCTAATAAATGATTACCTGCCTGCCTCCCATACTCCACTCATTACCCACTCCGGTTAGGGCTTTTGCAGATAAAAGCAATACATACCCAAATACATTCTCACACGCAGGAAGACACCCTTGTTGAAATAAAACATTTCCCGGGTCTTGGCCACATCATGGGCCCATTTTCTCATGCTGTCAGACTTCTGTGATTAAGCGTAACCTGCTGTTATCACAATTGTACACAGTGTTGTACCCAACGTTACATAATATCCCCCTGAGGAGCACTATTTCAAATCAGTGTGTGATAGTGATGGATGTCAAGACTGCAACCATCAATCATTGATGAATCATATATTGTTTTATTGAAAGTGCTCCTACTCCTACGCTTAATTCTTTCTAGGGTCTGACTTTAAGGATAATACCTGTTTATTTGGAATGGGTTTAGTTAATGGGTTTTGCTATAGATCTTATGCGGCATAAGTCTGTCCATAAAAATGCAAATATATGTAGCAGTCCATCAGTAATACCATCTCAGGCTGTCCCAGTAAAGATTGCATATTGGCATTCTTTAGCTACAGTATATGTTCATGCAGAACTAGACGGCACGAGGAGGCCCTAGAGTAATGTAGGAGACACAGATTCATTTTTAATGAACTTGGTGTCTGTCTGAAATCACCAAAATGACAAGTGGAAGCCTCCTCTCCATTTGCACACTGCTCCTCCAACGGTTCTTTTGCAGTGATGTGAGAGAGCGAGAGACGGCCTTGTTGGAGACGGAACGTGGCATGTTTCGCACTGTGCGCTGTGCAGCTCCGCCCGTCTTAGGAGAAATCTGAACTGCGATGAAGAAACCCCGAATGAGACCTCGGCGTGTTTGCGTAGCTGCCACTGGAGACGGCGCTGACTCAGCAGTCTGTCTCCTCCCGTAAGACGCTCGCCAACGGCTGGCGTGTTCTACTCCTCCTTTTCGCTCCGAAAACCCGTCGCAGCTGTTGCAGCCGCGTTCGTGTTATACTGCTACTTTGATCCATTGTTTTCTGCTCTGTTATTTCGGGATATGTGAAACACCCCAAGGTCTCGCTTTTGTTCGGGTGGGGGTGTCGCTTTAAAAAAAAACAAAAAAAACGTGAGGTTTCTTGCATACATTCAAACAACAAGTGGAAGGATTTGCCCTCTAGAGTTTTCATCCGCTGAGTGTTGACCTGAAGTAGCCGGTCTCCCGCAGTGGGGTTCTTTTTCTTTTTTCCTTCTTCTTTTTCTTTTGGATAGGGGGAAGGAGACAAGAAGGAGTCTCAGTGCAGCCGCTATACAGTAGGGCCATTGTTTTAGTTTAGTCACAGCACATCGCAGTACCGCAAAAACACACAATTAGAGGTTTCTGGAGACGTTAATTAACAATCAAGCACCAGCCGTTTCACTGTGGGCAATATTCTTATGTTTGCCATCTCTTCGCCTCTTTCTCCCTCTTCTCTCTGCAACTTCCTTAGAATCAATGTAAGGCTGCTTGCCAACTCGCAGGCCAAATCTAATTTCGGCTATATCCAGGGCGGAATTGGATGGCTTCTTATATCCAGTGTGGATGGCAAAAAATCCCCAGGAAATGTATTTAGCAAATCAGATTGGAAACACATTCATAGATGGTTTGACATGTGATACAATTTAAAGTTATTGCATGTGTGGTTAGTGTAGCCACTGGGAAGAAAAGGTTGTGTTTATTACACGGGAAAAGCAACACTTTACACCATCTCCTCATTCTGAGAATGGGAATCTGGATACTGTGTGAAGAATTAAATATGTATGTCTTGCCTGAAGTTAGCCTGCAGTTTCCTGTTTTACTTCCACGTGGGAGAAAACACCAGTAGATCGGTGTCCGGAAATAACTCGTATCCATATAAACGTAACAGTTATTTTAGGATGGACAGTGGATGAGCTGAAACCTGCAGAGAAATGGAAGCTTTATGAGGAACGTTGACACTTCTCAACTAGATGAATGATTTGATCACATCATAAGAGGCAATATGATTGTGTTGAATGAACAACTTCCTCATACTACCTGCTTTATGTGATACACACATCAACTTGTATTATGTTCCCCGGAGAACAATAATACATGTCCGTGTGAAAATAATGTGTTCACAACAAGTAATGCATCCTATTTGCAGCAGTGACGGTTTGATATAAAACGTCTCTTGTCGCTGAGAGACGGGCGAGAGGTTTCTCTCCGTATGACGGTTTTGGACAGGTTATAACTTCTCTTTACCTAGAGTTGCCTATTGGGACTGAGATCAGTAGAGTAACTGCTCTGCCTCTCCATCTTTAACTGAATGGAGATTTCTTTTTTTTCTTTTTTTACCCACTCTGTATCTTCATATAGACCAGTTGGCTATTTTTAAATGGCACGCTCGGATTCCCCTGCTTACTGTTTGTGCTGCTCACCTCAATATGTTGCCGTTTTCTATTTTTAGCCCTCTGCTCGGTCAATAACACATTATAGCCTTATCTCACAATGCCCATGCAAGCAGCCGACTCGAGTGGTGTGTCATGTCCACAGTTAATAGGACTAACCAAGTTCAGTCACCGGAGACACAGATACAGTATACATATATGTATATATTTTCTTTCTTTCAAGACCTAAAAGTGTATTACAAACAAATCCTTTTTAAAATATTGCATTAAAGTGTACGTGTTACAGCATCAGGGCCGTGGAAGGCTTGGTATTGATCCACTGATTCTGTTTCCGCAGCGATCCCTACGTCAAACTCTCCCTTTACGTTGCGGATGAAAACAAAGAGCTCGGGTTGGTCCAAACAAAAACCATTAAAAAGGTAAGTCCCGAGGTAAGAAATGCCTCTGATGCATTCGTCCGTGGCCTGCTGTGTTCTGCACACAGCCTCTAGCTCCTTGTTTCAGACCCAATGAACTCTTAATGGTTGGACAGTATCAGATTGGCCTTTCCAGCCCCAGGTAATCTCCTCCCACAGCTGACATTCCATTAACCATTCAGCCACTTTATGAGGCTTTCGATCACTCCCCTTTAGAGTCCTAGGTTTTAGGTCACCACCACCACCCTTCCTTCAAATCAAAGCAGTCGTATTAGCTGAGTGACGGAAACCACAGGAAGGCTCTGGTTCCTTCTCTGATCGCTGGAGTGTAGATGGAGACGTTGGGCGAGCGCTTTCCCCCCCCCAGGCGGCCTATTTTGGGGAGGAAATCTTTTCACAGCAGGGGGAGCTATTAGTTGTTATTAGGGTAGACTCCACTCGGACGGCCTTGTAATGTGATAGTGGGCTGTGATTTTGAACCAAATATCCATATTACTTGTTTGCGTTGTGGAATGCTTCATGGTTTAAAATAGAATTAATTGAAATTGCAGAAATGTCTGTATTGGATATTATCCACACGACAATACATGCCATTCTGCATTACATGTTACATAATATACGTGTGTGTGAAGCAGCGTGTTTCTAAAACAGTAAAGCGGCCCGACACATTTTCCTCTTCCTTTTTATTTCCTTGGTGGTTAAGGTTAGCGAAACATGTAGCTTCCAGCCAACGCTGTGCTGGAGCCGGGCGGGCCTCCATGCAGGCAGACATATGCTGCCAGTGGCCGCGGTTGCCTTACTGGATATAAATAGCTGACAATGCAGCGCTATGTGGAGCAGAAAATGAAGCATCGCCGCTCGGGCTCATCCCTGGGCCGGCTCCATGTGTCCTTAAGTAGGACACCTTTTGACGGCATCCTTGTCGTCGAAGATAAGCGTGCGGCTTGTGGCTACATGGCATGAAGAATGATGACGGCGGATGAGGAGCCAGTAGTAGGAGAGGAGTATAAGCAGCTACAGGCTGGCCTCATCCAAACATCGATATTTGACATCGTTTTTCTCGGAGTATTATTTCCCCAACAAGAATTTGACAGAGTTGAATTGGCTTTTTGTCAAAAGGCATCAGGGTCTTAAGTAGTTTCTGCTTTCTCGGCAGTGGACTTAACAGAGATGTTAGTGTATGGTAGCTGTAAACTGCCGTAAAATGTTAATATTGAACTTTGCGAAATCAGATAATAATAATAATAAATTGGATTTATATTGCGCTTTTATAGTCATCACAGTTCATCATTAATGTAATTCCAATCACCCAAGGAATTTTCATGAGATGTGTCACATAGTTCTCAGCCCAATTAAATAGAAAGTTGGTTAGAAGGAGAGAGACCCATACTCAGCTGATCCGGGCACAAAAGGGAACGAGAATCTTGATGATTTTTAATCTGGTGCCAGTCACCGGGACACGTCGTTCTCCACAAACGTCCTCTAACCACGTAATCATGCAGACCGCCTCCTTCTCATCAGGGATTTCTCCTGTCTCACTGTGATCCGGATCGGTTTCAGACGTCTCTTTCCGTTTTCCACGTGCACCAATGCTGGCGTTCACTGTTGATGCATTATCCACTGACCGCTAACCACTGCCTCTGTTTCAGACCCTCAATCCCAAATGGAACGAGGAATTCTTCTTCAGAGTGAGTGGAGATTTACACTCCAGCCAATTACTGTGATGCAAAAGCCTTATTTTGTCTGTTTGCCTCTGCATTTGCCTTGTATGCCACATAACAACAGGATGACTGCTGTATATGTCGTCTGTTTCCAACACAGGTGTGTCCGCAGAATCACAGACTCCTCTTTGAGGTGTTCGATGAAAACCGATTGGTGAGATTCTCACTTTGGAACCTCTAACATTTCACACACCCTGTTGCAAATATCACACGTTCTTTATCAGTCACGTTTTGTTCCGACCTCATGACTCCTGATTTACTTTAAACTGTCTGGACATTGTGTTGCCGCGATAATCATTTTTTCCATTTCTCTTGGTAAAAATGGGCTTTAAAATGGTCTTTCTTTATGCGGATGCAAATGACACATTAACGTGTCACCGAAATGAAATGTGATGATGCACACCTGTATTGCTTTGCGGGCCAAACGTGCAGACTTTTATCTGCACCCTCGTGTCTTCGCAAGTCTCTTCTTGTGAACTCTGGCACGTCGCATGATTTGATATCACAGGATTTCGGCTGTGGGCTTGTAGACAAAAGAAATGTGTTGCAGTAGTTATTGAAGAGTGTTTGGTTTCATTGCTCTACTTTTATACTCTAGTCCACCAACTACTCCTACATTCCTCTTATGTAAAGTTTCTCCAATGTCCACCAGAGCCGAGAACACCAGTTTCAGTGACTTGCGAGATCGAGCCCGTTGTGCGAGATCGAGCCCGTTGTGGGCCCCTTTTGTTGCCATGACAACGAGATCAAACGTCTGCACAATGTCAAGTGTTGCAACAACTAAAACAACACAAGTAGGTTGTGATCATCAACTCGACAAATCCCGCCTTTGCGTGACCGTGACCTTGCAGCCCACTCGGTAAAGGGCGGCTCGGGTTTATTCCCCTCACTGCAGGCGGAGCGCTCTGCCGCCGCATGGAAGCTCTTCTGCACACGCAGCCCGAGCGCGGGCCTCTCCTTATATGTCTGAGTAGGTGCTTCCTTGAGTATCTGTAGGTGCATGCCAAGGCAGCTGCTCCACCACTGGCTGGTATTTGTTTTGAACGGGCTGCTTTGTTCTCTTGCATCTTTTTTTTTTTTTTTTAATTCATGGTTTATTTGCATTGGGGGACATAAAATGTTTCGAGTTCGCTCCGTGCTACAGCAAAGAATGATAGATTGTTTTTTCCTTGTGTGCAAAGATACGGCCGCACTAATATCTCAACTAATGTTCCCTACGAAATATATAAGAACTACATGACTGCTGACAGCGAACGCCAGGATGTGTGGAACAGGCCTTCAGTGATGCGTGGTGCTTTGTTTAAAGCAGGCATGTTATGTAATTTTTGCGAACTGGGCCTGGCGCCATTGGACCACACATTGGCATTTAGTTTCTTTTATACAGAACGTTCTCCATAACGTTTCACACACATTTATTGACTAACACTGTAGGCAGTGTGTCATTGCAAAGTGTAAAAGGCTGCCAAGCCACTATTCCTTCTCGCTCTGCAGTCTCTTTCTTCTGCCTGTTTGTCTCAGTCATAATGCAAAAAATCTCTGAGCCCCCCCCCCCACCCCCCCCTTTCCTCCAGTGTGACAGCTCAGTCGTGTTTTGGGCGTGTTTTGGATGCGTTTTTTTGGAGTGGCCTATAAAACCAATAGACAGTTTAATGTTTTGCTGTGTATGGTAGACAACCTAGTTAAGTCTGTTTGAGGATTTGGAAATCTTTCTCTCAAGAGATTTGTGCCATTTGCCTTTTTATCAAAGCTGCAATCTGTCAGACTTCCTGCTCTTCACTTTGCCGCTGTTTTTTTTTTTTTTCCTCATCCATTTTTAGCAACAACTTTATCTTTTCTGTTTCCTCCCCACAAGAGATAACGGGACTCATTTTGTCCTCCAGATTTAAATTAAATTATGCTTCTTAGCTCATGTTGTGACAAGTGTACAAAATTGCATGGGTACAGGGTGATCAGTGACTGCTGAAGGAAGGGGGATATTATGGCCATAAGTCGTTAAATGAATGAATGAGATAGACGGTTAAGACCCTATTACTCAGAACTAGGGACTCTGTTACACTGTAGGTAAGGAAGTGGGAGTCAACGTTTTGGAATCTGACAAGCTCGTTGTCCGAGAAGTGAGGCTATCGGGCAGGGGTTTGGAGGCGAGGAAATGGGCAATTACTAGAATGGGATCCTCTGTATGGAGGAAGAGACGGACAGTGGAAGGTGGGGTTCGTTTTCCGAGGCCCCCAGTAGGCACGTGAGGGCGGCATGGGGCTGTAACAGGAGGTGCTGGGGCCATTTGTGGTCACATGGCACACACAGGCAACCCCACTGTCACCTCGAAAACCAGGAGCGCTCTTATCCAATCATGTCAGGAATGCTGGCCGTCACTGGGCTCAGGCTATTTCTGCTGTCTGTCGCTAGAGCTTAGCTTGGTAGTGCCGAGAGTCCTGCGTACAGGGATCCTTCTTAACCGCCCCCCTCCCCACCCCCCCCACCCCCACCCCCCCTCGCTCTTCCCCCTCCTTAGCCTCCAGAATGCCGTTCCTTAGTGTGCGCCGCGTAAAGTCGTCACCTCTTTTCGCCGTATTCATTTCTGGTGGTGTAACTTCTTTACCTCCGCAGAGTTTACTGTGGAGGGAAAGTTGTGGAAGAGACTGGGTGGGAGGGGTTAGGGGTTGGGGAAAGAGGGGAGGGAGGAAGGGGGGGGGGTGGGGATCAGTCATCCAGCCAGCCAAAGGAGAGAAGTGGGCGACACTAAGAGACAGAGACCCGGAGCCAGTGGAGAGAAGCAAACAGCCAGGCACAGTGAAAGTGAGAGGGAACGGGAGCGGTTGGACACGAGGTGAAAATGGCTCAGCGTCTGCGTTTGTACTTTGGCTCGGGCCGCAGCAACACCGCGCCGGAGGTACTGGAAGGAGACTCGGAGGAGCAGCAGGGGGACGACGACGTGGTCGCGGCGCTGGCCACGCGGCGGCCTCGGCTATCGGCATCCTCTTGGGAGCCGTCCGCGGCGCGGTCGGAGCCTTCCCTGAAGCGCAGCTCCTCCATGTTCATACCCCAGCTCGCCGCCTGCGCCGATCCGCGGCCCACTAAGAGCTCGTCCGTGCACATCTCCCTCCAGCGCTCCGGCGGATCCAGTAACGGAGATTCCCGCGACCGCGCAGACGACGTCCCGCCGCCCTGCTACACCCCTCCGGGGCCTGCGCCCGCCTATTCCGAACCGTGGGTCCAAGCGGACGTTCCACGGCACCCGCCGCCTCCGTACCAAAGCCCAGATACCCGGATCCCGCCGGCACTGGTGACGGAGCCGAACCTGCCGACGCGCAGGGTCTTTAACATCGGCTCAAACGGCCACGCTATGTATAGCACAGGCCAACCTAATGTCAGCGTGGGTGGCATTTGTATCCAGAGGAACTCTCCGGACGGCTCTGATGTCCAGCGTTTCAGAATCCAGCCTTACGGCGGTGCCGGCTGGTCCGTCCAGCAGCAGAGCTCGGACCAGTGCTCCGTCGTCGACGGTGGAACGCAGAGGGTGGTGTTTCAGCTCCAGCAAAGTCCGAACCAGGGCCGGGGCAGGCCGCAGACTGCCGCGCCGCAGGACGAACGCCCAGATGTCGGCGGGCCGAGGGGCAGTCGCGCGCTGCGGTACCCGAGAATTCGACTGGAGAGGCGCTCGTCTCAACCGAGGCTGCTGCTGGAAAGCCCACGCCAGGAAACCGGTGGCGACAGCCGAGCTGTGGAGGAGACCCAAACGGACCCGGACAGAACAGAAGCAAGGTCCAACGGTTGTACTTTCAAAATCCATGGGAATTCTTCCAGGAGGCAGCCTCATTTCAAGATTTCTTTTACCCCCGGGGGCGGTGGGGATCAGGATGTTACCCCTGGCAACAATTCCACAGCGAATAATACCACGGTAAATATTATTGGCAATTTTTAGCTATTAAATGTAAAATAACACACGTGAAAATAAGATTAGGAAGTATGATTTGATGATCGATTAATTGGTAATTAGTTTAAATTAGTCCATCGTAAACATTCCCGTTATCTTCCTCGTATGACATTTAGTTGGAAACTTGATGGCGCGTCTCTAGTGTGGCCAGAAGAAGCCGACCCATGGGTATGAAAGATGAAAATGTGGCGATTACGTTACATCGCTTACGCAAATTGCACAAGGTGTCTTTCAGTACTTTGCATGTAGTGCATTAATCTCCAGAGTCCAGTGGGGGAGAGATCAGCATGGTGCAGGGAGAGGGTGGTGACATTCTGGGAAGTGAGAAGCGCGCACACACACGCGCACATGGAACGCACATACTGGCTCTCTTTCACCTCACAACCCCAGACATTTGAGGTTTTACACACATTGGCCCGTGGAAGGAAAACAGGGGACAGGATGAATGGCTCATTTCTCCCACTTGTTGTCCTCGGTTCCACAGAAATGTGAAACTTAAGTGTGGCGAAACCCTCAACTCCAGCCTGTGCTCTTTGAGAGTTGGCTGCTTCTATCTTTAGTCTTGCTTCTCGTGCGCTTGTTGATTTTGAGAGCGGGCAGGCGGCATGTCTTTGGCCTCAGACTGGTATGGATCCGTATCCTCGCAGCTGCTCCGGCAGCGATTACGAAGCGAGGTGTCCTTCTGGGCCAAAACGGCGAGGGAGTTAAACGAGCCCATCGGGATCTGTTCCCTGGAAACCCAAAGTCTTTCGATGTTGACGTCTGTTCTCCTATCCCGTTAAATGTACTCCCTATGCGGGCCATCATCTCATGACTGCAATTTATAAAGTGTGCTCCGAAGCTTTGGGCTCTTTAGCTTTTTTGTTTCATGAGAATGGTAATAAACCAGTTTCTTCCTGACAATTAGGGGCCAGATAACAACACATCTGCGGTATGATAACTATGGCTAACCATCTAAATGTAATTCAAAACAAGGGTGGAATCTATATATTTTTGGTTTAATTTTGACGGTCATACTTAAATGCATTTAATACACTTTTTTTTTTTTTAAAGACACGTGGAGTTGTGTCACCTCAGGGGATCCTGTTTCTCATACAACAAGGAAACCCTCATTTAGACCATAATGACAGGTCTTCCCCAACGGTTAGCCCGGAGCTGGAGTGCCCCCCCCCCCCCCCCTTTTATTTAGAGCCCTGCATGGAATCCAATGAGTGTGTGTTGTGTCTCTCTCTGTCTGTCTGTGTCCGTGTGCACCAGCGAGACTAGCTGGAGACAGCCACTCCACAGTACCGTGCCCCCCCCCCCCACAGTTTCCATTCACAGAGAGCTCTTGCCAGCCAACGAGTTTGCTATATTTACAGGGTTGTGGATGGATGGGAGGCGAGGTGGGGGGGGGGTCAATCTTTTTATTTAGGTCGAGTAGCATGGACGAGGGGTTCAAACAGCTATTGTTGTGAAGGGCTTTTATCTGTCATTCATATCCGAGTGAGTGCTCGGCGATGTGAATCTGTCACGTCAGCAATTGTCGAGTAGGTGAGACAACCTTCTCACTTCAGTGCCGGGCCTGGACCCGGTCACGGTTCCAGAAGTCTTCTTCAGTCTTGTACAACCTCTACTAATAGATATCCTCATGGCATGCCAATTCATATTCCTTGAGAATATGTTTCGCCAAAGGCTCCCACAGGAATTCGGAGCCACCCCAGGCTCTGCTATGATTAAAATTCTAACTATTCACGCTGTCGATAATGTGCTCTCTGGATTGTTTTAGAGTAACCGGGACATTGTTTCCAGAAAGGAATGTTTTTTTTTGTCGTGAGCAACACGCTGTGTTCACCTCTCCATTGTACTTGCAGCAGATATCTTAACAGACAGAGTTATAAAACCCCAAACAAACCCGCACACCACTGAACGTGGGCTATGCGAGATGAGGTGAACAAACTGACCTGCCTTTGTCTTCATGAGCTAGTTTTACCGTCCATCCTCAGCCCTCCTTCACCCTTCCGTCGGCCGTGGAGCCTCCCGCCCCCGCCACCCCCCTCCCAGGGTGTAACCTGGCCCTGGGAGGCAGCTGCAGGCTCAACTGTGACCCTGTGCTGACTCTGCAATTATATCCCTCTGTTTACACATACCCACAGCCCAGAATGCTTGTTATTGTTATGAACAGATAGAAGAAAACAGCCATGAGCACCAGATACCGCCGTTGCCACGGGCTAAGTCAGAGGTTGTTGTTGTTTTATGGGATTGAGCATGTTTTTGGTTTCCAGGTAACGTTCAAATGCTCACAGTAACTCATCAGTGCCGAACGTCTTTGCTGTTTCGTAAAATCTCTGCAGCAATTATTCATATTCTAAACTTTGTTCATCCAGCACTTTATTTAAAAACAAAATTGTTTCACATGTTACAGGTCAATGCATGTGAAAGAGTATAATACTATCGGACTAATGCTGCGGTCCAGGCTTCTTTTTGTTGCTCCTCACGCTCCCAGGAACCTCGTGATTTGGTGTTCTGAATTATGTGAGAGTTCTGCAAGAAGGAAATCCATAGCGTGGTTGGTTTGGGAAAATAAAGCCGAGGCTACTGTGACTTAAACAGTCGTGGATCTGGCTTTTCCAAAGAATAAATAGTGTGTGTGTGTGTGTTTAAGAGCAGGGGAGAAAGAACGCATACACGCATTGAAATGTGTTTTAAAGAAATTAAAAAATGATATATAAGGTTCCCCACACTTGAAGGTTGTTTTCATAACTCGCGCTTTACTTTTATGGCTGTGCTACTTTTGTACAGCCGTTGAGCAACTTTAACAGAAGCCACAACATTGGACCTTTTCCTCAGTGGACCATAAGTCAAAGGGGGACTCGTTAAAGTGGCCTGCATTGTTTCACCGGGGGCCTTTTTTTTTCCTGTCAAACCAGTGACCACAAACCGCATTGTTAGTTAACGCCTGTTGTCTTCGTCCGTTGTGTCCCACACACAGGCTACTTCCAAGAATGGCATTTTCCATCTAACACAGGTAATCATTGCTCCCTCTGGGGGCCGCTGCTGAACCGCTGAATCATCGACCAGTCCTCCCCCTCCCCCCCCCCCTCCCTGATCAATGGGCTTCTTGTATCTGAAGCACAATCCTCTCCCCCTGGTTCTCCCCCGTCGTCACCTCTCTCCTTTTTCTCCCTCCGTCCGACTCACTCGGCTTCAATCTGGTGGCGGTGTGTGGTGGTTCTTTTTTTTGCTGGGTTCACAGGTTCTTCTCCCAATGAAATGATTCTAAAGGCCTTTCCAAAAATAAAACCTCACGCCGAGCCTCCTGCAACGGACGCTTGTCGAAATCTAATTGAAAAAGGATATTTTGTTTCGGTTTGAAACGCCACAACAAAACCACAAACCATTGCATTGTGGTGGAAATTGCTCAAACGTAATTGTGCTTCCATCTGAGATTTCTTAGACCACAGTAGGTGTTCATTGCGAAAGGCTCGGGGTTATTTCTGGAAGGCGCTATCCATGAAATGAAAATCTTTTTTTCACTCTGAGAAATAAGCACAAAGTGGTGAGGGGGGGGGGCTTCTGGAGCATTAAGTGATTCACCTTGACATTGTGTTTTTTCCTCTCTTCCCCTACTGGGAACTTTGGTATTTCCCCAGAAACACACAAAAAAAACCTGTTACTCCTAAAATAAAGCTGCTGAAGGTGACCTCCTTGTTTTCTTCCCCTAGACAAGAGATGATTTCCTGGGACAGGTTGATGTTCCTCTCAGTCACTTGCCGGTGAGTTGTGTGTTTTGTGTATTTAACCTGACTGACTACTCAGCTGTTTGTTATCTTCAATTGTGCCCTGGCGGATTTACCTGTGTTAAGGTCAGGCAAGGAGCGTGTGTGCGTGTGTGTGTGTCCGTCGTGGGTGTGAGAGTAGCAGGGGTTGCTGTGATCAAACGGTCTACTCCTCCCGGGGGGGGGGTTGAGAATATGAACAGAAGTGGGCCTGCTACCGTCAGAGCTGAACGGAAAAAGCTGCACCCGTCAAATTCTCACACAAAGACATGCGCTGGCTTGGAAAATGTCGACTGCTGCAAGATGAAGGCCTTTGTTAAAAAAAAAAAAAAAATACCCTCTTCATGTTGTTGTTACCATTTTAGTTTGCTTGCAAGTGAGCCGTACCCTGTAAATCATTCTCACCTCCAGTAATGAGCGCAGAGCTGTTGGACTTATTGAGGCTCTCTGAAGTTCGGTCTGAGTTGCTGAAACTTGAAAGCGTATTATTAACAAATGTTAGGGTTAATTATTAATGTCCTCTTTGACTCCAGTGGGTCCAGGGAATTAGCAGCAGATAAAAGCCTCAGCTGAGTCATCTTGAGAGATGAAGTCAGTGGACCGGATGGAGAATATCTGTTACAGATTTAGCCAATAAAGGAACAAACTGAGCATGAATTGAGCTGCTAATGCCCGGGTTCAGTGGTGCGATCTGGAAGTTGTGTGTATTTTGGCTTAATTTGTTGGTTCCATAAATGACCACATCGGAAGTCCTATTCAGAGATCCTGGATATATCTTTAGTCATCCTCTTTTTTACCAGCTTTTGCTTTTCATCATTCAACGATTACCTTGACTCATCTTAAGCAATACGGTAGCTTCATTTGCCTTGTTGAAGCCTGACTTAGAACCTTATTCATACACCAAATGGCATGACACCATGGGCTGGTTCAGGGACCTAGCCTTGTTTTTCCCTATTAAGACATTCAATGGAATGCATGTTGCTGGGTCATGACTAACACAACTGGAGATCAATTCTCAGCGTCTTGGATGTGAAGGACGGGCTTCACCACATTTCTCGTTATCATTTAATCTTTGGTCGAGATCGTCCACTTGACTGACGTGTACGTGGATGAATGTCGTAGAGCAGCGTGGGGGGGAGCAGCCGGTGTGGACCGGTTTTGCGCAGACACGGGAGCTGTGGGAGATTTCTGTGGATTACAAAAGACCATTCTGCTGTTTAGCAAGCAACAGGAGAAGCTCACAGTTACATGATCCTGGGATGCAAACTCGTGACTCCGATAATATTGTCCGACATGTGTACTTGCTTGTGGGTTTCGATTGATTACTGTCAACAAACGCCTCCTTTTTAATTTGCAGACGGAGGATCCTGCCATGGAGCGGCCGTACACATTCAAGGACTTCCTGTTGCGGCCCAGGAGGTTCGTTTCTGCTGGAGGTGGCCGTGAAATGATTAAACTGACAGATTGGATATTCAGACCGATTGGAAATTATCCAATCTGTAACCGGCCTCGATACCTTAGATACCACTACACTCCTCTGGTTTAATTGTGTCTGAATTCCTGCAATTTGGGGTTTGCGGCGCTTTTCTCATTTTAACCAGGGTTTGCAAAACTGCTGCTGGTTTAATGTGAGCGCTGAGTTCATGTGACGGTCAGTTGAGCTCTGAACGGGGAAGGCCATCTGGTGCTAATAGCGTGGAAAGCACCCTTCAATTCAGTTGGAAGGCCACCTGCTTTTCGATGTGTTGTTTTGACACGCAGCCTGTTTTTTTTTTTTTTGCAGCCACAAGTCCAGGGTGAAGGGTTACCTGCGTCTGAAAATGGCATATCTGCCCAAACAAGGAGGCCCAGAGGAGGAGGCTGGAGAGATGAGGGAGGAAGCTGAGGTAAGGTCTTTGCTGTTGCTGTTGTTGGGAGCACATTCAGACGGCGGATCTAGCATTACTTAATGTTTTCTTCTTTAAGGTCTTGTTCATAGCAACCTGAAGCCAAACAAGGATCTAGTTCTATTTCCTCGTCACAAAGAAAACACACTTCTAAGCTTCAAGATGAACGTGGGTGTGCTAATTTGGACCAAAATAAATGTGTGTTTTTTTCGTCCTATGAGTTAGAGAAGGATGGCTCTTCTTTTTATTCTTTTCTACAAGAATTTGGCCAGCATGTTGCTGCCAGAATCTCTATTTTCCAGGTCAGGGTATGGAAAAGCCATTTACACTACTGCCTGTTATTCTGTGAAATAGGAGCTTCTCCTTTTTTACCGTGTGTGTGTGTGTGTGTGTGTGGGATGATCGGGGATGAGTGCTTGAGAGGTGCTAAACATTTCAGACAGTGGAAGGCTTCAAATAAGTAAAGCAATCTGTCCTCCAGCTTTCACCATGGGCTGTTGCTGGGACAAGATATTTTATTCTTCCTTACTTCTTTATTTCCAATCTATCAACTGATGCGCATGATGCTAAGAAAAACATTTAGCCCCAGCAAGTTTTAACCAGCCACAAGTGGCTTGGACAGCTTGATGGTATTCTTCCACGCTTGACCCCCTTCTTAAATTGGTGTGTGTGTGTGTGTGTGTGTGTGTGTGTGTGTGTGTGTGTGTGTGTGTGTGTGTGTGTGTGTGTGTGTGTGTGTGTGTGTGTGTGTGTGTGTGTGTGTGTGTGTGTGTGTGTGTGTGTGTGTGTGTGTGTGTGTGTGTCTGTCTGACAAGCTGTCGGCTCACCGGGACATCGGTGACCAAGGGGCCACCAGCGAGTTACTCACACTCTCCTCATGTCTGAAAATCTGCACTTTCTCTTCCAGGGTTGGGATGAGTCGGCGGACTCGGGCTCCCAGCGACCTCAGCAGCTGCTTCCTCCTTTGCCCCCCGGCTGGGAGGAGAAAGTGGACAACCTGGGACGCACCTACTATGTCAACCACAACAAACGTAACACCCAGTGGAAACGGCCCTCCAACATGTACGCCTGATTTGTTTTTCTTATTTAAATATTTTTAAAGTTGGTGTGCACATTATTTTTACATTTTCCGTAGCAATGAGTCCATTCTTCTCAGGAATCTTCCCTTATTATTCAGAAGCATCATTCAATAATTCTGCGCATTTTATTTTTGCCCAATTTACTGAAGAATTTTACAAAAATAAAATGTTCCTTGCCATCCAAAAAATATTGATACATCTAGTAAAGTTGTTTATAGAAAAGAAACATACATACTCATTTGATGTAATTTTTCTCTTGTTTATATTGACTATTGTTAGCCTTTTTTTAAGATCATGACATCCTAAAATGTGACAACTGCATTTAAGAATCCCCAATTAAAAGCCAAATAGAAAGATTTGAAGTCTGGTACCGTTACAAAATATATTTCTGAGCGGTCTTTTTCACTCCCTCCTGTATGAAATAACCTCTTCTTCTTCTTCTTCTTCTTCTTCAGAGACGTGATCTCGGAGACCGAGAGCGACAATCAACAGCGTCAGATCAATCAGGAAGCACACCGCGTGTTCCGTTCGAGACGCCACATCAGTGAAGACCTGGAGAACGAGCACATGGAGCCGAGGGACCTCGACAATGTGAGCGAAGAACACGCGCGTACCGAACACTGGGCCGCAGCTGTCTGGGGGCGGGATGAGGTCACTGAATGTTGTTGTTGTTGTTGTTTTTGTTGTTGTTATCTCACGGCTGCGTCTCTCTCCCCAACCCCCCCCCCACCCCTCCCCCACTGTAAGTCCTGGGAGCTCATCACAGAAGAGGATCCCAACGAGAGCCTGGCCCAGTCTCAGCCCGGCACCTCCTCCTCCGTCTCGACGCCGCAGCCGGCGCCGACATCCGTCGACCGGGACTTCTCTGAGGATTTAAACCTGCGGCTGTCACTCACTCCAGACACCAACGGCGAAGTGCCGGCGCCCGGCGCCGCTCTGGTGAGAGCGCCGTCTCCAAGTCGTCTCGCTCGCTCCACATTGCCACTCGTCAATGGCGTAAATGCGTTTTTGTTTGAGATATCAGAGTGACCGCTTATTTTTTTTCTCAACAGAGCCAGCTATCAAACAGACTCCGGTCCTCGAGTATGACGGATGGAGTCAGCGATCAGACCCAGGCTCCTCCTCTCATGGTACATATGTCTTCATCTCCCGCATTGTCTTACATCTTCTTCTTTTACTCCCTTTACTTCCTCCTTTTTCCTTCGGCATGTCTCAGTGCTGCGGGTGCACCACCGATCAAGTCACCCTCTCTGTCCCTTCCTTGGGTTTTAAACATGTTCACTTTGCACTTGACTCGTCTGCGCTTCCTCGTCACCTTTCCTTCCCTCTTTCTGTTCTGATTTCACGGTTCCCTCTTTCCTTCTTGCCTCCGTAGGATTACCACACTTCTTCTTCCCACTCCCTTACCACTAACTCTCTCCTCTCACTCGCCGTAACGTTTAACGTGTTGTAGAAGTGTCGCAGCTGTGCGCCAGCAGTACGAGCATTCCAGTAAAAAAAAAAAAAAACTCGGATCAGACGCTCGCCCAATAGAGTCCTGAGTCAGAGCATCGTTGGGGATTCAGCTCAAACAAACCGTGCCCAGATCTGAGTCACGTGTTTGTCACACAGCTGAGTCACAGCACTGAGATCGGTGTTTTATTAAGTTTCCTTTGAATGGCAATAAGGACAATAAGGACTGGGAGAAGAGGCTTGTTAGGAAGCCATCAAGGGGGGGAAATGCAATCCGCATGTATTACTGCGGAGACTTCGGGAAGGACAGTAACCAGTCACAATGGCTAATGATATTAAATGTGTACGTAGGTGGGTGAGTGCTGTTTGTACCGACCAATGCATACAGCGTCGCCTCCACGGTCATCAAACAATTCCATAATAAGAGATTGGTTGACGATTCTAAATGTCAAATGGCTTCTAGTCAGAGGAGGCATGTATGTCAACATTAATGTTTTAACCTTAGAAATAAAAGCTGAGTTCATTTATAAGGGTAATACTGAGGTAATTTACTGCTTTGAAGTTGTGATACAGCTGGTGATGATGCTGTATATGCAAAGCATGTCATCAGGACTAGGTTATGAAGCTTAGCATAAGGAACAACATCCAGTGCCTCCTGGCTGAACTACACTTACCTAGCTTTCAGATCGCTTCGATGAGAGAACATATTCTCTATTTTTTAATTTTTTTTTATTGTTCATACAGGTTGTAAGAGCCAACAATGGATTTGACTGTTTGCCTTTTTGTACACTGGGTGGCGGTTGACTAAACACTGTCTCCATTATTAGCTTGGGTATTTAGGTTTTGGGTTTATAGTGTTTGTCAGGTGTTGACCCCGAAGGGCAAAGGGTTTTGACCCCTGAACCAGATTGTTTATGTCTACCAGGAATTGTTGGGTGTTAAAAAGTGGAATACATTCAGACCCGTACCAGTGGACTCAATCTAATGTTTCCCGCACAACATTGCGAAGCAACAACAACATGCAAAGAGGACTCGTCAATGGCGCATCATCCAGGTTATTCCGGAGGTAGATGCACCTCAGTAGCGCAACAAAAGTTGACTGAGGTCCTTTTTAAAATGAGTCCAAACCGCTTTTAGTTGGAACTTTGTTTTTGGAAAACATCTGCACTTTTGGAACGAGGATTATCCAGGACGAGGAGCGCTGCTCAAGTCGTGTGGATTTCTGACCACTTTGGAGGACGGAGCTGCGTTGCTAATGCTACGGTGGCAGTGGAGCATCAGACCATTGGGTCATTGCATGGGGGTATGTGTAGCACCACACTACGGCCATTCGGACGGTGTCTGCACATACCTGGATTCAAACCCCATCCATTGGTTTCGGCGGACGAGGACAATAAACTTTGCATTTGACTGTTTGTAGCGGCGCATTGACTATTTTTCATGGAGAAGCGTGATGCGGTGTCGGGACCCAGCTCTGTTGTTGTTCAGCTAACTGCTAAGGCGCTTGCTGATGAATTGGAGACGTTACAAAAGTAAAGCAAATGTCATTAGATAATCGATACAAAATGCATTGTGTAATGAAGCAAAATGCATGAATCTTTGTTGAATCTATTAGCGTTTGATGAAAAGGAAAAACATGACACATGGTATAACGCAAAAAGGCTGCCTAATGGTGATTGTATCGCTAATGCAAAACTGTGGCTTTTGTCCAATGAAATTGTGTATGAAGACGGTAATGTATAAGAGGTTATTAATCCAAATGAGTGTTTCTAATGTGGGTAGTCGGCACTCAAGTCAAAGGCGCACTAAACATGATAAATCAAGTACAGTTAAGGGTGGAGGCAAATAGAGCTGCACTTGTTGCACGTGCATCATCCTTAAAGGAAAGGCAGCTAAGGATAAAAAAGAAGCTTGATCTGGATACCGAAATTAGAAAACTGCTTAAACCCTATGGCAAAGGAGACCAAAGAAAAGGCTAAGAAGCAACACCACTTGTCCAAACGGCCACAGTCAAAACCAGAGTCCACAGAGCAAAGGTTGAAACCGAACAATATATTGGGAATGCATCCTGTCCAGTAGCAATCAGGGACTTTGCAGTTAAAGGAGGCATTCTACTACCTACGATCAAAGCAATCTAAACCGTCTGGAGACATACTTGCCATCATGCAAATTAAATGACAGCTACAACTGCTCTCATCCTCTCTGCCTCCACGAGATATTGCTATATTTAAATGGGACCCTCTTCAGTACAGAGCTTTTTAGCAAGGCCTTTGAACAAGTTGCGAAAAAATCCGGAAGAGCAGAGAGTCAATACTGTTTAAATCCGTTTACAGGAGGACAGCCCAAAGAGTTGGTGCGAAGTTGCCAGCATGTGGCTTCAGAGCGTGGCTATGCAGTTGCTAAGGGACTTCTACAGGAACACATTGGAAACCAGTATAAAAGATTGCAACTGCATACATGGAAAAGGCTTTTCAAGCCTATGCTTTATTCTTCCGTGGCTGCAGCAATGTGAATACATGCAGGAATTGGATAAGCCGGGAAACACGGGAGACATTATGTCAAAATGAGCGAGAAATGGAGGGCCACGGCTCATGGGATCATGGAAACCAGCAATGGCAGAGCTCACTTTGTGGATCTGGTCATATTCATTGAGCGTCATGTCAGAATCCTCTTCGACCCTCTTTTTGGTGACATACGGGACCCAGCAACTGGTGTTACTGGAACAAAGTCGCTCAACAGGTTCAATTCCCAGCCCAGTAACAGAGGGCGGGGACATATTGTTGCCACAACAATAACTTCTATGAACCGGCCTGAGAGAGCTACGGAATCAGATGTCTTTGTTGTGCTCATAAACACTCATTGGAAGAGTGTAAAGTATTCAAAGAAAATAACCACAAGGATAAACTTAACATTCTGAGAAAACAAGGAGTTTGCCTCGGATGTTTTATGTGTTGGTCACATGACTTGGGATTGCGAAAGGTGCTTGTCTTGCAAAGTTTGTGGTAAAAGTCACCCCACCGTGCTTCATATTAAAAGGCAGTTACCAGCTCTGGAACAGTTTTTAAGGAACCCTATAATGACCAGACGACTTTGCTGAAAACACGTGGACCTACAGGGCCCGGTAATGACCGTCGAGTTCTCTCAATCATCCCCGTGAAGGTGAAAGCTGCAAAAATATCGGCAGGCTTGGATGACCAAGAGGTGAGAAAGGAGGCAACCGGAAATGCTATTAGGCTACTTGACGTGTCTAAAGCCCCAGGAAAGCAACTGTAAGGCCGACAGTAGGCCGTACCAGCGGACTCGATCTAATCTTCTCCACACAGCATTGCAAAACAACAACAACAACAACATGCAGAGAGGATCAACGACGTGTGATCCAGGTTATTCTGGAGGTAGATACACCACCTCAGTAGCTCATCAATAGTTGACCGAGCTCCTTTGACACAGGTCATGTTTGAGATTCTCACCTCTTTCTGCACTGTATTTCACTTTTTTTTTCTTAAAAATTGCTACGGCATTTTGTGTAATGCCATCAACCAATCACAACGGACCTCCATGTATTGTGCTTTTTCCTGCTACTGTCAACCTCACAGCTTAAAAGCTTCAGTGGATGAATTCCCACCTTTTTTGAGCACTCAATTTTTCCCCACTTGACCTTCCCCACTGCCTCACACACCCCGCCCCGTTATTTCCCACCCAAACATAACGTAATGTGAACTAAAGACCATCTTCCCCTGTTGTCTGCCACCAGCAGGGTTCCCAGACCAGAAGAACAAGAGCTCAAACTGTCTCAGGTGGTGAGGAGTCAATGGTAATATCTCCGTTAATGAATGGGTCGTACACCAGTCGTAGTCCCCATGCAGCACGTAGGATGGGCCGTGTGTTTCTGCTACGACTAGTCGTGTCAAGCACCGTGATGGGATCATCAGCCCATTGTGTGGAAAATGTGTGCGTGCAAGTGTGCCGTCTCCTGATGTGGAAACCTGGTAGAGGCTGTAAAAGAAACGCCACGGGTCAACTGTAGATAACGAGCAGTATAAAATGTGTACAATTTGTATTGTCTGGATCAAAGTTTGCTCTTTAAATCCAGACTGCCAACACACAGTCTGATCTAATCTTTGTGTTTACTTAAATGTTGATAAAAGATGTATCCGAGAGACTGTGTGACTGCTGTAAACTCTAATGTGTCGCACCTCATTTTTCGGGAGCTGCTTTCAAATGCCAGGTCCTTTTTTTTTTTTTCAAGATATTGATATTATATGAAAAGCTTTTGCCAGGGAATGAATCATCATGACGCAATCTGCTTGAGGGGATATTTATCAGCGCAGTAAAGAAGGGCAGTTTGATTGGCTGATACGGAGCCATTAAACAATCAGCTTTTCAGGTTCCTGATGTTCGGTGGGGATTTAAAAAACCCACCTGCGTTGATGTTGTGATCTCATGTTTTACTGATCTTAGTGCCACAGATGGTTAATAGTTCACTGGGTAATGTAGTAATCATCCACTAGTTTTCTACATGTGGTGTTTAGTTTAGCACGACTCTGTGTTTCATTGTGTTTTCATTTTGTAGGTGAAGGTTCACATCAGATGAAGTCACCAAGTCTTAAAAATCTTTTGTCACACGGTGTTCCTGAAATTATTTCCACCACTTGGCTGCTGGACTGGGAATTGATCTTAAAACCCTTGATAAATGTAGAGAAACCCCCTCCCTCCCTCCTCCCCCTTTTTGATTATAATTGAATAATTAATTATAATAACTTTTTTTTTTTCCTCCACATGTCCTCGCGCATTCCAGCCTGAACTGATTAGTTGTCTTTGCTTTGCTCTTTCCATACGCTCGGCCAGTCTCCCTCGGCGACGGCTTACGCCTTGACCACCCCCGGCCTGCCCCCTGGATGGGAGGAGCGGCGAGACGGCAAGGGAAGAACTTATTACGTCAACCATAACAGCCGCACCACTACGTGGACTAGGCCAATTGTGCAGGTACAGCAGGTCCGGAGGGCCGGGCCCGGGCGCCCCTTTTGCATGGGGCCGGACCTCTTTCCTCGGCCGCCTGTGTGTCGGACCTCTTCCTCTATCTCCCCCCCCTCCGCCCCCCCTCTCCCCATCCCCACACCCCTCCTGTGTTTCTCCTCTGTGAAGCCGTAACGATTGACCAAAAGGGACGAGGCTTCGCGAGCCTCGAGGTGTCCTCCTTCTTTCTCTCTCGTCCCTCGCTCAACCGTACTGAACGTCTTCCTCCTCTTGTCTAGCACTTTGTTTGGTATTCTGGATAAGTCGCGCCTTTCCAAACCCGGGCGTGTGACTGGGACCACCACTTCCCCCCCCTTTTCCCTCCCCCATTTCTACCCTGTTTTTTCCACTCGTCCTCCCTGTCTTTCTGTCCGCTCCACGTAGACCGCTACATGGGTCCTGGTGTACGCTTAATGCCTCTGCTCTTTTGAAATTCTCCCCTTTTTTTTATTCATGCTTCTACCAGACTGTCTTTCATCCCATGGTCTTCTCATTCTCCGATACCACTCCCTGGTTGTTACGGCTCCGTAGGAGACGACACTGTCAAATGATTTATGAGAACAATGGAAAAGGACGTTGTACATCGTTGCGCCTCATTTTTTTTAAAATGTATGTAACAGCCGATTTGGTTGAAGGCTGTACGTAACACTAACTTTTATTTTCCCAGTATATATTTCACCGATCCCACGCCTTCATCCCTGTTTTCTATTCAGATGCATAATCTTAATCATTCTATTTAAGTGGACATAATTGATTGTATTCTCGGGCGTACGTTACCCGTGCTTTTGATATTTTAGGAACTCAATTCTCTGAGGAAAAACGGACCTTCTTCCGACAGCACGGATAAGGAGAACAAGCTTTGTTATTTCGCAGACGTCGTTGCGTACTTTATTCCCACCTCACTTAACATCGGAAGTGCTACTCTCACTGACAGCTGACTGAAGACGGAGCCAGCGCCTCAGCGGCAGCAGAACCGGGAGGAGCCTCGGCCCTGGCCCCCGCACCCGACCCCTCCTCCTCTTCCTCCTCCTCCTCCAATGCCTCCAACAACCACCTCCATGAGCCCCAAGTGCGACGACCTCGTAGCCTCAGCTCCCCCACTGTCACCCTATCCACCCCCTTGGAGGTGAGAATGAGTTCCTGAACTTGTACCACCCTGCTCCCCCCCCCCCCCCCCCCCCCCCATTACTCTGCTTTTCCCTCACTTCATTCCCTAAGTATTTTGGAAATAGTAATCTTATCAAGTAAACTGTTTGTTATTTAATACAAGCGATTTCAAGCGAGATATGAAGAATGTGCCAAAAAAGTACAATTGTGTGTTCACACCCCCTTTTAATGAATGGAGCAGGCTTCGGTACGTTTGCATTTGCTCAGCCTCAGAATGCCGTTAAGGTTAAATATTTGCATTGTTTTTTTGTTTTGTTTTTAAAAGAGTGGAACATTGTTAACTTCATGGGAATGGCCTGTAAATGATTCTAAACCTTTTCCCCAGCACGCTGGAAACATTCTCCATCAATAGTAATAATTATAATAATAGTTTTTTATAGCGCTTTTCTTGGTACACTACAAATCAAAGTAAGGTATAATGAACAGATAAGAGAGACAGAAAAGAAAATGACAAGAAAATAGAAGTGGAGAAAGCTGGGGAATGAGTCATTTAGGGCTTAGCGTTTGAAAGCGAGTTTGAAGAGGTGGGTTTTGAGGACGTTTGAATGAGGCGGATCGAGGTGGGGATTCCCAATCTGCCTCATTTCAGCAGCTGAGAAGGCCTTGTCACCCCAGGTCTCACGCTTAGTCCTGATGGTCTTCAGGGTGTTAGCATTGGCGGACCTGAGGCAACGGGTTGTGGGGTGGAGGAGGTCTGAGAGGTCGGGAGGGGTCAGGTCTTCGCGCTGTAGACCTCCACCTCCTGATGGTTGCCCGGCGACAGGCCCGTTGGGTGCAGCTCGTTGTGGCGTTGTGTCCAGGCTCCGTTTGTTACTGACTGGTCGGAGGGTTTAATGATCACACAGCGTTCGTGGTGAATGTGCCACAGGGAATAACTGGAGCCTTTTGGCTTGAGGAAGCAAGGTTTTTTTTTTTTTTTTTACTAGGTCCATAAACTGGTTTTGGTTTGATTTCATTCTCTCGTCACAATTTAATGTTTCTATTTGTGTGTGTGTGAGAACATGCAATTGTAACTTTAACACATGGTGACTTTTAGAAAACCTTTGATTTTAATTAATAATTGTCTGTGCCAACTTTGCTAATTGTATTTCAACTCGAACGTATGCGGTGTGGCTATAAATACGCCGCACAAACAGACGGCGTGTAGCTTCGACCTTGCATTTAATGGTTTGACTCTTTGCTACCACCAAGGGAACAGACCCAACGAAGGTTTAATTAAGTCGTGTGTCTGCGCACACCTGAGTTTTAACAAGGCATCGGAAAAGGTGAAAGGCGCAATACAGAAAGTTGTTCGTGCAAACTTCAGGAGGTCTGAGGATTAATTAATGCGGTCGTTTCTCAGATCAGTCGACGATAATTGATGCTTTAAAAGAAAAGTGAAGTGGGAGCCGTCATTAGCCTGAGCAACTTAATTTAAAGTGGGGGAGTTTGTGGATGAGTGTAACATGTGACCAGAAATAGATTCATCAAAGGTTTCAGTAGTTTAACAGTATATTATTTTCAGTTTTCGGGAACCTAAAGGAACATCTACAAAGATATTTATATGTGACACATGAAGTCTCACAAGCAATATCCGGGGATTCACAAAAAAGCTGAGATCTATGGAATGTTGATTTGACATTTCAAGTGATGACTTGACAGGGCGACGACAGCACGCAGCGTGGGTGCTGATTCGCTCCCACCCTCTATGCATCAACTGTACAAAGAGCACCAAGGGAGACTGCTTTCCTTCCTTTGTGTGGATTTTCAAAGGATGAGTGATGTTTTTATGCCACCACTTCTCCCCCCCCCCTTAGTCCGATGAACGTGATCGTATTACCCTTTTATTCCTAATTTTATTTTTCCCTTTTTCTGTCCCAGGGAGCCAACAACATCCCGGCGCGGAGGGCTGTGAAGGACACGTTCTCCAACCCGCAGTCCCCGCAGCCGTCCCCTTACAGCTCGCCCAAGTCCCAGCTGAAGACCCAGCAGAGCTTCCTGCCCCCCGGCTGGGAGATGAGGATCGCCCCCAACGGACGGCCGTTCTTCATCGACCACAACAGCAGGGTCACCACCTGGGTGAGCAAAAACATCCGGCTGGAGTCCAATCAGATGTGAAAATGCTTTTTGAAATATGACTGAAGGTAGTGTTTTTTGCTGCCATTTCTGTTTCTAGCAAACGGGCCATGTTATTGGGTTATAATGATAGGGAATGAAATGAAATTTCCTGTTGCTGTTCCAGTGGAATTCGAGCACAAGCAGAGTTATACGGTGCAGCGTGAATGTAGATTATAATAAAAATATATATATATATATATATATTCGTATGGCTATGGGTTACAATATTAAGGAAATTACTCTAAAACAAATCGACATAAATCTACACAGGTTTATACCAGTAAAACCTGCTGGTCCCTAAAATAACGTGAAAAAAGCAAATTAAGCTATGTAATTCATGTGGTTTACCGCATGTGATTATAAGCATTATTTGATAGCTCTTGTTATTAAAAAGACACACATCTTATGATTCTGAGGCGGCGGTTAGTGTTGATCTTCCAAGATGTTGTGGCGACATCTGCTGGTGAGAAGGTTGATACTGAAGGATTCAGCTCCTAACGATAAATATTCATGTTGTATGAAATAACAGAATAACTCATTTGCATTTCTCCCCTCTCTCTTTGGCCAACCAGGAGGATCCCAGATTGAAATACCCAGTCCACATGAGGACTAAGAACTCCATTGAGCCCGGTGAACTTGGTCCTCTTCCTGTGAGTAAAGTCTCAATTAGACCGACACCGTATTGAACCTCCGGCACACGACATCCTTCCTAATCCCAATAATTGCTGGAGCTTTGTTCACTCACTCATTTACTCATCGCTACAAGATGTACTTATTGTAGGTTTGAGATGAGTCTTTTATATCTCTATAACTGCATAACTGGCACCCAATATAATGAGAAAGGGTTTCTAGTCACACTGTTGCAACAACATGTTTTTGTTGTTTTTTGTTTGAAGATCACCTTAAAAAAAAAGAAGCTTAGTTTAAATTTGATCTATGTCTCACCCTTTTGCAGGAAAGAGTGAGACATGATGTTGTGATCTGAATGTAACAGCAGTGACCCTTTTTTAGTCCTGTTAGATATCAGGGGGGGGGTCAGTGGCTGGTGACGAGGTGGAGACTGCTACCTGTATAAGATAAACGTTGCTGTAGCCAGGTGCTGATTAATCAAAGCTTCATAGGTCTGTACATCTCACAGGCTTGTGTGATGTGTGCATGTGTGTGTCTTCTCTCTCCTTCTCTCTCTGTTTTTTTTCTTTTTCTCTCTCCGTTCTGGTGGATCTAATGTATGCTACTTCTTCTACACACCTGGCCATGTCTGTTTGGCAGAACCTACCAGAGGAGGTTGGTTGGTGCCTCCCTCCCTCTGCCTGCCTGCCTACCCACCTGTCTGGTCTGGTCCAGCCCGGTCAAATGCCTGCAGACAGCCTTGCGCTTTCTTCCTTTCTTTCTTTCTTTTTTTCGTTTTTCTTCTCTTTCATTCTACCTTTTCTCTTCCTCTCTCATGACCGGCATGGATGGACAGTCCCTCCCCCTCCCCTTTCATCGGCATTCTCACCCGGCTTCCTCTCTCTGTGTGACCCCGCCCGCCCCGCACCTGTATCAGTGTCTGAGGCACAGATAGACGAGTCGTGAGGGTGGTGGGGGGGGGGTACTGAAGTGGGAAAGGGGGGGAAGGGGGGCGTTGACTAAAAGGGGCAGAGGGAGGGAGAGAAACATAAGGAGCTCCACACGTATGTTGGAGGAAGTTAACCGTCTGTGTGCTGCATGTGTTGTCAGCTTTCCAATCTGGTCTCTCCACTTGACTTGTTGTCGGACTCGTCCCCCCCCTCTCCCCCTTCTCCCCACCCCCTTTACTCTCAATCTACCGTTTTAATCGCCCGACTGCTGTTGCCGAAAAGCAAGAGCGAGAGAGAGCGCGCGTGTGTGTGTGTGGCCCGTGACGCAGTGGTGGTGTCACGGTTCGAGCGGGTGGTGGTGATTAACCTTCTTATGTCGTGGTGGCATACCCCCCCC
The DNA here is from genome assembly GCF_949316345.1 of Pungitius pungitius. Classification (NCBI taxonomy): domain Eukaryota; kingdom Metazoa; phylum Chordata; class Actinopteri; order Perciformes; family Gasterosteidae; genus Pungitius; species Pungitius pungitius. The sequence continues at coordinate 4,614,260 of NC_084917.1, read as the reverse complement.
CCCCTTCCCTGCTGACGTCCCGGGCCATGACTAAAATCCGTTCAGTTCCTTTGTGGTGTGTGATTGAACTTGCAGTCGGTGTTCGAGCCGTTTTTGAAGGTCGGTCAAGTTCAATCAAACATAAAATAAATGAGTAAAGGACAGCCGTAGTTGATGGATTTAAATGACTCTTTGAGCATGGCCTGTTTTGACGGTGCCGTCTAATGGGGGCCGCGTGCGTGTTCTCACTCGTCCTCTTTCTTCCTTTCTTTTACAGCCTGGCTGGGAAGAAAGAATTCACTCAGACGGACGCACCTTCTACATTGACCACAGTAAGACGACTCCATCTGACCACGTTCCTGTCTCTTCCACGCCTCTATTCGGCCGCATGTGTTTCACTTATCCCACTTTCTCTCAAGTAACCGTTTTAATAGAAGCTGCAGTGCAGAAGTACATTTTGACTGACTATAGCATATAGCATATCTTTTTTTCTAGATACCCAAGTGATAATCATGTAAAACAGCAGACATTGTCATTCAAACGGGTTGTTGCGCAATGAATAAATCAATGAATCAATGAGTCAAATATTGTTTTGATTTTTTTTTTTTTCGGCTAAGGACTGCAAATGATTAATTGCCGAGATTTCTGCACCGCATTTCATATTTGTGCTCGTTCCATCCAGATACGAAGAACACGCAGTGGGAGGATCCTCGCCTGCAGAGTCCGGCCATCACAGGACCTGTGAGTGTTTCCTCAGAGGTTCTACCTTCATCCGTCTCTATAGTCGGCCTCAGTGACTCCAGAGAAGCCTCTTACGGTCCAAACATTCCCATCTCAAGCAGGATGTTTATCAGGGTTACTGATGAGGTGTGTTGTTTGTTTCGCCTGTGCAGGCGGTTCCTTACTCCAGGGAATTCAAGCAGAAATACGACTACTTCAGGAAGAAGTTGAAGAAACCGGTAAGAAGCGACTTTTTCGAATGCATTTCAGTCTTGAGTTGCTGGGTTTGTTCGGGGACACTTTCTGTTAACAAAGCTGAATCTGGTCCAAACCTCCCTGCTTCTTTTTTGATTCAGCTTGATTACACAAGTCAACTCTCTTCACACACAACAACAACACAACAATGAGCTCGACGTAATTACCGCATTTTACACATATGTATTGTGATTTGGTGATTCAGACTCGTTTAAGGTCAGAAGTCCAAATTAATTAATTATCACAGAGTTTATTATTTTCAAAGAGGAAACTGATTTGTTTCATTTCTGTGATGTAATAATTAATTCAATAGGCCACCCCCCCTTTATTTTACAACAATATATATATATATATTTTTTTTTTAGCATTTATGTTAAAGAGTGCTTTGTAAACTGTTCCAGGCCGACATCCCCAACCGGTTTGAGATGAAGTTACACAGGAACAACATCTTCGAGGAGTCGTACCGGCGAATCATGTCCCTGAAGAGGCCCGACGTGCTGAAGGCCCGGCTGTGGATCGAGTTTGAGTCGGAGAAGGGACTGGACTACGGCGGCGTGGCCCGAGAGTGGTTCTTCCTCCTGTCGAAGGAGATGTTCAACCCCTACTACGGCCTGTTCGAATACTCTGCCACGTGAGTCTCCGCTTGTTTCTGTGTGTGTTTAAAAAAAAAAAAAAAAAAAAAAAAAATATTTCCAGAGCTGAGACGTTTAGACAGGATATGACACAGGACTCGGCGCTGTAATGTTTGCAGCCTTGGAAAAATCACACGGTGTGCAGAAAGGAGTCAGAGCTTCCTCGTGGTATCCCTGTGAGACTTGTTAAAAGATTTCCTTTAACTTTGATGAACTTTTCCTCTCATTCAAAAAGCCATCCTGGAACAAATGTTTCCCTCCCACGGGTGTTAAGATAATAAAAGTGAGGTACTCATTGTTCCATTTCTTGGCACCATCATCAATAGATGATTCGTTTTGAAATATAGGGCAAAGGTAACTGAAGGTAAATAATAAAAATCAAGCTGTTCAAAATAAAGAGACACTCAAAAGAAATCTTACTTTGATTAACATTTAATTCAATAAAATCGTTTATTATTATTATAGCTTCAAACTTTTGAAATTTAAGTGCTTTTTCAATGTTTGGGTTGAATCTCGTAGCACAGCTGAAATTAAATGAAAACCTTCTGTTTAGCGTCTTGAAGATTTTTGTCTCCCTTAGTTTTTGCTCCTGTGTGTATCCCTGAACAAAGACCAAAAAACACTTATTGTAAAACAATATAATATTTGAATTATTAGGTTTTTCAAACAGCATCCGTGTGAATCATGCAGGGTGCTGTTGCCATGGAGAGGAAGGAAAAATGCTGCATGTTTTACATAATCTGACAATAAAACTCACTTTCCTTAGCTGCAAACCGTAATGGATCAACAAAATTATAGAACATCATTTGCAGAGCTCATATCGCTCAAGCAGTTATAGAGTGGTGGTTTGACCGTCCTCTTGCACATTGTCATTAAATACGTCCCATATGTTTGCACGTACCACTGGAACTCTGAGCTTCGCTAAATAGACCTCACAAAGAAAGTCGTGTGCAGGCGTAATCCTTTTAACTGTTGTTCTCCTGCGCAGAGACAACTACACCCTCCAAATCAACCCCAACTCCGGCCTGTGCAACGAGGACCACCTCTCCTACTTCAAGTTCATCGGGCGCGTGGCGGGGATGGCAGTGTTTCATGGGAAACTCCTGGATGGTCAGCTGTTTGATTTCTCTCCTCTCTTTGACAATGGGTTTCAAATAAATCGCATTTTTAAACATTTCTGCAACGTTTTTAGATCTTCATGAGCTTTCTTTTTTATACACACATTGAGTTAAAGCATTTTTTTTTTCACTCTAGGTTTCTTTATCAGACCGTTCTACAAGATGATGCTGGGAAAACAGATCTCCCTTAAAGACATGGAGTCTGTGGTAAGATCTCCCTGCCAGCAGATTGCCTGATTCCTTTGAGAAAGCTGCCATTCTGAGCTGTTTTGAAATGGGTTTTTAAAGAATGTTCTTTTAATTTGCTAAATCATTCTCTTATATTGGCAATCAGCAATGTCTTGTAAAACAATTGAGCCATTAACAAGATTGATCTGATTATTGATTAACACGAGTTCTCCATTGCAAAGCAAATCATTAAATTGTGCTTATCTCACAAATAAAAGACAAATTGAATGCCTCATAGTTCTTTGTGTGTAATTGCAGGACAGTGAATACTACAACTCTCTGAAGTGGATTCTGGAGAATGATCCCACTGAGCTGGACCTCAGGTTCTGTATCGACGAGGACAACTTTGGACAGGTGCCCAGAATCAGTGACTTTGCATCTGTAATCTAGGTGGGCTTCTTCTAGCGTCCCAGACTCATCTGCATCCTGTTATTTTATGTTCCTCAGACGTACCAGGTCGACCTGAAGCCCAGCGGCTCAGACATGGTGGTCACCAACGAGAACAAAAAGGAATACATTGAGTGAGAACACGATTTTCTTGTGCGTTTGATTTACACAATACAGTTACATAATCCGCCCTGAACGTTAATGTCAATGGTCTCCCCTCTCACAGCCTGGTCATCCAATGGAGGTTTGTCAATCGAGTCCAGAAGCAGATGAACGCCTTCTTGGAGGTATGTGCAATAATAAAGTCACCACATGGGGGCAGTGTGAGCGCAGACGTCTGGGCGCTCTGTCTCTAAACCTCTTCCTTGAATATTTGTACCAATGAAATAGCTGCTTCAGTATTTAGTTTGGTTGCTTGAATTCCACTTCCATCGGAATAATGTTTTAATTCATTTTTTGTTTTCCGTTTTCAGGGCTTCACCGAGCTCATTCTCATAGATCTCATCAAGATCTTTGATGAAAACGAGCTCGAGGTGAGATGTGAAGTTATAACTAAGTCAGTTTTCTCCCCCTGCCATCACACCGGTGATGAAGATAGGCAACTGGTTGTTAACGCCTCCTTTCTCCCTCGGTCCCCCGTGCAGCTGCTCATGTGCGGCCTCGGCGACGTCGACGTCAACGACTGGAGGCAACACACGGTTTACAAGAACGGCTACTGTCCCAACCACCCGGTCATACAGTGGTTCTGGAAGGTACGCCTGCGACACTCCCCTCGACCACCAGCTACATTTTACCCAGTAGTAGTCATGGAAACGGGATATTTCACCATGAAAGTTGGGTCCAGTCCTCTTTCCCTGCGTGCAGGTTTGCTGGCCTGGTTTTTGTAGATCAAAGTCCGTTTGGAAGAACAGACTTGTTTGCGCTGATGAAAGGGACTAAAGTAGTACCGGGCCTGGTTATCGTCTGTCTTGACTTGAGCTTTAACACGTGCACACACGGGCAATCAGTCTGTGTGCATAAGCATGCACTAAGACCCCAATGTCATGTCATACGATTAAGTGAACCAGCTCAAACTGCTTCTGTTTGAATTTGTGCCTCACACACACACACACACACACACACAGCAACAATTGTCACCAAATGCTTTGCGGCTTTGAAGGATTTCATCATCTTTTTTTCTGTGTTTAAATGGAGTCACCGATGTTTGATAAATGAATCAATGACTGAACTGTTTACTTGTCGTCAGGTCGTCCTGTTGATGGATGCTGAAAAGAGGATCCGACTCCTCCAGTTTGTTACGGGAACGTCCCGGGTGCCCATGAACGGCTTTGCCGAGCTTTATGGTACGTTGCCTCGCCAGATAACCTCAGGTTTCCATCATTTCTAGCTTGTATAGAAATAATAGGTCTTTGATATAAAATATCTGTCGACATGGCAGGGCCTAAATTTGATGTGCGTGTGACACAAGTCAACAATTCCAGGAATTGAATTGCTAACATGCTACTATTTGCACATGCAGATAGATAAATGTGTACATAGCAAATGATGAATGACTGCATATGCACTGCATTTTATATACACCATAGGACTGTGCACAAAATGATTGTAATACCAATCATTGAATCTATTGAATTCCCTAAAGGCTTACGTTGAATGTTTAATAAAATCCCTTCTATACTGTATACAGGTGTGTCAATAATCGTTTTGTTTTGTTCAGGTTCTAATGGACCCCAGCTGTTCACAATAGAGCAGTGGGGAACACCAGAAAAGTTGCCAAGAGCTCACACGTGGTACGTCTCTCTCTCACACACACACACACACACACACACACACACACACACAGAGCCGCGCTCGTTGACGTCAGCAAGCTAACGTGCTCACAGGGACAATGCTCACATGCTGATGCTTTAGATATTTTATCGTGGTGCACACTGCTGTGCATAGAAGTACGCAGCATGCATGCTAGCTGCTAGTAAAGCGCCAATTTATTTGTGCATTTCCTTGTTGTGACTCGCCCGATGACTTTCTCCCCAGTTTCAACCGTTTGGACCTGCCCACTTACGACTCATTCGAGGACTTGAGAGAGAAGCTCCTCATGGCGGTGGAGAACGCGCAGGGCTTCGAGGGGGTCGACTAAGGCGGCGGCAGCGGCAGCAGCAGCAGCATCTGACCGCATCCAAACCCCCCCTCCCACAACCAAACGACAACAACAATATAAACAAAAGAAAAAGCCACAGGGATTTCAACCCGGCTGCGGTGGCCGCTCTGTGCAAGCATGTCGTACTGTACCGTGACTGTGAGCAGCAGCGGTGGCTTGAGACTGAACCGCGATTTGATGAGCCGGCCCGCGCCTGCGCCTTTACATCTTCTCCGAGGCTAGGCCCCCCCCCCCCTCCCCCCCACCTCCCCCTTCCCCCTCGAAGGTGCTGGGGAAAGAACGGGAGAGACGCGCCGCCGGAGGGTGAAATCTTATCGATCCGCAGGCGTGAGCCATGAATGAGCTGGTCCCCCCCCCCGGGTGGGTCTGCCGCTTCTTTCCCCTGTACCCTCGTCCTGTGAAAATCTACAGTGCTGGAAAACACTAATGCATTTCAATAGCTCCGTTATGTTCACTTCAACACAGTATTCGAGGCGCCCTTCGATGGAGGGGGCATGGCCTCGGTCTGGCTTCTACGTCACTGCATTGTTTCTCTAAGACACTGCGATCGCAGCTCCCTCTCTCAAACCCTTAGACAGACACCAGGTCACCTTTAGGGTTGATCTGAGGAAGTCGGCCCCGCCCCTCCGTCGAGCCTCGTCTCTGTCGTTTGATCAGAAATCGCCGCTGCAGCCTTTTTGTAGAATAATGGTTTCTGATCATGAGCCACTGGTAGAAACAGGGGGATGAAATTATCCCCAATGATGATTCTTTTAATTTTTTTTTGTTAAATGTCATAAAAGAGTTTTGCTTTTTTTTTTTTTTTTTTTTAAATCATTGTTATAATTCTTGCAGGAGAAATACTCTCAACGTATTTGTACTGATGAACAATGTTTACTATCCTGACGCTGTGCTACATGACATGGTGTGTGACGTGTAACTTTGGCTAGTCCGGGAATCAATGAATCCCTTTCATTTGTTATGGTGAGAGCAAATGTGTTGAAACACATGTTTTATATTGTAGTGCTATGAAAGCAGCATGAAAACGTATCTCGTGTTTGCTTTGACTACATCGTACAGATTTGGACGTATGATGCGTCTCGAAGGTCGAGAGGGGCGAGCAAAAACATTTTGGGTGATTTCCCCCGAGACGTTCGCGCCGTTATCTTAATATTCTGTTTATAATGCTGTAAATTGTTCTGGGCTTTTGGGGTGTGGGGAACACATTTTAAGTTCTTTCATTATAAATATATATATATACGTATGAATTTAACAGAAGTATTACTGATCAACGGCACTAAAATGAAGGTGTGTGTGTGTGTGTGTGTGTGTGTGTGTGTGTGTGTGTGTGTGTGTGTGTGTGTGTGTGTGTGTGTGTGTGTGTGTGTGTGTGTGTGTGTGTGTGTGTGTGTGTGTGTGTGTGTGTGTGTGTAAAAGCTGTGATTGCCACTGAATATAAAGCAGCATGTTTCTTACACAAATGTTTCTTCTTTTCTATGTTTTTGTTTCACTCTCCTTTTTCTAACACCATTGAACCTAAAGGGCACTTTATAGATCACTCTGAGGTCATGTCGCCTATTGTACGTCTTGCGTCATTAACTTGAATGTGATCTTTCTTTCTTTCTTTTCTTTTTTTTTTTGTTCCATTCACAGCACTTTCCTGGTGCAATATAAATAGTCTGTAAATCTGGGCTGCTGCTGCTGACCGACCGTGAAGCAGAGACTTCACCCCCCTTTTCGCCTGTGTTTTCTCTCCCTTGTGTTTCCTCCCCGCTGTGATCCAACACTCACTCGGTAAATGGTATGTCCTTTTTTTTAACGAATGACAGGAAATATCACTTTTGTTAAAGATTCTTACCACTCTGTGCAAGTCTTTGTGGTTTCCTTTAACTTCCGTCAAATAAAAATGAAACTTCTCAAAGTGTGTTGTTTGTATGACTCGACTTTCTTCCTAACATACCAGTTTTTAAATAGTTGGTTGTTAGTAAAGTATTACGTGTAGCTTTTGTTATATGATACTTTAGCAATTTTAAAGTTATTAGTTACTATCAAAAGTTAAAATGTAATATTACTAACACGAACATCTTGAATATAGTCAGTTTATTCTGATCTTTCAAGTGTTGCTGTTGTTAAGCCAGAGAACCGTTTGCCAACATCTTGATGTCAAAGCACATCACAAAGTCTTGGAAAAAGTTGCACTCAAACGTAGACAGGTGCTGCTACTCAGGGAGTTATACAATAAGATAAATGAATGACACTTCAACTCTATCCTTTATCTTGTGTGTGTGTGTGTGTGTGTGTGTGTGTTCAAAGTGTGTGGTGAAGGGACCTCAGTTCATTCACACAGGCAATCTAGTAGGAGTTATCAGCTCCAAGGCCGAGCAAATAAAAGCCTCCCTGCCTGTCCGGGGACATTTTATCGAGCTCTGCCAACTGCGACCTGGTCACAAACAAACCTGCAGCCAACTCCTCTTCAGATCCCCCTTTTAAAGCATTACAACTTCTAGAAAATGATGTGCTTTCTAGAGTGAATCTAGACGAAGCTTTTGCTACAAAAACACACTTCTTTCTTTCTGGAGTTGAGGCAATAACACGAGATGATTGAAAGGTGAAAAAAAAGTCTCCTGGGCAAATTATTTTAAAATATTGGGTCATGACATGTCTTTGTAGTTTCCAGCATTACAGGATTACTGCTCTGTAGCTCGCCGTATTAATACCACAGGGGATTTTAAAAGTGTGAATAGGATTAAAGTTTATTGAAGGACAGGAATAGTAACTTGTGTGGTACAATCGCAGTCGTCCTGTTGCCTTTTTAAAGCTCACTGTAAGAGCAGACACTCCATTATCTGTATGTCAACAGTTGTGCAGCATGCATAATATTAAAGGTGCCATAAGACACTCTTTCCCATATCATTTCAAACATCAACTTCTTCAGAAAGAAGAAGTTTCACAGTCTGCTTTAGGTTTAATGATAAAACTCATAATAGTGGATCTATTAATGTGGACATTCACTATTCGAGAGGTTTTAATTGGACTCGCTCCGGTCTTGACTCGTCTCTCCCGGACCTGCTTTAACTTTACGAGTGTGTCATTTTACGCCTGCTGGTGTAGAATCTCTTATTTCATAGACGTTCCAGTTAGTTCTCCTGTCAGGAACCGTCACGTAAGAGTGAAACCTCTCTCTCTCTCGCTCTGAGGGTCAAACTCGCTCCGTTTTCTCTCCTTAAGTAGGTTTTCACGTTTTCTAAAAGCTGCTCTTGTAAAACGAGCACCTGAATGGGTCTATTTTCGTTTTCTCCTCTGAAAAAGTACAGCTCGGCCCTCTTGGTGACTTTTCGTGTGTGAAAAAGCGAAACATAAATACGTTTGACTCCGTCCCTCGGTATAGAGGCCCCCGTTGCCTCACTGCAGCGTTTTTTTTTGTTGTTGGTCTTCCCCCCCCCCCCCCCCCCCCCTCCACCTCTCACCCCTCTCTACCCGTGGTCAGGGCCGATCGATACTTCCCCTGTAGCTTATCACTAACGCGGAGCCGGCCTGTTTGTCCGAACGCCGCTCCGTCTACATAAAGACTCGGAACTCGGACGCCGTCGAACCCAAACGCGGCTCCCGGGGGCCGCCCCCCCCCCCCCCCCCCCCCGGTGAACCTGCGCCCCCCCCCCCGCCCCCCCGCGCGCACGGCTGGACTTTTAACCGTTTGGAAAGAGCAGAAGTAAAGCCGGTGCGACGGGGTGGGGGGGACCAGGCAGAGAGGAGAAGCTGTGAGGAGGAGCAGGAGGAAGGAGGGAGAGGAGCCAGAGAATCGAGGTGAGTTGGGGTTTTTTTGTCTTCCAAAAGGTCTGAATTGTTTGTTTTTTAAAAATCCCACAGCTTCATTTGAATTTATGTCATTTTCAAATTGGAAATGTTATGTCTCAGGAGGTTTTTTTTTCCAGTATGACCCAGTAGGATCAATACATCTGCATTGGATCTATGCGGTTTGAACGTGTGTCAAACAGCTGCACTCATCCCCCGCAACAAGTTAGAAACGCGTGCTTGTGACACCTTGTCGTTGCGCCTTGTCTATTCACTCAGCCTCATTTTCCCAATTTACATTTTTTTTTACTATTTTTCATGCATATTTTAGCGCTACAAAAAATAGTGCCACACAGATAATATCAAAGCACAGCTTTTTAACCGCCGGCAACACGGCGTGCACTGCAACGGTGTCTTTGCTCACTTTTGTCCACTCACTTTCTCCTCCATTTCTTCAGCAGGTTTCGCTTCCCGCCCTCCCCGGGTTTGTCTCCGTCGGGCAGTGTCCGACGTTGTCCTCCGGAGCTGTGGAGTGTGACAATGGTGTTTGTGTCCTCTGTATCAAACGCCATTATCACACTAAATAGCTACAGTGTGAAATGGGCCTCCGCGTGCTCCTGGCTTCCGTTTGTTTAGTGGCTTCTCCATGATGTTGACTTTATTTTTTGGATGTATGTAAGATTACGCGAGGGACACGTTTAAACCAGGCAGGACGTGCTCCCGAAGGCCTCGGAGGGTGACCCGCTCACTTTTGTGTTTTGAGGTGTCCATTTGCTGCTGGAGACCTTCGACTGGCAACGTGGATCGAAATAGACGGCCCCTGTTTGTTTTCAACGCTGCCGACATTCCTCGTTCTTCTTCTTTCCATCGAGTAAAACGGTTGATCTTTGTTTGCGTTGTGCTGCTGCTTTAAAGGGACGTTTAAGGATTCAATAAGACGGGGGCGCTCGAACGGCTTCGCACCCGTGCCGAGAATACAAAGTCAGGCAGATATTTTTTATTTTTTATTCATCTCTCAATCCTGAAGATAAGAGGCCTTTTACAGGGATTGTGAGTAGATTGAACTTCATTAGAAATTAACCAGACCACATTCATAACCAATAACAACTCTTTAATGACAAAGATCTACTAGGTTCTGCTTACATGCTGACGGCACTTACACTTAAAAAGCAAAGAGGCGCAGAGATGGTTATTAAATAAAGATGGATTGTGTTTCTGGGATCATGTGTGTCAGCTTTGTCTTTAGTCTTACACGTCTCTCTCACTTAGTTTGAGCTGAACCAATGCAGAATGGATCTTTGAAATGAATATTTACAGGCCGTATTGCACCAGACAATACAAAGATATATCAACAAACCTCACATTCTTTAGTAAATACATTCAATTTCATACTTTACACAAGTTTTACTTACAAGATTTGATGTGAGCAAAATGTCTTTGTTTACAGAATATAAATATGAGCTTTTTCTGTAGCTTTTACTGAATGAACAAAGGTTATAATAGTGGAACAATAAATAAATAACCTGCATGGCCTCAAAGGTCAAACCCAAGAGTGACCTGCTCCCACTGAATCCAATGCACACTGTGCTTCTCAGCCCTTCAATGAAGGGCATTCAATTAATAGATGATCAATTAGTTAACAAGTTTATTAATTTAATGAACTAATTGTTTGAAAACTTTACTAAAGTAGAAAAAAATATACATATGTGGCGCCTCATCAATAAAGCAATCGCTAAGGCGTCAAAGTTCAACTCCTCCAACTCGGCATCAACATCATCCCTTTTAAGCGTGTTCAAATATCCTCTCGAATATCTCAGTGAAATAAAATAAATCTCTCAAATGTCAAACGTGAAATGAAAGATAATTCTCCTATGAAGCGACAGTAAGTCAACCATCGCGTTTCATCCGGGAGTCAAATGCATGTGTCCTCATCCTCGTCCTCGTCCTCGTCCTCCTGTAGCCCGAAACGGGGACCAAACTCTGCGTGACGAGGTTCAACGAGAGTAAAGCAAATCACCTGAAAAACCCTCATTAGAAGAAACCCCCCCCCCCCACCACAATCCAGGATTGTCCTCTCATGACTTGCCCTTCGCGGTTGGCCCGCCGGAGGTTTTCTTCTTGGCCGCAGCGGACTGAGGTGGAGGTTTGGGCTTTGGAGCGGAAGCCGGCTTTTTGGGTTTGGGCTGCAGGGATTTGAGGCCCAGGAGCTCACAGTACACGTTGCACTGGTGCAGCGCTTTGAACTGGTCAATGAATGAGGTGGCACAGTTTCCTTTGAAACCCTTATAGCTACAAAAAGGAATAAATGATAAATGCATCAGGTTGCGTGTATCAACGGATTTGCATCTCTTATTTCTGTCGAATTAACATGAAAACTCACCCTTTCTTACAGGTGGCTATTCCCACATCCGTAAGCCTCATTCCCACTCCTGAAAACCACCAAAATCAGCCATTTAAAGCACAGTCATTTGCAGATAAAACAATCTTTTACATTTTTCAAAATATGTATTTTTTTTCCCCAAACCTTGCATGTCAGTAACCAGCAGGTTGCCCTCCGTCTTGTGAAAGACCCAGTGCTGGAAAGCACAACATTTCTGCCCCGCCTCCGAGTCGCGTCTCTTCGTGTTGACCTCTTTGCCGTCCTTCACCGAGTACTTGACGAAGTCTCCGACCAGCTCCTCCTCCAGCGTAGCATACGGGATGTCATTGGAAGGACGGTGCACCAGGTAAATGGGAATGATCCTGGTGGAGGAACAAACACCACGAAACCAAAAGAGCTTTTAGTGTTTCACCTGATTGTAAAGTTTTACAAAGACTCGTTGTGTGTGTGTGTGTGTGTGTTTTTTTAAACTTACTCTGGGACTTCTCCGAAGGCTTCAACGGACTGGGCCGCAGTGGTGTACCCCTTGATGTACTCTCTCGCTGTGTTCTGGACGTGACACTCCTGCAGAGCAAAAGCTAAATTACAACACACTTACCTCCCGTGTTAAAACGGAAATGCTCCATGTGATAAAATATTGCGTTTGCTGCTGCGAACGATCCAAAAATGGCCCCCAAACGTCCCGATTGAAATACAATAAATATTTTGGGGAACCTAGATTTTTCCTATATTTAGGTTGCTCTTCATTTGCATTTGACCCTACAAATTGCATTCGCAACAACATGGATGTGTTGGATATTTAATCTAGAATACGTAATCTACAATATATTTATAAACAACACAAAAAAATGTAAATTGTTTTTTTTTATACAATTATTTCTGCAAAGGAATACTAAGAAAGTGTTACAAACGCATTTCATGAGGTATCTCAGAACAACAATAATAATAATAATAATTGTAATAGGTGTCACAAAATCCTTTGTTTTTTGCAAATATATTTGATATATATATATGTGTATATATTTCATTTGCATCGTTTAGCAGGGGGACAGGTGACTACGAAGGACTGCTGGAGAGTCCTGTGATGCTCTCACCTCCACGGCCAAGCTGAAGTTCTTCTGAACCAGCTCGTCGTTGTTCTTGGTCCCGTAGCTGATAGAATTGTGTACCTTCAGCACACAGGGGTGTCCGGGCAGTAACAGCGGTATCTGACCCGACTGCATCTTAGTCCGGAAAGCCCGCCGGTGCATTCCCTCCCCAAAGTGGACCTTCTCAGTGATGATGCTGGCAGGTTGGTTCTCGCCAAAGTGTTGGTTGGATAGAAAATCCTCCTTAAAAATCAACTTGGAACAGTGAACGTCTTCTTCTTCACTGCCGTCTTCCACGGGGGCTGCTGGACATAAAAATGGAAACATGATCAGTCAAAATCCATAAAACAACATAACAAGTTAAAGTTATTAGCTTTGATCAAAACTATATTAAAAGAAGAAAAACTTACATACGATTGTGTTCGGAGAGGGAGGCATAACAATCTCACATAGAACTGTGAAAGAGTCAAGCAATGCTTTTAAAATGTATTTTTCAAAATATATGTATTTTTTTTGTGTTATCGATAGTGGAAGTTGAAGTGAAACCATGACTCACACACCTTCGTACGTGAGCAGGTGGTCCAGGCTTACTGATCCGTGTGAACTGGTGAGCTGACACTGGTACTTGCCCAAGTCTTTGTGAGAAGCATTGGAGATGGTGAGTGACACTCTGCTTTCATCCCCTGCACTTCGGAGAGAGGAACAGTGTCACAAAATGCATTTTCAAAAGGACATTTGGGACGTTGATTTCTACACACATTAGCCTCCTCCTTCTCTGTGTCTCTCTCTTATCTGTGTTTCTGTGGGATTGTGTTTTTTCTCTTGTTTCCTGCTTGTTTACATGTGTCATGCTTTGTTGGACTTCCTGTCTGTCCTGTGCTTGTCCTCCTGTTCCACCTGTGTCCAATCACCTGCTCTCCTTCTGGATTCAGACCGCGTGTGTTCATCTGTTTCTTCTTTGTCAGTTTCTTGTGTCTTTGTGTAAAAAGGTCAGTTCCAGTATCCCTGGTATGCGTTTTGGCAAAGCCTCTGTTCCCTCCCCGTCCTGTAAGTTAATCACTGTAAGTTTAACAGAAGCTGCGGGCCTCGTCCTCGTGGATAATTAATTGAACTCAGCTAAAAACAGTTAAGGAATGTTTTTTTTTAATGATTAGCTAAAAGTGGTTGGTGAATGACGTCTGACCTCACTGTGGTGTGTGTTGAGTTATGGCTTCATGTAAAGGTGTAAAAGTGTAAAGATGAGGGCAACTTTGCACAGAAATACATGAAAATCCTGTAAAATGAAGCCCAATACCTTCTCCTGCTCTCGGACAGGACAGCGCCGCCCCTGCTCCAGGTGACGGTGCACTGGTAGGCGACGGCCGTGAACTGACACCACAGGCGCAGACTCCGGGGATCGCCGCTCACTGGAGCCGCCTGGATGGGCTGCACCGCCTTGGGCTCTGCGGACACAGGCCGTCTGTTCTGGTCATGGGGCGACTTACCTACAATCACGCAGGACAACAGCTGGAAGACTCGTCTTTTCCATTCTGTCATGGGGTGAATAGTTTCGACGCATCTCCCTTACCTTCCTTTGGGGGGATTTTCAGTTTGACCGCTTCACCGAAGGCCTTCTTGCGCGTTGACCCCGCGTTGACCTTGGGCTGCTCTCCCTTCGTCGGGACGGAAACGACCGGCTTGGAAAATTTTGACTCCAAAACAGCGACGGCCTTCCCGAACTTGTCTTCTGACAGCCGTCGTCTTTTGATAACATCGTCGCTCAGAGGACTGGTGAATTTCTTCGGCTGGTGGTCTTTACGATCTGCGTGAAGTTGAGGTTTTTCTGCCTTTGCTCCCGGTTGCTGTGACAGGATTTTCTCCTCCGAGCGATCGCTGTCCTTTTGGCCCTTCGCACCCAGCTTGGCCTCGAACATTTCAATCCTTCCTTTCGCCGTCTTCGGTTTCGCTCCGTTCTCCGCCTCCAGCGGTGGGTCACCATTCAGCCCAGTGCTCTTCTTCTTCTTCTTGCCATGCGGCTTGCTCGGAGCCTTCTCGGTTGTCGCACCAGCGTCAAACACCAATTTAGCCTCCTTATCCACAGGCCCGCCTTGAGTAATCTCGCCGGTGTGGCTTCCCCCGGCGAGAGGATGAGTTTCTTGCTCTTTGCAGACCTGCTGGGCTGAAACATGTTGAGATAAAGCCTCCTGTTTCTTGCATGCTTGTGTACCGTGATAATGACCTGCTGTTTTGTCCTTTTTAGAGCGCGCCTTGCTCTCCGCGGTAGATTTGTGTGTTTTGCGTGGCATCTTTTCGGCTTTCGTCTGATTCGAGTCAGACTGGTTGCCTTTGGCGATGGGTTTTGCAGCCCTGGAGACAAATGGGTCATTCAAATCCAAAGTGATGAATGCCACGCGGTTCTTCTGCGAGACGAAGAAAGGATCAGCGGGGTTTGATAGTTCTCCCCTGAGCTCACGAAGCTCCTCACTGGTTGTCTTACTTGCCGGGATCAAGTCCACTTGTCCCTCTTTTGAAGACTTCTCAGTATACTTTATTTTATTTCCCTTTCCACGAATCGGCTCATCGCCATTCCAAGATTTGATGCCAGTGATCCCCTCCGGGGTCGGCCTGTGAGCGCGGGCTTGCATGCGGTCACAGCCCGGGTCTCTGTTGTCATTGAGAGACCTTTTCGCGCGGGTTTGATCTCCTTCCAAACTTCTGCTCGTCCGACAGACCAGGGGTGCCAGGGCTAAGATGCCGAGAGGTGCTAAGGGCATTACAAACTCAGGACTCGCCCATGGTGACTCCGCCTGACACGCTTCGCCGAGGGCTGCTAGAGTGTCAGATGACGCGCGTGCGCCACCATTGGTGAGCGAGCCAGCGTCTGTGTGCACACCTGGCGAGGTCGCCCCCGAGGCGCGTGTGGTGTGAAAACGAGGATCGGCCCGAGGTTGAGTTCCTTCCCGATCCACCTCAGTTGGCCCGCGGCTCCTCTTGACCTCCTGCTCGGTCGACCAGCGCAGCTGGCAGACGCCGTGTGTCACTTCACGCACTTCATCTCCAAAGGGCTGTAATGGAAATTGACAAATAGCAACAAAGATGTGAGATGAGTTTTACATTTCTGAGACTGATAGATTCATTGAAATCCCTCTACATTTTAACATAATACCGTGAGACAATAGTATGATGGCATATAGTAATGCCGTTAATGTGCTGGCATAAATAACCTTTAAAACTAAGATTTTTTAAGTTTTAAAGGCAGATCCTGCACATACGTTGAAATTTGTTGGACACTTACCTTTCTATAGAGACACAAAGCAGACGTCTATGAAACACCATGCTTTTGTTTATCCCACAGTCCATATGTCCAGCATGCAACTGAAACCTACACCCCTGCTGTTATAGACAGGAGCTGCACAACTAAACCAATCAAGAGCAGTCTCTGAGATCCACAGACCTGTGGACGTCCTGGTCCTGGAGTTTTTAAAGGAGAAGCGGTGAGGAGGGGTGTGTTAAATGGTGCGTAGAGAGAGAGAGAGAGAGAGAGAGAGAGAGGGGAAAAAGCAAGGGGGGGTCATGTTTCATTCCTCAGCTGTGCTCTCCTCTCACCT
Organism: Pungitius pungitius; assembly: GCF_949316345.1. Taxonomy (NCBI): domain Eukaryota; kingdom Metazoa; phylum Chordata; class Actinopteri; order Perciformes; family Gasterosteidae; genus Pungitius; species Pungitius pungitius. The sequence continues at coordinate 4,597,957 of NC_084917.1, read as the reverse complement.
CTCCCCCCTGACACGCAAGGGATGCATGCTATTATTATTGAACTGCCCGCTATTATTAGATGCCATTTCTAGCCATCTGAAGTTTTCGTCTCATGCGTCCCGTTTCCTTCAGCGCGCACAGCTGTCGGTCTTTGAGATGGGAGCCAAAGGACTTATCCGCTAATACAGAATCAAGACTGGATGAAAGTGTAAAATGAGTGGCTCCGATCCAAATTAAGGTGACAACACCCGTGAGTCACACGCATGAGGTACCTGCCTTCTGTCTGTCAATGCTGCAGGTATGTCAACACTGACAAGGGCAGGAGCGGGAATGTCTCTTAACGTTCTGGACTTGTTTCCAATGCGCATGACTGATTTAATATGTTGGCCAGCACCACTGTGAAGGTGATTGCTCGTTATTCGCCCCAACATAAAGGCCGAATCTTTCCACTGCTCCAATGGTCCGTCTCCCACGTCCCTCAGTGAACGTGGTGTGTAGAGGGTCATGTCTGTCTCTGAGCCGACACACAGGAGAACATACACACGCCAAGGCACTCTCATTTCATGCACATCATATAAAGTTATTTATGTATAGGTGATCAGAACTCTGATGATGTATAAGGGATTTTACCTTCTCAATCATCAGATCTCCAGGTGTATCTCGTCCCTCCAAATCTGTATCTTCTACTATATTCAGTAGGATGGAATCTACTCTGCTGTTGAAGAAGCGGTCTTGTTCGACAAATCCCACCAAGGGAGAAGGGTTCAGATCAGCGGAAGAAGTGGATCCAGGAACCACCCCTGCGCCGCGTCCTCCAGGAGAGGCCACCGTACCCAACGGGGATCTCAAGCGCTCAGCCTGGTCGCTCCAGATTTCTTCCGACTCCTTTTCTTCCTGTGCGCCAGCTGTCGAATCGCACAACGATTCAACGCTCTGACATCTCTCCCCGTCTCCGGTGGGGTTTCGCGCCTCCGAAGGCTGATCCTGGACGCCCATGGGTGGCTGTGACTGCGCCCTGACTGCTGCCTCTTGACCCTTGGCTTCTCCGGGGGGCTGTGTTTCTAAATGAGTGCTCACCTCCGCTAGTGCCTGTGTGAGAGCATCTATCTCCGCCCCTATCTCTGTGAAGGCGGCCGCGAAGTCCTCCGGCGGACCCGCGATAATCCCAGTCCAGTCGGAGAGTGCAGTGGCCCAGCTGTCCACGGATGACCACCTCTCAACCGGTGGCCCCCAACCCACGGCGTCATCGTCGGACCAGCCAATCCCCTCGCCGCCATCAAGGTTGCAACCGGACACCTTTGTCTCTCCCGGGGGAAAAGACAAGTCCCCGGCGGGTCCGGCCTGGGTCGCAGAATACCTCGTCCTGTCCAAAACGTTCACGTCCTCCGCATCCTCACCTGCCAGATACTGGCATGCGTCCAGCCACAGCTCGACGGGGCCGGGGCTTTGCTGTGGTCGGGGGGTCGATTCCATGGGCCGGGCATTCCCTCGCCTCTCATCGTTTACCAGCACCGGGCCTTGCTCGGGGGCCCCCGCAGCAGGTGGTCGCGCGCGTTCGCTCACGTCTGACTCACAGCCCGGCATAGCTCGTCCGAGATGGCATCGCGTCACCTCGTTGTCTGAGTCGCACATCGGGAAATGTGTATCGCAGTCGGCGTCTTTCCCCCCCGCTTCCCCCTGACGGTATTCAGGCCATTGAAATTCCCGGGGGTGTTTGTGAGGGCTCCGGATCCTCAAGTCCTGTGTCTCGCTTTCAGAGATGTACAGTTCTGGCAGAGGCGCTGTAGCTGTATAAGGCTCTAAACTATCGGACTGAGGTGAAAATGAACTCAGCGGATAAGTGTCTGGACTGTGTTCAGAGCTGCAGAGAGCCCCGGTGACAAATGGCTCCATCAAAGTAGATGACGTGGCCCCAAAAGGCTGAGGTGTAATATCTCCTTGCATGAGAGAAAAGGAGAGCGCTGCCTTTTGATTACGGCGTAGCTCTGAAAAAGATTCAGATACAGTTGAAATGAGGTTACGAGAGAAGTGAGGTAAACGAGGCAACACAGGTTCTGATGAGCCAAAATAGCTACAAACCCTGAAGTCATCGTTCTGTGGTGCAGGCCGGTAACATGAGGACGAACACTCCGACATGTCACAGCTGGATGACGATGAAGGCTTCAAACGGTGCGATCCGCTGCTTCTCTCCTGAGCGAGGCGTTCGGAAACGTTCTCAGTGCTTTTGTCCGTGGGCTCCGACACATTTGATCCTGCTCCTGTCTCCGATGCAGACAGCATGTTTGCTGTGAGGACTTTTCTAAGAGCGAGAGTCTGAATCCTCAGTTCGACTGTGGCGAGGGTTTGGTCATCCCAGCAGAGCAGTGACGGATCTCTGGTGGTCAGCCGAAAGACGCCAGCTAGTTTAAAATAACTTAATTGTGCACACAAATCGTTTGTGCCGGCTTTTCTCTTGTCACGTCCTCTCCTCGGTCCACCTGTGTCCTTCGATCCTCAGATTCATTCCCTGCAAAAGGAAGTTAGATACAGTCAAAAAACCCTGGTCTGAAGTATGTGAAGCAAGGCACACTATCTCCCAGTTAATCTAGTGCGAGATGCCACTTTAAATGATGTGCTGCATCGATTTAGGAAGCTTTAATGGACACTCGTCATACCTTATCATCAGGAACCCCCCCCCCCCCCCCCCCCATACCGTTACCATATAGCTGATATATAAAGCATGCCTGTGTTGTAACCAGCTGCCCTCTGTATGCTCTAATTTCTATTGACTTGCAGATGTAAAACATGCGCAGTCTTCACAATCTATATTGAATGAATCTGTGGCTTGTGGAAAAGACAGTGAGGGATTAATTTAAGAAGGATATTAATCCGTTACGCAATCCTCTTCCCTCATTGTACATTGCAGCAAGAATGGTACAAAATGGTGCAATCGGTTTGTAAAAGACACCGGGGGTCTTTACAGTCTTTAAATTGCATTCCCCGTGCTGCCCACTACTGGCCACCTGACACAGAAGCCTGCTGCAAAGTGTTGAAGGGGGAATCTTCAAAACATGCTCCCTGATATACAGGAGGAAAACGAGTGGCACCGACTCTGGAAAAATACCAGCACATCTTCCCCCATGACCTGCATTTGTGACATTCCTGCTGCAGTGAAGGACATCTCAGAACTCAAGCCAGCCCTAACTTTGTACCCATATTGTACCCCAACTTTTATAGTTTATTGACCAAAACATTGAATATAAAAAGAATTTACACATTTCAGGCAGAATAGCACAAAACTGTGAAAATTGCTGTCCTCAAATGATTGCAATCCCTGCAAAAAAAACCATCTACTGCCGACTCCATATTTTGATTTAATTATGGACACATGCACATCAGATGTTTCAAATATCTGAGTTGTGATAGAAGCAAATGAAAGGCTTAGTTGAATCAGAGATCAATGTTGTTGGTACGGTTGATTCGACCTGTACCGACATTAAAAAACACTAAATATGTCAGCACCCGCGTGACTGAGAGCAGGAAAGTGTAATTTGATTTCATCTGGACTGCTGGTGCCAAAATAGATGTATCCCCGGTCACACAACACCCCCCCAAAGAGCCCGCTGCATCTGTAACGATTCTGTATCTAAGCGACTAATGGACGTAAACCCGAGTTTTTAAAATAACAACAACACATCGAATGACACCCAAATGAGAAGAGAACTGAACAAATGTCACAACACACTTGTGATCCCTTCATGGGATCAGCTCCGCTGTGTGTGTGTGTGTGTGTGTGTGTGTGTGTCATGCAGCACCGCACAGTCCGTCCACCTGTCGTTGGAATCGACATTCACTTTTTCCCCAAAGGAAAACACAAAACAATGTCCAACGTGTTGTTACCTCGCGGCGGAATCCCCCCCCCGGGAGGAAAAGTAAGGCGATTCCTTGAGCCACACATGCGGTACGTACCCTGCTCATAGCCCCGTGGTTGAGGATACAGACGAGCAGGAGCTCGGGCTTGAGCCTCTTGAGTCTCGGGGTGTGAGTCTATTTTTGACTGTAGTCCCCCACAAGTGCAAGGTCCGTTACCTGATATTGGAGACGTGGGCCAGTCTTAAACATTTACCCTCAATATCTATATTTACAGGCTTGTTTTAGTTTGGAGACACAAAAGAACGTGTGGTTCTTTTTGACAGTTAGTGGACGTTTTATTGCTTTCAAAGAAGTCTATATAAAAACCCAGACTAGAGTTCTTGTCCACTAAGATACAACAGGTGCAAGGAATCAAACAACTGAAAAAACGGTGCTTGGAATTGAGCCTGCGTGGGAAAAACCTGCAGCAAAATATGAACCAAATTTTCATTAAAACAACATGACACTGTAAGATCTTATACTAATGCTGTGTTTTCAGTGGGTCACTTTTCCGGATGCTTCTCAAGCTGTTTTGGCAAAGCAACAACGTGCTGTTGTCAATGGCCTGAATGAACCTAATGAGGACAGACCTTTTTGGTGTTTTATGTAACGTTGTTGGTTGTCAATTATCTCACACGGGGTGTGACGGTGATTAAATGTGACTTTTGCCTATTGTTACTCATAGTGGACACAAACAAATCCCTACTGACGTCTTTAATCATTTGAATGGACCGATTTGATTTATTGGAAAAGGGTTATCTGTTGTTTGTACTTGAAGGCGTCACGATCCCAGCTCCTTGAGTAGGTTTTTCCCCCCGGTTTGTCTGTTTTGTGTCGTTCCTGAAAGTGACCCGTTCCGGGTTGCCGGGCAACGAGCACAAGGCAGGGATCCCAGGATCGCCGGTGCCCGCTCCCACCTGTTCCAAATCAGCAATCAACACATCTGGTTCCTGGTCATCTCGTGCAACACGATTTAAGCCGAGAACCTGCCATTCCAGTCGCTGCCGGATCGTTGGCCATGTTTTGCATGTTGTGCTTTACGTGTCGGCCTCAAGGCATTTAAATCTGTCTCTGTTCGCCTGTTCTGTTTACTTCCCTTCACTCCTGCCTGGCAACCCGGAACCTTCCACCCGGCTCGCTTCGTCACCGGTACCCACCTGTCTCCACGTGTGGAATACGGTCTCCGTAACAATTGTGTGTTCAGTAAATACTCCCCTTTGTCACCACCAACTTTGTGTGGTCCGCGTTAGGGTTCAAAGTTAAATAATAACCTTTGACTCAGCAACTACGCTCACCATCTGTTACACCACTCGATTTCTAAACACTCCTCCAATATCTGACTTATAGTAAACCTCTGAGTCTGTTTAATAGTTTTTAAGGAATTTCTCGAGCTCCTAAACATTACAACAAACTGTCTTTGACTTCATGCCTTGCAATTATCTTCCGACTTTTGTTTAAACTTGAGACAACTGGAGGCTTTTTTTGGTTGCATGCAGAGTTCTTTTATAACGTTCCGTCATTCAGAAAACCGCTTACAAAATGTCTCATAACGGTGGTCAACGACAATTTTGTAACCGTGAGTAATGTCCGGCTCTTACATCATTGCCCCTTTCACGGTTGTGGGAGACAGATACTTGCTTTAAAGTTGTAAACAAAGCTTTAACAAAAGAGACACCCCTCCACCAATAAAAGTTCTTTTACTATGATGTCATTGTTACAAAGGGTTTTATTGCATGTTTTTCTCATGCGTCGCATCCCACAAATGACTATTATGTTTATTAAGTCGCCAAGCAGCGCTTTAATAAGGTACAGAATTGATATGATGCAGCTCTAAAGAAATCTTGCTTGGATGTCAACATATAAAAACACAATGTATAAATAATCTCGCCATGTAGTGCAGCTCGAAGGTATCTCAGCCCCGCTCAGTATCCCTTGAAATATCGGCATGTTTCTTTCTGTTTTCTTCTCAAAAAACAAAGTCGTCAATCATTTGAATCCGTCTCGGACGTGTTACGCCATCTTGAGCATGTTGTTGTGGGCTTTTGGATTGGACGTGCCCCCCCGTGGACTCTTGTCGTCATGGTGAAAGGAGTTTCGTCTTACCACGGCGAGGGGTATTTTTACACCTTGTGTTGTTGCACAGTCGGGCCTCCGCCTGGCGTCGACCCTCCTTCCGTGAGCTCGGCGCCAGGACCGAGTGGAGTGTTCCGGTTTTGTCTGGCGCCGCGAGACAGTCGGCCCGTAAGGGCGCTTTTTCCAGAACCCATTAGGGCAGGAGTGCAGCAGCAGGCTAACGATACCTGTGAGACCCACGAAACATTCATCTCACACCACTGAACACAGCAGGTCGGACTCAACTTGTAGATAAAGCGGGATTTAAATGAAATGAAATCACATTTTTCCTTTTCCTTTGAGGCCGTGTACCCATTACTCAGGTCGATGCGATGCACACGAGAGCACGTGCCCACGATGGAAACGCAGCCGCGCGTTAATGCGTCATAAGAAACCGAGAACCTTTTGTCGTGAGCTCATCGGCCGAGTCAGTGTCACTTCTGATTCACTGCCATGGAAAGGGCAGTGAAATATGTCTCATGTTTATTGTGATGTCTTCCAACAGATAGAGGAGGGGGGGGACGGCAGGGGAATACGATGAACTTTGGGTTACAGAGAAGCAAGTCATGCAAGTCTGATCCAGGCAACTTGAATGCAATAAGCCCATGTGGAGAAACAATAAATAATATCTACTCATGCTGCCTGATTTGTTGAAGTCAATGGTTCCGGAGATGGAAACGCCGATACATTCGAAATATATTTACACCACTACCACTGTGGTGGTTGAAGAATGTGTCGATCTTGACTTTGGTTTCAGTGGCTTCTGCAGGATGTCGACAACAATGCAGAACAAATTGAGCAGTAGCATATGCATAGCTTACAAGGCACAAGCAAACACAGTATACATATAATGGGGGATTACTGGATAAAGACTATGTACTACCCCATCTTAGGAGGAGGTATGGCTTCTCCACCAGCACGGTAAACACATAGCTGGCCACCAGCGTGAGCAGCAGGTGGCCAAGGAACAGGTACATCTAAACAGGAGACACACAAGACATCAGAGAGCCAATAATGGTGAAAAACTGAAACAACGCACCATCAGGCATGATGAAACCTAACGGCAGTGTGCTGACTCACAAAGTTGATGTCCGTGTAGTGAATCGGGGTCTCTTGCAGGCCGATGTAGAGGATGATGAAGACGGGATGTGTCAAATAGCAGGCATAACTAATGTTGGAAAGAGGGATCCAGAAACGCAAAGACAAGAGGCTCTTGATAAAACCTGCATGGCACAAAACACAGAAGAAAATGTAGCACCGATTTCTCAGAATATATAATAAAGATATTACTCCAAAGGCACTAAACAAGAAGTTTACAGACAAATGCTACTTCTGTATTCCTAAAAATATTTTTTACATTTTTATTTTTTTGTTTTTTCCCACCTTGTACAGTTTTTCTCATCTTAACTTATATTCATCTTAAGGTTATTTATTGTAATTGTATTGCAGGGCTGTGACATATTACGAAAAGTAAAAGTTCTTGTCTGTAATCATTCTTAATAATTTGTTAAGATGCATATTTTCCCATTGACTTTAGACTCTGGTGTTGGTTCACCTCCGTAGCCCTCCTCACAGGCCAGGATGATCCAGGTCACAGCCAGAGCCCACAGCTGCCTGTGCAGCCCCTGGTAGAGGGCATGTGACACGGAAGGACGGGCCGGGGTCTCCCTGAGGATGAAGGCCAATCCAACCAGCGAAGCCATGACCGACAAGCAGCAGAACCAACCAAGTGCCGCTTGCCACTGGATTGACCGCAAGACATGATTACGAGTACTCAATCACTCCGATATCCCCAAAAAATGGATTTAAATTGATACAAAACGGATGCAGAACTGCAGAAGAAATGTTCTCACCTTTTGCTTCAGCAGGTGATCTTTCTTTGATGTTAGATATATTCCCATCAAGATTCCAATTAAAAATGGCCCATATCTTGTGTGCGGCCTCACGTAGTATGACAAAACATAATTCTCGGATGTTCTGCAAAAATTAGACATAAATAATCAGATGGGTGGCTCCACCTTCACTCTCGGTTCTCTTTATTATAAGCAGAATATTGACATTCCAGTCATTTTAAATTGCATGCATTGGGCTCCTGCATGCTGTTTGTGTTAATACTGGATCACATTCACTAAATCTTACAGCGTAGATGGCTGAAAGACTGGCAGCTGCAGGAGTGCAGTTATGACGGCGCTGGCCACAGTGGTCATCAGCAGAAGGCCTCCAGCAACAAGCCAAAACACACCTCTATGTCTGAGAGAATAATAAACAGGGTGAATACGTCAGGGCTGTAGTTTTGGTGGTAAACTGTGGCCACGATACATACGTTCAATTTGAAACAATTAGAAATAAAAAACATACAGTCTGTAAAAATAGACCAGCAGAGGAGTGGTAGCATAACACTGGAAGTCCAGAGACAGGTACCATGTCCAAGGAATGCACTGAGGAGAGATTGTGAAATAAAACCTTTATAAATAAATAAAAAATCGAACTTGAGCCATTGAATTATTCTTTGAACTCACTATCTCGTGGACTGGGAGGAGATTGCTTATCAACAATAAGTTGGCCCACCAGTACGTCTTGCAATCCATCATGGTATCCATAAATGGAAACCAGTAGGGTCCCCAATGGACCACCGAGATGAGGCCGATTGTCAGACACATAACGAACAAATGCAGCGGCTGAATCCTGTGACCGTGAGAACACACACACACACACACACACACACACACAATCCAACTCATCAGGCTTCTTTAAAACCACATAAACAACCCAGAAAAATAAACCTTTTCAGAATGACGCCGAGGGACAATCGGACGGTTACCGTCTAATCCTCCTGAAGAGGTAGCTGGCCACCAAACTCGGGCTCAGTTTGTCTTGGGCGCCGTTGATGGAGCCCAGCAGAGAGCGTGCACTGAGCAGACCCCTGCAACCCGAACAAACAAGCCGCTATAACCCACTTCTTACCGTTCCACGGACACGCTGTGCTTTTAAACTTTTGTGTTATTTCTGTCTCACCCTAGCAGCAAAAATGTGTCCACGGCCAGAAAAACGGGCCCGCTGATGGTGAGCACATGCAGAGGGTTGTGCTCGACGGTTTTCTTCCAGTCTTTGTAGTTATCTGCGAAAAAAAAAGAAAAAGAAAAATGTAAATAATATAATCCCTCGCACACTGAAATAGCAAGTGCGTACCGTCGTACCCAGGTTGTTTATCACGGGGAACTGTGCCGAGTGTCCACATATGATCCACAACAGGCTGAGGACACGGATGCCGTTGAGGCAGGAGTGGCCTCCTGCCGGCACGGATGAGGAGGCGCTGAAGATGCCCTGGCTGGTGGTCTGTAGAGAGAACGCATCGAGGCACCGGGGCACGCCGCCTCGAGGGGAACACGCGGGAGTGCGCTTGCTGCTGTCTGCGAGAGGCCGCACCCAAAGACGGAACATGGATCGTGCTGGTGTTGCATCATCTGGCACGCATTTATGGAGAGGTCTTGAGGAAAATGCACTTAATGCAAGTACTTACCATTGCCGTTTTCCTCTGAGCTGCCACTATTAACATCGCTATTGGAGGAGCCATTGATGTTCATGGCCCCGTAAAGGTTAAGGCCGGCGTTTAGACCTGCAGACTCCACTGTGGGCCTGACCTCTCTGTTCCGTTGCCATCGTATCACAGCTTTAAACAGCGTAGCCGCAAGGGGAATCGCCACCATCGCACAACACACAAACCTGGAGGGGAATAGGTTTTCGGTTTCAGGGGAGATTCACCGATGTTTTAGACAAAAACAAAAGAAAGTGAAGTGCAAAAATGTACTTCTCCCGTGTGGGAGTACACATGCATATAAAGACAGGAAAAAAAGGGCACTTCCGATCGTATACTGACAGACAGGTGACATCGGATGCATCGGGGGCAATGGTGTTGGACAAACAGTGGGTCATGATCATCTCCTGAGTGGAGTCATTAACCAGGATGGAAGGCAAAGGAGGAATGAGAGAATTTTGGCCAAACTCAAGTTTCCCTGTTAAGAAGGTGAAACACAACACAAAAGTTATACAAAAAATACATCGGTACACGATGACGTCCAGATGAAACGTATGAAACGTTCTGAAATCACTGACCACACAGCACCAGCATTTGAACATCGTCTTCTCCACAGGAGTCAGGAAGGCAAATACCAACAAAGTACTGGACGGTTTCCTATGATGGTAAAAAACGCTTTGTTCAAGATCCAAGGCTTCACGATGAGGTATTGATGATTTTATCCTGTGTGAAAAATGTGTTTGTTTTACCTGCCTAAGGAACACCTGGCAGTACTGTCCAGAGAAGGCAGGGCCGTGTGCAGAGCGACACTGCTGCATGAGGCCAGGCCGGTTGGCGTTGCCTCCTTTGACATTACTACCCATCTTTCCGAATGCATCATACACTGACAATGCACACACAAGCACCACAACACAAAAGAAGGTTAGTGCAAAGAATGTAACTGTGAATATCCGCAGACCCTTTAGAGGAAAAAAAAGATACTAATAAAAAAGAATATAACCGTATTAAATGTGGTATTGAAGATTGATTCAATAAAAGATATATCAGGTTTTTACTATGTACAGATTTAAATAACATAAGAAATTGGGACTCAGAAATGGAATAAATTAAAATTATTTCCCTGAAATGGGCAAGCCTGGACGTTTTAATGGCTCAATCTTGTCTTTTTAATAAAAACATATGGCGACAAACCATTTGTTCCGTTGTCCTCCACATCTTTTCCACCAAAGTGCATTAATAGAGGGAGACAGCGCCCCCGCTGTGGTTACGGCCACAGGTGGAGCTGCACCCTCACACGCGGTGCCAACAGGACGCGTGAATTGATTAACTTTGATCATCGGTATCAACCAATCGGTCACTATGTTGTGACCTGTAAATCTTCGAACGGACAAGTGTTTGGGAAGTTATACTAAAAACAAATGTAGTTAATATCAGGGTTAATTGACACCAGAGTAGCCGTAAGCCTGTTGCAAGCTAACGCTCCTGTGGAGCGATGCTAACAGCTACATATATTAGCGAAAACAACAAAAACAAACTAAAAGGTCAAATCCGAGCATCAACAACTGTAAAGACACTATGTGACCTCGTCCCCATCATTGGAAGAAGGACCGGACGGTGAGTCAAATCTTTTTCTTTGCCGTATTCAATTACCTGACGGCTTTAGTTACCATGGAGACGAGACTGTTTGCATGGACCCTGAGCGGCGATGAGTTAGCGCGCTGTGCGGGGATGCGGCATCATGGGCTTTAAATCATTTGTAAATTCCCTAATTTCCAATCCACAGGTATTTTATTTACCTGGTGATTGTTAGTCATTGATTAAGCCTGAGCAAAAAGCTAGTTTTTTGTGATAATTAATTTGTTCCTTTGGGGTTTCAAGTTCTGCTAATTACCATTTATCTGCTCAGAACTTTTCATATACAAATGCAGAGCAGAGTTTTAAAATTATTTAAACGATTTTGTCATGTGAACCAGGTCTTTTGTCTTAACATTGGTGGAGTTTGCATGCATTTGTATGTAATTGCACTGTGATTCAGTTCTATTGCCCTGTTTCTTTAAATGGCCTCTAACTCGGTCTGAGATTGAACCCAATTAGTCTGAAAGCCAACGTAACCATCTCCTCTCAAAGGACAGATGGTCACTTTAAATGGACGTGAACCTCCACCGACCCGGACCCACTGCAAAGGCACCAGTGACTCTACAATTTAAAGACAAAAACTTTCAAAAGTCAGCAACACTTACTGAGAACAGCGTATTCCTTCGGATTGTCCTGGTTAATTTCCTGGAGGAAAGTGTCGGTGTCCTCTGAACATTTCTGAGAAACAGTCGTGGCCTGCTTGTTTTCCAGCGCTGCACTACACCCTGCGAAGAGAAGGAACGCCACCAAACACGGGGCCATTTCTTAGGACTGAGTGCACCTTTTTGGCCGGAGAATGTGTTTAAATAACAGGAAGGAGGGGACACGTCATCGCAAAGAAGGTAGTGTAGTAAATTCATCTTGCACGGTGGGATTGAAAAACTGCCGTGGAAACATTAGAGTGTACTCACCTGGTTTTCTCCATCAGGTGTGAACAGGATTTGGTTACACGAGGGCACAAAAGGTGGACAGAAACCCCCTCCTCCCCCAAACAGGCTTTGATTATGGTCACAACAAAGGATCAACAGAATTAGAGTTTAAGTACAATAATGATCAGCACTGCAACAACACATGTTTTACAAAAGTATCTAGTTTTAATCCTTCCTCCTTTCCTCCTGCTTTTCCTAGTCTGAGTTTTTTTTAGTTTATTTTTTTACCAGAACCATTTTTCTCAAATAGAAATATGGGACACATTCTTTGAAATAAATAAACAGCGGCCACTAGAAGGTGCCCTTGTTCTAAAGACCAATGCATAGCGTTTAAAAGCCTTTAAATGGATATTCTAGTCAAAGCAGTGAATAGTTTGGTCATTTTGTTACTTTGCAAAGTTGAATCCTGAAGCCATTAGGTTTATTTCAAAAACAATTTTCTACTTCAAATTGTTAGTAAAATGCTTTTTTTTTTAGCTGACAGCGGTGTCAGCTACGATTTGGCTGAAGTAAGGCATAATGGGACCAGTCATAAATAGGGCTGTGGGGAAATTCCAATTATTCATGTGAACCCTAAGGCTTTTAGAGGTCACACACCTGTTCTCAGGTAATAAATGCATGTGACACAAAAAGCAAGTTAGGAGCCTCAGTGTGAACAATCCCAGAGGTTTACTGTTGTGTTTCCATCAAATGCAGTGGACATCGGATTTGACTTCTGGCAAGTTTCATCCTTTATTGACGTAAAGAACAGCTTTGTGTAAACAAGCATCAGAAATGGTTGAAAACTGGCAGCAGCAAGATACATTCTAATCAACAAACAATTCACTGCGTCATACACGCATTTCTACAGTGCCAGACACGTTTCATTGTCAGAGTAGAAAATCTTCTGTCTAAATACAAATATTTTTACTGAAAGAAGTAATAGAAATCAATGTCGTGGTTGTCACAATTTTCAGTTATTGTTGATTTAATTGAACTAGTTGTTTTGTGTGAATAATTCACTTTTAATTAATCACAATTCATTTCGATTAAAAGTTTTATTTTTTTTCTAAAGACTAAATCTTCCATGTTCTTTAGAAAGTTTTGTTTCTTTCTGTGGTCAACTTTGTTTTCTTCTGGCAGACCTGAAGTAAACAAACATTTCATTGCATTAATCTCGGCCACATTAATCACACAGTCATCATAATCATTTTTTCGTCTGAAGACTGATATTTATTGTAATTTCAATTAAGTGTGAAGATTTTCTGACTCCGAGTTTATTGGAGAAGTCGAGGCGTTCTTAGAGAAAAATATTAGTTTCCCCAAAAATACCTTTTGAAGCTGATCTTCCTCTCAGCTCGTAAGTTAAGTGGAATCCGCTGAACGTGGGAAACCTGAAGCTGCCAAAAGTTTTATATGTGTATGTTTTTTCCGTTTGAAACTAACAACATTAAACATTCACTGTCGACGGCATGAGGATTAATCCCATAACAACAATAATCCATACATTTTCTAGCCCTAGTGAGAACAATGGAAACTCTATTCAAAATAAATGTTCTGTACAAAACAAATCTATTCAAAGCCTGTAGAAAACCATCCATCTATCTTCAATTTACTTAAACGCAAAAAGTGACTGACTTATGGTATATGTGTGTACGTATATCGCACACATGTTGTAGCACACATATACATAATGTATACAGTATGTATATATACACCATAGAGCCAACCGTCAGTACACTACGCCCTATATACAGTATATAGGGCGTAGTGTACTGGCAATTGTCTCGGACGCTTCAACAATCCCTCGGAACGGTTTTTAAAGCGTCACTTCTCCGCCGCGCTCAGTCTCTTCGCCTTAATGAACGCCATCCCGTGCGTCCTCATGTGAGTGTTCAGGTTGCCCTCCGTCTCGAACATCCTGCCGCACACTTTGCATTTGGTGTTCGGTGTCCCGTCCGCCGCGTCCAGCTGGTTCTCCCGCTGGCTCTCGTCGTCGTCGTTGACGCCGTTGCCGTCGTCGTCGCCGCCCCTCCCGTTGAAGCGGGCGAGGCCCTGCGGCTCCTTCAGCCGGTGGACGATGAAGAGGTGTCGGGCCAGCGAGCGGCGGGAGGTGTAGCACAGGCCGCACTCCTGACACTGGTGCGACGAGCCGTCGCACTTGTGCTGGGGGATGTGCCCGCGGAAAGCCGCGGCGTCCTCGGCGACGAGGCCGCAGACGGCGCACTCGTGAACTTTGCTGATGTTCACCTTGAGCCTCTTTAAGGGCTGCGAGTCGGAGGCCCTGGGGGTCGGGCCTGGGGACCCCTCGTCCTCTTCTTGCTTCCTTTTAAGGCCGCGGGGCTGCGGGGGGAGGTAAAAATGCTCGGTTAGGATTGGAAGATCCATGAAAAGAGACTTCTTCCTAATGAATGCGTGTCGACAAATGCGTGGCGCGGTACCGTTTCCTTGTCAGGTAGAGCCTCCATGTGATCAGGGTTTGCGCTTGTACCATCTGGGTCTTTGACTCCATGCATCAGATGGATGTGCCGATCCAGCAGCACTCTTTTAGTGAACAGCTGACTGAGAGCTGGACAGTGCCTATCGAAAGTACGAGAAAATAACCATTACAACCTGGATTTTAATGCCTAAACCTTAGCGATAGGGCCCTCACATCAGGAAACTAAAATCTGTGTCGTTCAATTGGAACTCTGGAGGAAAAACCAAAGTGGACGTGTGTACTCACGGGCAGGTGTAGCCCTTCCGCTGCCCTTTGTGTTTGAGGCGGTTGTGTCTGCAAAGACTGTGGGAGGAGCTGAAGGACTTCTCGCACTGCCGACATGGGTGTTTCTTCAGCATCTGCAATGGAAGGAGAATGCGTTAAAAGCAACAACAACACAACACACAAAAAAGGAATCTTGAAAAAGGACCATGTGACGGATCGTGAACTTCCTAAGGAGAGCGGTGGCTAACATTCACCTTGCCATGTTCGCGCCTCATGTGAGCCACAAAGACCTCCCTGTCGCTGAAGACACTGCTGCAGTCTCCACACGTGTGCGCCGAGCTCGTTGCGCTCTTGAGGTCCACTGAGCTGTTCCTGTTGGTCTTCTTTAGCGGGGAAGGTGAAGGCTTCTTTTCTCCCCTGTTTCGACCTGTGTCGTTTCGTCCATCTTTCTTGTTATTATTGTTGCCGGGGCTGTTTGTGCTGTTGGAGTTAGTGGGCTTGGTGCTGAGAGGAAGGTTGATGCCTGAGTTTGGTGGACCCTCGACGCTCTTCAGGGTGCCGTGGATGGCCTGGAAAGGATCCGCAGATGCATTTTTGATTATAACAACAACATGTTTAGACCATTAATACGTGGGACAGACTATTAGGACTGGCCGTAGTAAAGAAATAAATCTTTAAGTCATGATTTTTGATTTTAGAGTGCAGTAAAAGTAAAGAGCAGACTCGTGCATGCAGAAAAAAGTTATTGTCAAGAATTGCCGAAATGACTTCTTTTAATGCCCACCTTGATGTGATCCAACATGAGCTGTTTCTGTGCGTAGTGCACGGAGCAGTCGGGGCATTTGAACACTGGAACCTTATGATTGATGATATGCTGGTCAAAATGGGAGTGGAGCAGGGACTGCAAAGTGAACACGGTGTCACACATGGAACACTTATAGATCAACCTGAAAGACATAAAAAATAGACTTCCTTACAGATGCACTCCGAATTTACTGCACACATTTAAATAAAATGCAGTTGTAATATTGCACTTCAAACAAACATCTTTTAGATTTAGATTGAAACGTTCTGATATAGTTGGTTTAGTACTCTGAATATGGTTCCAAATTGTGAAATATCTTTATTTAGCTGAAAGCAAGGTCAAAACCAAACAATGGCACAATAACACCTGCTACTGAGGGGCTGATGATTGCCTGTCTGTCATTCAAAGGTTTCCATATGGAAAAGACAAATCCAAGTTAAGTCACCATATCTAAAACGCACAAATCCTACAACCGATGAAGCACCGCGGAGGATTTTTCTTTGAAAAAGGAATTGGACGTAGGTATTGGGTTATATTGGTGTGTGTGTGCCCGTGTGAAGTGAAAAATGTGTGTAGATTTGTGTTATTGATACTGGTGTGAAATATGAAACTGAAATACATTTACTTTATAGTGACAATCATAAATTCTAAGTGCCAAAAGTGTTTTTGACCTACTTGGGCTCTCCAGCCTTCATTGCTGGATGCTGCGTGTTCACGTGAGAGTGCGTCGCAGGTGCAGACTTGAAGGCCATGGGGCAGAGAGGACATTTATGGAAGATCTCACAGTGAGAACTCTGGATGTGGGTTTTTACAGTTGCGGCATCAGCAAAGATCACACTACAGTGGACGCAGCTGGAGAGAGAAGGAATAAGAGGTGGGAAAAGGCAGAATAAATGTAATTTCAACATACAGAAAGTCAGTTTAGCAGAAGCACCGTTTACCGAATGGCTATAAAAAGTATCATCACCAGACTGCAAACAATTATAACTTTGTTACTATACTATAATGAGTTTGACAAGAAGTTAAATGTATTCCTCCCCTTAAGGTCAATAGTGAATTATATTGCTTTTGATTAAATAGGATTGTCAAGATGAGGCAAATCTCATGAAGTAACGATGACTGAATGATAACTGTAATTAGACATTTTAAGGGGCACTTTAAAAGAAAATGGAAAGAGTCTGAGTATAATGGGGAAAAAAAACTGCTCAATGGTGAATATCATGAATTTGCATTCAGATTTGAAAAACAAAAGTTTGATTCAGCATAAAAGAACAATGTAAGACTGACCGGTAGCCAACCCTGCGGGTGTAATGCAGGCAGTTCTTAGTGACGTGGGATTGGAAATGGACAGAACGGCAGCTGGCGCCACACTCGGGGCAGATGTAAGGAGACTTGTGCTGGTGGATCCGCTGGTGCGACAGAAAGCTGCACTCGTTTGGTAGAAGCATTTGACAGATGCTGCACGTTCTCTGAAAAGAGCATATGAAGAAAATTATCAATTGTATTTCGCAACCAGAATATGAGGGGATCTATTTTTGCATAAAGGATACTTGGGACGTACTATATATTATCGTGGATCCAACGTAACACAACCTTTTAAAATGACCACTAAACCCCTGAAAGGCTCGCTGAATAAAATCAATCCGTACTAAGTTGCAGTTGACACAACAACACACACCTGCCCACTGGACTCCTGTGCCTGTTGGTAGTGCATAGCCAGCGAGCCGTCGTCCTGAAACATCTTGTTACACTCCGAGCACCTGAGGCTGTGCCTGCAGAGCTTCGATGCGTCATCATCCAAGGGCATGGCTGCAACAAGAGGAGCGCTGCCCGCGGCGGAAACCACCGTGCTTTGGGATCCTGAACCAGCAACTCTGCCTGGGATTTGGGTAGTTGATTGGGCTTGGCAGGTGGAGGTGGAGGTGGTGGGGCCGGTGATGTTTGCTGAGCCTGATGGTGGCGGCGTGGTCAGCATCTGATCTGCCGGGATGGGTTTCAGAACTAGATGTGAGCACTGCATGACCACCCCTTTGTCCTTGTGTCCCCTGGCATGAGACAAGAGGCTGCATTTGTTGTAGAACAACAGACTTTCGGCACAGTGGTTGCAGGTGACCTCGATCCGCACACTGCGACGCTCGTAGTGATGTGCCAGGCTCTTCTCAAGAGCGAATGAATCTCCGCACTCATGGCACTTGTAGCCGCGTGAGGGTAGACAGATACAAGCCGAGGTTGGGGGAGAGAGGTTCGGTACGTACACGGGGACGGGGTTCATGCTACTCAGGACTTTGTTGAAAGCGTCCACCACGGAGCTTTGAGAGCTGTTGAACACTTGAATCCTGGAGAGTTTCTTTGAGGCCCGGCCAGCGAGAGTTGTACGCTGTTTGATTTGCTGTGGTTGTTTGGAGGAGGACAGGACCTTTTTGGGATCACACACGGTCCGAGGCAGAAGATTCAGGTTACTCAGATGAACTTTTTTTGGCACAAGTTTAGCGTTAGCCAGACTGGAGGCAGGTACCATGACAGTCTGTTGCTTGAGGGCATTGGCAGCTTTTAAGATGGCACTGCTGGCACTTTGCACTGATGCAGCGGGGATGACCGTCGCTTTAACTGTGGTATTGTTGGCCAGCTTCAGGTTGATGATTTGGGAACCGGCCGTCTTGACTGCAGAGACAGGCAGGAAAGCGGTTGCCACAGGTTTGATAGTCATTTGCTTGGTTATTTCCATTGAAGGGCCTCCAGCGGTGGCAAACACTGTGGTTGGCAGAGGAGGCCTTGTCGGGAATGAGAACTTTTCACCGGTGGTTGCCAAGACAGGAACGTTATTCTCTCTTCTTTTCAGACCTTCAGGATCAAACTCCGACCCCACTCTGGTCACCATACGCTTGATCTGGCCGGATGACGTCTTGATTGTCTTGATCCTGACTTTTGGGACAACCGGTGTGGTGTCCGTGCTTGAGGCAGGGGAACCTTTGCTGCTACCCTCACTCGAGGGACTGTCTGGTTGCCTTGTTAGTAGCCTCTTTGCAAATTCCAGGGCCGACTCCTGCTCGTGTGGTTTCTCGAGAGCTCTGAAATTGTTATTGGCACGGGTGGAAACGTTCTGTTTTGTAGGAGAATCCAAGACACCCACATCTGTCGTGCAAGTCTTTTTGGCACTGAGGGCAGCTATGGCTGCTAAACAAGATGAAAGTTTTGCAGAGGACTTGGTTTTGAGTTGAGATGTTCTGGACACATTAACGAGCTCCTTCGGCTCTCCAGTCTCCTTGAACTCTTGATCGCGACAATCAAGGACAGTTTTCTGTTTCTCAGGTAAACTTGATTGTTGGAGCTTGTTAGACATGCAACAATCCAGAGTTTCTTTGGGGTTATTATTTTGATCAAGCTTTTGCTCGCTGTTTAAAGTGGGCCTAGAAGCATTGTCTGACGATACATGATATTTGGGATTCTGGTCGTCTGTCTTAGTAGTGAATTTAATGGGGTCCATGGGGTCATCAACCTCAATTTTATCATCATCATCAAACTCTTCAACGCTGGAGATGGGGCTGAATTGATTGAAAGTTGATGAATCGTTGTTGATTGACTGTCCTTCCTCGCTGAAAGCTTTCCATCCATTTGTGGTGCAAAGAGTACGTGGTTGTATTGCAGCCAAGAAGCTATTATGAAGTCCATTGCCAATGTCAACAAAAGAGGATTGGAAATGTCCATCCTTCTCCGATACGGTTCCACCACGCTCCCTAGTGTCCGCACTTCGGATATTCTTGACAATGACGCTAACGCCAACGTCAAGTCCTGTTGAAGGGCTGTGGGACTCGTCTTCACCACTGGGATGCTTGAGCTGTCCGTCGTGGTTGTCATGGGGGCCAGATTCAATTGCGGCTTTAGGATCCACCATATCAGGGATGTCAAAGGCCGCCAGCAGGTCATCAAAGTCTGGCGTCTTCATATCTCCCATGGTCCTGTTCCTGGTTTACCTGGGCAACACAGAGGAAATGTTTACTACAAATTTGAAGAACCTTATGTACTAATTTTTTTTTATCTGTCTTGATGTTTCTTGTCCTTTTCATCTGCGATTTTCTCATTAGATTGGGAGATTTCTTGTGTGTAAAGGTTATTTTTTGGTCAAAAAAAAAACAAGGCAGACAATGTCCATGGATCATAGGTTCCATAATTGAAAGGTACATATATTTGTTGACATGAATTAACGACTATGCATGTGCATCAGAGTGAGTGAAGCTAACAGTTCCTTTCACCTCTATTAAACTGTAGGTTTTGACCAACAATTGGAAACAGATGCTTAAGAGTGGGCTTTTTTGCTTGCACATGTTTTCAATTGGACAAACATCCAAAATACAAAAGGTTTGTTTCACTACAGTTAAGCTATGTGCGTCTGTAGATGCATCCTAAATTCACAATTTAGCATTGTATTTTGCCTCATTTACTCATCACCACGTTTCAGAAAACTGGATTTGTAATGCAATAAAGGGTCTATAGCCCTCAAATACACCAAACATTCCAATATTACTCATATTTCTATGTTGTAAATGTTTTACACAGAGTGGTTGCACAGAACAGATCTCCAGCATTGGAAGATGCTCCTAATATCTTTGACTAAAACAAGGTGGTAAGCATGTGATTCATTCATAGTCAGCCATGCTTCTTTGTGCCTTTCCTTGCAACAATACTGGACGGATCAACTTGATTGACAATCTGTTTTTATGGATATTTCTGTTATTTAGGCAGAATATATTCCCATATCTTAAGTTACAGTATAACTTGTTGTGCATGTAAGTCATAGTGGACACATCATTCAGCTCTGGTTTGGGGTTCCAGTTGTCACCACATGGTGTACCAGGGTCCAACAAGACTTGCGGCTTTCTTATATTTGATGTTTATTCTAAGCATCGGCATACTGGCTGCTAGCTCTATTTATGCCTCATTTGTCTTTTGATTGGTGAACTTCATTGAACTGTTTCTGATAGAAACACTGGGAACCACATGCTGCTACACATGAGAATTGTATGTGATATTTTCATGGCTTTAAAAGAAGGTGCAAAACATTTTCCTTACTTACCACAACACGGGCAGCATTGGTATAATTAAACGAATTTACAGGAAACAAGAAAACAAGTGTATTCCAGTGTGCTAAAAATAATCTAAATAGTCTTTTATTGAAAAGCGGCTGACGTAACAAAGCCAGACATCAAGGCATCAGAACGTTTTTCTTTTTTTGTATGTGTGTGTGTGTATATATATTTATATATATATAATGAGGATGATAATTTGGTTCAAACGATTAATACAATATTGAATATTAGCAAACTTTTAGTTATTTTCTCACCGTTGGACTTGCAGTCAGCTAGTTTTGTGACATATGAAAAAATATGAAGTGAAGATATGAACATTCGGTGATATGTAAAATGTAAGGATAGTCACTTCGGCAAATACAACATATTTATTAATAGAAACACAACCCATGTTTTTTCAGCAATGTTTTTCAGTCTTCAAAAGAATTGTCCATCTCCATGTGTTGAGGCTGTTGGGGACAAAGGCACGGCCATGGAGCTGCTCTGCTTGTATGCAGTTAAACCAAGACTGCTCTTTGATCCAAATGCATGGTCAAACACATGTGCACACACACGCACAGACCCGTGTCCTGCAGCCTCGCCTCGGGTTTCAAAATGCAACAACTCTCAGTTCAATCCAGCAGATGGAATAGTTGTGATATTGAGGTTGAAAAATAAAATGACAGACAGAAATGTTATGGAGGAAAAGGGCAGGCCAGGATGCAATGAGGGGGGGGGGGGGAAATGGCTGCTGAGCTGTGCGAGGCTGCAGCAGAGAGAAAGGCCTGGTGGAAAAAGAACAGCTAGTCACAGCCATGACAGCCAGAGCAGCCTGACGTAAAACAACAATGGTGGAAACATGCAAGCGAATCAGCCACTCCTCACCCTCTTGCCTCCGTCTGTCTTCAGACACTAGCCAAACCTTTTTTCCTTCCTTCTTCCATCCTGCAACAAACACAGTCACAACACTACGATCCCACAAAAAAAGACACCCACCCCACCCTACCCGAAAGGTGGGGGGGGGGGAGAAAAAAAAGCCTGCTTCTTGCCAGCCATGCAAAGGCCCAGAATACAGGGTCAGGTTACATCCAGCGATCTGGTGGGTGGCGGTCCTGTGTGAGGATCCTCCTTAGTCATTCTAAGCACCACTAGCAGCACACAGCCATGCAAGCAGTCGGGGAGATCGTGCTCTTGCATGAGTGTGTGTACGTGACACTCCAGGGCTGCAGATCTGCAAACTCCCAGTCAGCCACGTCCCCCCACTCACCCCCCCCCCTCCCTCCCCCTCCTCCTCTCCAGCCCTCATCCCTTCTCAAATCTCCCTGCCCCCCTCTGCACGAGCCGCGCTGCGTAGCACGCCGACATCCAGCCAGCGGCGAGCGGCGAGTCTCTGTCTGTAGCACGGTCGCCAGAGGCAGAGCTGTGGAGGGCTGCGACGGAGTCTTCTGGGAGACGTCGTCCCTCAGTGGAGCACAGAGACAGCATTGTTCCCGTCAGCCCTCTGTCTCCCTCAAACCGGTTTCGTCTGGTTCCGGTCACCCAACACAAAGCCCCGTGCTGCAGCACGGCCTCAGATACACGCAGGCAGAAGCGCTGTGCCCACCTCCCTGGAAACACTGCCACCATTTTTTATTTTCCCCCTTACCAAACTACATGTGCCTTTTTCAAAGATTTAGTGAATACCAGAGCACAGTATTTTAACGACAGGCGGCGACGTGTTTGAATGAGATTCTCTGGGTGAGAGGAACAGCACATTGTAATGAAGAGGCAGAATGAGGTAACTACGATGGGAGTAGAAGCGCAGTCCGCCATACATTGGCCTGTTCCCTCCTTGGTGCTTTCACCCCACGACACACTGGATGTTTTTTTTTTTTTTTTTTAAACTTTCATGCATCCAGCGGCAGCATTACATCCAGGACAGAGAATCTGCAGTGGGGTAACGCGGGCAATTCATGCACGCCTCTACCCAGATTGCCTTTAAACACATGCCACCTTTGTCCACATATGCCACCACGGAGACCCACAGTAACACAAACATGCACGCTCATGCATATACAGAGGTAAATGTGGCATACCCTCGTCAGATTGTTTTCCACTGAGATATTCAGGAAAAAGAAAATCTTCCTGTCGAGGCCTCAGCACCTGCTTTTACTCGGCCCCAACCATTCCAGTCCCCATCCTCCTCCACCCCTCCCCCTCTTCCCACTCTCCTTCCCTGGGTCAGTCCTAGATTTTAGCTCCAGTCCGGGCCTAGCTTTTTTTTCTTTTTTTTTTCCTGAAGCCACCACCCTATGGCCGTGCATGCAGGGACGGATAGAGAAAGGGGGCAGTGTTCAGCAGGCGAATCAGGCCTTTTGTCTCAGTCTGTGCAGGGGGGCGAGGGGACTCTCCTCTCTGGCTCTGGAGCAGCAGCAGCAGCAGCTGGTGCAGAGAAAGAAGAGAGAAAGAGAGAGAGAGAGACAGATAGAGACAGAATGAGATGGGGGGGGGGGGTAGATAGAAAGGAAGAAAAGGAAATGAGCAGGAGATGAGTATAATAAGGGCTTGATTGTGTAAACTGTGTTCATATTTAAGGCCACTGCCTTAGCTGAGCCGCATTGAGCAAACGCGGTTATGGTTGTGGGAATGAAGTGGAATAAATCCTGCACATTTTCCTGACAGGATTGATAACATTATTTATAACATAATGTATAAACAGCCGAGGTTTGCTTAATTCCAACTGCCCAGTAGCATGTTGCGTCGGTCAAGGTTAACCAAGGTCTACGTTTTGGTTCTTTAAAAGGAATGTGTTGTTAACATATTCAACAAGACAAACATGCATAATTACATACAATCACAAATCAATTCGAGAGAAGGTATTAGATATCCCAACTCAGAACCAGGATTCCAGTTATTTCACGAATGCAAACGTGATGTGTACACAGAAAAAACATCAAAATCAGTTGAAAAGTCAAATTAAGTCATTCCTTAAAGTACGTGTGGTTAAAAAGAAAAAGGTAAACGCAAGAACCTACCTGGGAGACTGCAGAGGGAGGCTTTCAGCTGAATAATGCTGTCTCCCTTTGGCCTGCTACCAGTCCTTGATACCTCTGGCAGATCTATTAAAGACAGCCATGAATGCTGCAGCGTAAACTAATTATCCTTGAATACTCAAAGGACCCAGATTTATTCATCGGACAACACAAATGCGTTTTATGCACTGCAGGGCAGCCGGATCTGTATCTGATGAAAGGCCTTCATGGTGGCTCGTGCCTCTCTACGGTGTGACAGATTCAGTGCAGAGGAGGCTGAGGTGGATGGGCTCCCCCACCCCTACCAGAGGCACGGTCACATGACGTCATGTTCTCTCCATTCACGTTGACTGTAGGAGCAGCGGAGAGGAGCTGCTTGAAGAATTTCAAGGGAGGCGAAGATGTATAATAGATCAAATAGTTCTGTCATCGTTTGTTTCTTGTATCATTACACAACGCTATGGGATATGTAGATTAGCACTAATGTGCAAAATATTAAGCTCAATAAAAAGTGCGCGATGGTAACATTAGCTCCATTATATCTTGTATAATAGAGGTGTCTAATAGGATCTCTGATAGGGGTCTTGATTTGGGCTCCCCTTGACACCTAAACCCAGAACAACACAAGCTTTTTGACTTGTTAGGATATTCATATATTTAAATGTGTGTGTGTGTGTGTGTGTGTGTGTGTGTGTGTGTGTGTGTGTGTGTGTGTGTGTGTGTGTGTGTGTGTGTGTGTGTGTGTGTGTTACTGTTAGACATATTAAAATGTAATTGAAAAAACCTGTGGCACTTGCACATGTTGGCAATTTGTTTGTTGATTTGAATTATTTGATTGATGAGGAGGTAGTAATAATAATCATTAGTATTATTTTAAACCGACAAAAGAAATATGCATTACATAATTGCAATAGAAATATTTAAGGACAGCACTTAAACAGTTACAAGAATACAAATAAATAAAGTAGATTCATATTCATATGAATAAAAAGCAATGTTGGGAACACAGAATGATCGGAGTCATTTAGATTCTTTCTGTGTTTGTTGTGTAACAAAATGAAAGCAGAGCTTTGAGTCGTGACCTTCAACGTCTGAATTGTTTGGACAGATGGAGGATTTTGTTAAAAATGTGACGAACAGCCAAAGACCTCGTAATGGCAAACTGTCTTTTTTAATTGACTCTTTCCTGTTAAATTCTTCCTTTTAATGGCTCATTTTAACTTTACCCTAAGCCAGTATTATTGCAGTCTTGACAGCACCGTCAGAACACTTAATGTAGCGAATGGCATTTGAAAAGAATGAATAGTATGAATAGAAACCAGAAAGGGCATTCAATTGATTTAATAGCGAGATTAACATTTTTTTTTCTTTTGCTGTACATGAAAAATATCAAATCACGCAGAAGAAACTTGTGACATTAACAATAGCTGTATCACATATCATATTGTTGTGTACAAATGTAAATAAGGCATTATAGATCGCACGGACAAACAAAACAATAGAAGAATGATACGTACACCATCATTGACACGTGATGGCTTCCAAAACTCACACCACAGCGCCACCTGCTGTTCTTTCTCCCTACTTTTAGCTTCAGGACTAATCTGCAAGAGCAAGCAAATGCACAGAGAACTATAGCTTTTCAAATTAAATTAATTACAACTTATGATTACCGGATTCGGCGAAAACAGCATGACGCAGTCAAGGGTTTTTCCAAGTTTCTAACTAATCATTTGATCTAATTGTGCGGTCGAGGGCGCGCAATCAGACGTGAGTGATTGTCAGTGAAATGGTGAATCGAAGGCGTTAAACACTCTGTTGCCTCTCAGTATGCGGCATCCGTATTTGACGAGTCTGACACGTCTTAAGATTGGAAGTTTTTCATTTTGAATCGTCATTTCATGCTTTAAAATAGACGTAAAGTCTTCACCAAAATCTTCAATAAACTATATTTTACTGGCACAAAGCTGTGCTTTTGTCATTTTTGCCCTTCATGATGTTGTGTTCTCACGTGGAAAATATACCAACAAATATTGCAGAGGGCACCACCCGGTCCTGCCCTTTTGCCATAAGGGACGCGTCCTGTTTTGTTAAGGTCAACCTGGGACCAAGACGGGATGCACAAGGAGCCGGAGACTCACTCCCAACATCCACCTGGGGGGGGGGGGGGCGGGGGGCGGGGGGCGGGGGGGGGGGGGCGCTACCCGGAGGAAACCTACGACCTTTTCAACACAAAATGTTGCTTACCTGCGTGAAGTCCTTATCCGTCCTCATCCGTCCTCTTCCTCCTACAATCTGTCTGTCAACACGATCATGAAAGAGTTCATTCAAGTAGGAGAATTTCAAACACCGCGTTTGACGGGCCGCTTCGTTGATTCACGCTGTTGACCTTTCCAGGGGGGGGACAAACACACCTGTAATGAACTGTACCGATAAATGATGCAAGCTACACGTGACGAGCCGGCGGTGGCCGCATTGTCAAATTCTTTGTAACTGATCACACGAAAAGGTGACGTCCGCCGGCAAAAGGATGCACCGTTGCCTCCTGCGTCGTTTCCTCCGCCCCGAAAAACAAGGCGAGCACAGTAAATGTCACAAAGCACTTCACATTAAGGGGAACTCTCCAGACAAGGTATGATAATTGTATTCAACTGCTGTTGCATAGAGGATATATACATATATTCCAATGCTGTAGTATGAATAATCATAGGATTTTTCTATTATATTGCTCAGATGGAGATGATTTTTTTCATTTTACAGGTTTGAACACACCATTTGAATATTTTTTTTTTCAAAGAAAAAGTTGTGTGTTTTACGACCTAAGTGCAGTTTGAAGTTTAAGATTTTACATAAGAAACACATTGAAATGTCAGTGGTATTTGAATGCATCAGTAACCCATTAGCATTACATAAGGTATATAACATGAGAACATTCTGCATGATGAGTACTTGCAGAGTTATAGCTTCACTGTGACAATGACAATGGGGGACGTAGTGCTGCATTGAAAGGGAGCACTAACATACTGACCCCGGTATTTGGTTCTGCGGCCAAATAAAGTTGAATTTCACAATGGGAGTATGTTAAAATACTGTGAAAATTAAAAGCAACCTGAGGAAATTCAGCTCCAACATTTCTTTCCTTACTGCCTGGTTACTGACCAGAGACAAAACAATGTAAATCTATTGGGCATCAGGTTGACTAAACTTAACCTGGACGGACACCCATGACGTTAGGATCCATTTGAAGCAGTGTGTGTATGGACTAACGAAAGCTGAAAACTAAGTATTCTTGCTATTTAAATAGTTAAGTCAATCTGAATGAACTTGACTTTTGAAAGTTTTAGAGCATTGTGGAAAATACAGACACATGCGGTTTGATCAAAGAGGACGGATGGATTCAAAGAGTTAAAGCCAGACTCTTATGTACAATTTGTAGGTACCTGTTCTTCTATTTATACCTTCTCCACATTACATAAGGGAATGTTGAACTTTAGATTCATCTAGAAGCTATACATCTTTTGACATTAAGATGTAGCATTCAAAACACTCTGCTGCCCCTGTTATATACATTTGCTCAAGCTTCTTACACGTCATTTCAGTAATTATGATTCAATTATAATCCACAGGGGGCCAGTCTGCGTGATTAATGCTAGATTGTGTTGGCTTACCTGTACCGCAGAACTGTATATGCACACGATGTTCATGTTGTTTATTACTTAAAGAATCTGAATGCTCTCACCCCCCCCCCCCTCTCCACCTCCCACCATTGTTAAAAGGAAGCAGTTACGCGCGGTTACGCAGAAGTCGCGTCCATCCTGGTGAAATGACGTCGGCACCCCCCGCTATCGCTCTGGACAAACAATGGGCAGCAATAATATTAATTGCGGGCTATTGATGATCATTTGTCACCGGGACTTTCACATCGCCACTGACGTCCGACTCGTGCCAGAAGGGGGCATTTAACTTTCGTCCATACTCAGTCACTCCATCGAAGGCATTGGCGTGCAACTTCGTCAAGTCCGCAGCTGGAGCGGCTCTTTCTCCCCCCCCCCCCCCCCCCCCTACAGAAATACCACATCTGTTCACCGCACAGACTATGGTGCGTATTTGCTGAAGTTAGACCAAGCTGAATAACTGCACCTGCAGGGACTTAAAACCCTGCCACTCAGTCCGACATCATGGGCGCAGTGTGCGGATGCGCGTGGTCGTGCAGACCGATGTGGCGGCTTTTTATCCTCCTGGCCACAGTGCCGTGCGTGTTGCTCTCTTCGGGGAGTCCTGCAACAGTGGTTGGCAAAGTGTATCCACGCGGAAAACACTGGGCAGTAGGTAAGATCAACTTTTTTCCTTCTTTTTTTTGCTTGATTGGTTGTGTTCGTTTGCACCATATTCTGCAACAGATGCATCCCGTAGGATCGGTAAATATGTTAACTATATTTAGAAGTTATCCCCTTATTTATCCTGCTTTCTATGAGCAATGAGAATCATGCTATTGATCAATTCTGATATGCAGGGACTTTACGGTCTCAACTCTGGCTCAGATGCACTTATCTGTCCATCACACATTTGTATTTTCTTCCGCTCCACAGGTTTCACTTAAGGAATAAATGACTGTAGCCGAATTAAATAAACCCGTTTCAGTTAATCCAGTGTGTTCGTGCATCCCGCCACGTCCAACAGGTCACTTGATGGGAAAGAAGAGCACGGAGAACCTTCCCCTGTCGCGGCAGACAAACCCCGACAGTCACTACCTCCACCTCCGCGGGACACCCGGGGCCACGCAGCACCTGATGGAGGCTGCGATGCCACAGAGGGGCCAGAAGCACACGATGCCCCGGACCGCGAGCCTGCTGCTGCGCCTGCGCGAAGAGGAAAGAGACAAGTATCTCAGCGAGGTCTGCGTGAGGATGATCCCTTTTTTTCAGTGATTCTTTATCAAATGCTGTCCGGAAGTGTGGCTTCACGTGTTGTTTCTCCGTTGTAGATGTCTGACCTGCTTCTTCTGGCTCTGGAGCTGCGAGACCATGAATCCACCTGAATGCAAGTGCGGAGTGTCTTCATCGCCTACTAAACATCTGTAATCACATATTTTAATATTTAATGAATATGTAATAATAATAAATATGTAATTAAACAACTATCATATGCATCATGCAGTTTGATAACAGACAAACATTAAAAAAAGGTGATGTTTTATGAACTGGGGAGGTTTAATGAATGTAACGTTGTGGATGTTTCATCATGGTTTGCATTTCTTTTTACCTCCCATTCAGTGTTTTTGTTCTAAAAAAAAAAAAATGCTTCTGAAGCTCATTCCACCCGTACAGTACCCGGTTTGTACCACCAGACGGCGCACAACACCCGATGGGACTTCAAAAAAGATTAATTTTGTTATTCAGAACCATTTATTACCCAGCATGTCGCACAAACTGGGAATATTACTTTACCAGTAAAGACAATATTACTTACCGAATAAGTGAGCTTTGATGCTTCTTTTGTCTCATCCTCCAGAGTAAACACTAACAGTAGAATAGCTGACTATTACCAGCCCTCATGTGGTTTGAGACAATAGGAAATGCTAATTGAAACTATTTGATTACACACATGTCTTCACTTAAAGCCAAAGTTTTGTCTTCAGTCCTTTCCCCTCATTTGTCGCGGGTGATTGGCAAACAATAGAGGTACAAGCCACTTTCACCCCGTCATTATGAGACTAATCCCGGGAGCCAATGGGATAACGTTTTAAAGGTAATGAGGAGCAAATAAGTGGGTTAACAAACAAACCTGTGGAACAGAAGGAGGAAGTCTGGGAGTTGAAGCTGCTCCGTTCTTGTGGTTTAAGTAAAATGTGTAAATGTCACGGTGGTTATATGGATTTGGACTAAGTTGAATTTACATCATGATATTTGACGCTCTTTGAGAGTTTTAGTCATTGTTTACACACTCACTTCATTCTGACATGATGAAAAATGTACCTTATCAGCAGGTCACAGCTATTCTGCTCCTGTCCATCACCGTCATTCCTGATGTACACACATATGCCAACACATGAAATATATACATAGAATATATATATATTTCATCCTCTACGACACTTCTGACGAATCTCAATGTCTTGTATTCATCTGCTTTGAATCCCCTTGAATCGTGCGATTGATAGAGTTTACATTTTTGTTTCCAATGTGAAACATTGTCCAGGAAAACGGAATGAGCCACAATGCTGTTGATGAATTGTACGTATAAAGTTTATTGTGTAGAGAAATATTCACATTTGTTAATTGTTTCATGATGAAGATCAAAAAACAGCAGGGAGGGATTGATGGAAATGAGGAGTGCTACATTTACAAAAGTAGAATAAATATTAGTTCTAATGGACACTGGTTAAAAATGTCGAACAAATGAAGAACACAAGAGAAAAAAAAAATCACATGAAAAACATCAGTGTTCATAATTTTACAGAAATTTCCCGTTAGTGTCAAAGATTAAGATGCTTATAAAGGAAATGCTTTAAGCCCCTTTTATGCATTTAGAGGCACTAGAAACATTTAATAAATGGTTTTTAACACATTATATTGAAGTCATGAGCAGTTTAAGGGTAATTTTATTAATTAATAGTTTTGAAGATATATTGAAAAACAAAGTACTATCTTGTTATTTATTTATCTGTTAATACCTCAGACTCTTTTGACTTATAATCATTTCATTACATTGTGTAATAACCATTTATTCAACGTTTATACACCGCTTTTGTTATCGTTAACGGGAGAGGAAAAGCGTTACCCTCATGAGTGACGAGTGTGTCTCCGAAGTCAACTAGAGATTTCCCTCGTTCCCAAAAAAAACCCCATCCCGTCCGCATGAGGCTGAAGTCGGTTATTCAAAAGATGGCGGACGGTGCACTCCAGGTTCCCATGTCCATTTCATCTAATCTCCAACCCGGCATCACCACGTCTTCCCGATGGACTGAATGTGTTCCTTGGCCTTCATCCTCAGCGAGGCGATGCTAGAGTTCCTGGGGTCAACCGAGCAGTGGTAGGCCGGGGGCGGGGGGCACATGGGGCCCATGTGGGGCAGGTGAGGGCCGTGTCCCAAGGCCGGGGGGTTGAGGAAGGACGCCGGCAAGGAGGAGGGCATGGAGGGGGGAGGGGAGGGGGTGTAAGTGCACGGGAGGCCCTGCGAGCCGGCGATGAAGCCCGGGAGGGACTGCAGCGAGGCGGAGGTCGTGATGGGGGTGGAGAGCCACGGGTCCAGCTGCAGGCCGGAGCACAGCGAACCGCCGGGGGAGCGGCTGAAGGAGAGCAGGGAGGAGGAGGTGTCCTGGAGCTTGATGGAGCTCACCTCCAGCTTCTCCTGCCGACGCCATTTTGCCCGCCGGTTTTGAAACCAGACCTGAAGAGAAAAATTCAATTTTGGCTCAATAAAACTTGATTTACAGCACAGATTCCCGATATATATAGAGAGAGATAACGCTTTTACAGCTAAAAACA
This sequence comes from Pungitius pungitius, assembly GCF_949316345.1. Lineage (NCBI taxonomy): Eukaryota > Metazoa > Chordata > Actinopteri > Perciformes > Gasterosteidae > Pungitius > Pungitius pungitius. The sequence continues at coordinate 4,566,826 of NC_084917.1, read as the reverse complement.
ACAAAGGCATTAGCAAACTATTAGACAAAATATAATATTATGTAAAAGTATTCAAAAGTATTTAGAAATACGGAGGACGACAATATTAGATATATGAGGGAAAATAACAAAGCATCATTAAATCATTAAATGGAAATAATTAACAATTAGGAGGGTTTAAAAAAAGTTGTATTGAGATGATTGATTTTCAGTTTCTTTTAGTGAATCGATGCTAAAAGCCTTAACTTCATTCATAGTTCATTATTTTAAAAACTCAATTTGAATAAATCATTTCTTTCAAAATAAATTGAATTTCTTTGAAAGTTAGATTAAATTCATCTACTGGATTTCCATCAGTCTTGTTATAATTTAGCAAGTTAAATAAACCTCCAAATCAAATTAATTTGATCGAATACACCAATTTTTTGCCAGTTGTTTCACAAAATGTCTTCTAAATTGAACATTGATTTTTTTCTTCTTTTATCTATTTGAAAGTATTACAAATGTTAGGAGGTAAACCTACGGGGATTTATATCTAAATGTATATTTATGCAGTAAAGTGCACGCGCGCACACTGAGAAGAAGGTGTTCGTTTTTTGTTTTTTTAGGGTGGGGGGACATACCTGCACGCGGACCTCCGGCAGGTTGACCTTCAGCGCCAGCTCCTCCCTGCTGTACACGTCCGGGTAGTGGGACTTCTCGAAAGCTCTCTCCAGCTCGTGGAGCTGGAAGGTGGTGAACGTTGTCCGGTTCCGGCGGTGTTTCTTCTTTGGGTTTTCGTCGTCGGACAGTTTCCCGTCTCCTTCCGGTGAGTCCGGGCACGCCGACGCGTCGGCGGCGCCGTCCGCGCGACACACACCTGCGGGGACACGGCAGCGTGAGGACCGACACGAGGACTTGGACATGTCAAGTTTAGGCCAAGTTTGTATGCGCTATTTGTCCTAAAGTCAAAATTAGGAGAATTACAAGTGGTGTTGTGATTCTTTTTTTTATTGCTTAGTGTTGCTTTGCCATTTATATTTAGTAAAGTTACTCTGCGCTAATAACCTGATTTAAAAATGTTATGTGTCTAAATATCTAAATATTGTTATGTTATCCACTTTAAGTTCACTTGATGCTGAAATCTGGAGGAAAAAGAAACTCACTGTCAAAACTTTCCGCGGAATGTCCTTTCTTCAGTGGGCCCATTATTCCACTCCGCTCGGCATCCTTGACCAGGACCTTCTCTGGCAGGCTGTAGCATCCCGACTTGTGGAAGATGGTGTCCTCTTTAAATCCCAGAATGGCCTCTATGCTGTGGACCGTGGACGGGTTGTCCCCGGGGCTCTGGACGCAGCGCGCGGAGGGAGAAAGCCGCTCGTCCATCATCATCATCACTTGGGAAGTTGATCCGAGGAGCCACATCGGTTCGGATGGGTCACAAGTACGCAACTTCTCTTCAAGCGCCGCTCTCTGCGCTTTTTGGTAAAAAAAAGAAAGAAAAAGTGGCGAACCGGGGCGCAGTGGAAAGACGCAGCGGAAAGACGCGCACCGGTTGGCCCGTCTTGGCTCAGTGGATGTGGAGCATCTTCAGAGGTGGCTTTTAAATAGTGGCCGCTACAAGACAGCTCATGAACCCCCCCCCCCCCCCCACCCTCGCCCCCCCTTCTCCCCTCTCCCCGTCGTCCTCACGTCAGAAAGGGGACGTCCTGTTGGATTTAGGGGTAACTTTGCGGCCGAACAGGCACCATGGCGCACACCCACCCCTGTGGCTCCTCCCCATCTCAAGTGCATCCGTCAGTGCTGGTTTGGCTGCCTCTAAACCTACTTACATAAATCTTAAAACCATCTTTCCACTCCTCCAGATGTCATGTTCATGTCAGTCTGTAAAAAAAAAAAAAAAAAGAAGGAGAAAAAAAAGGAAAATAAGGAGGAAGCTTAGTCCCACAGATTAAGGTACAGCAAAATCATAATTACAAGATTTCTGGTGAGGACATAGATTGCAAGATGACAGCTTAATATTTAATCAAAGCGTCAAGACATTGTTGCCAAACCAAATAGTTTTCATTTAGTTGAAGTGATTTTTTTTTTATTGACCCTTAAGGAGAAGTCATGCACCTCTTGACACGCGTTAAAATAAAAAAATAAAAACGTAAATTCTTTTATGGGCTTAATTATTCATAAATAAGAATCAAACTGCGGGGACTTTCTTTACCCATATCCGTTGCTGTTGGGTCAAAGATGGTAGAAAGCCCAAACAATAACAACTATGGGCTATAACCACTTAACAGCAAACAAAGATTGACAGCAGTGTGGTAATCCTTCTTAAGGGGATTACATTATTTTACTCAAAAGAGTTAAAACCCCTGAAACTATTTAGCCTTTCCTAATTACAGAAGGTGACCTTATCCTTTGTTTGACTGAGAGCGGAGGTGGGGGGGGGGGTCGAAGAGAGGGGGAAGCTAACTGACCACTGACTTAGTGAGCCGAAAAAAAGTTGTGACTTGAGCACATAGAAAAGTTACTTTTTAAACGTGCTGTGAGGAGCAAACGCACCCACACGGGAGCATAAAGCTGTCTGGTGTCTGGAAAAAGTTCAATTGTGTTCACATGGATTCAGTTTTATTGGTACATTTTGGATTATTTGTTATTAAATGAGGAACTCAAACCTAAATTTGTCCTTTCTGAGCTTTTAAATGAGAAGATTATGCAGTTTACAATATGCACGCTGCAGGTTGGGTTAGCTTAGCACGAGGAATAGAAAACTGAGGTAAACGGCTAGCCTTCCTCTCCAAAGATTCAAATAAATAGATGAATGTTTGCCTACCAGCAGCCCTCAAATCCATTCAATAACACCACATATCTGTTTTAGTTTAATCCACAGAAAAATAAATAGGTAAAAACAGCCAAATTTATCAAGTTATAGTTATAAAGTGTTAATTAGCGTGCTTTACGAGTGCCTCTATTTTGCTTCCCTTATCCAGCTTTATCCTTAATTAAGCTAACAGCAAGAGAGAGAGAGAGAAAGAAAGAAAGAAAGAGAGAGATTGAGAGAGAGAAAAAGTGTCAAGAATCACATTTTGGATTCATCCTAAAAACCAGAAGCCTCGTCTCTGATCAGTAGAAAGTCCGCTGGGGGCAGAGAACAGAGTCTCCTCACTCAGCTTCAGTCCCCTCTGTGACCCCGTCCAGGCCCACGTGTGACCCCAGATCCACAGGACTCGACACAACGCTACCAGGAAGAAAATAAACACCACATCTCCAATTGGACACACACACACATTCCTTATTATTATAAGAGTTATTGTTTTGATATTGTTCCCGTTTCAGTTGTTGTTGTAAACATGTTCTCCGGTCGTGTTGGTGGTGTTTTGTTGTCTGCTTCCACCACCTTGTACAGTACACTGGTCTCATATTGTACATCATCACGGTCAGAGAGAGAGGGAGACAGAGTGAGACAAAGACACACAGAGAGAGAGAGAGAGAGAGAGAGAGAGAGAGAGAGAGAGAGAGAGAGAGAGCAGGCGGACAACCTTGGCTCTGTTGATCCTATTAGATGTAATCTCCAGACTTCACAAATCCTCAGCCGTTTAAACGTGGGTTCATGTGAAACTCTAAATGTTGAGGATTCCTTCATACCCCCCCCCCCCCAATTCTGTCTAATCATCCCGAACAAGTGTTTGGTTAATGCCCAATTAAATTAAGACCTAATTCTTTCTTCTTCTTTTTTCTCTCTCCCTGCATTAGCTCTAATCCAGGTGGATCGGATGAATTAACGTTGCTTGATTTTTAGTGTGTGATGGTTGCAGCAGGATCCAGCCCGACTGGCCTTGTTGAGAGGATTTGAACGACAGACTTAATAAGCATAAAAAACGTTTTTTTAGAACAATACTTGGGTTGAAGCAGGAACATCTGAATTCACAGAAAAGCTAAATGTGCGACTGAGATCACACCTTGAGAGAGGTTTTGAGAGAGATCACTTGTCTTTTAAAGTAAATACAAGTTGCAGAGGACTTCTCCTTCACTTGGTTCGCGTTCGTCAATATTGAGACGGTTCGTTGTCCATGTCCTCTGTGCGTCCTCGTCCTCGCTGTCCCCGGCTGTCTCGGTTCTCACTCGGCTCCATCCACGGACCACACAGTTTTTTTCTCATATACTAAACCTTTTTTGTGGCTTTTAGGACGTACTATGATTAACTATGATTTTTTTTTAGATTTCTACTGTATTTATACATTTTATTAAAATAACTATTTTGTAATTCAATTTTACGATAAATTAAACTACTTTCTTTTTTCCATCCATTCTTTACACACTGCTATGATTTTTTCAGGACATTTTTCTTATATACTTTATCATAGTTGTTTTTATGTAAATTCTCAACAATTACCCCTCCTGAAAATATATATTTATTAGGGCCGGGACTCGATTAAAAATATTAATCTAATTAATTAGAGGCTTTGTAATTAATTAATCGAAATTAATCGCATTTTAATTGCATAAATATTTGACCTGAGAACAGTGAGAAGTAATTTTTTTCACATGGATTTTTATTTTTGTTCAACCAATTCCAGCAGACAAGTGTGTTGTGTTGTGGATTCCAGCCTGAGAATCTATAAGAATTGAGGTTGGATTCAAAAGCATCAACAGGTGTGTGGTGGAACAGTGCAGGGAGATAGCAGGAAGGCTGAAGTGTGGAGGATCCTCAGTTCAAACCTGCTCTCTCAGAAGGAGGCTTTGGTTGCAGTCAGGGCTTCAAACTGTAAACTTTGAAACAGTTTTGAGGTTTAGTAAACAATCCCAAGGTCTAATATGAGAAACGGACAAAATGAGGCATGTGCTTGAATAGCACAAGGGAACAACTGAAGTGCTGCAGGCTCCAACCTGCTGTCTGAGGTTGTGGGTTCACGCCCCTTCATGCAGACATCACTTCTGCTTTGAAAGAGTTTTGAGGTTTGAGTAGCAGTCTCAAGGTTAAATACGAGAAACAAAAATGTAATTTGTGCATTGTGAGGTAGTGCAGCACAAGAGCTGAGGAGCTACTGTCCTTACCCTGTAGGTTGTAGGTTCAAGCCCAGTCTTGGGTTTGAGCCTTTGGCTTTACTTCAGGTTTGAGTAGCAATCTCAAGGTTAAATACAACAAACAAAGGGTTGGTTAGTGTGTGGTGAAGTAGCACAGCAGAAGAGCTGCTGCCTCAAGCCTGTACTGCACTTGAAGGTTGTGGGTTCAGGCCCAGATGTGGAAATAGCATTTAAAAGAGTTTTAAAGTTTAACTCACATGCTCAAGGTTAAATAGGAGAATCCAAATTGCCAAAATGTGACCAGGACTGGTGGTGTAGGGGTGAGTGCAGGGGCCAAAAGCCTCTGTAAGCACTAGCGGGTTCAAATCCCACTGCTGCCAAGTCTTGAGCGCACTACCGTGGAGGTAGTTGTGGGGGCATTGTCCCCACTGGTTGTTTAAGAGAAGTGGACCCTGGGGGTTATGCAGAAACACAAGGCATGTTCACTTGAGTTATGATGGCATTGTCAAGAATGATGAAGAATCTTTTCAATGATGATGAATTGACTAAATTTGATGTTAATTGCTAATTAAACTTTTATCACTTATTAGCCATGCTACATAGCCTATAGGGTTCCACCTTTTTGACGGGAGAGAAGGCCGGAGTAGTCAGTAAAGATGAGCAGATGTGTCTCATTCAGTGGTCACACTGACATGAAACTTATTACAGCCTCTGAGGGCATTTTTCAAGACAATCACATGTTTGTCTACTTCAGGGCATCCTGTGGACAACCTTAAACTGACAGTCTGGCACAGGGTGTAGATTTGTTTACCCTTTTTAGTGCATCCACCCTCCAATTCTCTGTTACATTCAAATTCAACTCACTTGTCCCTGTACCAATGCAGGAAGGATGAATAGCATGGTTGATCCTCCAAGATGCACCAATCCGTCTCTGGGGCAATATCCCATTAGGATTTATTATAAATGTCCGTTATCCAAAACTAAAAAAGGATTTAGGAAGTCTAATCTTAATTCACATTGTAATTAATTAATCGTAATTAACGCGCTAAAGTCCCGGCCCTAATATTTATGTATATTGAATAGTATTTTCACATATTGTTCTAAAAAAATTTAAATTTTCCTGACATGCTAGACTAAGACTTGTATTACTATTTTATCTACATATTATTAATAATATTTAATGATTGTTAATGACATACTAGACTTTGAACGTGTATCATGACCAAACAACGTCACTATGACTTAAGATATTTTATGTATTTAATATACATCTTTATTTGAACAGAATATTTACAACATGTCCATGTTTCATCAGTATTTATGATAATGGATTTCCTTTTTAAAGAAGATTGATTTTAGGCAATCTGCAAACTATCTCTCCAAATGTTTCAGGCTCAACACCTTTCATTACACCCGAAATGTGAGTAAGAGGAAATTCAAAGCAAATCATCGCATCCGCTTTTAATAACACCAAAAGAAAAAGAAAGTAAATGTCATAGCTAATTCAAAGATCACATACCGACCACATCACCAATAAAACAAAAGGAAAGTTTAAACACTCACACAGGATTTAACTTACATACGTCTTTTTTTTGTTGGGGTTGGAGGGGTTTCTTACATTGTGACTTGTTTGACTGAAAATCAAGTTGTTATAGACTTGTTGCATTCGACAACAAACAGAGAAAGAGCGAACCACGCTTATACTACGAAAAACGGTCACAGCTTCATGGTTGTAATCGAATAATCTTCAGGTTACTGCAAAGATTACGTTTTAGATCACTATCCATTTAGGAACTCTAGCGGGGGGAAACCTTTACAATGCATCCTTCAGTAGACGCAGTAGGTGGAGGGCGTAGTGACATAAACACACCTTCTTATGCCTTCCTAGTGAATACTTTGTCTGTGATTGTGACTGAATCCCAGATTTATTAACACAGCTCAGTCTGCAGGTTCCCAGGAAGTGTTTGAATTGAATTGCGCCACGTGCTTCCTCTTCCTCTTCCTCTTCTCCAGCCTTCAAACCCAGGAGACCCCCTCTCGGACTGTTCACATGACGCAGCACTTCTCCTCCGCTTTGGTCTTGAGCTCGGTGACGGTTGCCGAGGCCTTCTCCTTCAGCTGGTCCATGTCCATGTTCTGCAAGTTTTGAAACTGGCCCATGATGGAGTCCTTGCCCTCCTCCTCTGTGGCGTCCTCGTCCACCATCTTCAGCAGCTCCTCGGGCACGTCCACGTCGTCCCCGGCTATCTCGATCATGTTTTCGTCCTGCTCGCTCTGCGGAGGACATCGGGGGAGGAAACGGGGTCAATAAAGTGCCACAGTGGTCCTGCTGCGGTACGCAATCCAGAGATATCTCTGTATCATCCACATATAGTTGATATTTCCAACATCCAAATGAAACAAGTCACAGTTTCATTTTTAAATGAAACTGTGGATATTTGAGACCTTTTTAGGTTCACACATTATTTATTTTTCTCTATTAACACATTATATTAAATGCTCACTTTCCTAAAACTCAGGGTTGTCATATTTATGTTCTTAAAACCTCTTTATTGAGGCCATTTCATTCTAAGTAAACCACCTTAAGGCTGTCTGCCTTACTTAAAAAACACAAAATAACAACAACATACCTCTTTGACCTTTTACTGTCTGATCTGACAAAAGTGCATTTATTGACCACATAGGGAAAACTAAATTTAAACCTAATCCCTGGAACAAGGTTTGAATTAGTGTCAGCCTTTACCTCAGTTCTGCTGGAGCGTATTAAAGTGCTTTAAGATGCAATACATTGGTCTTTATTTGAATACAAACGCAGAACATCATCAAGCATCAACACTGTTTTTTGTCTAAATGCACATTCGAGTAACCGCACTCGAGGAGATTTTACGAAGAAGATTCAAGTCTCCTTTGACTTTACTTACAAGTGTCTTTTGCGTCGTAGAAATGCCGGTAATGAATAAAGTAAATAAAGTTTAAAGTCTTTCGGACGGACTCAATCTAATCACTTAATGTCTCGAGTCATGCGACAGGCAGTGTACTGAGACTACTTTAAACTTTCAAGCTGTGGGATTATCTCAGCCCTGCTTTAGCCTTCCCTCCCTCAATCCCAACGATAGTCTAAAAATATCGTGTGTTACGTTGCACGAGACGAACAGCAACCACTCACGCGGTATCCTTATTATTTATTCTGACTTACTCTCAATAGCTTGAAGGTGTGTTCTTAATCTCCCTTGACTTCACGAAAAGAATGAACATGATTGTTATTGAAAATCCACTTAAACACACAGATTCTGGTTCTTTTAAACTATGGTGTCATGTAAACATTATTGAGAATGAAAATTGTACTTCATTGTTACTTGTTCTTCTGAGTTTGTATCTCTATGTGGAAATGCACTAATTGTAACTCACTTTGGATAAAAGCGTCAGCTAAATGACATGTAATGTAATGTAGATGCCAAAAACAAGATAAAAGATTCCTTACAATCAATTGTTTCCCCTCTAGATGAATTTACCGGAATAGAACAAAACTGGCTTATGGATCGCTTATAAAACCCTCACATACCTTGTTCGCTCCCTCCATCACAGCTTACTTGTCTCTTTAAAAGCGTTCAGGTTGGCGCGTTACATCCACCACGGTCGGTGTAGTTCTTTGCTCAAAGCCAGTTCACACTAATGATGCCTGAGACACTTAAGACCCAGGGCGCAGTACGGGGACACACGGGCCGACGGCTTCCTGTTTCCCACTAATCTACTGCCTCCTGACGCCCGAGCTGCCGCTGCCAAGTGGCGCCGTTAAGCAAAAGATAACCAAAACCACAAAGCGTCTTATTTGGAGACCACGGGCTCAGTCACCCTGAGCACGCTTTGTCTCATGATTAAATTATCTGTAAAGAATGAGAAAAATAAATGTGCAATCAAAATGGCATTAACAAAAACCACCGCTTGATTGCCGAAGCCTCATAGTAAGTGTAGAATTGAGGCATCTATATGTTTATAATGGAAGCCAGATATGACAGATATAAGTGTTTATTAATTAAGAATGATGCATTTGTGGAGGCCACCGTGTGAACAGATAATGAATGAAAACATGGTCAAATAGAGTTAATATTAAAATAAAACACGACTTCATAGTGTAAGTTGGTACTTAAAAAGGCCTCTCAGTCCACCTGCATCTATAGTGTGTTATTAACTTTTTCATTCAATAACTATATACTTAAGAAAAGCAGTTGTCATCCTTTATGTCTTTGCGGTCCTATTAAAGAGTTTTTTATTAATACATGAAATTCTAAACTATGAGTTACACAAGGACCGTATGAATAAAAGGTGCGTACCTTTGGCAGCCTGTATTTTTCTCTGAGACACACCCTCAGTGTGGCCCTTTCCGCCTTCTTGTGTAAGAAATCTGCATCTCGCTCCATCCTGACATGAACAAACACATATTATTCACACAGTATCTTTATTGTTGTTGTTGTTGTTTTTTTGTACAAAGGGGATAAGCTGCAGGGAAAACACCAGCAAGGTGGAATTTTAAGACCTTTTGTTCTCATCAGTGTACAACGGCTCGACAGCAGCATAATAAGCATTTGAATTTCCATGAAAAATATTATGCTGTTTTGTTCATGTAAACACATCGGACCCATCTCAAGAATAACAGGGAGCCTATCGAGCTCAACACAAAGTCCATGTTTTGTTTGGTTATTTGCAATCTTCAGTGTGTCCATGGACATCTATTTTCCCTCGTAATTTAATAACTTTTACTCTAGACAACTGGTATTGACTTCCTTTGGATTTGTAGAATATAACATAAACTGTGCTGTGTTTCACATTAAATTAAAACATCTCAGGCTTATAGAAAGTGTGAGTGGTTCTAGATTTAAAATTTGAATCAAGCAATCAAGGCAAAAGTTTTATCTTCTACTGTGAGTCGTGAACCTGCGTATTTTCGTACTTTCCCTCTGCTAATTAAAAACGGGATTATTAGGTCAGACTGGCGCAAGCAGATTGGAAATCGAGCTCAGAGACCGAGACTTGAACTGCAGCGAGACAGAAACACAGTGGACAGGAGCTAACTGCACATTTGTTCTGTTTGACACACTATACAGACCGTTTTTAGAAGTTCTTCCACGTTCTGACATTTAAATGTCTTTCCAACATTTGATTTGGTTCCAAATGTGGTCATTTCCCAAACAGAAGAGTGGTGAGCCTGGATTAATCTTGTTATGCAATACAGGATCTGTTTGATGCTGCAACACTCCGTCACAAACGTCCATCCCTCAAAATGTTGTATGTCATTGACCCGATTTCTTCCAAATTGAATAAAGGACGGCTTAATGACGACGTTGCTGTGTGTACATTCACACAGGCGGGAGAGTTTATCAAAATGTGATCCATAAGGAAAGAGTCAAACCCTTTTGATGTAATAAACTACAGATAAAATAGATTTTGCTCACGTTTAATTTGATGTTTTCTGCCCAAAATGCAACATGTTCGAGCTGCAAGTCAAATGGCCACTTTACAAAATGCTTGTTTTTCTAACTAAACAAAAAGTGTTACGCGTCATTGTTCTTGACGCAGAAAAATAGATGACAGATTATGGGAGATTATTGATTCAGGCACGAGCATCGGCCTCAGCGGGTCCTTATGTAAAACAGAAATCCACTGTGCTGTGACCTTCAGCCACAGATGAACGAAAAATACATCACGATACGTGGATGTGATGTGAAAAATGTTTTCATTCAGATAAGAGTTTGTCTAAAACAGATGTTAGTGGGGGGGGGAAAGGAGCGGAGGTAAACAGAAAGGAGGGGAGTACCAAACACTTCTTCAAGGTCAGATTCCAACGTTCTGCTTCCCTTTTGGAACAACGGCATCCACTCCGTCCGAGTCACTACTTACTTCTCCTCCACCACCTGTTTCTGGTACTCTTCATACTCCTCGCGTGTCATCCCCGCTGCTTTGGCTGGATCTGTGGGGGTGGCCTCCTCTTCCTTGTCTCCTCCGCCGCCGAGGCCGATCCCCGACAGGGGGTTCCCAATCATGCTCTTGATCAAGAAAGCCATCCTGAGGCGCCGCGGGACTGTTCACTGGGGCGAGGGCGTGCAAATATATCTATCAAAAAAAAAGGTGAAAGTGACGCTGCTCCCCTAATGGCGCCCACCGGTTCGGCTTCCTTTAGCTGTCAAATCCAGTGGTAGCTCTGTAGCTAACCTGCTGCTTGTCTATAGAGCCAAGGACACACTGACGAGAACACACACACACATGCAGCGGCCATAATCTGGATTTAATCCTCCCTGCTCCACTACGCTTAGAGGCAGATGGCCTGTTTTGTGTCTATTTTTAAATCATGGGGACCATTGTTAATCTTTCACTTTATTGGTTCTGACTCTTTTGTGCATTCTTTTTGGAAGGACAGGGCTCATCGTGCATCTTCTCATGGAGACGGCCATCCTCCGTTTGGGACCAAACATAGACACCATCCGCCCACTACTCCTTAATCATGTTAGTGAAATACAGACTGGCCCAAGTGCGGATTACACACTGCTGAGACCCAGCAGAGTGGAGGGAGAGAGAAGTGGGATTACAGTCTTCATCCCCCCACCGGGGCCATCGCTAAGGTCGCGCTATTGTTCAGTGGGAGGATGATTGACAGGAGGATGAGGGACAGGCGGGGGGGGGGGATCACTGCATCGTTATCTCCAAGCTACGGGGGAAGAAGTTGTAGATTAACCCGATATTATTATACACACAATTATTATAAAGGCCCATCTGCAAGAAATATGTCTGCTAATGTGTTAAGTGTAGTTACATATTAGTTAAGTTACTTAATTAAGATTTTTGCATGGGGACAATTAAGAGATTTGAAATGATGTTCTGACATGAATATAAAAATAACCGAAACGATTCCGCTAGCTGGAATCACGAGAGATTAAATACAGATGAAAAGGTAAATATTTGGAGTAGTGTTCCCCCCCCCATGATGAAATAAGCAGACGCCACACAGTGATTGGAGTCTTCTGTTTATGCCAATTGTTCAGCATACGTCAGATCCTGACCTGAAGAAAGCAGACATCTGTTTCTTCACTAAATTATTCATTTTTTAATACAAAATTGCACATTTGAAAACACAGGTTTTTTGTTAGTTCTGTCTCACGTTAGGGGATTGGTGGCAGATTTTGACTTTTGAAAACAAACTCAAAAAGGATCCTACCTTCTGAAAATACTGCAAGGATAATTTTACATCATGTTGAAAACGCAGAGGTCTCACATACGCAATGATTTAACTGATCAAATTAAAAATGTCATTAATTAAAACTAACTTTCAAGTACAATAATTTACAATCTGAAAATAATCAAATAAGAAGAAAAAAATTGACAAAAATGAACAATTTCTCATTTACACTTTTTTCAGAGATGGATTTCATCAAAAGAACTTCTTTGCTGCTGCTTCTTGTTGACTTCTGCAAGAGAAACAACGCGTCAGAGACACTGGTGCACGTAGAAATACTCTGTTACAGATAAAAGTCCTGCAAAACATGTCACTCAACCAAAATAAATAAATATCACCGTCAAAATATACTTAAAGTACCAAAGTAAAGGTAGTCATTATGCAAAATGTGCCCATTATGGAACATTATATATCATAATGCTGGATCATCATTAGTGATGCATGCAAGTAATACATTATTAATAATATTAATAATAAAAATGAATATATTAATTGACTTATTATTTCTATTTATTACAGTGCATAACTCTCACTGAATCAACACGAATGGCGTCTTACTTGTACATTACGTAGCAGAAGAACAGGACCGACTGGGCGACAATGAAGATCACAAAATGAAACGTGGACAGGCAGGCAGGCATGGGCGGCGCCTCGGGGCACTTCACAATCTTCTCCGCTGGATTCTGCGGGTGAAAAAAACGCAGCAAGTCACAGCGCCACCTGGGATCTACCCCACCGAGTGGTGCGCGCTGGGATCCGTACCTGAGGGTTACGCTGGATCAGCTGATCCACGTCCCGCTTGACCGTGTGCAGGTGCTCCTTGATGTCGTTGAAGTGCTGAATGGTCTCGTAGGTTCCGATGCCGCCGGCGTTGCCCTGGTGCTGGGACGAGCTGATCTGCTTCAGGGACTCGTGGAAGAAGGTTCTGCGGGGGGGAGGGGGGGGGCAAAGAGAGGACACAAACTGAGTCTCGAAAGAAGCTTCAGCTGCTTTCCCCAAAGGACTGAAATGATAGAAGCTTTTTTAATATCAAATAAATAACTCTGAAATGTGGTTCAAATGTTTACTTATGACAATTTCCATGTTGGGGACACATGATGTACATAAATATGCTGTGTGGTGTCATTTATTTACAGTAACAAATTGTACAAAATTAATCCCATAATCCCCATTCACTGGAGGCTACATATTGTCAAAGTTTGAAAAACAGTCAAAATTACCATCCGATAAAAGAGGTCACGATTGCTGAATTAATCCCTCATGAAAACATGTTCTTACAACAGATTACAAGTGCAGGAGGTAAAGAAACAGACCGCTATCCGGCTAGCATCATGCTAAAAGATAAAAAGAAAGGAATCCGAAGAGGAAACAAATGAATGTAGTCATCGTAAACACATCTCACCGTTTCTTTGGGAGGAAACTGTAAATCTTTCCAAACTTGAGTAAATGTTTTAAATAACATTTTTTTTTTTTTTAAAGTGGTTCCCTCAAATGAAAAAAACACAGACCAGTTGTTTCCCCCTTACTGGTTTGTAGCTTTTCAGTAAGTCAATCATCCACAATGCGGGAAAACGTGATGGTCTAAACTTGACAAAGTGAGTGTCTTTCAAAATTACATTTCAAATGACAAGTAATAGACTGAAAATAAATACACTTTGTTATTTGTTTATTTTATGGTCAAAGTGAGTTTTGGCAGGTTGACTCTAAACCAAATCCCACCAGCATCTCTAATGTGTACCTAACATTTTATATATATTACTTAAATCTATAAAAACCTGCAACATTAATTCCTGGCCTCATTGAGAGGTTGCTAAGCAACCAATAAAGACTTCGTTAAACTACTCCTTTAAGTATGTAAGAGCAGAACATGTCTGCTGATGGTATATGTGTAATATATATATATATATATGGTATATATCTAATTTTTACCAATATCGTTCACCTAAAAAATACACACATTATTCATAATTAATTATGAATCTGTGTGCTTCACCTTCAATTACATTACAGTGAATGAAATACAGTGTACAGTATTCTCAGGAGAGAATCACAACATCTAAGCCTGGATCATATTTCTCCCCCCAAATGAAATTTCGTAACGTTGATTGCTTAAAAAGGGAGAAAGCAGTAAGTTTCCCTTATCATCTTAAACACATCTAAGACGATTAGGAGGAAAAAAGTGCCATGACAAATGAAAGGAAGTGGGCAGGCCCCGGGGGGAGGATTGTGACCAGAAATCAATTGGAGGTAAAGCGTGTTTTGCTTGTGTACGACAGATGTATTTAAAGACTACTAATCTCATAAGGGCAAAACGGTGCTAAGACGCTGGCCTTTTCTTGCTTTGCCACATGGCCGAGGTCTGAAAGGATGGACAGGGATGACATATAAACAAAATCTAATTTACTTCAGAGAGAGGAGGAGGGGGGGGGGAGGGACATCTCCCTTGAGAAAGTAAGTGAGCATTTATTAAAGCCTTTATCTAATCTTCATCTGCTACAAGTGACCTATTTATGAGCAGAAAGCCCTCCTTGGGGTCTGAGATGAAGTCCTATCATAAACTCTGTGTTTAAAAGATGGGGCCGGGATAAACGGAGAGCTTAATCTACAAAGTGATGCAGATCAGTTGCTCACATTAGCACATTAGACGGAGCGGCCTCAGCCTTTTGCCAGCTCACCCCTCACAATGCGTTGTCTACAAGTTGACCCATTACACAAACTCGTCTTTTCCTGCTGTTCGTAGAATCTCGTTCACTTGGGTCTAATTAGCAAATCAGACGCGCAAGTGAGAGTCTGGGTCCATGTGTGTCAAGGGTCAGCAACATAATAAAGAAAATCATGTATTTGAGGATGAATGTCGTGTTGGATTTAGGGCATATCAACGGCTTGGTTCTTTTATGACACAAGAGGCGGCTGAGAGATTAATGTTACATAGAATAAAATCTTTAATATCTTGCGATTCTGATTAATTCTTAATGCAGATGGTGTGTTAAAATTAAGACACACTGTGGAACTGCGGCCACAGGACAAACATGTCCTTATTGAATAAATAAGACTCGATGTATCCGTTCAGATGGGGCAGAGTGCTTATATTAATTAAAAGCTGAACATAGGAGTCCAAAAAGGTTGACTAGAAATAAATAAGACGACTAATTGGACCATTCATGAATTAATTATTGGAGAGAGAAAGAAAGAAAATAAACCCTCATTAAATCCCCTCACAAATGTATGAGCGGGGTTTTAAAGAGGACATTGTTTTTAAATCTGTTGAATGCTCACAATGACTAAGCCTAAGAGCACCTTAGGAGGGCAATAGACACAAGCCCTGAACATACATACATTATTTTTTGAACACCTCCTCAGGCTTACTAACTATAAGTACCAAAGTCAAACAGTCAAGGAAGGCACACCATCATGAAATCTCTTCTAAGCTGTATTATCTTAAAAAGCTGCTCAGGCTCTCCTCACAGTGGTAAGCAGACAATAAATATAATTAAGGAAGGAGAAAAAGAAGATTACATCTGGATATTACAATATAATGCTTTATGGCTCAGAAATTATATCATTTTTAGATGGTTTGATACCGTTTTGTAAGGAAGGTCAAATTCATTTTCTTTACCTACCTTTATTGTTATGTACATTCCTTTGTACAGTGGTTGGTGTTTTGTTTAAGGGGTTGTTTTCAGAGTAGTGACACTAATGTGCTGTTGAACTTCCACATTGTCTTTGTGTGGGAATGCGCATGTGACTAACTAACCGCAGTTGGAAGACACCTGTGATGCTGCAACCGCTGCATCCTGAGATTAAATGTGATTTAAGGGACTTAACTGCCAGGATTTCACTTGTTTTTCAAGGTACTATCTCAGATCTCTCTTTACGTTTGATGCAAAAACAACACTAGTTTTAAAAGACAACCGTCAACAACCGTGACCCTGCTGTGACTTACCTCAGCTCGTTCAGGTTTTTGAGAACCTCCTCCTGGGTGCTTATGACGGAGCCCAACTGTTGTTGACCCACAGTATCCAGCTAAAAGAGGAAGGCAACAGAACGTCATGAACTTTCTTCAAATAGGACCCACAACGTTGACAAATAAACACAAATAGACAAGACTAAAATGTTGGTTAAAAGATTTTAAAAATGCACTAAATCATGGCGTCAAGAGTCGTAAGCATTCTCGTCTAAATGTAAAATAGCCTCCAAAAATGACCGCTTGTGTGGCATTGTGGCGTATTGTGTGCGTCCGTGTGCTGAAACGCTCACCTGTCCCGACTCGGCGTTGGTCCCCTTCTTGAGGACGTCGGCGGAGAGGACGGAGACGTATCGCCGCTGCTCGTCCAGGATCATGGCGAGTTGCCGGTGGAGCTGTTTGATCTCCAGGTGGATCCGGTTCTGGCCCTCATACACCTGGCGGATCTCCCGGTCACTCACGCTCTCATACAAGTCCTCCACTGAAGAGCAAGCACACATTTGGAGCAATTAAAATTAAATCTGCAAACATTTAATGGAGGTGTTTGGGTAACTTTTGTCCCTTTTTAGAGCTTCATATAAGCAATTTAAACCTTGCTAGTTCAGATTATATAAAACATAATGTTTCAGTCTATGACGTCGCTCTGATTTGGGGGAACTAACTTGGCTCTCCTTGGACGTCCGGGTGCTCTTTCTGAAACTCTTCTTTCTTTTTGTCCAGCTCTTGCTGGAAGTTCTGAAATTCCTCCTGGTACTTGTCCTTCTCTTCTTTAGGAATCTCGGAATCGGGTGGGGGCTTCAGTGGGGGGAGACAAATAAAAAAAAACGTCTGTGAACTCAATAGATGTGCTTAGGCTACTTGTGCACATACATGCACGGGCACTCACAGACACACAGCTACAAAAGAGCACACACAGGATTGTCAGAGCGTCAGGGGCTCTGGTGAAATGTAGTTACCGGTTGCTGGCCTGGCTCTGAGAGTCCAAACAACAAGAAGGACAAAACATCGTGGTCATCTAAAGGAGAAAATGAATTCTGAGTTACATGACAACAGAAATGAACATATTTTAATTCATGGCAGCACTTTAAATTGGTAAAATGGCTACAAGATGATATATATTCTTTAATTGTGGTTATATATTTTTTTAAATAAAACAGGGCTAATATCCGCTGACTTTTTTTGCAATAGAGGAACGGCAGGTCAGACACGACAGTAAAACTAGGAAAAAGATCTCAATAGTGTACAAATGACCATCAATGACATTAACACAACATAAACCTCAATATTGGGGGTAATGTTATATTAAAATCTTTTTAGAGATTAATAATGGTTGTAGTGTGAAAGTGTTCAAATACACCATAGAGGTAATAATAGAGAAATAAAACCTTAATGGTTATGAGAAAACAGGGTATCTCATGGATCTAATATCACAAAATAAAGATAATGCAGGAAATCATTGTATTGACATATTTCTTCTTTTAACAAACTACAAATTCATAGATCCGGGTTTGTACACATTTTATTGTCTGTACTTTAAATCCGGTGGAATAACCACAACTCAGCCTGTCTGTGCCTCCACCTCGTCTTAAGATCAGCCAATTAGTCTGCGTTCTAAGTGGCTCAAGGGGGGACAACCGTTTTAATTAGGACTAAGAGATTTACTCAAAACCCACATTTAACACACAACCTTTTCACACAGAGGCTCGAACCGTACCTGCCAAGCCACCGGTGGCGGCCGAAATGCCGAAGAAGCCCTGGCTGGGGAGCACCATGTTGTCCACCTTTGTGCAGAACTCAAAGTCGTCTCTGTCAGGAGTGAAACCATTGTTGATCATCACCTGAGGAGGAAGGCGGAACCACGATTACCGCCGACTGTGCGGATCAAGGGGCGCGCGCGACGCCATAACTTTCATTTTATTCTCCTCGCGGCTGACGGGCTTAGGTTTCCCCCCCCCACGGGAAACCAGCGCCGTCCCGCGTGCTCTCCTACCGTCAGCGTCTTCTTGTAGTAGGTGATTTTGGACCGGACGGGATAGGGTTTGTTGCGGAAGTCTCGTAAACACGTGCCGAGGGCCTGCGTGGTGCCGTCGCTGGATCAAAACAACAATTTCAGGGAAAATGTCATCAATTGCATTCCCCGCAGCGCTCAAAAGGGAGTTTATTAAATAAGTGAATAACATAAATGTATGTTTTTGTAAACACATGTTTAGTGGTAAACAGTGTGAAAGCTATGAGTGACTGAAATGGCATTGGAAAAGTGATTTAAAGCTTTCACTGGCCCGAGGGAGATTAGGAAAGATAGAGGATTATTTACTTTCCAAGCAAATATAATCATATTTCCTAATCTTCTTTAAGTTGTTAAAATCTGAGTTGGTGATGACGTCCGAGGAAAGCATGAAAAAAAAATGTTTACTTACTTTTGATGGTCATAAACAAGTTTTCCATTGTTTCCCACAACAACTATAGCTGGGTTATTTTTCTGGAATGAAGATGGAAGAAAACAAGGGAATACATTAATCCTTTTGTACTCTTCCTAATCCTATTTTAAAACATTAATCCCATACCTGAGATACATAATATTCAGACCTACCAAAACACTTGTTTTAAAAGTTATCTATTTACCTACCTATTTATCCAGTTATGAAACAAAAAGGTTTTTTCATGAATGTTAATTTAAATACTTTTGAATTAACATTCATAATAACCACGTGAAAAGTACATTGCTAAATGTGCACAGATCATATAATGTATTTATACTTATACTTTTTCTCTATGACTAAATCTGTTTATGACAATAAAACAGATTCCCAGATTGAATGAGCTTCCTATGACGTACCTTCAGGAACACACTTGGAAATAAACAATCCTTTATAGTTTTTGGTTAAAAAAACAAACAAACAAACACTGACCTTTCCGTCGTTGTCAAAGGAGTCAAAGAAGATTCCGACTCCGTTCCACATGTCGGCGGCTCCGTACACTGGACCGTCGAGGCCTTGCTCAGTGGTGAACCACACGGCCTGATGGTAAAATGTGAGTTAAAACTAAAGCCAGCTCGCTTTCAGGTCTGCTAACAAATAGGTTAAGTCGGGTCAGTGGTGAATTTTGGGAATAAATATTAAAAGGTGTTTTAATCTGACACATCTCTAAAAAAGCCGCTCAAACCATCAAAGGCAAGTTTTTGACAGAATTTGGTAAATTGTCAGCTCTCACTACAAGTGACCTTAATTCTTCACATCAACACAGTGGTTTTTATTTATCTTTGTTTCATTACTTATGAGGTAGGTGATCATTTGAGGTTGTGGATTACATGTAAACTGGAAGGTAGTGTGGATTAGGATTGGAGCATTATAATAGTCGAGCTGCATGTATGTTGGCTCAGTGTTGTGTTGATAGCTCGGACGCGTCACCGCTTCTCACCAAACCGTCTGCCCCCATGCGGCCCCGTCCGGACACTCTGAAGGTCACCTCGGCCTCCCAGTGGTCTAAGTTGACTTTGTTTTTTGTCCACACGGAGCCCTTCTGGCTCCTGAGGGACGGCGTAATGCGCACCTGGTCTGCACTGGGGATGGCATCTTGAATGGGGGGGGGGGGAGAGAAATTGACAGAATTCGCAGGATTTTAGTAACGTGTCACAATCATTTCTATACTTAATGTAACACACTGAGCCACTCTCCTCTCTCATCTTTGTCTCCCTGCCTCCATTCCAAGTAAACATATGCTTGCGCTGAAACGGGAGTGAAAAGTCTAATCACTTGCTGCTTATCTCGGTTTCATATCGTTGTATCTTGAATAATGTTCGTGAGCCATTATAGTTTGGGTTAGGTTGGGGGGAAAAAAACTGTTGGTGGCCGAGGGAGATTTGTTTGGAACGTCCCTGGTTTGCGGCTAGTTGCCCACATTCTATCTATCTGTCAGTGTAGAGGTGCAGAGCGATGATGTTTGGGTGTTATATGAACGCTGCTTGAAAGGGGAGTGCAGTGCAATCTCATGCGGCTGCTTATTGAGCGCTCATATCAGCAAGTGAACAAGTCACTGGGTGATGCAAGAATCCAAAGGCCTGTTGTGGCGAGAGGAAAGTTCAACACTTCCGTTGCTCCTGCTGTGCACGGACTCCGAATAGACCCTCTGCCTTTGAATCCACCCGGGACACATTTTGAATAGGACACTAACCGTGGCATCAAAGCTAGGCTGCTACAAATGAATGAATCCCCTGTTGCGGTTTTTGAATGGACAAAGCAAAAACCTGCTGTCATTTGTGAACCTCCTCCGCGGAGACACGTCCGCTGTAAACCCTCCAAACATCACCGAAAACCCCGCAGCGGTGGAAAAAATAAATAAAAATGAAAGAAAAAGCCATCACGATGCGGGAGTTTGTTCGGAGGGGCTCCGTGACGTTGACAGGCTGGAAAACTTACTTCCACTGTGGATCCAAAACGGGATGCCGCCGTCGGGCTGAGACAGGTGCGGTCCTTTGAAGCTGTATTTGTACTCGAATCGGCGATGAGGAAGCTCTTCTGACGGGGAGGCACCGGGGGAGACGTCAGCGACACCGCGGTTAGATATTAAGGCGGTGAGAAAAGTTAATATCAAGACGCGCGCGTTGGCAGTTGGGCGCTGTGCTGTGGACACCGCCATGTTTCTGTATCACTGCTGACGTAGCGCTGGGCCCGAGAGCATGACGGGAAGTCTGTAGGGCCAACAGGGCGGTTTCTGATTGGTCAGGATTTTTTGGTCGTTTTCTGTTTTTCTTCGTCTTTTTTTGTTTAATGTTACAGCCAAACAGCTGACACGATAAAATGCCAGACATTGGCATTGCATTTGACATTTTTGCAACAAAAAAAAGACACGATTTTGGACTTTTGATAATGCCAATGCTGATCCTTGAACTAGTCACCTTGTAAGACTAAGCTATTGGCAATGGTTTACAAAAATATTGTAATACAAATGCTAGTGTAACACTAATCATTTTACTAATAATAATACAAAAATCAGATCAAATCAGAAAAACAGAGATCAGAATTTCCCAAAGCACAAGTGAAGCCTTTCATTTATTTTTTACTCGACCAGCCTTCCAAAGAAGATACTATATTAATGTTAAAAAGAGATTTATTTAGTACCAGTCAAAGGTTTGCAGACATTCCCTTCAATTCAATGTGAAAGTGTGTCCAAAACTTTTACCTAAAGGAAAAGCAACATGAAAGTAAAAAATATGTACAAAGTACACAACATATAGACAAAATAACAGTCTCTTTTATGCCAATGACAAGTGAGAAAAGGAATGACATAATTTCTTAGATGATTTTCACCACTGAAGTAAATTTTAACTTATGTGAGTTGGTCACAGTGACTCAGTTTAAGTAATTACATGATCTCAGTTTATATTGGGCTCACATGTTGTGTATTCCTGAATACAGTTCTGTTAAATCAAATAAACGAGAGGACATTGCAGTGTATATGTCGCCCCATTTGTACAAAAATCGATCATCTTTCAGTGATAATTGTGAAGGCCACATCATTAAACATAAGTATTAAAAAAAGGGTCTCAAACCATCATCATCTAATCATCATGCTGCATTGTACATTGTACATTTTGATTACAAAAAAACATAATTCATGATTCACAAATGAGCTGAATCAGCAATCAGAGACCCACGCTATAAAAAACAAACAAACTTATCCGTTATGCCAAAATCCCAATTGAGGCTTTAGTCCTTTCAGCTACGCTCGTCACCCTGCGTGAGGTCAGCAAAAGGTTAAGTGACCTCGCTGCGCTGGCTGCTGCTGCAGCTTTCACTGCTGCCTGAAAGCCTCAGTGGGATACCGTTGATGACACAATTATGTGTCACTCGCTTGTAGGTAAGGCCGCTTCTTCCTACTGGAGGTGCAGCATCAGTTTCTGTCACGGCCAGTGATTACGGGTTCAGGAACGAACCCCCGGAACAAAGCAGGTCCTTGTGGTGACACTAAGCTAGAGACTGACGATTCTGGCAAATGGTTGGTACTTGGCAGGGAATGAAGTTTTAGATGCCGTGGTACTTGCAGGATAGTCGCGCAACACAGGAATGGTCTTTGAGTGTTTGAAAAACAATCTATCTAGTTTGTCTTATTGGTGGATAACACTCACAGGAAGGAGAGCAGAAGAAAGTTGTTTTAAAATTGGTTCTTGTCTTATTTGCTAAAACATAACCTAAATTATTTTTGTCAATTTTTTGTTCGTTAAAGAATGAATAACCTTATTCTGAAAAATACATTTCATCACAGGGAATGCTGCATCTTGTGTATCCAAGTAGTGTCTGTGCAGTCATTGTATGCCTTAAAAAGTAAAATATATCAGAAAAAGATTGCCCTTAATTATGTCCAGGACATGATCTGAATTAAGATGAGTATAAACTGACATCATGAACAGGACAAGACAAAAACAACATAAGTGAAATACAGTAATTCAGAAATAAGATTACTTTCATGCAAACCACAAATATTATGAAAAGTAACAGTTTTCCAGTGAATTTGAAGAGCAGAGAAAACAGAGGCCTCTCCCCTTTGTTTGAGGAAGTCCTCATTAGAGAGTTAAACCACACTCTTTGTAAGGAAATGTAGGATTTAAATCACAATAGCAATGCTAATGGCTCCATTTAGGGGTGGACAATAGGGACCTGCAGGATGTTAATGGGTCACTGAGACTGTGAATAGCCCATCACATGAGTCAGCACAAATATTTGGCCAGTGAATTATAGGATGCTGTGGTAAACGTATGTTGGGTTTGGAGTTTTCTGGAGCGTGAGCTTTTAATGTTTCATTAACATAACGTATCGTGGATCTGCATTTGATTGCCGCAAGGAGTTTGAAGTGGATGAATCTGAATGTTTCATTCATTTCGACCACAGTAATTCATACCTTAAAAGTGTATCACCTCCAACTGCTGCGGGTGTTTTAAGGGGTGGGCCATCTTTTTTAAAATGTTAAACTGGCCCAATCGGATAAAACAAATAACAGTCGTGTTGCTTGTTCCCCATCTAAAGATGTTTGTCTTACCCACGTCACATCAGGGTGAAAGGGAGAGTGGCTTGTCCACCCCCCCGGTGTGACACCGCGGCTTAGTTAAATGAAGCCTGTTGCCTCATGGTGTTTATTCATACCCGAAAAGCACAAAAGCAGTCAATTATCACACGAACAACACGTCAGCTGAGACGACAGCGTGTTAAGGAAACGTCCTGCGGTCGAACCCAGCTGGGCTCTTAAGTTTACCGCCATCATGCAAATCTCTACCTGGCCCTGCAGGAGGACCAGGAGATCGCCATCTTTACGTTCAAATTACCATCTGGATGAGTTTGATTTTCATTCAGCCATGTCACGCGTGTGCGTCCAACGGGACGTGCAAGCCCCAATTATTAAAGATTAAAACCGGATTTTGATCAGGACACTTTTAAACGGATTTAATGATCGCGTCCAGTGTGGACTGCTTTATTCGCCGGCTCAATTCCGGGGCGCATAGGCTACACACTCACCCTCAACAATGCAGAAGGACGAAAGCTTTATCCCCGATTGCTTCAACGCGGCCCAGTGTGGTCCGGCCCGAGGAGGGCACTTTATTGTCCACCGAGGACTCTGGCACATTCATTTCAAGAGCGGCCCTTTTCTCATTATTAACAGACACACTAAACGATGGGCCCCAAACAATGCAAAACAGATCCCTTTATGCGCACAAGTGCTCGACGTTTTCGGGGCAACCACTGTGTGCCCTCCAGCGCTCCCTCTTCTTTTCAGATACCTGCACATAAAGTGAAAGACGTAGGGGACACAAAAGATATTCTCAACTTTCATTTCGCTCCCGGTCTGTGAAACGGGGCCCATTTTAAAGCTTTCATTTGTGCAAAGCCTCTCATTAACTCCGCTCATGCTGCCTCCCTTCGGCTTGCTGTTGCTTAAGTACTGGGTGTTGTAAAAAAGCTACCAATTAGTCTCTCATCAGCTCCAATTAGAGGAGACAAAGCATGAGTAAAGATAACTCAATGAGCGGGAGAGGTGGAAGGGCGAGGGCTGCCTACGTGGGTTTCTCGTGTGCGTTTTTTTTTCCGTGTACGTTTGTGTAGTCGCCGGCTGGCGCAACATAGCTTGTAATCATTGAGGAACTTGAGGCCATTCAGTCCGACCCTGTGCAGCACAGGTCCATTCACTCTGCGGGCTCCTCAGCGGACCCTTTTCTCGGGGGCCAAGTGTTGTTGTGCTGGGAAGACAGGCCCCCCAGGAGTCCCAGAAAGAGGGCCATTCAATCCCCCTCTACCTGCTTGCAGCGCATAAAGCACTTTAGTCCTGGCCGATCTCTCATTATTGTCTCCTTCACTCTCAATACTTCCTTAAACTTAGGCCCCAACAAGAGCAGGCTCTTTTTGAGGGGGGAAATAGGGGATGTATGTTAAGGGGGTGCCTTTCACCTCATTAGAATTGAATTGGCACTGTCTTATAATTACGTCGGAGGGCAACAATGTATTTTTCTCATCACAATCTTCACTGAATGGGGGATTTTTGGGGCAGTTAATTTGCTGTCCACACTAATGCATTAATTAATGAATTGGGTAGCACTAATTTTCTCTATGCTGCCTCTCTCTGTTTGTTTCCTCTGTTAGTTTCCAAGAGTTCTGGGCAGCCACTACTAATAAAATTACCTCATTAAGGCCTTTATCGCAGCACAGTAACTCACTCATTCACTATCAAACATTTTCTTTGGAAAGCGGACCGAGGGTGTTGCCATTCACTGTTGAATCTTTTTGTGGGTAGTTCTAAATAATGAGGGGGGACAAGCAGGGAGATATAATTAGGAACAAGGGGGCACTTCAGCAAATATTGGAAATCTTTTAAGGCATGCCCTTGTATGATGGAGATTAATTACTTCCAGAGGGGATTTCGAAGCAACGTATTGCCAAGTTTTTCCCCTCAGTACGAAATGCCCCGAGCTTGTTAAAATGATGTGCAGAGGACGTTCATCTCGGCCCCTCTTTAATCAAATGTGAATCATGACATGTACTGTTCTCTGAAAATGGGCCGACCGTGAAGCAAATAAACGACATGTAAACAATGACTCAGCGTTTAATAAAGGTGGCATCTGATGCGTTAAAGGAATCCTTGGCACACACTGGAATAATCAACTAATGTGTTTTAGTTTGTGATATCGATGAAATGATGATTGGAATTGTAATAACGCGTTGAAGTAATTGTTAATTGTGGTTGAAGACAAGCAGCAGTGGTGTTGTTTTATTTTCCTGTTTTGAATGTAATGCTTTGGTTCCCGGAAACAAAATGCAACAGGTTATAACAGAATGCAACAGGTTATAACAGAATGCAACAGGTTATCACAAAATGCATCAGGTTATCACAGAATGCAACAGGTTATCACAGAATGGTGACAACCACTACTCAAGTGTGTCTTTCAGTTAATGTCATTCCAGCAGGCGGGTCTCACATTATTGTCAAACAAATTAAATATTTTGTTGCAGGCATTTAGTCCAAAAATAGGCAATAAAACACACATTTACCACCCTGAGTGAACGCCTGCACAAAGATGTATTCATAACTGTGTTGTGATAATCATCACGTGCTTCTCTGTGAACTACACACTGCAGCTTTAGTGAGCTCACTGAACACCGTGTGATCCGCATCAATCCAACGGGTGTAATCACACAGACCATAATGTAGATGACTTAGAAAAGGCTGCCACCTGGTGGTCTGAGAGTGGTACTGAATGGCTGTTTGGAGTGAAGTGCATTGTGGGCAGAGGTGGAAAAAGTTATCAGTATCTAAAAATAAAAGTACTCATGCAGTTTGAGCCCTCTGTTGGGGTGACGCGAACACACACACACACACACACACACACACACACACACACACACACACACACACACACACACACACACACACACACACATTCTTGAGCGTGTTCTTTTAAAAATCACTTCACTTTATTTTCGTCTAGCTACTTGAGATCATATTATGAATTTCTCTTAAAGAAAATAAAGGACTGAGTGAGACAAATGTGGCACAAATGGGTATGAGAGGGGAGGCTATACAAAAGAAGGTGAAACGAACCTTTTAAATCCAGCCTGAAGCCCAGCGCTGAAACCTCATTCTCACTTCAGAGCCCAAAAAAGTTCCAGCTACTGACTTCATAACACACAAACATACACAATATTTCATCTTAAAATCCTATTGAGGTTTTCATATCGGTACAAATTCAGAATTAAACACTAACAGGTCAATAGTCACCTACATCAATTATTTAATTGAAAACTACTTCTTCACCCCACCTATTTATCACTTACAATTAATTGAATATTAAATTAATTGATCAACGATCACAACATCTCCTTTGGCGTCAGTAAGTGGAGGCCAGTCAGTCGTAGGCTGGTCCTAAAAGTTATGTAATAAAACATTTGTCATATTTGGAGGGGTTGTAATCAATACTGGATTATGTCATTCAGATGCAGGACAAGCTGCTGTGTAATCATTTTTTTGCTATGTCAGTTTGCACAACAACCTTCAGCCTTGTTAAAGCTTTTTAAGGCTTTGAGAATGTCTCCCTCTGGTGGGGAAATATCAGTAGACTATGATCCACACATCCACATCTTTTTCTTTACCGAATTGTGTTCACACAACAGTCCAACTTTTCTGTTTACCTTTTTGTCCTTGCTTTGAAAGCAAATATAAAACATACTTACTGTGTAGAAGTGCATGTGAATGATTTAAAGAGTGAATTCCGGTTTTGGGTGTCTTCCTCTCTGATAACATTGGTGTGAATCAGAATAATAAAGTCATAAAAGGACTGTATGAGCTACGAGTTTAATGTGCCACAAAAGGAAGAATATGTTTATGAAAATATATAAAAAGAAAGACATGCATTTCCCGAGTCTACTTTTAGTTATAAAATATTCACACATATATTGTACAAAAATAAACATCTGTGATCGACAGGCATATAGTACATTTTGTTTAAATATTCAATATTTACACCTGACAGCAAGTATTTAAAACCACCCCATTAATTAAATATTCCAGTCAAAGTCTGTTCTCTCTCACGCTGGTTTCCTCCTCCTGTTCCTCTTGGGTGTTTGAGGCGGAGGTTCCTTGCGGTCCTCCCCCGAGCCCAAATCCAGAGTGTCCTGGTTCTCCCGCCAGCTGTCGGGGGCCGCGGGGAAGTCGTCCGGGGAGAGCATGGGCCGCCCGTACACCTTGCTCTGCAGGTCCGCGATGTCGTTACGGATGTCCGCCATCAGCAGAAGCAGGAAGTCAAAGGAGCCTGGGCGGCCCTGGGAGGGGAGGGGGGGGGGGGGGGGGTTGAGTTAAACAAAATGTAATTATGTTTCAAATATTCACATGATCAACTTATACAATCTTTATGGAGATATTAAAATTACTTTCCATTTGAATGGAAATGTTACATTTCTTCTCTCTCTCTATTTATCCGCACAGATTCTCTCTGGTCACTTGCTACTGAGCCGCCTCTCACCGTGTGTTAACATTAGCACCATTAGAGTTTATCTAACGGGGACGTGGCTTACTCTGCGCCGGGTGCTATTTACCTTGAGTTTGAAGGTTTCATTAACTGTGCTGTCTAAAGTCCAGAGTCCCCAGTGTTCTGTGTCTGTGTCGTTCTTCAGCTGAAGTGTGTTGTTCTGGATAATGGTAACTATATACACACTAGGGTGGCATCAAGGTAGATACAAAATAAATCTTACTGGTTCTCCGACAGGCCCGGCAGCTCCTCGATCTCCCTGAGGAAACAAAAACTAATATTTATCTGATATGAATTACGGAAAAGCAAAAGAGCTAGAGGAGGAGAGAGAAACCTGAGTAATCCCCATCATATCACATCAATGTGTGTTGTGGAAGATTAAAATGATGGTTGTGGCTCTCAAAGGTTGAGTGCAACACGTTCCACCTCTAAAGCTCACACGTAGTTTAATTAAATCCACAAACCAACCTGAAGTGCAAAAAAAAAAAAAAAACGAACTTCACAAACACACTTTGATTTGATTTCGTGTAACGATAAAACTAACGCAATTAAACAAGTTTATTTTTGCGAAGCTAAGCTAATTGGATTCCTGCTCTGGCTTCTTACTTTGGTCAACACAGAGACTTCAGGAGCATCGAGTCGATATCCTCATCTAGCCTTGAGCTAACAAAGCAAATGGTTTCTTATTGCTGAGATGATAGAACTATCGCTGAAACTGTGCCTCGTTCTTATTGCACAGAACACACCGCGCACGACGCCTCACCAAGTCTCACGGCGGCCCGTTGACCCACAGTAGCACACACACACACACACACACAGGGACATGACCATAGCGGTTGTTAGGCAGACCCGGGGTCACTTTGGGGCTGTGATTGTTTTGGCAGATGGTTTGGATTTGTTACTCGGAGAGACGGATTACCATCAGCCTCCAATCTATCCACACAAACATCCCGGGCTGAAGTGAAAGAATACCGAGGTGCTATGTCAACAAGGCGGATGCACCTAAGTTGTTCCATACGCGATCCAACATCTAACCAAACATTCGGCTCTCGGGGATCTCGTTGTACCCGTAACACCAACAGAACCCAATTTCTTCAGATCTCGGGACCTCAAACTTCTCCCGGGTCGGTGCGGCGTGGATGACTCGCCTCAAAAAGGGGGTTATGATTGGAAATCTAGTTTTCATATACCAATCGAAAAGCAGCTTCCTGTCTGAGTGCCATCGCTTTTAGGTCCGATTAGGTCTCAAAAAGCCCAGTCTGCCTCGACTGGCTGCTCCCCCCCCCCTCCCCCCCCGTGTCTGGTTTGATTCTCAGATTCTTTTGGATCACAAAGCTTCAGCTCAGCGTGAGAGTCAACCTTCCCTTGGTGCGGGAAAAGGGAGACTCCACCACCGTTACGCTCTTTGATTCTCTTGAATATCAGAAAATAAGAGAGAAGGCACGAGCAGAGCCGTTGTAACTCAAAAGACAAATCCCACCGTAACCAGGGTGGAATCTGCGTAGTGCTTTTACTCTTAAAGCGGAACCACCCGCAGGAGACTTTTCACAACAAGAAAAATCTGGTGGAGTCCTCACACAAGTCTGTTGCCCCTTGAACAGACTTGCTGTTGTGGTGAATTGGGTCAAAACTTGTGTGAAAGAATTTATCACTTAAAAAATGCCCCTTTTATTGACATTTCCACTTCCCCTCAGTAGCTAGAGCAGGTAAGATGTTATAATTTGGCCCATTCGGTCTTTCTCATGTGGTTTCACGGTTGAATGGAAATATATAAATGCTAAAGTAATCGACTACAAAAAAAAAAAAAACCTCAAGATACCAAATAACAATTTTCTCCCTCACGTTGAGAAGCTTTTCCAACAAATGAAACTCCGTCCCAACAAGCAGGAAATACTGCCGAGGGCCGTGTGGCACAGCAGGCTTCCCCTCTCAGCTTGTAGCGACGTGTAGTGATCGAATCATCAGCAAACGCTGTCCGTGAAGCATTGAATTGAGCAGATGATTTGTGAGAATCCGCCCTACCTGCCCCCCTCACCCCCCCCCCCCCCCCCGGATACATTTGGGTGATGAGAGGCACCTTGACTATTGAGAAAGAGCTTTTGACAGACAATTAGTTTTGACAGATGAGCCAAATGTATCAAGTTGGTACTTTGGATCCATCTTCAACTCTCTCTCGTCTTCTCTTTGAGAGAGAGAGGCGCACTGAGTGCACTCCTCTGGTCAACTCTAGGTCGTGCCACACAGAAAGGTCAAGATTATGTGACATGTTTCATTTGACCTCACCTTACGCCCGTCCTTTCCTGGTGCTCCTGGAGGCCCCTGTTAAATGTAAAAAAGAAATATAAGCTTTTATATTGTGGTCATTTCAGTTTGCTTTCGTTCTCCAGAGACGACATGCAACCTGACTATGTGAGGTGAATTCTCATGTGACTATCCGTCTGATCGAGTCAGCCCCCCCCCCCCCGATTTTCTGAGATTAACTGTATGCAGGACATTTCTGAGTGAGATCAGCTCGATAGCAGATAGAGCTTTGATCTCCTTCCTGGGATTGAAGAGGCATCGCATGGGGAGTAGGGCCTACATTCAAATCAGTACCGAAGCCTGTGAGTCGCACAAATCTACCGCATTCATCATCTCTGAAAGGCGGGACAAAACACATGTGACCCGGTGGCCAAACCCCAGAACTGTGCGCGCAATCTAATACAGGTTCTTTTGTGGAGGGGAGTGCAACTCTGCCACATGTTAGCATGTGGACTGATTACATGTATTAACAGGTCTTGAATGTGGAGGGCTGTGAATTAAAACAAATGGAAATGTCAGACACACACATGAAGCAATAGATCACTTTCTACAATGAAAACAGTGTTCAAGGCTTCTGGGGTTTGCAGCGTGCAGCTCGTGATGTAACTAATTGCAGGTGTTGACGGTCTGATTTATCAGTAATGTGATTGCATAAATACCCGAGCTGTAAAAAAAAAAAAAAAAACTAGAAACATGTCTCTATGGCCACTTCCTGCACATTCTTGAATTAGATCCCACACATTCGCGCCAAGGGTTCACACTTGCAGACCGAGCGCTGCACAAAATCACGGCGAGCCAAAGAAAACAACCAGAGCTGTAAATGGATTCAGACTTCTTTGTTATTGCTGCCATTAAGTGTTTCATCCTTTTTTCACCTCGTGGAATTTGGGGCTCCTTTAAGAGCGTGAGGCACGGGATATTTTTTTTTCTGAAGTGTGCCAGTTGAATACTTTGCTGTACTGGACGCCGGCTCCCTTTTTAAAGACAAATCAATCCCAGCTCTCCTGGGGCTTGGGTTCCAGGAGAAGTGAATATTGCGACTCTACTGCAACACAGTTAGTTAAAACCCAATGATAACTGAGGAAGAAAAGTATAGTAACTGACCACAGGTCCTCTGGAGCCGCGTTTGATATGAGACAGATCTGGTGTGGGTCCAATGGGTCCCATCAAGCCCCTGGGACCGGGAGACCCGGGGGGGCCCGACAGCCCTGAGCGCCCCGGAGCGCCCTCTGGTCCTGGGTCTCCTAAAGCAATTCAGACTGGTATTAGTGAACTTTAAGAAAACTCATAAAAAAATTAACCCAAGTACCTGAAATTCCAGTTTCAGTTGCAGTTTGTATTTATATCTTATTAGCAAATATTAGCAGCTCACACAAAAACGAGTCTCTAGACTTCAGACTAAACTATTCCTGCTGGATTCTGGCCCATTCTTTCCCCAAACTGTTGTGTATTTGTGTTTACCGGGAGGACCCGGGGGACCAGGAGGCCCTGGTAAAAACATGGGCGGAGTCAGGATTTTCTTGCTGGTCATCTGCTGTGGGACGTCAGCGCTGTTTGACAGCAAGGCCATCTTGAAAACAGACGGAGAAAATATAGAAGTAAATGTACACGTAAACGACAAGTCTACTGCTAATAATCCCTTTGGTTGTCATTTCTTAACATGCATGCATTCATTCATAAAGTCCTGCAGTGTCATACAAGACCGGAGAATTACACACTAAAGGAACACGTCAATGCCGAAGATGAAAGCTGATCTTCCTCGTGCCACAAGCTGTACCCAGACAAGATGAAGGTGTAGGCAACCCCCCTGCATTATTCAGTAAGACCAGGAGAGTTTTCTGCTCTGTATGCTAACCGACATACTCTGGAAAAGTCATATTGGATGTCAGCATAACATCATGTGGCTATGGCAGTCCCAGTGGGACACACAAGAAAGACCTCGCTCTGCGGCAAGGGCCCACAAATCAGAATTTATGCGGACAGACGTATAACCACATGTCCACCACACACACACACACACACACACACACACACACACACACACACACACACACACACACACACGCACCCAGAGTGAGGTCGTGGTTCACCTGCTGATCAGAGCATTATGCTGTGACCTTGGACACGGGGGTTTGAACAGTGGTGTGATCTTTATTCATTCTCTAACATTCCCACGATGAGAGTAAATGACAAGGTACCTTCTCAAATAGTAGGATTTGATTTCCTAACGTGTTAACATTAAACCTGTGATTACAAATTGGTAAACGTAACCCGACATAACAATTCACACTTAATAAATAAATCTACCTGCTACAGTGAAGGAAGTATGTGAAGTCATTGTTTTAAGGAAATAAAGTGCTACAATAAATCTCTAGGAAGCTGTAAAAGTCTGAAATACTGTCAGATATGGACTTCCTAGAAAAAGATCGAGACCTGCAGGTGGCTTAAAGACTTGGAGCAGTTCTGCAGATGTTTACATTCAGCCGAATACAGACAGCGAGTTTAATGCTCTCTGGGGCCGTCAACCAAATATTAATAAAACAAATCTATGGATAGATAAAAGGAGTCCAGAGGTTGTATGGATTAAATGTCATATTTGTAATACATATATATATTTTTTTTAGTTTTTTATCTTACCTTCTGTTTTAGCTGCAAGACAGACATCCTGATCTGGTGTAAATCGTCACAAGTGGCCGAGCAAGTTCCAGCATTCATTGCGTTGTCAGACTTTTCAAAGAGATGCACCGCTGGGAATTGGGAATAAAAAAAAATCCTTCACCAAAGTTAATGAAAGAAAAAAAAACATACTTTTCTCTCAGTGAGAAAGAACAGTGAGATGCCGAGTAAGTGTTTGTTCAGAGAACAATGACTTTAAAAGTCTTTATTCAGAAACCACATTGAAATGTTTACAATCCACTATCAATCCTCATAAAAGAAATAACAACATGAAATGTAGAGATCAGGTCTGTGACCTGTAGGAAAATGGCCCCTTCTCTACAAGTGCATATATTTTATGGAAGAGTGAAAGTGTCTGGACGCTGTTTTCCACGTTACGAAGCAGCAGGACATGAAGCAAGAACATGGCTACATGAAACCTCGTCCCTCACTCTACATCTTCTCCTGACATGTCATAGTAGGTAATGCAAGATAAACTCGTGGGAGGAAGTAGCAGATCTGCAGCCCCTGAACGCTTCACGTAGAAAAAAACGACTTTATTCGTAATGTTTTCTTTTTATGCATCCAGCAAATCTGTAAAGACCAGGAGTCACGGGGCCAGCAGTATGTTTGGGAGTCAGAAATGTTCTGACATGCACAAGGAGCTGTGGATGTGTAATGGTTACCAGGTGTCTACCCCCCCCCCTCCCACCTCCCCCCATTCTCCCACCAAATAACAATGTGTGGTCAGCTCCACGTCACAGCCACATGTGCCCTTAAATGAAGAGAAGACGTCTGAGAGTAAAAATAGTTCTCTCACCTCTCTCCCCCTTGGTGCATGTTTTCCCATCTTCTTCCAGGAAATAGCCTTTCTCACACTCACACCTGTAGCCCCCCGCGGAGTTAACGCAGATCTGAGAGCACGTAGTCATGCTATTGTTGGCACATTCATCGATGTCTATATGAGAGAAAAGGAAGGAAAAACAGTGTCAATAAAACAAATATATGTCCAACAACATGTATCGAATAACATTGTCATATTATGTGTTACGAATATTCAATTGACAATGTGATAGGAATTAATCCATTCGTAAAAAGTAAGAAAATAGTTATTATGGTAAGTGATAATGGAAGACAAATGACATATAATCAATAATTGTCTGTGATTACAAGCGCAATTAAAAAAACACGTTATGCATTGTTGTATTCTGCTGTAGTTTATTTTTTTAAAAGTGAAAAAAAGAAAAAAGCTTTTGCCAAGCTCAGTTGAAATTTCTGAAAAGCAGTTTGACTTCCTGTACTATTGATACTTGATATTGCCATTAAAAGGACAGAAGAGTGCAGGTGTGTAAAGTGACGCGTTCATTTTCATTACAAATATGAGAATGTGAGGCCTTTCCTCATCAACGAGGTTCTGCACATGTTTCTCACCCAGACAGTACGGCCTCTCTCGGTTTCTGTGGCGCTCGCGGTCGTAGCGGTATCCGGGGTAACAGGTGCACACCACTCGGCCGAAATGGTCCGTGCACTGTTGCTCGCAGGGGGCGCCAGCACACACGTCATAGTCTGCAGAAATAAACACGGCGTTTCATGACGCACTCACTTGCGTGAACACAGGGAAAAACACAAGAGGGATCTTGTGTGCATTTTTTGTCAGTCAAAAACTTAAGGGTCATGGGTGGAGCACTCTGTGTGGGGTTAAAAACAAATCAAACAGGACTTGGTGGATCATCACAAATACACAAGACAAGATGTTTCCCCTACCTTCAGGAATGCACCGGCCCAACACAAACTTAAAGCCCTTGCAACATTTATTCCTGAAAAACATTAAATGGAATACAAATAAGCAGGAAAATCCAAAACGCTTCCAACAGTCACAGAACAGGTCCCATATTTATGCATAAGATGCATAATGTTTGATAAGGTAATGTAACAATAGTGAAGATCAGCACAATTTCTTGTAATTCATTTAACGTCTGTTTACCTGTGTGTTCATTAATGTGGCGCAAACCATTCTAACAATGGTGTGGCTACACCGCGCACACACACACACTTTTTATTCCTTTATTATTGAGCACCAACTAAACCAATGAAATGTATTCTCAAATTCTTTCTGGTAATCCATTAATCTGCACTTAGATGCATATTTATGTCATTTCATAAGAACCATGATGAAAGAATAGATCAATTACTCCACATCCAAATAATAAAAAATCCAATGACACTATAAAGTCACGGCGATATGATGAGTTTGAATTGATAAAAACACTGAATATACATTTAAGAGGCAAAGCAAGGAGATCAACAAAGGATTCATCCACAAGTGACCATTAATCTCTCAAGCCAACAGTTGGTATTTAGTTGTTTAATAGTTGCCATATTTCTGTCGGTACCAAAGTGGTGGACTGACAGTCATCCTCAAAGTCACTGCTAAAGTGCTAATGTGGCTTCAAAACTGTCCGAATTCCTGCCCCTGAACACCACACCGTAGGAGGGATAAAGAGGTCCGAATCATACATGACGAAAGATGTGAGGGGGAGGGTAAGAAAAACAGATTATGTTAACGAGAGGCAGTTAGACTGACAGATCTTACATTTCTCCCCAAAAGATGTTCCATTTTCTAACTGCAGTTGTATTTATGAACCAAATGACACATTTAATAAAGGTTCACACTTTTTGCAAAAACATTGCCACAGGAAACTTACTGGTAAAACAGAAAATCACTGACTCTGCACCCCCCAATCCGATGGATTTACCTTCTACAGTCGGGGGCTTTTAAAGTCATTTTCATGGGCACGAGATGCAGAGCAGCCAAAGGGTTTGTGTGATTCCTCACATGAACGGATGGTATCGGGATAATCATGAATTAGAGGTTGTCCTTGGCTGCGGTCAAAGGGCAGTAGTGGATGTTCTGTACATCCTCCACATGCATGTGCACAACTACAGTAAAATGCACCAGTGCACGTAAAGAGAATGTGGGCAGTTGTGGTGGTTTGTGGAAGGGAGACAGAGCCCTGATCTGAGGATGGTTTCCTGTGTGACCCAGTATTTCATGTCACAATAACATCCCCACGAAGACAGAAGGTACTTATAGCAAATAACCAGCTTAGCAAAATAACCCGGGATAGTTGAACAATCATGTGAAAACAAACATCGATGTCCGTCTCCGGCAGATCATGAGAACAACATCGCATGGAAACTGGGTTCATATCTGTGCTCAAGTTCATGTTCTACTGAACTGAATCTTTATTAAATTATCATTCAGCAAAAATGCTCATCAGCGCATTAATATTCTGCCTTATTGAACTTTATCTTTAAATAAATACATCTTTTGGAACCACTTTCAAAACAAAATTACAGTTTTATCTGGAATTGTCCTTTTGGATCAATTGATTTAATATATAATAGCTGCATTCATATGTTGTCCCTTTGGTAACCTTGACTATTTGGACTATTTTGACACTTGGACATGAAAACAGGCAGACCAGGGGATAGGTTGACACGTAAAACCAAGATGGTAATGATATGAACTGCAGGTTAAAACAACATGCCTTGTAAAGACACTGCGTGATGGATTCTGGGCTGGAGGTCAACGCACTAAAGCAATAAAATAACCTCAAACCAACTACACGATTTATAGTCAAGGGGAGGAAAATCTGGTCAGTCTCAGAGATACGCTGCTGATACATATAAAAACGATTGTCATCACATACGTACTGCTATGGTAGCGCTGATATTTTCTTAAAATTTGCATTAAAATGTTATAGTTCAGGTAAGAAAGAACATGGAGACTGATGCACTGCAGTTACACCGGTGGCTACTTTGGAATCTCTGTGTCCAATGACATGTGGAACTGGTTGCGTCTGCAAATGACTGCCCTCGGTCCAAGCACACCTTGGTAAGTGTTTAAGTTGCTTGAAGTAGGATTGTAATTTCTCTCGATAAATGCACCGTGTGTGAGCGTGAAGGAAGCCTCACCTCTGCTACGGCTCGCCAGCGCCAAACAAAATCGTCTCCCACCAGCTTTGTTTGTATATCCAAATAACCTCTGTCATTGATTCTTAATAGGCCACAATGGTCGCCCCCGAGCTCCCCCCACTGTGTTGGAACAGCAGAAACAGCTCAGATGTAAATTGTCTTTGTCCCGCCGTGACCCACCAGGGGACAGACGCTGAGCGCGATACGAATGGGCCTCCGTCGCTTTGGCATCCGATAGAATGAATCCTATCAGGGATTACTCGTGGCTAATTAGAGACGAGGCTCTTTGCGAGATCCCGCGCACACGACCAGGCCCCCCCCGCGCCCGAGTCATCGCTGCACGCAGCACTTCTCACGTGCTTCATGCAGATCAGCACCCAAACTCAAAACACATGTGGATCCCATTCATATTCATGAGTGAGGGGCGGAGAGGGTGTGGATGTCCCCGAAGCATTCGTGACCCTTTTTCTACAAGAATACCAACGAGTTTCCACAGTCACACGACCACACACACACACACACACACACACACACACACACACACGCTTAAAACCAGCTTTTTTTGCACTAGACCTGCACTTGCTCAGCGCACTTCTCGGACAATCGGATTGTTTTGCCACCTGTGCCTTTTTCTAAAAAAATTTCCATCACCAGTGATGCCTACCATTCTACAGGGGCCTCCCTGAAAATCTAGACTAGTAGATTAGTCTGACCTCAGTAACCCGGGTTGAACCGCAGGTACTCTAATTACCTCATAAACACCGGGGCCGCCCCCTGAACCCGACACGTGGGACCGGCCCGGCCCGGGCTTCGTCTCGTGACGAAACACACTAAATTCACAGCGACGTACGCGAGCGGAGGCGAAAAAAAAGTAAAAAAGGCCGACGATGACGAGGCACGCGCCAGCACATGCGCCTTCGCTGGAGAGGCGTCTGCATGGAGCCCGTCTCGCTTTGCAGGGAGAGCGACTTAATCAGTAAAACCAAAGGGCATCTCACACACAGCTGGGAGACAACACATGCAGTCTGCTCAGTGGAGGCTTATTTGTCCAGCGGGGATTTACCAAAACATGTCTGCATTCCACTCGAGGACATGTTTGTCAAAGCGAAAGGGGACACAACTTAGACCCTCGCGCTTATTCAACGCAAATGAAATGGGAGGATTTGCTGATTTTCTCTGTTTTGTATGGTTGTAAATTTATGTGTTTTTTTTTGTTATGGTCGGACAAAAACAAGAGAACAAGTAATCTGAGCACGTGACCTTGGGCTGTGGAAGGGTGCGATTTACCTGTTTCACTACTTTTAGGACTTTTTAGAGACTACAAGAGTCGTCAATCATTCTTAAAGAAGTAC
Organism: Pungitius pungitius; assembly: GCF_949316345.1. Taxonomy (NCBI): domain Eukaryota; kingdom Metazoa; phylum Chordata; class Actinopteri; order Perciformes; family Gasterosteidae; genus Pungitius; species Pungitius pungitius. The sequence goes on along the minus strand of NC_084917.1, from coordinate 4,528,871 downwards.
TAAATATTTTAGTTGTCCGTACAGTGTGGACTTTTATTTAGTAGTATCCCTTAGCTTGAACATTTGTGGCAAGGTGCCACATTATAGCAGTAGCACCATGAGCAGGAAAAGTCCTCCAGTTCAATGAAAATAAGTGAGCTTGAGATAAATATTTGGGATTATATAAAAAAGACTTGACTGAGAGCATAATAACATCACCCCCCCTCCCCCCTGCAGGTCCCTCGCCACAAATAAATGAACAAAAGGTGCAGTGCAGTTTATAAATCTTCTTCATTGGATGTTTGTTCTGGAGATTCTGATTATTTAATTTGGAAATAAAACTCCTGCATGTCAAAATAGGCTCTATTTTTAGTAAGCTGACGCTGGTCGTCACGACAAACACAAGATGGGAGTTGAGCAGAACATTCCAGAATAGACTAAATACTTCATATCAACTTCTGCTGGTGCTGTAGCCAACAAACAAACCCCCCGTGGACTGAAGGTTTATGAAGACACATTAAAGAAACAAAGTGCAGAGAGTCCAACCCTCTGAGTTCATGAATACCTTTGTGTTAAAAAATACTACACTCAAGAAAAGGAATGAATCCAACACAAGGGACTGAATCATTTTCATAATTCTTGATTCCTAATGCAGCAACATTCCTCACTTAAAGTGGTTGCTGTTTCTCCAGATATGCTGAATTATGTCCCATTATTGTTAGTCATTATAATGTAATTACAGGGTCTTGTTTGAAGACGCCATAAAAGGTAAAGTGAAGGAGAAATATGTTTTTCCACAAGCTAAAATCTGTCTGTCGGAGCCGGACCATCGCCGGACACCAGCTGTAGAATTGTGACCCCCCCCAGAGCCCTTGGCAGTACAACTCAGTAAAAAGACTAAAGGGACAGTCCGTAGACTGGAGGGTCCAACAATAACTCGGCTGTTTAAGTGCTTCCGTGCACCTTTGAGTTTTTCCGCCAGTTGCTGTTAAAGAAATGACTAGAAAACCCATATGTTAGTCTAGCCCAGGGGTGTGCAACGTTTTGTATTTAAAGACAATAAGTAATATGCTGATGGTTGTCCCAAAAATGTCGCCCTGTTGAAAACCTCTGGTCTAGCCAATGAAGGGCAGGAGAACTCCCCCACAGCCCTGACGTCGGATCACATTGTACAACTGTGCTAATGCTAGGAAACAGCAGACTACCCACCACATCCAGAGGGCACACCTCAACATCCAACCAGAATCTATGAAGCCCAAACGGGGAGTTCAACGAGGGTAAAAAGGCTCGACAGAGCAGCGCCATGCGAAACACAACAAAAATAACGTGAACCCCGCCGTGAGTATCGTTGGCCCCGCTTAATGAATGGCCCAACGCTGATGCAGCCCTGAACAGCAAAAAAGGGGCAGCGTCAAAAACTCAATGCTGTTGATTTGACATGGATCCGTCTAATTGGTAGGATTTCCTGCAGAAAGTAATTACAGTAATTGACATACGTTGAGGAAGTACAGAACAGAACAACTGGAAAAGAAAAGCCAGATTACAGAGGCATCGTGGACAAACAGGCCCGACTCTTCTAACCTTTGGAATTTTGTTATCTTGTGTCCTAGTTTAGTTGTTCTCTTACATAACAAATATCTCTTTCAACAAGATCCCGTCTCTTTCAACAGAAATTGCTCTCTGCTACGCCGTTCCCTCCTCGGTGAATAGCGGATGAGCGCATACGTCTGTCCGGAGAAACGATGCTGAAACACAATCAGGTTGAAGTGCTGCTGCTTATTACACAAAAGGTCTGTCAGTAGAGTTGATTGAAGGAAAAGTTCGTATTAGGCCTCATCGGAAAGAGTGGCTCCATCATCACATCTGTGCGTTCCGAAGCAAAGCTGCAGGCACTGAGCTTAGCTCAGCACGGAGATAAAGAACCACTTGTCCAAAGGTGGCTCTGTCCGAAGGTAACGTCTTCTTCCGAAGGCTCACTAATGTAGAATCTCATTAGTGTAAAAAACAAGCTGCTCCAGCTTCATATACCTGCCAGTGGCGTTAGTCTCATTTGACCTTGAAATCATAATAATGGTTTGGATGTGTGGTACACAACAAACAACAAACAGTAAAATAACTGCCCCTGCATGCTGACCAGTGTGCAGCCATGAAAGGAATGAATCACTGTTATACAACACGGCAACTAAAGAAAGGCCTCTTTCTGTGTGACAGGAAAAGGTCGCTTTGAAACGGTTCTCCCTGCGATCCATCAGCTGTTAACGGACACTTTGGCCCTGCTGGATCCTGCTGACCTGACGTCTGCAAACATAATCCAACAAAACCGTCAGTTCTTCGATGAGATTTTGGACTCCGAACCGCACGCTGCAAAACCTTTGGTGAAAATCGGTCTGCATGTCACGTTTTTTTGAAGCTGAGAAATGTCCACTTCCGCTCGAAAAAAGCCGAGGACTGAGAAGTGCAGGGTTTGCGCCTGATGTCTCTGATACTGACACTTCAGGAAATTGCTGGTATGGCGCGGCTGTGTGTCGCCTGTTACCCGTAAAGCGCCGGCAGCCATTCCATGTGTTTCTACCCCAGATATCGCCGATCCCACACAAATACTGAGGTTACTGTGCAAGCGTGCAAGCTACATTTCAGGGAGAATCTTGAGGGGATCATTAGTAAATTAATTCATTCGTTGTTATTAACAGATTAAAAAAAAAAGACTCCAAACTGGTTGGAAGAAGCACCGGCTGCAGTATGATTGGTGCTACCATGCAAATGGTCTGAATGGATTTTTTAGGGAAACTGGTCCCTAAAGAACTGGCCTCCCGAAAGGTGAACTAAAATCAACAGTATCTTTTTGGGGGATTATTTGCCGTTTTGAAGGGAATATATTTCATCACATTATAAAAATGCAAAGTTCAGTCCAACAATAGTCAAAAATATTCAAATGTATTAAGCAGATGTTCTTTGTTTCTGAGCCAGTCTTTCAATAGTTGGTTTTGGTTCAATGTGTCACCTTCTCCTCCTTATACTTTAACAAGAAATATATTAGGTACAACTACCCTCGAAAAACAACATCAATCAATACACCATCGATCAAAGCACGCATGATAATTGGGCTCCAAGGCGCTACGTAAGCGGGAAATCAATATAGTTATTTACTGAGGAACTACAAGAGGCTTACACTTGGGAGTTCACATTAAGTCCTTAAAGCTAATCGCAAGTGACTGGTGCCTCTTGGTGTCCAGAAGACTAGTAATGACATGTGATATTATTATGTAATAGAGTCATCCGGCATCAACCAACTCAGAAACGTGCAACAATCTCAATGGAAGGGGGAGACCTTTGTGTGGCTGAAAGCCACCAAAACAGGGCGCCCTTTTCTCAAAATGGGACGTGTGTGCGGTTAGCTGCTGTCCCTCAGGGCTGATAAATTAGACCATTATCCCTTATTACTCATGGGAGAATAAAAGCCCAGAAATGCACATAAATAGACATATTTAAACACACATAATTGCTTTCAATTTGCTGATTAACTTGTCAAGAAGATCCTGGTTTTGTGCGAGAGGAAAGAAACAGATGGGCGAATGAGCCACGGCCAAAAAACAAACAAATATTAGACAAGAAATTGTTGATATTAGAGTGAAAGCACAAATTGTTAATTTAGTTTAGAATCTAAGATGCTATTCCGTTGTATCGATTCTCGTGTCAGCGCGCGTGTTCTTTTGAAATGTGACATGATTTAAAATGACACACAATGCAAAGAGGTCAAATGGACAAGCTGTAGTTATATTGTGGATATAAAGTCACTTATTTTCGCATTGGGTCACAGTAGATTATCCGCACGCTTAAACCCTGTACATGGCTTTAAAGACAGAGGGAGGACATTCATCTCTATTTACTGCCTGTCCTCCACAGTTGTGGTGAACTACTGTATATTGATGAAGGAAGTGGACTCTGGGAAACAGGGCAAAATCATCCACACAACATTAGTCAAACTGTTCTGGTGAAAAGACTCTTTACAAAACATTACGAAGTAAGATCTCTCAGTGATGATGTTTCCAGTAAAAGGCCTGTTTTGTATTAGGGTTCAAAAGAAAAGAAAACAGATGGTGAAATGCAAAGGAATCAAATCAAATGACTTTATGCTGGAAACACTGAAAACGTGTAAATGATATGTTTGATTAGGGTGGAAAAGAATATGCGTTTCTTATTCATTAAGGAAGCAAGAACAAGAAACAAAGATATGAGGAGAGAAAGAAGTCAAAGAGATGTCACATTTATTAGTGAGAAATGTGGGAATTATTTTCCTGGTCGTTTTGATGGTCGAATAAATATGAAATAGTGAATCCAGCAGCACATTTATGAACTCATGAAGTTTCAATGCACCAGAGAAGCTTGAGAGGAAATTTGCTTGTGCTGCACATCCGTCACTAAGGAATGCTCCTCAACACTAACACGTCCTCCCCGCTGTCCCCGGGATGACTTACACTCCACTGCATGGTACACGCCATGGGGATTCATGCCTTAACGTAGAGGGAATATCACCACTTAAAATAGCTCTTTCACATCTTCACTAAAATAAAATAATAAAGATGTGCTTTTAAGCTTTTGCAAAATGCCGCCCTCACTCTTACGGGAGTTAAGATGAATGACAAACCTGCTTCCACCTCCCATCCTCAACACGGTACCAAAAAATAATTTACATACAGTATATTTTACAAAAGCCTTGTGTGTTTTTGTTTTGCTTTGCAAATTTCTTTGGGGATTTCTGTTTGACGCCTGATAACTAATAATTAGCAAGTCCTGTTTCTGAATAATGATCCATTTTAAATGAGGTCTAGAGGCCGGCGTATATATGCACGAGCAGGATCAACTAATCTCACACCAGCACACGGGTGCATAATGAATAAAAAGTGTGGCGCTAGAACAGATAACTCAAACAAACACACGGAAGAAGTGAAGAGTCACCAACTCTGACTCAAGCGACTCAACTTTCCACTTGGGAGAATGTTCCAGTCGTGGACACACAGCACTGCTGTGAGACGTCGGACCTGTATTTGTATTCTATATCAGACAGACCAGGATCATTACTTAATCTGACAGCTGACCTCGTCCGTGTCCTTTTTAAATCATTTTAACGTTTAAATATGAGCCTCAGCTGTCGTCATAGAGTTGTATGAAAATGCTCAGCTCAGCTCTTTGAATCCACGCTGCAGCCTCTGTGACACACCGTTAAAAAAGGGCAAATATCATCTTTCTGAACATTGATAAAAAACAGATGTTGATGTCTTTTCCTTGACAGCACATTATGTATAATATCGGGGGGGGGGGGGGGGGTTGGCTTTGGGATGTATCGGTTCCGAGCGTGCGGTTGTTGCCGGTTATTTACCACAAAGATTCAGCCAGAATTGTGATAAGCCAGAGTTTTTACAGCCTTTAATAATATACTTTATGTTGTTTTGAAGCGGGGTACAGTAAACCTTTCTTCGATCGCGCTGTAGATTCTGGGGAACAGTGCCAGGTACCGGATATCATTTCAGGCACGTTTGACTGGCATGATTTTCACTGGCGTTATCTCACCCTGCATCTACCGAGGTTCATTCCAGTAAACTCAAAGGACTGTTGAGAAACGGCTGTTCACGCTCCTTCCTCAGACGTCCCATTAACATTGTCGTGATGCATTTTGTCTTCTGAACTGCAGCGGCTTAACGAGTTGTCGTTACTAAATATGTTTTCGTTTTGAAACACAGTGTTTTGTGAGTTATTCCAGATGTGGTTTTGATAAATGTAAAACACTCGTGCTTTGGCAATTAGCATCTGTGTGTTTGGGATCCCTGAAGTGGAAACCATTAAAACACTGTATACAACAGAACCACAGCAGGTAAATTAGCTTCATAGTTATCCGCCTAAATCTTTGCACAGGAATTGCGCGTCTCTTTTTTCTATAAAAGCGACAAGACAAGTATACTCATCAAGTCCACTAACTGGATCTCTGATGCATTTCCAGCACCACACAAGGCGGCCGATGACTTGATTAGTAAGTGATAACAGAAAAACCAAATGCTAGCACTAGAGAGAGTAAGTCTTTCCATCTCCCAAAGTTTCCAGAAGAAAGTTTCCATCATCTGGACTTAATGACCAATCATAATATATAGTAGTTTATTTGTTATTGTATCAGGGTCTTATGAGCAGACATGAAAAAAAAGTTGAAAATGTAAAAGGATATTTAAAGAAGGACACCAAAACATAACTGTTGATCTCCTGGAAGATGGTACAATACTTGTATTTGTTTATTGTCCATTAAAACTTGTTGAAAGTTTGTTGAATTTGAAAAGAAGGAGGAGTTGAGAGGATCATTCCAAGGTGTAGAACACATTTTAAATTTGATGCAAAAACCAGATTTGAAAAAGTAAGGAAACAAGAGAGACTTGTAGCTCAGTAAGCCAAGTTGAACAAGCAGACATTCTGTGACCCCCCCCCAAAAAAAGATCAATAGAAAATCCACCTTATTTCTTTTAACGATATTCACTACGTTAGACTGCAGAAAATCCACCTTATTTCTTTTAACGATATTCACTACGTTAGACTGCAGAACGTGAGCAGGTAAAGCTTCAAGACCCCCAAAACAAACGCTGAACAAACTGCGACCGAGTGGGACCCAATGCGAGACGTAAACAATGTTGTTTGGACCAGCCAAGTGCAGCAGAAGTATCACCACTGTCATCTGCCCTCACAGAGGGGCCGGAGGAATGCTATCCACACTGCGTCAAACAGTGAATTCCAGAGCGGAGGAGGACGGGAGCAACGGACACAAGGGGGCGGAGGCGGGGGGGGGGGGGGGAGAAGCACCAGAGTTATTGCTATCACTTTAAGTATATCATTTCTCTAATAACAAATGCCACAATTACAAATGGCGCACGTCAATTAGGTGTAACTGGCGCAGCTGTGGAGCGGAAGGATGGCTCCTCACTGTGAAAAAATCTGCTTGGAAGAAGAAGCCATAAACAAAAGGTTATGAATGCGCCTCTAATCCCAAGATGGTTAACACATTGGATCTGGCTTTCATCCTGGATACTCAGAAAGCTGAAAAAAAAAAAAAAACAATCTGAGTAAGCTACGCTGAAGTTAAAAACAACGGACCTTTAGTAACTAACCTCTCATACGCATCTGTTCTTCTCTGCTGCCAACCGACAACGTGATTAAGCTTCAAGTAGCTCAGGAGAGCAAAGAAATGTGCCGTCTGCTGACAGCCGCTGACAGTTGTGTTTTGGGGAGGTCTGGCTCACAAAGCAGGATTATGCAGTTAGCTGAATAACTGTTAAGCCTGGGAGCCCCCCCCCCACCCCCTCCCGAATCTGCAACATTAAAAAACCTTTTCCTGGGCACGAGGACACACAGGGCGATTGGTTTCTGCTTCTGCAAACACGCCGAGGACGAAGGAAGCGGTCGACACGAGCGACGATAACCAGAACCAGAACGGGCCAGCTGAGCAGAGAGAAACAACCAAAGAGACAACCTAAGGAATATTGTTACACTGATACGGTCTTTACTAATGACGAACAGATTTGTGGGAGGCACATTGAAAAAAAAAAAAGCAACAATAGTGACCTCCGCTTCACACCAAAGTCGTTGCCAAATTGGACCGAACAGCACGCAGCTTATCATTTCAATCAAACACATCTTTGGCTCGCGGTGTTAGCAGTTGCGCTTGGAGCACAGACAGCCGTGATTTAGGCGCACTTTCTGGAACAAAAGCCCTGCACAACCTCTCGCTTTCTTATATTGAGCCAAGCACACACATAACTCTGCAAATGTAAACATGTATTTTAAGAATTGGAAGTGGCTAAATCCATTCACCACGTTTCACCAAACGTGACGATCTTCCACATGGAAAAAAACATCCAAACAGAGAGACGGCGACATGGTGCTTCTCCCGCGCCGCGTGCTCTCTGGTGGCTCCCAGTTCTGTACAGGTCTCTGCAGTAAGTCCAACGCATCTTTGATAGCATCTGTGATAGCATCTTTGATAGCATCTTTGATAGCATCTTTGGTATTTTTGGGGAATAGGCTTGTCGGTTCGCTCGCAGAGTTTGATGACGAGATCGATGGAAGTCTCCAAGTGGTTCAACATGGTGCAGACGGCTGATTACTTTTAGCTCTGCATAAACACTTGAGAGGCGGGGGGTCGGCAGCGAGTCCGTCTCAGTCCAATTGCAACTACATACTGTATACACGTTCAGAGCTCATTGATTGACGGCTTAGAACTTGCTTTTTTTTATTTCTGAAAACCCAAGTGTGCTGTGTTCTTGAAGAAATAAGTGATATGTAATAAAAGGTAAAACGTGGGGGGGGGGTGGCTTTTATTTTCCAATGCACGGAAGAATCACCTCCACAGTTAATTCTCAGCTTGGTTTCAGGGGGTTATTTGCATTTCTTGGTTAAGACCGGTGACATCATGTTATCTCTGCTGGTTGTCTGGCAACAACTCCATAGATTTAAGAACTGCATGCGTCTGTAATGGAAGGCTTTCCTATTTATTTGGCACACTGATGAGATTGGAATTGTCCAAAAGATTCCATTAATTAAAATGTTTAGTGAGAATTAAAAGATCCTTTCTAAAAGCTATCCATGGTCACAACCCTTGTATTGGCCCCGTGAAGGAAGCGCACATGTTCATTGTAAGCTAAGCTATCAAACTGACGCTAATCTGACTTCAGCACGTCCAGAGATCAAATAAAACTAAAACTGAAGTATATAAGAATTTATGCAAATGTGTGTCCCGAGGGCTGAGTGTACAAGCAACAGCTTTTACATTAATGTGACAGCAGTGACTTAATGTTCCGGGATGGTCAGACACACTGATGCTCCAGAGAGCCTAATGAAGGCCATATTTCTCTTTGGCATCAGAGCCGTTGCCGACTTGAATCACGCCGGGTTCCCTTTGAACTGCATCTCAGTCATGCCAAGGCACAATTGCACTGGTAGACGACGCCAAATTTCCATTCAACTTTCCAACTTTAGATCATTAATCTGCCTCTTTGGCACTTCAATGAGACTACCCCACTTACCATCAGAGGGCTGATGGGAAGTCATCAGCTCACACCGTGCAGGTGAAATGAAATGCACCCAGGGCACATCGTCCTGGCTCTTAGCCGAAACCCTTTTTTTCTCTTTCTTAAATAAACATGGTGGGAAACAACTGTGGCCGCGGCCAATAAACATAAACCAACATAATTATGTTAAGAATGTGTTTGGGATTTGAGGATCAAACAGGATGTCACTGAGTGCTTGTACCGCAGCCAGCAGTTTGTCAAGTGATGCAGAGATAAGACCATTCGAATTCGACATTTGGAAAGACTTCTCGGAGGAGTTTTTCAACAATCTGGCATTGCTTCAGTCCTCGACACACTCTCGCAGATAAGGAAATACACAAATAGATTCGCTATGAATCAAGATAAGTTTGAAATCATTTCCCTTCATAAGTTGCATGATTTCGTTTCCGAAGTAATCTCGACAGCCTGTCTATCATTTATATAACATATAATATGTCTTAAAGGAGCCCTGCAGGAGCAGCTTGTCAAGTTTAACTCCCTTAATAAATGATCTGACTTTCAGTTTTGGTTCATATAAAAGGTGACTGACATCTCTCCGACTTTGTTTTGCTGAGAACTACAACAAAAAGGAATGACCTATAGGGAAGAACAAAGTGAACGTTTGAAATGATTTTCGATTGAACCACTTCTTTGAGTCTTTTCAGGTGGCCCCTTCCAATGAAGACGGATTAGCTTCTAACAACTCAATCCGTGGCCTCTGACTGCAGTCCTGCTGTGTCCACAGTGTGAACTGCAATAATCAAAGCCAGTGTCACAGCATAATGGTCCAATTAGGAGGACGGTGGATATTTAGACGGTCCCTTAAATTTACAAAAGGATGATAAAGGGGGGACATCTGCCCAAATGGTCCCAAATAGCTCTTGATTTCTCACGGTATCAAATTTGAAAGTTCACGGAGCTCTTGGATGACAGACTGCCGGAAGCAGACAACTCATACAAACATTAGACAGAGAGAAAATCCATTAAAAAATAAATAAATCACTTGAATCTTCAACAGACCACTGAATAGTTAACAGCCTGCTCATTTTTCTTTTAGAAATATACATATATATTTGGTGCTTTTGCTTCATCTTTCCATGCTTCCCCAAAACCACAACTGTGCCCAGTGTTTCACACAAGTACATCCAGTACAATTCAATCAACGTTGTTGCTCTAAATGATGAAATGGTTACATTTGACATCAGAGGGCACAAACCACACATTTCGCACCATTTGACCTCCACTTGCACAGCATCCGACCCCACGGATCGCTCCTACCTGTAACACGCCGTTACCTCTCCGCTGGACTTCACGCAGGGGTACTTTGTTGTAGAAATGTTATTCTCTGAGCACTCTTCACTGCGGAACAGAAACATGTCAAAGTTTAGTTTACTTCGTCTCGCGCGCGCGTCATTGTGCCGTGACGCACGCTGCGCCACAATTACCCGTGGCTGTCATCCTGCTGTTGGTAGGACCACAGAGAGCCTCCCGAGAAGTACATGCAGGTGACGGCGAGCAGAAGAGGAGTCCTGCGGTGTTTCAGTGTCATCTCATCGGGTGCGGACGCGCGCGTAATGATTACCTCCACCTCGCTGCTCCAACGTCTGGGACTGATGCGGTGGAGCGCAGCGGCAGACCCTCCCACCCAACCTCCTCTGATTCAACTGTCACCTCTGAAATATTACTTTCGCTTCTCCATACATATAAAGATATACTTTTTTTTTCTTTTACAGTTTTATCCTTACATTTGTTTTTGTTTTTAAAGATAAGGAGTTATCTGGCACACACACATATTATTTTTGACCGAGCCTTTCTCTCCTGTGAAACTTACTGACGTTGACGCCATCCTTCAACCCCCCCGCCCCACCCCCTCCCTCCCTCTCCAACACAGGCGCGAGCACGTGGGCACCTGATGACGCACACGCTCACACGCGCACCGACGGACACGCAGACGTACGTTTCAGCAGTGCGCTCTATGTGCGTCATGGCGTCCGCGTCTTTGCTACCACCGCGTGGTGCTTACGGAAATAACTGCTCGATAAGGCATTAGTTAGTAAAAGGGACGAGTCCATCATCAATTCGACACATTTATATTTAACTGTCTCACTCATAAAACCTACGCATGCAAAATGCATGACAGACATAAGTGCATTTAAAGTAATTCATTTAATGTTTCCATATCTGAACGTGTGAGCATACATTATTCATTAATTGATTTAATAAGATTTCATAAAATATTAAAAGGGGCTTAAATTCAGCCACAAGTTTAGCAAACTTCATGAAAGTGCAATTTGAAATAGATTTATTGAACAGAATCTGATGCTTTAAAAATAGATAAACTCAATATTTAGAAATATTTCTGAACAACAAGGTTTACTATTCAGCATTATTACAATAAAGAAAACTAAACTGTCAATGATGAAGTGTTATATTGCTTATATATGCCAAGACCACTGCTCCTCCATCAAAATATAATATCTTAATTTGTGCCTTTATAAATGAAAATGCAAAAATGCAAAAATGCAGCTAAAACAAATTGTGTTCAAAAAGAACACAGCACGAACAAAATTCTACCTTTCATGCTCCACTCAGCCTCACCTCACTCACTCATTCTTTGGGTCATGTGATTTAGAGGGAGTTGATGACACGGGTGACTTTCATTCCCAAGGACTTTGACCTCTGTGTGACCTCTGCCGGCAGGCCCGAAGGGAGGCCACGCACTGTTCGCCAGCATCTGCAGTGTGTTGCAGTACAGGGAGTGAAGGGGGCTACCTGGGAGCCTGTAAAGGAAATCCCAGTGAAACAGGAGGACTATGGTAGCTTTTTCAATCTTTAAATCCACTCAGGTATGTTTTGTCTTTTTTCAGACTGTCACATTAGTCAGAATGTCTGTCCAGAATGTCTGTTTAATTTCAATTGAAAGGGGCAATGGTGCCTTTTACAATATCACTGAGCAGACAAACCTTTGGCCGGCTTCAAAGGGCCTGCTCGAGCATGACCACTTCAGTTCAAGGGAAAGCTGTGGTCCACCTGCTTCGTCGCAGCGGAGCTCACCGTGCAGTTCGACATGCGGCCACTTGATGGCCCTTTCAACCAAGGGATCCCACCCTCGCCCCTCTTTCGACCACTATCGTCATCATTTTGCCCACAAAATGGATGACAGCTTTTAGAAATGCCAGGGTGCGTCACGACTCTGAGGTGCACACGCTGGGCCGTTCATGTTCCACCTGTTCGGATGCCTCGGCGGGCCCGAGAGGCGTGAGAGTGATCGCGTCTTGGAACAGCGCAAGCAGCCGATTTCGTGTTGCAGCCTGACAACCCCCCCGAAGCTGCAGGCCCTAATAACCCGACCAGAGGATGTTTGGCAACATCCTCAGAGACGGGAAATAATTATCCGTGACTCTTTTGCTTTGCCATCAATTTTTCCAGAAAAACAACGTGCAACGACAGGGGAAGCACCATATTCTGTTGACTTTATTTATTTATATCTCTTTCAATTTCACAATTACTTTTCTTGTGTTGGCTTGTTTTCTCTAATCTGCCCCCCCCCCCCTCCCTCCCTCTTTGTTTGTTTCCATATTCCGATTTTATACATTTTGAGATAATCTCACTGTAGATTTCCAGTTCCGGATCAGTTGTGCTGGTCTAAGCTGTGTTTTTCCTAACGAGGGAGGATTGTTTACAGCACAGCGTGGTTGTTTTATTGTCCCTCTTAAGAGGAAAAGATAGGTCAAATGATTTTTCTTGAACTTGAAAACCAAATGGACCTGGTTTGGTCCTTCGGTAATACAAACGTCTCGAAACAAACAAGTGAGGCGGGGCTGCAGCAGTGGACTACACACACGCTGCTTATCCTCCACAAATGCTCTCAAAACATGGGATGGCAGGGGACGGCATGGCAGGGCACGGGCGGCCTTCTCCCTCTGTCTTCCTCTCCTCTCCCCCCCCCCCCGTGCAGCACTGCAGTGCCTCTCTGCACATGCCCAGACCGACTGGGGGAGAGACACAGCGAGTTTGAGCTCACTAGAAATACAGACACATGCATGTGCTCACAGGAGCCGTGTTACGGTGCATAGTGAACAAAAAGTCTTATTTGACTGGATGTCAAAGATGGAAATGAGACCTTCGACATTTAGAAAAGTCAACGGCGGGGACGCGGTTTCGCTGTGGCAGGAGTCTCTAACCTGTGTCTTCTTCTTTTCCACCTCAGATTTATTTTGTCTCAAGGTCACACTGCCTCCCACGAGCCGTTCATGCAAACTGTTAAACAGCGTTAATTTACCGCCTCACACTAACGCCTTTTGCTGTCTGTTTAATTCATTACAGTGTGTCATTTGTACTACAATGCTTTCGTTTGATACAGTGTTTAACTTGCACACTCTCTTTTACTGAGTATCTAGTCGCTCAGCTTAAATCCCAGCAACATTTAGTCCATACCCGTTATAATAACGCCATTGCAAATGCATTGCATTAAACCATTGCTCATTGAATGAGAGAATACATTTTTGCCAGTTGTCTAATTTTCAGATTTCGAGAGTAATCTTGATGGTTGCATATTTTGCTCTATTCTGCCTCTTTGCCATGGCAATAGACCGTTATTCATTTTGATTGTAGAAACAGAAATAGACCAATGATGCAGCCAGGGAGGATACAACAATGTGATTCACACTCACCAAAAGACTTAGCAGAACAAATTACATTAAAAAGAGCTCAAGTGGTTAAAAGGTTAAACTTAATAAAGGAGACATGTGATTGGTTGGAAGGGGATATTTTTTTTTCTCACTATTTCAAGATGTTTTTGCTGCATCCAACAGAATGAAGTGGAGGTCAAGTGGTGGAGACTTAAAGTCTTAAAATAACCTTCAAAGGCACAAAGAAGCCGTTTCTGGTTGCTGTTCGTGTTTCTCCATTAACGTTTTCCTTTTGGAGGGTTTCCAATATTATGGAGGAAGCCAATCAGAAAGAGAAGCACGGCGGAGCCATCGTCACTTTGGCTCTCGCTCCTCCCCTGTTGCGGCAGCAGGTCACTACAAAGTTCCCTTCCTGTTATCTCAGTGAGATACACGTCCCTGTGACTCCGTCTCTCGTCGCGTGCTGTACTTCAAAGGACGTACATGCATGTGAGGAAGAGGACAAATGGTGAAAAAAAAAGTCCCTTTGCATGGTAAAAAAAAAGTGTTTTACTTAAACTCCAAATTTGGACTAAGCGGATATAAGGAACTTTGCCTCCCCTATCAATCATTACAGAAGAAAACTGTAACAAGGTGAGATTGTAATTTGCTTCTACTATATTACATGTCACTGCATATGTTCCCTGGGCGGAGTGATCAATAAATCAACCTCAGTGCGGTGTCCTTGGGATGGCCACATCTCACTGCCCCTCCCTGTCATTGTGTCTCTCCTTCTCATTTTTACTGCCTTTGATACACACGCACACACGCACACACGAGCAGACACACACACACACATACAGCCCACTTTGTCCCTCCTTATATTCACCCGTCCTCATCGTGCTCCTCCCAGATCCAGAAACTTGTTGATGAAGAAATGTCTGGATCAGTTTCCATTGCCCTCTTCGACAAAAATGTGTGTGTGTGTGTGTGAGGGTGTGTGTAGCAGAAACAAGTTAGAAAACAAGAGAAAAGTGGACATTGCTGATTGACTTAAACCCCTACAAACAGACAATAATGTGTGATGTGGTTGCACTGAGATGCAGAAACTAGGGATTATTTCTGTGTTAATAACATTTCATACATACCAATACATAACGACACATTAGCATTTCACGTACATATATTAAAAAGCGTTTGGTCCCGTCCCTTCTCCAGTCACAACTTTTACTTAAGATGGTAGCCAATTAGCTTCCTCCCCCTCTTGAGATAATAGCTCTTCTGCACTGTGGTGGTGATCAGGACGAGCACAGGTCTGCTAATACGGCTCATCATCCTTTAAATGAGTTCTGAAGCATTAGCTGGAATTGGTCCACCAGCCCGTTCATTTGCCGATCGGGTATCAGCAGATCTATGGGCTGTTTTTCGGCTACACTGCACCAGTACACGGAGCCATGCTGTTTAGCTCCGGGAGCCATTATCAAACCCATTCGTCTCCCTTGGCTGTCGCGGGGATAGCGACACAGTGTGCAGCAGGAACAGGCGCCGTCGATCTTCCACTCCGGCAGTCCTGCCTCGAAAGATTAAACCGTGGAGGCTCCGTGTGATCTGAGCTAACAAAGGCCTTTGTTTTGCTGTCCAACCCAGTGTTGGGGAGGTCCGAGCAGCTACAGGTGAGTGTGTTCACCTTTCACTGGTATTTCTGTTAACCTGTAATCACATCATAGGTCACATAACGTTAATCTTTTGTATACAGGCATTTTAACAGTTAACTCTTCTTTTGAACATTGGTTGTACTTCTACATTGTTGGTGTTGCTAGGCCCCATTTTTGTAGGCTTTATGTATAATCCTTTTCATTTTTTAATTTTAATTTTATTTCAATTTCTCACGATTGTCCTGTTTGAATACCAATATGTAGATCATTAATAAAGTGGCTTTTATAAATTTGACAAAGGTGAAAGAAATATAGGAATATACTGTACTGTATATATATATATATTTAGATATTTTTTTTAACTTGAGCCAGATGTTGTCATTAAAAAGGGAAAAGACATATACTATAGAGCTGATAAAACAATGTTTATCATATTTTATAAGACCCTGGGATTTATAAAAGCAGCTGTTAGTATATCTTTGGTTTCCCTAATGGCGGTGCTGTACCATGATATATACACACGACATAGGTGCACCTTCACATTAGTCTTCATGAAGTACTTGCTGCTTCATCTCTTTTTGTACGAGAGATGTTAACAAAATGAAACCATCATTGGTCTGATTTTATAGAAAGCTTAAAATCTCATCAGTAACTGGCAGCTTTTGTCAGCGACACTTCCAAACACCATATAATACAATTACTGCCAAAACCCCCTGTGACAGGTTTGCACTTTAGGTCCGCTGAGTCAGATCTTTCCCCATTAGACATCGGCCTCTCTGTCCAACATTATGCATAGCCTTTCCTCGCATGGGCTAATTAAAACACCCTCCGTCCTTCAGCTCATGCAGACTACTGCCACGCCGGCCAGATGGCGCATCTCAGAGATCATTAAAGGATCGTACACTAATTGTTTTTCATGTCGTCTGTTTGAAGGTGCCAATCACTAACGCCACGCCAGTGCTCTCCTTCTAATGGATTTACCCGTCACAAATGTCATAATTAGTTAGTCGCATTTTTAAATGTCAGTGCGGCGGGGAAGGAAAACAGAAAGTCAAGCCGACCACGTGGGCGGCGGCCACAGCTCGACGTGTCCGTGGGTCTCACGCCGCGTGCCTCTCCGTCCAGCTCTTCACAGCCTTCGGACGCGTCCAATCAGTGAGAAGCTGCTTGGAATTCAAGTAGGGAGTCAAGTGCAGAGCCTCCCTTCTCCCTCAGCTACGACGGCGTGCTGTTTTGATGTCGCAGTGAAAATTCAAAAGCTGTGATGGGCAAACTTTATTGTTTCATCCGACCAGATAAACACACACACACACACACACACACACCTCCATGCTGATAAGGTTATGGTCTGTTCCAGAAAATCTCTGGCATCTGCACAAGGCGCTGATGTTTGAAGCACAGAGAAGAAAGCTGACCACGTGATCACCTCTAATGTGCAGCTTTAATGCGTCCTAGTGAGGAACGGGATGAGAACCAAGAAGGCAAACGAGTGCACACGGATTTCCCTTCTTTTCCCATTTTATGACTACCTTTTTAACACTTGAATCTTACTCAAAGCAACTAGCTAATTCATACAGTATGTGTGTAAAGATACGCATTTACAGTAGCATTCTATATCAACCCCCCCATCACACGTCATGTAACAGTCACAACAGTTTGAGGCCTCGAGGCCTTTGAATAAAGCACCCGACAGTTAACGTGCGGGTCAAAGCTGGGAGATACAGCATCAATATGGATACGTCTCATGCAGCCTCCTTTCTTGTCCACTTTGCTCACTCTGTCTCACCTCAGCCACGTGGTCATCTCACTATCTCTATCTCTCTCACATATACTGTGCACACACAGACACACACACATGACCTGTAGGGTGTGATTGCGTAACACGGGCGCTCGCGGCTGCTGGTTTATTATTTATTAATGCTTCTTTCAGGAGCATAATTTGCTCTACTCTGTCTGGGACAGTAATAATTCAGGTGATATGCTTAAAAAAGTGAGATGAGACCAAGAAATGGATCTGACTGAATTTTGGAGCGAGTAGCACATCATTGGGTCATTTATTAACCCAGATGTATTAAGAGTGAAGGTCGCACAAAAACCAAAACATGCTGAACATGTGAGGTTCAGCTTGTACATTGTATGATTGATGATACTTCTGCATGTGTTGCGCGGCTTAAATGCACCGACCACTGAGCAATCACAAACTACCGTCGCCATGGAGACGGCCCTGGGCTTTGGATGTTCTAGGCCCCGTGGAGAGTTGATGAGCCAACGCTGTCGGTCAACTGGAGGGCTGCAAACTAAACAAAAATGAAACATGTGAATTGTTCCAAGCACCTGCACATTTCATCTTGCTAATTAAATCACGCAAGGATGCATGCTCAAGGACAGAGGATGGTGGTGAAATTCATGACATGAATGAGAGGAAAAAGAGAGGGATGCGCACGATCGACACAAAATGATCTTCTCAATTCTTCATGTATATCAAACGCCCTGTTGAAGATAAGTGCAACAACGGTGCTTTGGTGCAGCATGTTGCACAAACTGCACGCGACTTGATTTCGACTGATACACAACGTCGCCGTGAATCGAACAATAACAGATGAATGCATGAAGGATTTTCACCAGGTCAGCAAAAAAAAACCTCTTTTCAGAATTCAATCTGGTCTCATGAGTTGACTTATTGCGTGGATGGACTGAGGCCACATGCCCTCTTCATGGTTCCATGGGTGAGTGATGTGTGAAGTGCAGGAGTTTATGGGCCAGAGCATTCAGCCTGAGGGGGGTTTCTCTTTCTCTAGTTTGGGGCATTTTCTACAACGCGTTAAAACTGTTTGCTTGATTCATAATAATAATACAAAATATATAATCTATTGTAAAATCTATTCCAAAATACAAAATTAAGGATGGATTTGAGAGATGGAGTTGTAATTTAACTTATTTCAAAACTTATAATTTCTAAAGTGTGAGTGAGAAAACAACAGTTAACAGCAAAATACTCCTCTGAATAATGAAAATACTGAAAAAGTGTTTTTACTGTATATCAATGTCGATTTTAGTTTTCTCAAAAGGCTGGTTTTAATGAATTCAGGACCTGGTTTGCCCTTTTTCACTTTTCTTGGGCAATAAAGTTATGCACTCAGCACCTGACATGCAGCACAGTAGTTGTAACGTTAACCTGGCATGAGATCCGTAGGAAGTACAACCAGCGTTGGCCGCTTCAAATGTCATCGCTGCAGGGCTCAGCGTGACAGAAACACCGCTCAGAGCAACATCAGCCTGACAACTTGAGTGGCTCTGCGTTGTGACCGCGGCCCAATGTGTGGCTCAACGTGTGCGGCGCCATTACCAAGCGGAGAGTAGTTTTCAGCTGTCAAATAGACTTGCTCAACAGCTCGCTTGCCATCCACCTGCGGATGAATCCACAGCCGGTGACCGCTGATTCTCTGCATGGCAGGGAACATAGAAACGGAGGCTGTGAGT
Source organism: Pungitius pungitius (assembly GCF_949316345.1). Taxonomy (NCBI): domain Eukaryota; kingdom Metazoa; phylum Chordata; class Actinopteri; order Perciformes; family Gasterosteidae; genus Pungitius; species Pungitius pungitius. Next base: position 4,510,067 of record NC_084917.1, on the reverse strand, counting down.
ACGTGTGTATCTGTCCTAAATAACACACAACCACAGCAAGGTTTTCAAGCTAAAGTCAGAAGTGTTCATGTAGCAGAAAATGATCCGGGGGGGGGGGGGGGGGGGGGCTTGTGATTTCATCCAACAGTCAGTCAAGTCAATCAGGGACCCCGAATTGATCTGTGTCTGGAGATTCACTGAGGGCTTATTATGAGGATTTCACTGGTGGAAGATTGTAGATACGGACCAATCCCACTAGAATTATACAAATAGGACAAATGAAGTACACTGAGCTAAATATGAATTATGTCTTGCCTACTGTTTGACATCTAAGGCATTTTCCTAAATTTGCAAATGAAATGAGTCAAGGAATCTGCTATAAGGAAATTAATCTAGCAATCTAGCCATGTGATCCACACTCTCAAAAGACTTATGTCAGGGGGGGGGACGCGGTCGAGGGCAAGGAGGGAGGACTCAGATGCGGAGTTTGAAAAATAAAAGACTTTAATTGTCAAAACTCAAAATCAAAATCGCTCCAACCAAAAAAGGGAGGAAGGAGGAGAAAACAAAACAGACAAAAACAGGGACCTGGACTTGAAAACACGAAACAGACTTGACTTACTTGACACATGAACGCTGACATGTAATGACGCCACACCAGACAAGAGACTCACAGGGCTTAAATACACAAGGGAGGTGCAGGTGATTGAACACAGGTGGAAACGATCAGGCACGGCAGACAATTACAGGGGAAGACAGGACAAGGCAGGAAGTGAAGTTACCCAGGAACACCAGAGACATGAAAACTACAAAATAAGACAAGAAGCAGACCCAAACCCTGACACTTAACACAAACATCACTTCCACCTTCTCAGACAATTGTAGCGGTATATTGGAGTATTGATTGAAGTTAATAAGGAAATATGCAAGGGCAAAACACACCGTTTTCTGCAGAGGTTACGCTCAAGGCGTCTTTGCATGGGGATTCAAACAAATCAACTGGACAACATTAACCAGTAAAATATTTGGTGAACAGCAGCATTTTTTGCCAGAGATGTATAAAAACGGTATAGAAGGAAAGGCAAAATAACCAATCCAGACATACCTCTATTTAAGGATTTTTAACATCCCTCCCCATCTGGATAGGGTTAACTGATGCAGAAAATTGAAAACCATTAGATCCTCTACGCGGAGTAAACACTCTAAATTTGGATTCACCATCACCTGCCTCTTGGTTCTCTGTTAGCTGTGAACGTCTTCGACCTCTTTGCACTGTTTTTCTTTGCTTCTTCCTAAACCTTTCTTACATTCTGCTACACAGACCTGAGCCGTCTTGAGTTGTTCACTTCACGCTGCACATTTTTGTGTTTTTCTGTTGCAAAAAAAAAAATCCTCTTGAGGAAAACGAAGGCTTCAACTAAGAGTTTTACACGTGTTCTTGTCACCTCTTTCTAGGACCCGAAAAATCAACAAAGAGAAGAAGAGGGTGATTGTCGGTGATTGAAGTGGAGCGGGTTGAAATGTGCAGGATTCTCACAGAGGTCAGTCCTCAGTGGATGAAAAGTGCCGTATGCTGGCTTCACGTGAAGCGCATGTTGAATAGAAATAGTTTATAAAAGAACGAGCCAATACATCACGAATACATCATTTTATTCATTATTATAGTAAAAAAGAATGTTTCCTTTTTAACAACATAGAAGTAAGGATCTCCAATACATGAAATCATTAACATGTCTTTTGATAATCACTTTGTTCATTCGAGGTTTGGCCAGTTGTGTGTGTGTGTGTGTATGTGTGTGTGTGTGTCGACCCATCGGTTCCCCCCTCGTCAATAAAACCCGCTGGATGTCGCAAACCGCTGAACCAGAAATAGCTTTCCGCCACCGTCAGGATGAGAAACTTTCCAGAGGCTCGTGAGGCCCGTAGAGAATACACAAAAACACTCACAAACTCACAAACAGCCAGTATAGGAACAGAGAAAGAAAGCTCACCTGGCCTTTTGGTTTTTGTAAATCAATATGAAAAATGGGCCGTGCAATATGTTTCCTTCCCACCAGTGTTTCCCCCCCCCCCCCCCCCCCCTTCGGTCTTATCGCCTCGCCCAGTCGCGAGCAAACACCTGATTAATGGCGGGCCTCGAGTCAGCTACGTAAATCCTCGCGGCACGCTCGGGTGCACATGAATGGACGGGCTGTGAGTGAGATGACAGCGAGCTCGGGGTGGGGAGGGGGGGGGGATCCAAAGAAGCTCCCTCGTCTCCTTCCTAATGAAATTTCCCAATTATTAAAACTTTACAAAAACGTGAAAAAGCTCGTTTGTCTGGAGCCCGTGTGGTGACCTTGCCGACTGACTGCGTAACAGCCACATGGCCGCTCAGTGTGCCCGGTATCACTCAAGGCTGATCATCGGTGCCCCCGGGTTGGCCGCTTTCACACCATCTGTACACGTCCGCTTATTCTGTGATGTAACGCTTCCTCCTGATGACACGGGAAACCATTTGATTATCGCAAAGCTTCTGTCAGAGCATCAACGTCTCGGAGGGGCGAGATATAGTCAGAAATCTTACGAATACATAAAATGCTGCTATGTGGCAGCAAGATTCCAGCAGAATACACTGATATTTTAATATTGTTTCTGTATAAAATATGTCATGGTATATTCAGAAAATATGCATTATAAATGTGTGTAAATTGACAAAAAATACTCAAAGTCTCTATAATGCCAGATTACATTGGGGTTGCGTATGACAGCTGTCGTGCAAGTAGCAGAGTAAAACTGCACAATATGACTTGTGAATGCAACAGATGGAAAAATAATAATCTGTTAACCCCGGAAGTCAAAAGATTTGTTTACAAGCTGCACCGGAAGTTAAAAAAAAAGAAGCAGGAGTTATTGTATCCAAAACAAAAAAAATGACTATTTAGGTATTTTCTGATTCAAATATTGTTTTACATTAGATTTGATTGTAAAACCAACATCTGGGCAACATTGAGGTCCATAAGACAACTGTACATCGAGCTGTAGACCACAGTTCCTCTGGTGTGTGTCTCCTAGCAGCTTTTTAGACTCTGAATTAAAGACAAAGTGACGCAGAGGAAACGGCAGCAGCAGCAGCAGCAGAACCATAATGGAATTACATCGGATCCCTTTCACATTTTATTTGGGGAAAAAAACAAAAGCTTATGTCGTCTAACAGACGGTTCAGGATTCCACAGCTTAGACTTAACAGGCTGCAGAGGTCATTCACTTCCCAAATCCATTAAATTACAAATGCATGTTTGGTACGTCTGAATGTGTCTGACGCACCGACCGGAACCGCCCCGAGCAACCAGTCCACATCCTCATTCGGGGGGGATGCACAGAAGAGAGAACAAAGGGGTAAATCATAATATTATCATTAATATGGTTACGAAAACTACAACAAAACAAAAAAAAAATCAATTCATATTTTTTATTTATATATTTATATATTTATATTTATATTTATAGATTTTGTTTAATCTGTTTGGGTTTAGCGATGACAGGATTATTTACTGTTACGCAGGAGGCATTAGGTGTCACATGTCCATGGGGTCTGGGATAGGGTTCTACATCACAGGGACTCCTCTTACATCCTTTTGCCCTCCAACTGACCAGATTACAGCTTACTTTCGGTGATGACCGACTGATAGCGTCCCTCCAGGCACACGCGGTGTGTTCGTGCAAGCCCACGGCGGCCATCTGCAGCTGATGCATTCGCGGGCAATAAAGGAACATCATCTGCCAACGTGATGACACTGCTAAACGAGGTGAGTGTGATCAGCACACACTCTTGTGGGACACAACAAGGCCTGTAGATTATGGTCACTGGGACGCCGCTTTGGCCCGTTTCAAATACTCTTTGCAAACCTCAAAGTACGAGGAGAGAGGGGGGGAAATGGGTTTGGGTGATAAGAGGAGTGATACATGAGACTGAACATTCACACATTTTAAAATTAAATTAATGGTCGAACCCCCCAAATGTGAGGTTTGTCAGAACAGATTTCTTTCCGGCTCAAAAACAATGCAGACGACATTCCCTCAGATCAAATCAGATTGAATCCAACAATGTTGCACTATAGTTCTGTATTCGTGTAAGCAGTTCTCACAAAGAGAAGATTTATCACAACAGTCCTTAAGCGGCGGGCCGTGACCTGACGTGGATCAGTGGGAGGATGCCGGGTCTCACCTCACCGGGTGCCCCCCCCCCCCCCTCCCCCCTTTTCGCCTGTTCATATCGCAGGCTGGCGTTTCTGGGAAAGCATTAACCACCCTGACTCGCTGAGACAGATCGACGCCCTGAGAGGTCGGCCAAGGGGGGGTGTCGTGTTGTGTGTCGTCCTTGATGTAGTCACGAGACGATCTGCCGATGGAGACCCCCTCGCAGAGGAACCCACCCCCACGCTGCACGGGAACAAAGCCCCGAGTTGGATATTGACAGAATAATGACAGATAAAAATGAATAATTGTGTGGCTTCCAGATCCCAAATCTGCCGAGGAGGATGTCTAAATCGCATTTGCGCCGGCAAATGAAGATAAATGAAGATTAGGGAGACCCAAGAATGAACTTTTTAAGTAGATTTAATGCCCTCCCACAGTTACCGTATCGCTTCTAACACCCTTCTCTGCAGTTAATCGGCAGGTGGTACAGCCATCATCTCCAGATCGTGAAGCTCAATTGGATTGAGGGAAACCTGTGGTGCACTGTGCCTTCCTAATCAATTTAGTCCCCTAATAGGTGTGTACCGATACTTTACATTGTGCAGAAATTGGCGGAATTTAATCTTGTGGTTGATGTTGTTGTGTAGGATTACACCCAAGAACAAATCCGCGTTTCATGTCATTTGACCTCACATTCACCCTCGAGCCGTTCACAATCATCGCGTTTTCTCCCCCTCTTCACTTTTCCGTTTTTCCTCCCCAAAAAATGTGTGTGTTTGTGTTGTACAGGAGAGAAAGAGGGTGAGTAACAAGATAACAAGAAGCCTCTAACCTCCACCGTGAGGTCCGGCACTCACATCTGAGGTTAAATGCGTCGTGACGGCGAGGTGCTCGGCAAAGGTCAAAGCAACGCGCGGCACATCTGAGTACCGCACGCAAGTGACACAGAGGAGGAAAACCAAAAAGAAGTACCGCTTGACAGAGGAAACGTCTCGAGTCCTCTCAAAGACGGAGAAAAATAACATTTTAAGCCAAACCACGTTGGGTGTGTTGCTTGAACTCTTTAACTAACCCGTTAACTACCTGTTGCAACATGACAAGCGAACCTTCAGCATCAGGAACCCATTGTTTTTTTTGGAGTTTGGGGTTTTTCTTGGATTTTGAACATCACCATCTTGGCTTTTTCCGGTGAATGGAAGTGACCATGTTTGGACTCAAGAAAGGTGACGTGGAGACGCGGCGTACAGCTCCGGGAGATACCTTTCAATCACAGGTAACCTGCTCAAAGCAGACCACACTTTATAGTCTATTTTTACACTAAATGGAACCATCATTTCCAAATGAAGATCAAGTTGAATCGAAGAAGCCTGGTTGAAGAATTATTGATTGGGACCATAAACTCATGTTTTTAGGTTTTCTGTGGTCAGGAGAAGTGAGAAAAAGAGTCTTTTGACACAGACTACTTTTTAAAACCAGAGAAGTCTCCCCCTGCTGGCCAGTGAAGAGAAGGCAAGTTCGACATCGGCTTAATTCTTCAGAACCGGAGGCTGCTGCATAGTGGAGATACTACGCAAAAGGCTGCCCCCGGCTTTCTGACGAGTGGGGATGAGCTCACGTTGAACGAGTATTACACCTGTAGTGTTCATGACATTTAAACATATATTTATTCATATCACAGTTTATGGTGCGTATTAAGCTCTGTATTAAGCTAACGACAGGGTGAACCGTATTTAGAAATGGAATTTGTATTCCCACATAGTTCACAGGTTTCAAAAGGTCATAAACCTGATCGGCTGCTGTGCGTGTGTGTTTGTGTGTGTGTGTGTGTGTGTGTGTGTGTGTGTGTGTGTGTGTGTGTGTGAGATCTGGAGGCAAATGAGGAGGTCTTGTGCAGACAAAGCAGCAAAGGAAGCCTGCTCTTGCATTCTAATCAGTCCCCTGTTTTTTGCTCTCAGGAAGCTCTTGGCCAAAAGGCCAGGACATTTATGCATCGTGTCAATACCTGCAGAGATATCGAGTGAACACACACACACACACACACTGACAAAGCAATACGAGTCCTACTCAGGACAGAGAGGAAAAGTTGGATGTGGAAGGAGGCGGTTGACCGTGGGACAAACCAGAAATGAGGGAAACATTCTACATTCATGTCTAGTCACCTTGTGGGTTCTTCTCTCCCGGTGAGAGTGACCTTACGTGACCCCCCCCCCCCCCCCCCCCCCCCGAAGACATGCGCTGAGTTCTGCAGTGTTAAAAATGCCTAGAGGCAATTGTTTGAAATGAATTGCGACGGCGGGGAGGAAGTTCCTGATTCTGCTTGTTTGAAAGGTGACAAATGTTGCCGTGCATGAACTAATAAATTGCATTTACACGGATGGAGGAGAGAACAATAGCTCATCAAGCCCCCGAAAATTGGTACATAATATACACGTTATCAGCATTTATTCCACAGATTCATTGAAATGTTTCTGAATTGGAAAGTAATACATTTTGGAAATCCATTATTTCTCAGGGGAATGCTGTGCACTGTATATTTATTACACACTGAGGGTATGGCGTCGGTTACCTAGCAGCCATACAGTGCTACATGTTAAATTATTAAATGTTTTGATATGCAATCTTAAATAATTTAATCTACAATATGGGATAACGTCAGTCTAAAGAACAAGCTAATTCAGTAGGAGGTCTTTTCATGGTCACACCAAGGTGAAAGTGCACCTACAGAAATGCACGGATGGCAGATCGTCGACACTGATAACACATTTCTGTATACAGGACAAACATGTGACGACCAAGTCTTCACATCCTACATAATGATTTGAACGTTGTCCACAATTATATAATTGCCCCTCAAACGCCTGTCAACTGTCAGTTTCTTCTGGATCAGTGAGGGTAAAGTTAAACCTTATTTAAGCCGTATGTCAAAGGAAAATTTGGACCTGGATGCGAACATGGACGTGGACACCGGCTTGAAAAGATGCAATTAGTTTGAAATCGTTAATTGTTGTAATGCTAATTGATTTTTAGTCCCGGGCACAGCCGTCGGTGCTTCTGTTGCCTGAGATGCTTCTGCCGATTCCAGGTTGCTTCACGTTGCAGGAACAGGTGCTGCGAGAACAGCACGGACTGTTTGCTCGTGCATAATGATCGGGGATACTGTCAGGCGGCCAAGTGGTCGCACACAAACCCCCCCCCCCCCCCGAGGAGAATTCTAACAGAAGTCTTCCGACAAAGAGATAATAATGATGCAAATATATGTGCTGTGCTTAGTGTACTGGACATTGGCCAGAGGGCATCCCGAATCACGCTAACAGACGGCATTAAAGGGGACGCGTCGTGCTTTCAGTCTCAAACTCGTAGAACTTGTAATCACAGAGGCCTCCTCTTAAACCCCCCCCCCCACCTCAAAGTGCTCTTATTGAAAAGAAATAAGTTTGCACCTTGGCAGAGGTTGTTCTCAAGATGTGGGACGGCGTGTTCTCATCGGCCCACACGTGGCACATGATGGAGATTTTCTTGAAATAATGTCCGTGCAAACAAAAATAAACTGACTAAGTGTGACTCTGGGTCAGTTTCTTTGTTTTTTTTTTATATTGGGTGTAATGATGTTGGCTGAAGTTCCATTAGCAGTGTTTAAGCATCCTATTCAGGCCGTTCTTTCATCTCAATGAGCTCGACTGCCTCTACAATCAAGCAGAAGTTGAACAGTTTTACCAGCGACATGGAAGACGGACGCTCACGCTTTGTTCCACAGCTTTTGGGTCCACAGCTTTTTTTTCCCCCAAAAAATGTCCACCGAATTCCATCCCGCCATCTTTTAACAGACTCAACAAGCAGCATTCATGAATGAGACTTTAAGTTTCATATTGCAAGTCAAGATTAATAACAAGAAACTCTAATATCTGAACATGGAAAATATTGGTAAATAGATGATATGGCAATAAATAAATTCTATCAACACATTGTCACATCACAATAAATGTCCCCTGAAGACAATCACTCACATTTAACAAAGCATAAATGCCTTGAGGGCATTGTGTGTCCAATATCCAAGCTACGGAATATTATCTCAATTAATCATTTCAAAATAGAAGTTTTAATTTCCGAGATGACGTCTTCAAGTTTCTTTTTGTTTTACCAACATCAAAAAAACTGAAAGATAAAAAGTCCACTGACATATATGAAAAAATAAATCATCAAATCCAGATATAGCAAGGCGCGAAAATATCTAAAATAATTATTTGACTATCAATAAAGAATAATCAAGCAATCATTGGATCTCTATTGACCAGTTAATTCTAAAGCAAAAAAGTTTCTCTTAGTACAGTAAAAAAAATTGTCCATGATTTATTATTATTATTATACATAATCATTATTTTCTTCAATCCTCACCTGTAGCAAAAGATCCATCAAACCACTGCTTCACCTTTGACGTCCACTTTCTCCCCCTGACACATTATAAATAGGCAGAAAACGCCTCAATCTCCTTTGCATCACACAATATTCGACAACAGAATGACACACACAAGTTCTTTTTTTTTAAATGACAATATGTCTTTTATTTTCTATATTTTTAAAGGTTTATTATTTACAAAGAAAAAAACAAACAAAAAAGAAATCAAAAAGATTTTTTGACAAACACTGTTTGTCTGCATATTGTTGTAAGAAAGTTTACATTTAATCTTTCTTTCCTCTGTGTCAAGTAACCAACTGATATTTCTTTTAGTCTAAGCCTTGGAATACATGAATGAGCTGAACGATGAGCGTGTGAGTGGGCTTCAAGAGGCTCTCTCTCTCCACTGCGCACATCATCAGTAAACATATGAAACCTGTGGTCATCCCAAACCAAATGCCACACGTGGTTCGTCCTCACTGGGCACAATTAGTCTCACTTCCTTTTTTTTGGATGTCTTCTTTATTTTTCTCAAACCAAACAAACTTTAAAAAAAAAAAGAACAACAACAAAAAAACAAAAAAAACAACAACATACAAATATATGTGCTGGTTTGTTGAGAGTCTCTATACTGCTAATGTGTAAGCTTGTTAGTTTGCGTTGTACATCACCATTAATGCCCATTTCGGTATGTTAGCTGTGATTGGTGGAAAAAAAAAAAGCACATAGATAGGAAGCTCTCCCTTCCAAAGGCAAGTATCAAAAACAGCACAAAGCAACAGTGCTGCCATCCATCTTGACTGTGTACTAGTTCCTATACACTATGGCATATTCACGATTAAGCGCTTTCTGTTGTATGTGGAACAAAGACCCCCCCCCCCCCCCCTCACCGCCTCTTCAAGGACCTCGTACAGGATCCGGGCAGCACAAAGTCCCGGGGATGCTGCTCACTCGACACCCCCGCCTAGTTGAAAGAATCTGTACCTTTTTTCTTTTTATTGGTAAATCAGAAAGTGCAATTAAAAAAAACAAAAAACAAAGACAACGACTCAGAATGTTTCGCTTTGGCCAGTTTTCATTCCACACATCGGTAATTCAACCCAAAAGTCAGTGCCTAGCTTCAAAGGAAGGTATCAAGTTGCTCCAAATTTGTACAACGTCTCGTCGAGCGTGATATTATTATTCTATTATTGTTTTTTCTCTTTTTAACTGTACACGACCACTTTAAATATTCTACGTAGCTTGTAGCGAGAATGTTAGGAAAAGAAGAGAATTCTGCCTCTAGGAGTTCACACTCTAAGTAGAGACACCAATTGGATAAACCGGAGACATTTGGCCATCATTTCTTACTCCTTTCTTGTCTAAAAACACTGAGACACAGAACACAGATTATAGTGAGAATGAACGCGCGGTTGTGTGCAGGGGGGTGGGGGTGGTGGTGGTGGTGGGGGGGAAACCACCCCCCCCCCCCCCTCGCCCCTCCACCACCTCCCACGTAAACGCACCGCTCACACTCGGAAACAAAAAAATGATGGAACATGGCTATAGTTTTAGGCACAAATACTTAAGAATGTCCATGTGAAAGGTCAATGCTCCTGTTCACACACACACACACACACACACACACACACACAGTTAACGTCTAGGCAGACAGACAATGAACAAAACGTAACATCACATTTAACGTCAACATTTCCGAGATAGTATCTTTTTAAGTATTTGTGACAGTGCATGCTTTCATGACAATGGTGGGTTGACTGCATTGGTACACTATCCACACAATCTGTAGCGAAGGCTAGTCATCTTTTTTTTTTCCTTTTTTTTTTTTCCAAACGCCATTTCAGAAGGGCTTAGTCACTTTGAACTAATGGGACGTTTTGGTGCCACTAAAAGTATGAACTTAAGTCGGTTTTGCGGGAGAGACAGCAGGACGGCCGCGTGCACGGAGACAAAGGGACTGAATGTGCATGCAGGGAAATGGCCTCTTTCACATGAGTCACACAAGACTTTAATTATTGCAAGATTAAAATAATCTTGTTGATAGATTCACTAAATTCTGGCTCGACCTCGCGTCCCTGCCTCAGTTTAGAGTACCTAAGCCCACTTAATGGATTCACAGGAGAAAAAAAACCTTAATGCAAACCAGCATTCCTTTTCTGTGAATGTGTCCCGTCCTGGATCGCTGATATATGACTTCATCCCGAAAACATACCAGTTGTAAAACGCGGCGGCGGGCTCTTCATCTACAGTTCGTGTGATACGACAGCGTACGGTACAGTTTTACTCAAGAAGCAGATTAAGAAAAAAAGAAAAGAAAAAAAGAGTGTGATGAATTTTAAAACCAAAGGAGACCACCAAGAATACATTTTATAAAATGACCAGTCGGACGGTGATGTAATATTCGCTCTTAAAATGATCGTCTGCCGTTTTGGGATAAGGAGGCGGTTAGAAAAGACTTTTGCTTTCAATAGGATGAGTTTAAAATGAAGTGGTGCATTGTGGGTAAATATATGTTCACTACTAGTGCTAGGAATAAAATACACAGAAAAGCCAATCAGCCGTTTCTCCCCATCGAGCCGGGCCAGCTATTGCATTAAGGTTTGTTTATCTCTTATGAAACATATGTGTAAACCTTCTTTGCGTATAGATGATATCCAGGTTCCTGAAGTAAGACATTGTTATGATAGAGAATGCACCACACAGTATCTGTAAATACTAGTTCTACAAAACTATTTACAGCACACATATAGGTAATCTTTATGTCACAGTCTATTGCATAATGGTGATAATCTTTAGTTTATAAATATTATAAATATACACAGAATTTCTAAGCAACATTACGTAACATCTCAGCCATCTGAAATCAGCAATAGAAAAGAATAGCATCCATCCATGTCTTTCTCCCCACTCCGTTCTCCTTGAAAATGAACAAAGAAAGCAGCATTTCTAAGACCGACTCCCTTTGGACCCATAACACTGTCGTGGTGTGCACGTGCGTTGCCGTGGGGATACAGCGGCTCAGCATACTGTCGTTTCCGTCGCTGAGAGCAACGTAACACTTAGTTCCGTTTCTTGGGTCGGTTCCTGAAATGATGAGGGTTCAGGAAACTCTGGTGTGAGATTCAATTTCGTGAGTGTGTGCTTTTTGAGATTATTTGTCAGAGTTGCTTGCATGTATTGCTCCACAGTGGTACCTAAAGCTGCTTAATATGAGAAGGTATATATATATTTTTTTTTTCCTCAATGGTAAAAAAAAAAAGAAAGAAAGTAAAAGTCGGCGGAATTCACAATGCATTCGAGTTTAAAAAAATGAAAGCAAAAATGAAATAAAAAAAATAAATAAACATCATACATTGTATATAATTCTTTATATTTCTCAGAAAGGAAGACTCATGTTTATACTACAGCTTTTAAATTGCCATTGCCAAATATTCTAGTTGGATTTTACACAGTCACGTACTCGCACACACACACACTCTCACACATCCATACACACAGCGGTATATATATATATATGTATATATACACACACATATATATATACACATACATGTATATGTATATATATATATGACGTAAAATAAAAGAGAGATGTATCTGTATAATATACATTCTTAAGTTAAGGGAGACAATTTGTCTAAAATATAATACAAGGGATTGTATGTACAAGGGTTTCTATGAGGTTATCTTAGAAGAAAACTGGAGAGAAACAAAAATGCTGAAGTTCCAAATCTTGATCTCTTTTGTTGTATCTCCATTTTTAAAAATGAATCAAAATTTTAAAAAATGAAAAGGGAAAAATGGGATCATAAATTTGATGCAAAACGCATTTTGTCTTGCTCAGTGTCTGTACTGCTCAGGACAGAATCTCTCCTGGATCCAGGGGATTCCCTGTGCTGGGTTGAGGACGATGATGATGATGCTGTCGCCGCCGCCGCTGCCGCCGCCGCTGCCGCGGCCGAGCGCACCGGGGGCAAAGCTCCTGACGACATCTGGCGGAATAAATTGACCCGCTGCGGCACCGTGGTGCGGATGCCGCTCTGCGGATTCATCCCCTGGACCGCCGCGGCGGCCCCCGCCGGCTGCTGCGCGATGGAGGCCAGGGAGTCTCCCGAGGCCGGGTGCGCCCGCGGCCCCAGAGACGTGTCGTGTGGCAGTGACGGCTGCGAGGCCGACAAATGTCTGACATCTCGGCTCAGGCTTCCCGACTGCAGCGCCTGTGTGCTCTTGTGGACCTCCCCCCGCTGAGGTGAGGGCACCCGCTGTTGCTGGGGCGACGGCTGCTGCGCTCCGGTGACCGCGGCCACGGCCGACGCGGCGGGCGGCTGCTGCTGCTGCTGCTGCTGCTGCTGGGTGGGGAGGGACGGCTGAGCGAGGGGCTGCTGCAGCAGCGACAGCTGGGAGGCCGTGCGCGAGCTGTACTGGAAGCTGCGGTCGGCCAGAGGCGTCTGCACGGGCGGACTGCACATGGCGGCCGTGAAGGAGCAGGGCGACATGATGGCTCCCTGCTGCTGCTGCAGAGGGGTCTGAGCGATGAGCGAGGACGAATTCAGGCTGCCGTGGGAGAGGCTTGGAGCCGGGTAGACGCCCTGCGCCGCGGCGGCGGCGGCGGCTGGCAGCATGCGGGCAGCGGAGGCGTTGGCGATAGCTGAAGCACTGTAGGTCAGGGGAACAGAGGACTGCTGGAGCTGACTGGTGCCGAAGGCGGTGGGGAAGGGAGGCTGGGCTGGCGAGTTAATGATGGAGTTTCCTGACATTGGCGTTGAGTTCATCCCGGTGACTGACAGCTTGCGGTCCACCATCATCACCATCTCCCTGTCCTGACGTATGATCTGCTTCAATATCTCGTTCTCCTGCGTGTTGAAAACGCCGGCGTTCAGATCCTTCTGGAACTTCTGCAGCAGCAAGGAGTTCTTCTTCCCTGTTGAGGTGCAGTCAGGAGAGGTGAGCACATAAAGCAGTGGCAAACTCTGGTTGCCCCGAACCACAGGAAGAGGGCAGGATAATGGACAGTGATAACATAATAAGATGCAGCTTGGACGTTTTGGTAAGAAAACACATGAAATTTTTGCCACCGCATATAAAATAGAGGAGCTTTATCCCCTAAATGTATGAATTCCGCTACTAATTTAAACTCTTTCCATCTCACAAGCTGCATCTTTGAACATCCACTAAGTTTTCTCTCAATAGATATAAAGTGTAAAGGACAAAATGGTGATGATTATGGGCCGATATACAGTTTTGAGAGGAGTGAAGGACACATAAAGGAGACAAAGACTACTGAAAGTGTGACGCGATAGGCGTAGACTGTGATGGTGCTGATGTGGACGATGACACACAGAAGAATGCTGATCTGAGTTGAGGCCACACATCACGTTACTGGACAGCGTTTTGGTCTGAGCAAATTCTAAAGAATATTTAAAGTCACTTTCTATTTAAATCACAACAACAACTCGGCCAGAACACACCAGAAAGGCAAATAGAATACCCTTTAAGGAAAAAAGAATAAACGTGGTGACAACAAAAACAAGCAAAGGAAGTGACACATTCCTAACACACTACCACAGACTGGGAATATATTTATACATTAAACATTTATGGAAAACTAAAACTTCACTCATCTCACCACAGAATGCTGCCTTGTCGTTAAATCTTTCAATTTGCATGGAATTGAATAAAGATTTAGATACATTTCCATAAATAAATTGTTTAAAGTACAAATTAAATAGTAAGAAAAGTACTGTTCTGTCTTTTTGAGGGAATCTTTCCCACAACTCACAGACCCGCACGATGAAGCATATTTTAAAACACCGGCCACATTCGTATCTTTTGGAGCAAAACTGTGGTAAAATGGCCAAGCATGACGGATGTCTTGAAACTGTGTCTTTTGTCGAAAAATAATTGCCACCGTTGACAATAACGCTAACGCGGATTTAACATCTCTACTGTGAATACCAGCAGCGACCGAATGCGTTTGGAGGATTAGCTCGGCTGTGGTTACTGGTGACCTTGCGCATCGACAGGCTATTCTTCAGAAGAAGAAGACGGAGTTGACTTTTAAGCGTGCCGAAGGCTTTATCCACAGTCAATCAATCACTTAAGCCCCCCCCGTCCTTGAAGGCAGAAGATTTCTGCGCTGAGCTCTACACTTGAGAGCGGCGTTTTTCCCGGACGTCTTTCTCCGCTCAAGGCCGCCATCGCGCCGGGCCGATGGCCATGTAACACGGTCGCTACGGGGTCGGTTCGGGTGTCGGAGGCTAAAGCTAGCACCACGCGCTGGCTACGAGGGCTGCTGTTCACGTTTTTTTTTAACGCAGCGGTGTTAAACCTCTGTGGGTTGGAAGGACGGCACATATTTAACGTTCCTGCAAAACGGGACCCGCGGAGGTCCGAATGTAGGACGAAAAAAGGGGGGGGGGGGCTTCTGATTTCAGGGCGACAAGCCGCTTCCCGCCGCCCTTTTCTTCTTGTTGCTTCATCCTCTAGTCTCTCTTTGACATTTTATCCTCTTCTTTTTCAGTTGTGCAAAAGATAAATGGACACTTACCAAACAACAGAACGGACGATTAGAGCCAAGTCGGTTATTTTAAGGAGGAAAATGTCTTTCCTTTCACGTTTTCTTCAGAAAGCTGCTGTTTTGTACACTGAATTATAGCGTTGGCAAAAGAGAGAGAATTACCTGAATGGTTGAGAAAGTCAATTGTGCCTTGGTAGAATGGGTCTAAAACGGTATGAAGTCACGGCAAACTTAAATGCATTTCACTTTTTAGCATCCCTGAGCTGAAGAAACTTGACTAACTAGCTGAATGTCTGGAAACATTTTAATGCTACTTAAATACAGCTCAGTTAAAGTCCCGGGATTGGAATATAGGCAAAGACTTAATAGTAATACCCTTAATAGTTTGATTCATACGCAATAAACACATTGTTCGTTTAGAAAAACTAGCCTGTTGTGATCGTTGAAATAGTTTTTACAGTGCAAATTTCTACGGATGAATCTCGTAATAAGCAGACAGGAAGCTTCTAGTGGGTATTTTTCTGATCTACAAACCGACTGTATATATTAAAGAGAGTAAAAAAAAAGTAACAAAAACATGAAAAAATATATAAACACCACTAATGGGTAAATTAATGTTTTTTTTCCCATACAAAACAGAAAATAAATCAGCTATGGGCCGAGCCACCATTTAAATATGATACAATTTCGGTATGAAGTTAGTAATTCTTCTTTTCTGGCACCATCCAACCATTGATGTTAGATAAATATACAAACTACATCGATTAATGTGATTTAGGAAAACAATAATACAGGAATCCACCCATATCTGATGTCAAAAACATAATTGTGTAAAAAAAATAATCTAAAAGCCACTAACGCGCCAAACATAAAAACAAGCAAAACACAAACATCTTAATGTGCACAAACATCATAGAAATAATGACGGCTGTATTTGTGAAAAAAATAAATACACAAATTTTGAGATGCAAACAAGGCATTACAGGGACATATTTTTCCTACTGAAATTATTTCATCAATAGTTTGTGATAAATTGTTCTCTCTTTTATGAGTCACTGCAGGACATCTTTTTTACTCCAGTTACATTTTGTTGAGGGTTATTGATACAACTTATTTTTTAAAGACTGTAAGTGTTGAAATGTGTGTGATTTGAAGGATGAAACCCCACGTCTCATCAAAATTGCATCACTGCACCTCCAAATATTTTAAACCTTCCTTTGTATATTGTCAGAATAATCTAAATTTCCCCCAAATCTTTTACACAAAAGACATAATTCATATTTCAAGCCTGACAATCAGAAACAAACACTTTTATCGTATTGGTGAATACATGGATATATAATGAAATGTAACAAAACGTGTGCGTGGCATTGCATTAGTAAAGTTTTTACTAATCTGCAGACATGATTTTGTTTGTGAGTTTACTTTGAACAAAAGGTTCAAAGGATAAATACAAATGTCACACCAACAGAGCTGAGCATGTGTCTACAATCCGGCTAACTATTCTGTGAAACTATCATACAAAATAAACATGGGATGCAACACTGAATGACTAATCTTTTGTTTCACTGATTGTCGTTGGTTATTGACATTTTGAATGTGTCCATCAAAACGTCTGCAGGACTGGTGCGGGTGACTTATGTGTCACTAATGCAGGAACTAAACAGTTCATGTAACCTCCAACAAGAGGATGAATTTGAGACCGGATCCATTTAGCAAGCCTCTATAGGTCAATTTCTCCCTGTTCGAGTACTGGAATTGGAATGAAGTGTTTACCTGATGCCTACTCGTCGGCCAGGACACTCTTGAAAACGAGATGTGCTCGTCTCAAGACGGACTCCTGGTCAAATAATTTTTAGATAGATAAAAGATAATGTCAAATGTGCAACACGTTATTGGTTTCAAAGCATGGTTACTTTTCTTTTCCGTTTCGTAGCAAGACAAGCACGTAACCAAATGCAGTTCATATATATATATATATAGAAACGATACAACCAGCACGGATCATGACAGAGTATCTTCCCTCGTATGAGACAAAACCCCCTTCATGGTTAGCCTGAGAGGATGGGTCCAACCGCTCTGAGAAGTGGCCATCAGAGTGGGAAGCTTTTATTTCTAACTCAGCTGGTCATTAAAAAAAGGGCAAATGTAGATTTGGGCTGTTGAGGCCAAACGGCAGGTCGTTAACATTTTTTTTTTTTTTTTTATCTTAACCTGGCCAAAACAATAACGCAACCGTGTCTCCTGTGAATTACGTTCAGATGCAGTCAAATGCAGTTCAGAAAGTAGTTTGCTGGTGGTGCAATGCAAGAAGTGGGTTCGTGACATCGGTGTGGCACGTGGGGAGGTGTCGCAGTCGGCTTCCCGGGTGGATCGAAGCACAGAGACTGAAAGAGTCTCATCCTCATCATTCTCCAAACTTTGCCAACGTCACGAGCACATCGTGGTAAGATGAACAAGACAAGAGGACAATGGAGATTTAGCAGATGTGTTTGATTTTTTTGACTCTTGCAGGTTTAATTAGTTCAATTTGGACACAATCCACTCATCCAGGGACCGCAGCGCACCCCTCTTCAGTAAAAACAGATCATAGGTGAACGTAATTCGGAGGAGAAAAGGTTGTCTCAGCAGCGACAGTGTTTTCTGATTGGCTCTGAGCGGTCTTGTTCATAATCTGTTGCTCATTGCGTGTTGCTGAGTTGCCTGACACTACAGTATTTCAATGTTGAGTCAACACTAG
Source organism: Pungitius pungitius (assembly GCF_949316345.1). Taxonomy (NCBI): domain Eukaryota; kingdom Metazoa; phylum Chordata; class Actinopteri; order Perciformes; family Gasterosteidae; genus Pungitius; species Pungitius pungitius. The sequence goes on along the minus strand of NC_084917.1, from coordinate 4,492,259 downwards.
GGTTGCAAAGCAATTTCAATATTGACGTGCCCGTGTCCGGCAAAATGATACACAAATACAAAGCCATGGCAAAGAAAAACAACGACAGCAGAGAGAGAGAAGTGGAAACGGACTGCAAGCTTTAAGCCACTGATATGAGAGGACATTGGCACACTGTCACTAGGCGAATTCCACTCCAGTTTTGAAGTCATGAGTGAGTGGTTTTTTTTAAAGTAACTACCGCAAACAAAGCAGCAAACATTACGGCCGGGATGACAGTTTGTTGCCTGTTTGATCATCTACGACGGGGAGCTGCTCGGGTTGTCCGCGTAGCAGCAATCGATTCGTTTCAAAAGTGGTTCATTTTCACAAATGACTTCGAGTTTTTTTTCCAGCACAAATTTCTAATATACAAACATTTCACTTTGTTCAGTAACCAATAACCTGTTGCCTTACGAGCTGGTATTCATTTACTGAGAGAGCATCCACCTTGCCATCTAAATATCACTTTTTGTTTTTAGTTGTAACAGGTGGACATACAGTACACTAGTCAAAGCGGCTCAACTACGAAGAAAACCAGGATCGGATTCAAACACATGCTACTCACACTCTAACAAATGGCCATTTTCTTTTTCTTACAAACAAGGGTCGGGGAGCCGATCTTAAAATGTGTGCAGTAGCATCTGAGATTTCAACACAGGATGAAAATTAAGCCTGAAAGTTCACTCCCTGAATCCTTCTCATCGCTCCACTATGACACTTAAATGTGCGGTTTTATTATTGCCAACTTATTCACATATCAAAAGTGGAATAGGAAAAAAAAAAAAATAACGTTCAAAAAGATACATTTTTCTAATGCAGCAAAACACAAGCGGTGACAAAGACACACGTTAAGTTCTACTATTTCCTTTGTAGAAAACACTTTCACATTCTATGCTCTGCGTGTTTGATTCGTCGGTGTCTGCGTTCCAATCAAAGTCAGAGCAGACTGAACACATTTGAATAACGAGGGGGGGGGGGGGGGAACATTAGGGTCTACGCAACCAATTCTTGCCCTGTTTGTGTTCCATACATGTGCCCCTTTTTTTCTTTTTTTTAAAACTTTAACCAAATATATGTGTCTGAAACATTATCACTTATGTCAACTCCAGTCTATCAAGGCCAGGGTCTGCTACAAAGTTGACGAGGAGCTGACGTCACCTGAGCTGACGTCACCTGGCCTGACGTCACCTGGCCCGGCTCCGTTAATTCAGACGACTCTGATATGGGGCGGGGAGCTGCTCATACCCAGGAGTGCAGATGAGTGGAAATAGGGCCAGACAAGGCATGCATGTGAGGTTAGCTTCCATCAACTCGCTGACATCCAGTGAGGGGGGGGGGGGGGGGGGGGGGGGTCAACGACGAGCCAACGAGGGGGGCGAAGTGACTCCCTCCCCCCGGACAGCGGCATGCACTCGCCTTCCAGTTAATCCAACCACAAGACTCTACTTTGGTGCTTTAGAAGGATTAATGCTGGTAACAACAAATTCTCTTCACTGTGATTTAATACAAAGAAAGACGGAAGTTTAAAAAACAACAACAACAACAAAAACAAGACAGCATACCGGCCATGCAGCCCAAGATGGCGGACACAATGCTTTTATGAAGAAAGAAGGCCAACGAATACTGATAAAGACAAGACGACAAGGCACGATGACAGGCAGGAGGTTCCCGAACGATCAGACAGGGCGCGAATCAAGACGTGGGCGGGTCTTACCTATGCGATCCAATCGGTCGATGGCGACCGTCTCGAAGGCGCGCCGCATCATGGGGTACTCCTCCAGCACCTCGTTGAAGTGATCCACGGAGAGGGAGAAGAGTCGACAGTAGGTGTCGGCGCGCACGCTCGCCGTTCGCCTGCCCTTGGTGAGCAGACAGATCTCTGTGGGGGGGGGGGGCACACACGGGGGGAGACAAAAGGAGGACAAAGGGGTGAGGGCGCGGAAAAGAGGGAAAATGAAACAAGGGATGCAGAATCGCTCGCGTTGTACTGAGATGATTCGTTCTGGGGAGGGCTAAGGGTCCCAATAACCCCCCCTGCAAAGGAAATAACTAAAAGCCTGTGAGGCGTGACATCCGTCCTGAAGTGTGATGGGAAACCAACCGACGGTGTGGTCGGTACACGCAGAGGAGACTTTGCTAATGTTTGGATCGATATCGGAACACACTGAAAGACTGCAGATAATCACATGGCCTACATCTTGAGCCTCTTTTGTATTTAACTATAACTACCTATATACAATCAATACATCTGTCTGTAATATATGCACATATGAATGGGGGGAAAATAGAGAAAATAAAAGAAACTCTACTGCTTATGAGTGGCGTAGGAAGTACTCTCTTCGTATACAAAAAGTTCATTCAGCCATGTGGGAATCAACCCCAGGGTTGTGCCCTTGCAAAGGGTCATGAGCTGATTAAAGGAAATCTGCAAAGTAAATTTTTATGACTTAAAAAAAAACATTTTCATTTTACAAATGAATAAAACATAAAACATCTGAAAGAAGAGGAGGTCCAATAAGAGACTAGTGTTTACCAATGAGTCACAAATAGGGATACAATAGGGTTTGTGATCTGTTATTTATGCTTTAAAAAGTACACATTGTGCTTTTGAAATAGTAGTGGAGTGGAAGTAAAGAGAGGGATGAGGTGGAAATACAAAGTACAAAGTAATGTTTCTCCAAGTTGTAATTAAGTAGAGTGCTTGTGTAATGGTAGATAATAAACCAGTGACTAGAAATCACTGTCTCTTGTAGGAGGCTTATTCTTGCCAGTAATAGAGAGCAATTGATTGATTGCACAAACTTGTGTTAACAGTAAACGTTACATGCTCTTGATTCATCCCGAAGAAAAGAGGACCTAAAATTCAAAATGACCACGAGATATGCTTCATTTCTGATATCGGTGCTTGTTATGGTGAATTTCCTCACCCAACTAGCAGTAAATGCATAAATATTTCTGAGGCGGTACGCCCCCGGAGATTAAACAGCGCCTTGTCTCCTCGGTGTGTTTTCATGAATTACTGACACCAGGCAGAAAGTTCACAGCCTCCACACCTCCACTCCATCGGCCCACACGTCCTCTCGTCTCGTCTTAAGCTCGCGAAAACTTAGGGGCCGTCTCCTCGGCACCGGCCTCGCTCGCTTTCTCCTCCACAACGCCAACCCACCGCTCAAACCTCCGCCCACGCCTGCCCGTATTCTCCAATCCGCGGCGAAGCCTCCGTCTCGATTAAGGCGTCAAATGTTAAACTTGTCGGGACGATCTCGGCCTTGCCGCGGGGCGTCATGGAAATAGAGCACGGAGCGCGTGCACGGGACGTGAGAGAGAGAGAGAGAGAGAGAGAGAGAGAGAGAGAGCGACACTCTCAAGCTGTGGGTGCAAAAAAGGTGTTAGTGCTGCCATGGTGGAAAAATAAAAGCTCCCTTTAAGTGGTACCTCGTTTTAACACGAGAAGGTACACGGAGGAAAAACAAAAGGACACGTAGGGAGAGAGAGAGAGAGAGAGAGAAAAGCTGAGGTTCCTCCACAAGCCTGACATCCAGAGGTAAAAGTGGAATAAAAAGGAGCTGTTATAACAAACAATACAGTGTTATGCTTTGTCCCCCGAGGGGGGCATCACAAGACTTCCTTAATTCTCAGTCGTTGGTAAAATCGGTAAACATAGTTATTTTTTTTTCTCTTCAATATCGGGACTCAAACCCGCGGGCAATTTTTTGGGGGTTTTCTTTTGATTCTTAAAAAAGGGATGCAAGCAGCCAAAACAACTCCTCCACCTCCACCAGCTTTCCTCTGTTGCAGTGCCGCTTTCAAATTGAACTAATTCCTGTTGTCAGACTGCAATGAACTCCAGTTGTGAGCTGTTTTGAGAGCAGCAGAGCTGACACCCCGCTGCTGACAGGAGCACAGGAGGAGGCCCTCGTTTTAGGCCGCGCTAACGTTCACTCTTTCAACCACTCGGGCAGGCCTTCGGGGATACGTCTAAAAAAAAAAACACCAACGTCCACGTGTGCTCATTTGTGGGCTCGCTCGTGATTTTGGGGGGCGGGACGCGTGAAAAGTGTTCAACCCGCACATCTTAGACGCGCTCAGACATTAGCAGCCTCCGAGGACACCGCCCGTGACCCGTTAACACTCCACATGATGCAACTTGACGGCGCGTCTGTCGCCTAGCAACAAAGCATCACACCCACCCTACCCCAAAGGAGCATTTGTGGAAAATGTTCCCATCGCTTCATGTGTCACACGCTCTCCCCGTGACAACCCCTCCACCCTCCCTCAACGTTCTCCTCACACGGATGCGGACCCGGAGAGAGGGGAGGGTGGGGGGGGGGGGGGGGGGGGGTCCCGTGTGACTAAGACGTTAATGGCCCAACGGGGGGGAGTTTCATGCACCGCCTGTCACTGAGCGTTGACATTACAATCTGGGAGTCCCTCAGCCTCAGAGTGGCAGAGCGCTGCGCTACCAGCAGGTAATCCCATCGCAGAGGTCCAGGGGTGATTAACACGACGCCCCTGCTGCAGCACGCCGCCGCCGCCGCCGCTCCTCGAACCGTGTTCGGAGGAGGTGCTCCGCGACCTGCTGGATGTCCTGCTCATTGCCGCGCGTCCCGCTCACTGATTTCTCATTCTAGCCACGGTTTGGCCTGGTTGTAAGGGGAGTGTGAACCGTCAGAGGAAAGGGGGGGGGGGGGGGGGGCGAGCTGCCTCGGTGCAGCCAGCTGCTCTCCCCCAACTCTGGGCTCATCTCATAATGCCATGCAAAAGGGTGAGAATACCAGCTGGGCTGAAGGCAACAGCAGGTGGGCCGGCACGGAATGAACACGGCAAAAATAACACCGTGTCCTTTGTCTAATTCAACGGATGCGACGCGTCGTTTTTATATTAGAAGAAGAGACGGGAACATCGACCGTACGCTGGATGTGAAGGTTTCTCTCTCTCCTCGGTGAACAGATTTGAGAAGATAGTGATGTTTCACTGTGCGTTCTGCTTGTCATACTTAAAGTAGAACTCGCTTGGATTCTGGCTCAATGAATCAATCAATCTGGGATGTTTTTTTTGTTAGTCTGTGAACAGAGTGAGAGCTCAACACAATTAGAATGATTCATTCAGGAGAACAAACTCATCTTAAAATCTTTGACACAGCTCGACGCATTTTCTGTATTCTAAAATGTGTTCTCTAGGGGTCAGTTTACAAGGAAGCAGAACAGTGGCACTATAAGCTATAAAACTATACCCTGAAGCTCTGTGAAGTTAAGGGGATCCGCAGATTAAGGGGGATGAAAGATTCCAACGAGACATCCCCTTTGACATTTTCATTTGATACACATATAGTCAAAGAATACTGTTTGTAGACGCTCTATATTAATTATACGTTAATACGAGTCAGCGCAGGGGCACCAGGTGATGCGTAAGACGCTGGGCTCCGCGGACCCGGTATATAATGATTATTAACAACATGGTATGCAAGAATCTGACCCGCCAACTACCATCACTACGTGACATCCTCCAACTGGAACCAGGGACCAGTTAAGCTGCTGCGTCCTCTTTTGTTTTGATCTGAAATTGTTTGTTAAAAGCCCTCCGCTGACTGCCGACGCCGACCCACTCGTCGGAGCCTTATTGGCCGACGGTTTTATCCTGACGTTTCAGCTTTACTTTCTTAATCAAGATCGTCTTGTTCTGTGCTACAATAATTCCTTGGCGGGAATATCTCTTTGAGCCGCGGCACCCGGAGGATTAACTGAGCGGCGCTGGGACCGCGTGACACTCCACGAAGAAGTTAAAGCGCACCCTCCTCCTCCTCCTCCTCCTCCTGCGGACCCATTGGATGTGCCGTGGAGCTCTGCACACTTAGATGCAGGACATCAATCCTTCGGTTTGAACAAGCTCCCTTTTTTGTTTTTTGTTGAATCGCTGCCTTCCTTTGACTGGCCTCTGAGACGTGAACGGCATGCGGCAAGAAACTCCAAAGCGGAGGTATTCTTAGACTCCTCGGCCTCCTTCCATGGTGGCAAGGAACTCGTGAGATAAAATATGCAAGATCCTCTAAAATAGTAAACTTTACTTTGATTTCACATTCACAAAAAAACACCGGCTAGATGTTCTGGTGTTTGAGTAAACAACGTGCTGTGAAATTACATTTGACATTTAAAAAATGTATAATAGCTGTTGTGTTTTGAGGGAAGTAAGACTGGTGCCAAGAGAAAGAGAACGATTTGGCTCCTGATTTTACACTGGCTGCTATTGTTAGTGCCAAGTGTATGCAGCAGGAACTTATGGATGGGGAGTTCATGCATATGTGTGTGTATGGTTGAGGGGGGTGGGGGGGGTGGGGGGGACTTCTGCATGTCCTAAGGGAAGCCTGATCCACGCCTTGGCCTACTCCAGCAACCAGATGAGTGGTTACGTAACTGCAGAAGCTGACTAACGTCCAACACTGGTTAATGAGCATCTACATCTATAATAACCCAGTTTAAGACAGCATCAGAAGCAGGACCTCAATACATAACTGCATGAACAGGCTGTGGGGATGCATCTGTGAGAGGTTTTCTTGCATGGCATAACCCACATATATGATTCATGTTTGCATCTCCATGGGGCTAAATATAGAAGGCATTTTGGTTCTAACCTCCAAAGTACGATCCGTCAGTCAGCTTCATCTCCTTGTTGAACTTGGTGATGACACTGGCAACCCCGTGCTGAATGAAGTACATCTTCTTCCCGACAGTGCCCTCTCGGATGATGTAGTCGTTGGGTTGAAAGACCTCAAACTTTAACTTGCTCAGCATCCCCGTCACGAAGTTGGGGTCGGCGTTAGCAAACAGAGGCATGGTGGCCACAAGCTTACGGCAGTTGAAGTTGACAATTTCCTGGTGGAGTAAAAAAAAAGAACGTGCCGGTTAAACACATTAGATCATGCCGTAACAGTCTGCACCTAAACGCGCATCAGTCGGGGGGTCATGTGACACACGCCGCCCTGCAAATCCTTCATTTCTGCCGCTTTCCTCTGCCGGCAGAAGCTCCTTGGATGAGTCCCGCTGCTTCATCCCTAATTCTTCTAAAGCAATTCCCGTCCCTCCGAAGAATAAACTTTTTGGCACGCGAGTCCGACCCCTGATGAGTTTGCGCCCTCTGGTCCCCCCGGCTGCAGGCCATCTCTCATGGTCTCATCCTGTCCCCCTCGGACCCAGCAGGAGATTAGGAGCTTGTCGCCTGTTTACCCATACGCATCTCCGATTGCTGCGCGGATGGAAAGCTGTGGCACTTGGCATCTGCGTTGGTTTTGCTGTTGCCCCCCCCCCCCCCCGCCCTGCCCCCTCCCAGCCAGTGAGGGATAACTCTCCTCCAGTGACAACAGGACATTGACAGAGAGATAACCAATTTCTGGGACGCTCGCAAAGAGATGTAAGCTCAGCCTCAGATGCCGGTGTCAGCTAATGCCACGGGGCTCTGACCTCAATCATGCACCACCACTAATGAATTAGATGGTAAGCAGTTTTCATGCCCAGCCAGGAGTCCTCCTGGGGGAAACAATCTCTGGCCGTGACTATTCAAGGATTTGTAATGTGGCGGAGAATAAGAGATGAGAAAAGGAAACGGGTTTGGGGGGGGGGGGGGGGTAGAAAAAACAGCAAAACAACTGAAATGTTGTATTTTGGCCCATTAATGAAAAGCTACATGGATTGAACAATGGTTATACTTTATATATTTTTGTAATTACTCTGGAATTCTCGGATATTTGGCAGATTGTTCTTCTGGCTTCGATGCCAGACTCTCCAGCGTTACTTCCCGGTGCTGATCCCCCCCTTTGCCGACCACGCCTGCCCCTGTTTACCCCGAACCCCGGTGAACCGAGCTGCCTTTCTGTCTGCTGTTCTGGGGCTTCAATAAAAGTCCACACAGACCGTTACAAAATGGCAAAACATGTATCCTTTCCTTTTATTTCTCTGTCTCTGCTATTCATTTTTACAAACTAGTTGTCTAGTTCCATTATATTCTATGCGGTGGCAAACAATCAACTATTGGATGTTGGGAGTGTCCTAAAAAATAAATAGCGGTACCTCAGGGTGATTAACTCAATGCGATCCTTTAAGCGTCATTACCTTTTGATTACACATCGAACCCAAGGCTATTTCTTCCACTGAAAAGGAGATGTCATGTGAATCGCTGGTGGTCATGAAAGGCTTGTGACAAGTGATGTGCCAGAATCAGTTAAAGTACACTTTGGGCTGATTTCATGTCCCTCATTTGGTCCAAAAGTGAATGAGAGTGCTGCTAAACGGAGCTGATTTTGATCCCAACTTGACCTGTGGGTCAACACCCCCCAAAAACTGCGCTGGACACTTGGCAGCAATCAGCCCGACTCGTCTACTAATGTCTGAGTTGGTCTTCTTCCTGGAAGGATTTTCTGTGTCTGGGAATGCACCTCCCTTTGAGTGTCCGGGATGGTGCAGCAGCTCCCCACCCGCCCACCACATGGTGACTTAATGGGGCTCCATGAAGGACGGTCACGATTCCTACGCTCGCTTTGCTTTTCAAATGCGCTGCTCAAACCATGCACCTATATGCTTAATTACCCATGTCATCTGCTGCAATGAAGAGGTCAGCCGCGCTATTCAGAACTGCTCACCGACTCCACTACAATCTGCCCCCTCTTGAATAACATGTGGAGAACACTGGATCTGTGCAGTTGGGTACAGCTCAGGAGCGCATCTTCTTTAATGAAACTGAGGCTCGGGTAACGTTTCTGTGCAGATTATTTTTCGTATGTGTGATACGGTTCACCCAGGATGCTGGGGAGAATCCGTTACTTGACATTATAAGAAGAGATGACAGGTTTAGTATTTCAGCTTCAGGTGCTGCACGCTTGAAGGTGCCAGATGAAGAGTCGCTCTTCATCTCGAAGGAATAAACTCATTCATGTTTTCAAACTAAAACCAGTGGGGGGACAGTTTACCTGTCAAGATGCTTTTTTTTTCTAGATTTTTTTTTTTTTTTTTTTTTTTTTTTACCTGTTCCAAAAATAAACCTCTCGAAAGAGATGTCTGTGTTGCTAATTGAAAGAACTCTCCTTCGATATAGTTTAGAAGTGGTCTCACCTCTTTGAGGGGGTCGTTGAGTTCACTCAGGATGTTGTCCTCGTCAAAGATTTTGCCCTGGTAGCGATGCTCGTAGTAGTCGTGGATCTTCTGTCGCATGTCGGCTGGAAGCTTGTGGAAGGACATGTATTGCTCCACTTGCTTGTACTGGGGAAGACAAAGAAGGCAGATGATCATCAGTTGCTGCATGTGCTCAAACACACAAGGCTCTTTTTCCCTGTGTGTGTGATCTTCTCCCGGTGTGTATGTGTGTGTATCTGTGTCTCTGCATCGAGGACAAGGGGGCCCGGTTCTGAGGCACGGACAGAACGGGGGGGGGAGGCAGGTGGTGCAGGGAAGGGGGGGCGGGGGGGAAAGGAGCACTGGCCCCGCGGCTATGTCAGACCAAGGTAGCAGTTCTGATTATCTCACCCATGCAGAGAAACCGAGCTGCGACCGGACGTGAACCAGGGAGGTTTACCCGATATCTCGGAGAGAGAGGGGGGGGGGTGGAGGCTGCATGACAACGAGCCAGATGGCTCGGATTGCATGACCGGCAATTATTTGCATGATTTATTTTGAATATGTGGGTTCTTTCGTTTCTTTAATCCTGAGTGCACGAGCTGCGCAAAGTGCAGAATTGATTTGTTATATTGTTGTTTCCGAACGTAATGTGAAGTATACTTTGATGAATTGTGCTGTATAAGAGAGCTTGCCTCTGTCACGGTTTGGGTCTGCTCTTGTCTTATTTTGTAGTTTTTATGTCTCTTGTGATCCTGGGTAACTTCACTTCCTGCCTTGTCCTGTCTTCCCTTGTGATTGTCTGCCGTGCTTGATCGTTTCCACCTGTGTTCAATCACCTGCACCTCCCTTGTGTATTTAAGCCCTGTGAGTCCCTTGTCTGGTTTGGCGTCATTACATGTCGACCGTTCATGTGTCACGTAAGTCAGGTTTGTGTTTTCAAGTCCAGGTCCCTGTTTTGTTTGTTTGTTGGTTTTGTTTTCTCCTCCTTCCTCCCCTTTTTGGTGGGAGCGATTTTGATTTTGAGTTTTGACTATTAAAGCCCTTTTATTTTTCATCAACTCTGCGTTTGAGTCCTCCCTCCCTGCCCTCGGACCCTGCGTCGTGACAGAATGACGCCACCACCTAAAGACTCAGCAGGGTTGGACCAGAGAAACCCGTTTTTGGGAACTCGCCTGGCGTTTGGGGACCCACACGGCACGCAGCTGGCTGCCCGGCGCAACGCTAACCCCGGCTCGGAAGCAGGCTCCAGGCAGCGCCCCGGTCAACGCCCTCGCCGCTCTCCAGACCCAGGTTGGGCCTCGCCGATGGAGGCCAGCGTCCAGCCCCCAGTCCTCAGCGCACGCTGGAAACAGGTGCTGGAGTTGGCCGCCCGCCTCCAGGCCAGGTACGACCCCCACGCCCTGGACCTCCGCATTCGGCGGCAGCGACGGCGCCAACCACGCCCGTCTCCGCCCGAACCGGCCCCAAGACCCACGCCCCCAGCTCCAAGACCCACGCCCCCAGCTCCAAGACCCACGCCCCCAGCTCCAAGACCCACGCCCCCAACCCCAAGACCCACGCCCCCAGCCCCAAGACCCACGCCCCCAGCCCCAAGACCCCCGCCCGTTCCGGCCCCCAGAGCCTCGCCTCCTCCCGTTCCGGCCCCCAGAGCCTCGCCTCCTCCCGTTCCGGCCCCCAGAGCCTCGCCTCCTCCCGTTCCGGCCCCCAGAGCATCGCCTCCTCCCGTTCCGACCCCCAGAGCCTCGCCTCCTCCCGTTCCGGCCCCCAGAGCCTTGCCTCCTCCCGTTCCGGCCCCCAGAGCCTCGCCTCCTCCCGTTCCGGCCCCCAGAGCCTCGCCTCCTCCCGTTCCGGCCCCCAGAGCCTCGCCTCCACCCGTTCCGGCCCCCAGAGCCTCGCCTCCGCCCGTTCCGGCCCCCAGACTCCAGTCTCCGCCCGTTCCGGCCCCCAGACTCCAGTCTCCGCCCGTTCCGGCCCCCAGACTCCAGTCTCCGCCCGTTCCGGCCCCCAGACTCCAGTCTCCGCCCGTTCCGGCCCCCAGACTCCAGTCTCCGCCCGTTCCGGCCCCCAGACTCCAGTCTCCGCCCGTTCCGGCCCCAAGACTCCAGTCTCCGCCCGTTCCGGCCCCAAGACTCCAGTCTCCGCCCGTTCCGGCCCCAAGACTCCAGTCTCCGCCCGTTCCGGCCCCAAGACTCCAGTCTCCGCCCGTTCCGGCCCCAAGACTCCAGTCTCCGCCCGTTCCGGCCCCAAGACTCCAGTCTCCGCCCGTTCCGGCCCCAAGACTCCAGTCTCCGCCCGTTCCGGCCCCAAGACTCCAGTCTCCGCCCGTTCCGGCCCCAAGACTCCAGTCTCCGCCCGTTCCGGCCCCAAGACTCCAGTCTCCAGCCCCGTCCCCACGGCCCCCGACCATGACCCCTCCAGGCCCGTCCCCACGGCCCCCGACCATGACCCCTCCAGCCCCGTCCCCACGGCCCCTGACCATGACCCCTCCAGCCCCGTCCCCACGGCCCCCGACCATGACCCCTCCAGCCCCGTCCCCACGGCCCCCGACCATGACCCCTCCCTCCCACCCTCTTGGGACCGCCTGGAAGTCGGTCCTTGAAGGGGGGGTGGGGTCAGGGGTTGGGTCGGCGCCCCCGGCCACGACGACGCCGGAGCCGCACAGCTCGGCGCCCCACGCCACGACGACGCCGGAGCCGCACAGCTCGGCGCCCCACGCCACGACGACGCCGGAGCCGCACAGCTCTGCGCCCCACGCCACGACGACGCCGGAGCCGCACAGCTCGGCGCCCCACGCCACGACGACGCCGGAGCCGCACAGCTCGGCGCCCCACGCCACGACGACGCCGGAGCCGCACAGCTCGGCGCCCCACGCCACGACGACGCCGGAGCCGCACAGCTCGGCGCCCCCCGAGACCCTGAGGCCCGGCCGCCGACCCGGCAGACTCCCCGAGACCCTGCCGCCGACCCGGCAGACCCCCCGAGACCCTGAGGCCCGGCCGCCGACCCGGCAGACCCCCAGAGCACCCCACGCCCGGCCGCCGCCCCGGCAGGCCGCCGGACCATAGATGTCGGGTCCCCACCCTCCCGCCCCTTGTCTGATTTTCATGGTTCTGCCCCCCTTTAGGACCGTCTGGAATTCGGTCCTTGAGGGGGGGGTTCTGTCACGGTTTGGGTCTGCTCTTGTCTTATTTTGTAGTTTTTATGTCTCTTGTGATCCTGGGTAACTTCACTTCCTGCCTTGTCCTGTCTTCCCTTGCGATTGTCTGCCGTGCTTGATCGTTTCCACCTGTGTTCAATCACCTGCACCTCCCTTGTGTATTTAAGCCCTGTGAGTCCCTTGTCTGGTGTGGCGTCATTACATGTCGACCGTTCATGTGTCACGTAAGTCAAGTTTGTGTTTTCAAGTCCAGGTCCCTGTTTTGTTTGTTGGTTTTGTTTTCTCCTCCTTCCTCCCCTTTTTGGTGGGAGCGATTTTGATTTTGAGTTTTGACTATTAAAGCCCTTTTATTTTTCATCAACTCTGCGTTTGAGTCCTCCCTCCCTGCCCTCGGACCCTGCGTCGTGACAGAATGACGCCACCACCTAAAGACTCAGCAGGGTTGGACCAGAGAAACCCGTTTTTGGGAACTCGCCTGGCGTTTGGGGACCCACACGGCACGCAGCTGGCTGCCCGGCGCAACGCTAACCCCGGCTCGGAAGCAGGCTCCAGGCAGCGCCCCGGTCAACGCCCTCGCCGCTCTCCAGACCCAGGTTGGGCCTCGCCGATGGAGGCCAGCGTCCAGCCCCCAGTCCTCAGCGCACGCTGGAAACAGGTGCTGGAGTTGGCCGCCCGCCTCCAGGCCAGGTACGACCCCCACGCCCTGGACCTCCGCATTCGGCGGCAGCGACGGCGCCAACCACGCCCGTCTCCGCCCGAACCGGCCCCAAGACCCACGCCCCCAGCTCCAAGACCCACGCCCCCAGCTCCAAGACCCACGCCCCCAGCTCCAAGACCCACGCCCCCAGCCCCAAGACCCACGCCCCCAGCCCCAAGACCCACGCCCCCAGCCCCAAGACCCCCGCCCGTTCCGGCCCCCAGAGCCTCGCCTCCTCCCGTTCCGGCCCCCAGAGCCTCGCCTCCTCCCGTTCCGGCCCCCAGAGCCTCGCCTCCTCCCGTTCCGGCCCCCAGAGCATCGCCTCCTCCCGTTCCGACCCCCAGAGCCTCGCCTCCTCCCGTTCCGGCCCCCAGAGCCTCGCCTCCTCCCGTTCCGGCCCCCAGAGCCTCGCCTCCTCCCGTTCCGGCCCCCAGAGCCTCGCCTCCTCCCGTTCCGGCCCCCAGAGCCTCGCCTCCGCCCGTTCCGGCCCCCAGACTCCAGTCTCCGCCCGTTCCGGCCCCCAGACTCCAGTCTCCGCCCGTTCCGGCCCCCAGACTCCAGTCTCCGCCCGTTCCGGCCCCCAGACTCCAGTCTCCGCCCGTTCCGGCCCCCAGACTCCAGTCTCCGCCCGTTCCGGCCCCCAGACTCCAGTCTCCGCCCGTTCCGGCCCCCAGACTCCAGTCTCCGCCCGTTCCGGCCCCCAGACTCCAGTCTCCGCCCGTTCCGGCCCCCAGACTCCAGTCTCCGCCCGTTCCGGCCCCAAGACTCCAGTCTCCGCCCGTTCCGGCCCCAAGACTCCAGTCTCCGCCCGTTCCGGCCCCAAGACTCCAGTCTCCGCCCGTTCCGGCCCCAAGACTCCAGTCTCCGCCCGTTCCGGCCCCAAGACTCCAGTCTCCGCCCGTTCCGGCCCCAAGACTCCAGTCTCCGCCCGTTCCGGCCCCAAGACTCCAGTCTCCGCCCGTTCCGGCCCCAAGACTCCAGTCTCCGCCCGTTCCGGCCCCAAGACTCCAGTCTCCAGCCCCGTCCCCACGGCCCCCGACCATGACCCCTCCAGGCCCGTCCCCACGGCCCCCGACCATGACCCCTCCAGCCCCGTCCCCACGGCCCCTGACCATGACCCCTCCAGCCCCGTCCCCACGGCCCCCGACCATGACCCCTCCAGCCCCGTCCCCACGGCCCCCGACCATGACCCCTCCCTCCCACCCTCTTGGGACCGCCTGGAAGTCGGTCCTTGAAGGGGGGGTGGGGTCAGGGGTTGGGTCGGCGCCCCCGGCCACGACGACGCCGGAGCCGCACAGCTCGGCGCCCCACGCCACGACGACGCCGGAGCCGCACAGCTCGGCGCCCCACGCCACGACGACGCCGGAGCCGCACAGCTCTGCGCCCCACGCCACGACGACGCCGGAGCCGCACAGCTCGGCGCCCCACGCCACGACGACGCCGGAGCCGCACAGCTCGGCGCCCCACGCCACGACGACGCCGGAGCCGCACAGCTCGGCGCCCCACGCCACGACGACGCCGGAGCCGCACAGCTCGGCGCCCCACGCCACGACGACGCCGGAGCCGCACAGCTCGGCGCCCCCCGAGACCCTGAGGCCCGGCCGCCGACCCGGCAGACTCCCCGAGACCCTGCCGCCGACCCGGCAGACCCCCCGAGACCCTGAGGCTCGGCCGCCGACCCGGCAGACCCCCAGAGCACCCCACGCCCGGCCGCCGCCCCGGCAGGCCGCCGGACCATAGATGTCGGGTTCCCACCCTCCCGCCCCTTGTCTGATTTTCATGGTTCTGCCCCCCTTTAGGACCGTCTGGAATTCGGTCCTTGAGGGGGGGGTTCTGTCACGGTTTGGGTCTGCTCTTGTCTTATTTTGTAGTTTTTATGTCTCTTGTGATCCTGGGTAACTTCACTTCCTGCCTTGTCCTGTCTTCCCTTGCGATTGTCTGCCGTGCTTGATCGTTTCCACCTGTGTTCAATCACCTGCACCTCCCTTGTGTATTTAAGCCCTGTGAGTCCCTTGTCTGGTGTGGCGTCATTACATGTCGACCGTTCATGTGTCACGTAAGTCAAGTTTGTGTTTTCAAGTCCAGGTCCCTGTTTTGTTTGTTGGTTTTGTTTTCTCCTCCTTCCTCCCCTTTTTGGTGGGAGCGATTTTGATTTTGAGTTTTGACTATTAAAGCCCTTTTATTTTTCATCAACTCTGCGTTTGAGTCCTCCCTCCTTGCCCTCGACCGCGTCCCCCCCTGACAGCCTCGCCCATAAGCTGTTAATGTGCCACCGTATTTTCTTTTGATTTAGAGGGATGTGTCCCTTGATGGTAATTTAAATTTAAAACGCACTTTTAAAACCATTGGAGTTGTTACTATTGCTGTCGGACTGAGGGCCGTAGGGAGAAGGGAAAAAATGGAAAAGATTAAACTATTTTGTAGCCTCGCTATCAGAAAGCCAGATGTTGAGTGACTATTTTTCTTTTTCTTAGTGCACAGCTGGACGCAGGACATTTTCCATTAGTGCAATATTGCAAGTAATAAAATGTGGGAACTGTTTTTTCACTTCTTTCTAGTGGGGCTTCAAATTCTATCCGCAAGGCATTTATTGACCCAAAGAAGAGAGGGCAGAAAGAGAGAATACTGCAGCCAATCTATTTCGATCAGTCTGCTTCCTCACACCGGCGTTCCACAGACAGAGCCAGGGCTGTGAAAAGAATCTTCCCAGACAGTCCAAGGCCCTGACACCTGACAAAAAAAAAAAAAACACCCACCACGAGTGCTCTGGGAATTACAACGGGAACAATAGGTGAGGGCCAAAAGTAGCTGTGCGGTTGGGAGTCTGGCGGCGGGCTCTCATGATGGAAACGCGAGAGTTGTCAGTGAGAAAGAAGACACTTTAGTCACAATGCCTCCTTCATGAACTGCTCTGGCTGCTGCAGCATCGCGATCCTGATACTGTGATTGGGTTCTTCTAAAGTGGAAGCGGGAGCGGTGTTGCACTTATTCAGGCGCTGAGCATGACGTGACGTCCTCGATGCTTTAGGTGTGATAAGAGGCCTGCGGCCTGAGCCATTGTTGTCATAACAAAGACTTTATTTAGATAAATGCCGAATAAATTCTTCCTCATTCATGTCTCCCGCTCTCTATCTAACGAGTCAGTTCTAAGCTCCCATGGGGATGAAACCGGGGGTACAGAATTAATCCCACTTCTGTTCTCACCAGCGGCACCGCCAGGCCTGTTGATTGCATTAGACCGAGGGGGCTCCTGTTGTCTGCATAAATAATAATGTTATTATGTACCGTAAGATGTGGTAAGTCTGGTGAATGTGCTCTAAGGTGAGGAAGGAGCATTTGGTCGACGCGATACAAAGGTTTCTGCCAGGCTACATCTCTCCCTCCGATTCCTGGCTTCATGCTAAGGTGACATCTACTGCTATAGTTTCATATTTAAAGCACGGACATCAAAGTGATACCCATCGCTTTCTCGTCTGCATCTCAGCAAGAAGCAAGCAAATTTTCCCAGCATCTTGAACTTTTCCTGCTATAAGGCAAATAAAAAATGATGCATATTCTATTTACATACTTAGATGAATTCTATGTAATGTTTATCAAGGCACACAAGTGGTTCTCTAATCCCGGTATGTGAATAAGGCGACGATGGTGAAGGCAGAGCCGCAGGATGACGCACAGCTGCGTGGAGGCCTACAATGATTCAGCACCAGGACATCACAGCATGTCTGGAGACTATGCATGTTTTACGCCGTCATTTCCTTTCATCCCCCTCCTGCTCTCTTCCTCTATGTCTCGCCTCTTAATCCGTCTCCGTCGATCTCCTCGAATGACGGCTGTGTGTTTCTTGAAAGCAGCTTGTAAATGAAGTGAAACACATCTTAAACCTGCATGTTTTTCTTCTCCTCCGTCCTCGCCTCCTCACGAACATCCTCTGTCCTTAGCCGACGTCTAACCTCACACCAACATCCATCCCTCCATGTTTTCCAACCCCCCCCCCCCGGCTGTGACAGTCGAAAGATGTAACGACTACAGGCTGAGCACCCTGAACCCATCCCTGCTGCTCCACAGCCTGCTCCATTGATATGCACAGCCATGCGGCAAATCTGCCCGAGCCGCAACCCAGGCTCCACACTGGGGCCCCGTCACCACAGCGTGGCATTTGCAGCCTGAAAGTTGTCAGTTGGATGCCGGGAGGGGGATGTTTTTAAGGCTAAAGTGGGATGTAGATTAAGCAGATTTACATATACGTACACATATATATGTACATGTATAGTGAATTCCATACAGGGACCGCAAATGGGCCGTAAACCGCCCCTGATCAGTCCCGTTTTCTACAATGATGAATTCAAGATTCATTCCAAGAGTTTGTTTTATTTTTTACTTGTTATCATGTCTGCTAGGAGGATAGTACGAGGGAGTGTGTCACGATCGGCTGGTGCAGGTTGAAGGCAGGCAGGCAGGCAGGCAGACAGGACTCAAACGCAGGGAACAGGTCTTACAGAATGTGCTCTTTATTTAGCACAACACAAACAGAAGCCAAAATAACGTGCACCAACAACGGGTAGACATGGACAATGACGCGACAAAGGACAACTGGCACACAGGGCTTAAATACACAAGGGAGGTGCAGGTGATTGGACACAGGTGGAATCAATCAGGCAATCACAGGACAGGAAGTGAAGTTACCCAGAGACACGAGACACAAGAAAGCTACAAAATAAGACAAGCAGACCCAAACCGTGACAGAACCCCCCCCTCAAGGACCGAATTCCAGACGGTCCTAAAGGAGGGTGGAACCCAGAAAAACAGACAAGGGGGGGAGGGCGGGGAACCCGACAACCCCCGGCCGCCCAGGGGACTCCAAGGGTCGGCGGCACGGGGTCGGGTCCCTCCGGCCGGGATGACCGCCGGACCTCAGGGTCTCGGGGGCCTGCCGGGTCGGCGACCGGGCCTCAGGGTCTCGGGGGGCCTGCCGGGTCGGCGACCGGGCCTCATGGTCTCGGGGGGCCTGCCGGGTCGGAGACCGGGCCTCGTGGCGGGGGGCGCCGAGCAGTGCGGCTCCGGCGTCGTCGTGGCGGGGGGCGCCGAGCAGTGCGGCTGCGGCGTCGTCGTGGCGGGGGGCGCCGAGCAGTGCGGCTCCGGCGTCGTCGTGGCGGGGGGCGCCGAGCAGTGCGGCTGCGGCGGCCCAACCCCTGACCCCACCCCCCCCTCAAGGGCCGGATCCCAGACGGCCCCCAGGGGTGGGGGGGAGAGGACCAAGGGATGGGAGGGAGGGGGCACGATCAGGGGCCGTGGGGACGGGCCAGGAGACTGGACTCTGGGGGCCGGAACGGGCGGAGACTGGACTCTGGGGGCCGGAACGGGCGGAGACTGGACTCTGGGGGCCGGAACGGGCGGAGACTGGACTCTGGGGGCCGGAACGGGCGGAGACTGGACTCTGGGGGCCGGAACGGGCGGAGACTGGACTCTGGGGGCCGGAACGGGCGGAGACTGGACTCTGGGGGCCGGAACGGGCGGAGACTGGACTCTGGGGGCCGGAACGGGCGGAGACTGGACTCTGGGGGCCGGAACGGGCGGAGACTGGACTCTGGGGGCCGGAACGGGCGGAGACTGGACTCTGGGGGCCGGAACGGGCGGAGACTGGACTCTGGGGGCCGGAACGGGCGGAGACTGGACTCTGGGGGCCGGAACGGGCGGAGACTGGACTCTGGGGGCCGGAACGGGCGGAGACTGGACTCTGGGGGCCGGAACGGGCGGAGACTGGACTCTGGGGGCCGGAACGGGCGGAGACTGGACTCTGGGGGCCGGAACGGGCGGAGACTGGACTCTGGGGGCCGGAACGGGCGGAGACTGGACTCTGGGGGCCGGAACGGGCGGAGACTGGACTCTGGGGGCCGGAACGGGCGGAGACTGGACTCTGGGGGCCGGAACGGGCGGAGACTGGACTCTGGGGGCCGGAACGGGCGGAGACTGGACTCTGGGGGCCGGAACGGGCGGAGACTGGACTCTGGGGGCCGGAACGGGCGGAGACTGGACTCTGGGGGCCGGAACGGGCGGAGACTGGACTCTGGGGGCCGGAACGGGCGGAGACTGGACTCTGGGGGCCGGAACGGGCGGAGACCGGGTTCTCGGGGCAGGAACGGGCGCTGACCGGGTTCTCGGGGCAGGAACGGGCGCTGACCGGGTTCTCGGGGCAGGAACGGGCGCTGACGGGCGTCTCGGCGCCGGAACGGGCGCTGACGGGCGTCTCGGCGCCGGAACGGGCGCTGACGGGCGTCTCGGCGCCGGAACGGGCGCTGACGGGCGTCGTGGACGGTGTTGCTGCCGCCGACCTCGGAGGTCCAGGACGTGGGGATCGTACCTGGCCTGGAGGAGGGCGGCCAGCTCCAGCACCTGCTTCCCGCGTTCGCTAAGGACTGGAGGCTGGGCGCTGGCCTCCCACTGAGAGTCCCAAGCAGTGTCTGGACAGCGGCGAGGGCGTCGACCGGGACGCCGCCCGGAGCCTGCTGGCGAGCCGGGGTCGGCGTTACGCCTGGCAGCCTGCTGCACGCTGCGGGGACCGCCGAGGGCCAGACGGGTTCCCAAAAACGGGTTCACAAAACTGAATCCCGCTGAGTCCTTCCATGGTCGCGTCATTCTGTCACGATCGGCTGGTGCAGGTTGAAGGCAGGCAGGCAGGCAGGCAGACAGGACTCAAACGCAGGGAACAGGTCTTACAGAATGTGCTCTTTATTTAGCACAACACAAACAGAAGCCAAAATAACGTGCACCAACAACGGGTAGACATGGACAATGACGCGACAAAGGACAACTGGCACACAGGGCTTAAATACACAAGGGAGGTGCAGGTGATTGGACACAGGTGGAATCAATCAGGCAATCACAGGACAGGAAGTGAAGTTACCCAGAGACACGAGACACAAGAAAGCTACAAAATAAGACAAGCAGACCCAAACCGTGACAGAGTGTGCACCTCCGTGTCAGCCCACGACTCCTCCAGCATTCGGCCGCAGCGGGCCGCATGGCGCTGTGAGCGCCCGGTTGTGGCTGCGTGCTTTCGAGGACTTCGGAATGGTCCTTACACCTTCTCAAAAACACCCTTTACTGCCCGATCAATAGCACCCTTCCTCGCACAGCCCAAAGGCATGCAGGAGACTTTTATGCCCGTGCTTGTGTGAATGTGAGAGGGAAAATGACGTTCTCTACGTCAGCCCTACGGTTGACTGGCCACCGGCCCAAGGTGTGCCCCGACGCCTGCTGGGACCGACTCCATCACGACCCCCTAAGAACAAGACTGTAGGGAAGATGACTGACTGACTGTGGCGTCGGCGGCTTTGTGCGATAATGATACTGCAACGATTACTATTGTATTTTACATAAAGGCATAAAAGCGCGTGCTCCTAGTGATGAATTTGAAGTGGCATATATAACAACACTGCAATGCTGCACCAAAAACCACGGACCAACGACGGAGGGCTTGTTTCTCTATGTTCTAATTGATCGTGGAGGCGGTTGGCAAGGTCAGGAAAGCATTTTAGAATGATTTGATAACAGCTAAATGCATTTATATGCGAGGTATCCGTTAATGAAGTGGTGCTTTAGCATGTCTTGTTACAGTCGAAGCCAAGGTGACTCGGCCGAGTCGATGCTCTGATTAAAATCATGGCAACAACCTCCAGCCGGATGATTGAGGTGTACGTTGTGTATCAGTCCAGTCCTGCCTGAGTGTGTGTCTGTGAATGTGCTCACATGAGTACAGTTGGACCGCTTCGATTATCTGTCCAAACCTGATTGGTTCTGACCAATTAGTCACTGACTGCAGTCACCAACAATCAATTCGTCTAATCCTGCATGTTAAAATGAGGGGAATGTCATGCAACGTCCACCTAATATATATATATATATATATATGTCCTTAGTGTACTGTTAATATATAAATATATATATTATTATTATATATATTAAGAAGTCAAAATGTTGACTTCTTATACTAATAAAATATTCTGCTTGAATCTATACTGAGAACTGGTATACAACTGGTTTTCAACAGTCCAAAACTCAGAGTTAATACCACACAAGATAGAAAAATGGCAACTTTGACGTTGTTGCCTGAAGAGAAAAGTTGAATTGATGACTAAAACTGTTTTTTGATTTTGTCTCCAACAAAGAAAATGTAAATGTTAAACTGTGCTGCAGATTCCACCACAGACCAGTACAAATTTGTATCTATGGCTCTTATATTTGAAATACTGATTCAGAAGACACATCATGTATACTGTAAAATGACGACACACATGTTGTTTTGAGTCAGTCTGTCTGTGATTACATCATTCGGGTCAAAGATTGACTGTTCATTTTAATCAAAACCATGTCCTTAAGTGGATGAAGGCATCCAAAAGGGGACCGTAATCCCCTGCACTGCGATAGTGTATGTATGCACACAGAATCCTGCAAGTGTGGACAAAGTTTGGGATTTAAAGTCAGCTCCTTGCGTGCGAGCTCAAATCGCAGTGATGGCCACGTGGTCTGGGAATTGCCCAGGCCCCTCAGCGGGATCACAGATGGTGGCTCGGCTGAACTGCTGGATAATCAACTTCCACCCGGGGAGGAAAAAAGGAGAAAAAAAAAAAAAAAAGAACAGAAATCCTGACTGATACAAACTGATGTTAAGAGGGACTGAAATGAAACGGAAAAAACACACAATGTGTTCAGGGGCAACGTATCGGCAAAGAGTCGGCCGGTCATGTCACAGACCTCCTCACCCCGTTGGCCTCGCGTGATCTGCTTGGGGAAATAAAACCCTCCTTCCTAGTCATCGCCGCGGATACCTGAGAGAGCTCAACCCATCGGGCCACCGAGAGGAGGCCTAGTTTAGTTCAGTCCGGCTCCAGCGAGCGCGATCTCACTGGTTGTTAGGATTTAGTCACCCTAAAACCACAAAACATGAAAGATGACAGCGAAACATCACAATGTCACGGCTTCCCGGTGCTCACCTTCTCCTGGTACTGCCTGCGCGAGGAGTCCAGGGACTGAATCAGAGCCGTGGCGTGTCCCACAAACATCGCGTAGCACGTGGCGCCCACGATCATACTCAGCATGGTGATCCACAGGTCGGACATGCTGACGGGGGCCCGGGCCCCGTACCCGATGCACAGCATGTGGCTCATGGCTTTGAAGAGGGCGTAAGAGTACTGCTTACCCCAGGAAACATTCTGCAGGGGCAAAGTTAGAGAGAGGGGGAGGGAGGGAGGGGAGGGAAGGGAAGGGAAGGGGGGGGGGGGAAGAGACAGAGAGGGGGTGGGGGGAGTTACTGCAAGTCAAGGTAGGGTGAGAAGGCATTCCAGCAGGCACAATATAAAGCCGGGCTTTCCTTCCGACGGAACACACCGGGTCTCCTTCGTGCCTCGCAGCGCCGTGGCCTCACTGAGGAGCTGAGCTTCATTTCCACTCAGAATTTCCACACTTTTCAACAGCCTCCATGCTTGGACCCGACCCGGTTTTATTTGTTTTCCCATTTGCCCGCGGGAGAGCAAAAACAGCTCATGTTTGCAAGTACAAAAAAAAAAAAAAAGCCCCAGACTTGCATTATTAAAAAAAGCCAGAGGACTTGTTTTCCTCTCTCTCTCTCTCTCTCTCTCTCTTTCTCTCTCTGGGGTCTGTGTGATTGATAACCAAACAAAAGGTAGTAGTTCGGGTTCGAGTTGCTTTCTCCTCACAAAGTCCCCCCCCCCTCCCCCCGTGTGCCTTTAACTACAGTCCCCGTGAGTCGGGTTCACGAGGTCCCTGCTATCCGATCCGCGCGCCCAGCTGGGTCGATGGCGTTTCAGCGTCATCATTACTCGGGGCAAGTTGTATGAGCTGAAGGAAGCTGATAGGAAGAAGGAAGAAGTTTAATTTCACAGCTCCACATCAGTTTCCACGTCTGCTGGGCTCAATCGTTTGAATTTGACAATCTGCACCGTGAGATCGAGGTACTATGAGGCGGATAATGGATGGACGACCCACACAGTCATAGAGTAATAGTTCCTAGTCAAACAGGGACCATGTTGTCTTATTTTATCCTGCATAACTAGGCGAGGGAATAAACACATCGCAGTGAGGTTGTCATGATGTTGCTTTCTTCTGACAACATGAAAGCGACGGTTTCAGGAGGTCAGTGTGCTTCACGCTTGGATTGCTTGTCAGATCACCTGAGCGGCGTCTGGAAGCCGCTCCTTTCCACGTCTCTCTGTTGTCAGAATTCAGGAGAATGCGTTCGACAATTTCTTTAACTAAAAAAAAAAACAAACCCTTAGGGCGCCCGACCCTCGACGCGACTTCACAGTTCACTCGGGTATTCCTTTTTTTTTTTTTTTTAACGACGTCACCCTCAGGAGAAGTCATTATTACGGTATACGTCAAATCGGTGCCTTTGGGCCCCGCGAAAGACAGTGCAGAAGCCAACATCGTCCCACCGAGGCTACATCCGTGAAACCCGGTAAGTTTCCCTTCTTTTTTCCGGAGAGACAAATGCGACGGCTCCGCGCTTCGGGCCTCGGAGCAAGCGGCCAAGTTGCTGACTCCTCCAGCAGCTTCACCTCCTGTGGGCGAGAAAATGCTGAGAAAGCGCACCAGATGGGAAATCTATCTCAACCACAACAGAATGTCCAAAGAAATATGAAAATGTATTTAAACTCTCTTTAGTCATTTTTTTTCTTCTTCACGGGCTGACATTGTGGCACATTGTAACATCCCATCATGTCCGCATGCTTTTGTCGCGCCATTCTTCGTGAAGATGACTCACCAATTCTAATCTTCATGCTGTTTAGTTTAATGTTTTAATGTTTTTTTCAGAGATTGATTCACAACTCTTTGACTGCTTTAATAACAACTAGGGTCCAGTTTTTCTACGCATCACATTTCCTCCTGCACCATGGGATCCTTGGATGATGCTTCATTGTTATTCCAAGGTCCAGACTCATACGTGAAGGTGATGACCTTCCTGATCTGAGACCAGGGCTACAAACTCTTGTCTCATATTTTAAATCACTTTTAAAACCCTACTTTTTTAGGCTTGGCCTTGTTTATTGACTCTACTTTACTTCAATCTGTTTTTATATGTGTTAACGTTTAGTTCATTTCATCATGTCATGTCATTTTAAATGCCGTTTTGTTGTTGTTTTGTTGTGTTTTTTGCCGGGTGAGAACAGCTTAGCTGGGGTGACTCAGCGCACCTTTTGCTATTTGTCCTTTTGTGCGTTTGGTGCAGCGATAAACACACTGCATTAAGGTGCCGTCTAATCCCATTGTGTTACAGGTTACAGGGATTGGGATTTTAAGTCACATCTCAGAGCGCTGTCATATTTCTGACGTTTGCTCACATTTATTTTTAATGGAGGATAATTTACCCACATAGCCAAACATCAGTTTAATGGATGCATGTTGAAGCATTAAATATTTTGCAGAATGTATATCATTATTTCAGAATATATTCAGAATTGACAATATAAGCCACAAATAATTTGCTGGGGACAATTTGGATAGGGCAGGTTTAAAATGTCCGCCGCTTTGACAGATGGTGCTATCAGGCAGAGAGAGAGTGATAAAGAGAGACCTTTGTTAACAAAGAATGCTGCTGCGCTGATAAGAGGAATGGTCATTTTATCTATATATCACCTTTCAAGAGCAGATGACACAAAGTGCTTCACAGCAAAAGACAAAATACAAAGAACTACTTTCAACAAAAGCAAGTCCATAGGAATGACTTTGGCCACAGATTCCATTGATTTTATGTCCAATTGGAGAGATATTTAAAGTGTACACGCGGCAACGACCTCAAAAGCCCAGTTTCCTTTTTGACTTGAGCCCGGAACAAGGAACAACCATAAAACACCGACGACCTCAGAACGCTGATGCTGATGAAGGGCTGAAGAGTCTCTTAAGAGCAGACAGGCTTCTGACAGCGGAGGGCTCCAAAGGTCACCAAAGGTCACCAAAGAACTAGAAAAGCCAGCACAAAGAGAAATGGACTCACATTAGACCTTTTTTGGGGGGGGGGGTGTGCTCAAAAGCATTGTTACCGATTCTGTCCGTTTTAAAGTAGAAATCGGAGAACAGACATGTCTATATAAAAGGTGACAGAGTGATGGAGACTCCTTTCAAGACTCCCTTCATAATTTGTGACATCCCTCAGTCGGGTCTACCAGCATCACGCGCCCTCCAGCCAGCCGTAAGGGCAAACTTCACCGCCACGCTCGCATTCTACAGCTCACCTCTGGATTATTCTGGTTCAGGATGGAGTCCAATCGTCCAAGATTATGCAGGTGCAACAAATGTGTCGTCAGTTCGGAGCGAGCGGCTCCCGATTGAAGTATCTTTGTTACTTTGTTGCAATGTTCTTTGGGAAGAGTGAGTCATCGCAGTATTTGCCCCGGAGAGGACGCCGCTTCTGCTGTTCTTCCTATTCTCGACGACCCCTTTGATTTTAATAATTGCAGCTAACAAAGTGAATTTATTCAGAGTTCTACATTTATTTAGGCTCTGGAGGATGAAAAAAACCACGTGACATCGTCTACTGCATATTCATCTCTGTGTAGCTCTGCATTTTTGTTTGTAACTACATGAGTCAAATTCATTCAACTACTATCACATGCATTACAACTAAGTCTAGTCTAACTTAAAAGTTTGTATAAAACAGTCGTGTTACCCAAGAGTCGGATTATAGTGAAAGCCAAGGAAAGTCCATTTCATTTGATATAATTGTGATTATTTGGTGCTTTGGAATGTGTGTGTGTAGCTTTCCCCTTTTGTCTTATGTTTTCGATGTCAAATATGTAATTTAATACGCTGTTTTCAAAACAAAATGTTCATGTTTAATTCCAGGTAAACGATGGCCTTTAAGCAGAGACATCCGCATTAGCTAGTTTTAATTACTGAATCACATAACTCTCCAAAACCCGGCAAGCTGTTCCGTGGAATTGCGATGCACAATGTTCATTTTTGATTGCGTAATCCAACTCCAAGCTGTTCCAAGCTGGGAGTGCACAGAAGGCACAACATAAGAGAGCAAGTGCAGGGATCCGCTGGCCTGCACGGTTACCAAACTGCAAGTTGGCAAGAGAAGCCGTCACAGCGGTGGATCTCAGTGTGAAGGTTGTGCCTCTTTTCGGCTCTTTTTCAGCCGTTCGGATCAAAGATCCTCGTCGGCCTGCTTAAGCTTTCTAGTTTTCTTTGCGTATTGTATTCTCTACTCGTTTTCATTGTTCTGTATATGAATGTCGGAAGATACCATTATTATCTCTCAAAGAAGGTTTTCTGTTTTGACCTGAATGGTCCGATATAATATTTTTTTTATTGCATAATTTATAACTAAACTGTGTCACGCTGGTAAACCGATCTAATTTCTCACAAGGGTAACAAATACCAACCATGTGCAACCAAGTATGCAGCAGCCACTACCACTGAGCATCACAAAGGTCACATGACATAAGGTTTGTCTGGTATTGAGACGATTATTACCTTATATATAGGAACTACAAGTTTATCCTGTCAAATGGAAAACTCACCAAAAAAACACACCACTCACACTGAGAGCTATGGTTCTCCACACCTAACAAAATGTACTCTTCACCAGACGATAACCAGGGGAGCCACAGCTGTTCACATCAGGGCAAAAAAGCAGCTTACCGGGGTGGAACCGCTGTGGTGTCACGTTGAGTCAAGTGAAGATTGATTAATTCATTAACTCTGGACTGAGCCCTGCTGTTGGAAGTGACTCATTCAGAAGTGAGGTAGAAAAAAAAAAGGGAAAAGAAGTGGCTCATGGTGAGGTGGTGCAAAACTAGCCTTCAGCAGAGGACGAAGGCTAGTTATGCGCGGTTAGGCCCTTCGGTTTCTTTTTTTTCCGAGACGTCAATCCGCCGTCTGCCTCTTTAAGAGAAGAACTGGAGGGAAACGAGGACACACATGGTCCTGCATGCTCCCCAAACACATATCTTTACCATGAACACGCCGACGTCACCCTCTCACCTGAGCCAAAGCAGCGACGGCGGGCATTATCTTGGTGATTAAGTAAATGCAGCCTCCAAAGAGTAAGAAGCTACTCTCGGGCCATTAGTGGCGGAGATAACAGCGCTGCACCCGCTGCTCGCACCACTCAGTGGTATCTGCAGCCCCTCGATGGCCCCCCCCCCGCTCCTCCTCCTCCTCCTCCCACAGCCCCGAGACAGAAAGCACCGATCTACACGCGACGCAATGTGAATGTAAAGCTGTCGTTCTTTGGCCTCTAAAACAGGGGGGCGGGGGGGGGGGGGGGGGGGGGGGTGCGTTTTTAAACAAAATGAGAGATATCTGATTAAGATTCAGCGCTTAAGAACAGTGATGCATTGCGATGGTGTGAGAAGAGGACTCCACAAATTGCTCACTCTACCAACGTGACGTTGTGTTAGCTGCTCACATCCCACGGTACAAGGAGGGTGCTCACGAATAGGTCTCATTTTAGGGCTACAGCTAACATGGACTTCGTCAAGTATCTTTTGGGATTATGACGATCACGTCACGCATATGTTCAGTCATCTCAACAACAGAGAAGTAATCAAATCAGAAAGTCTAAAATGAAACTCCGGATTGCTTTCTGTTTATCCCCAGTTTATTTTGCAATATGTTGAATCAAGAAGTAGAATTGTGAGCTCTATCTCTTATACTTCCCCTGCATTTTAGTTTGTTCAAACATTTGTTTCTGTCATTAAAAGCACAGAGATTATTGTCAAGCACAAAAGTATCATCTCTTAAATACATATGTGTGGTTGTTTTCAGCAGATTGCAGATCTGTCGATTTCAGATTGAACTGGTTCACTTTAGAGAATGGATTTAAACTAAAGCTTTTAGTCTTTAAAAAGTGTTATGTATGGTTTATTTTCTTCTGCTTATTTTATTTTACATTTGTTGAAGTGGGTTGGTGAATTGGAAAAGGAATTTGTGAACATCATTGACTACTATTTGAATTAAACCTAACCCCTGGTTTGTGGAATCTCTAATAATGATGTATCCACTGAAAAGGTTCAATTCGCAGAGAAAGACGGCAGGAAAACGTGAGGAGCTCTAACCAGAGAATGGTTGCAGATTCATTATCCGTCTATCAACTAATTGATGAATTGACTGATCCTTTCAGCAGCCTCCACTCTGCCACAGTCTGTATTTTCACACCTGAACAGCAGAAGCAAAAAAAAAAACGGACCAGATTCATGAAATATATGGTAATCCTAATCCAAGAAGTTGTGAAACTGCCAACATTTGAAAGCATCATTGTCCCTTGAGACTCCTGCACAGACAAACTCTGCACGCTTCTATTTATAGGTCTGTTAGTCTCAGCTGCAGTGGGAACATGTCACCAAAAACTTGATATCTGCCACGAGCGGGGAGACATCTTTTACAGATGTTGCTCGGTGAAATGTTGTTTCATTTCACCCGCCGCCTCCAAGCATCCACCACACAGGTATCCAGTGTGTTTTTTCGGCTTTCTTAAGAGGCCCCTGTTGCAAATCTCGAGCCGCGCCGATGGATTTTAACCGCAGCGAATGATCCTGCCACACAGTGGGCAGCCAATTAGCCTTCTACGTGATCCCCATTTCGTATCGATTTGCATACAAGAGAGGGAATGAATGTGAGTTGTTCCGAGCAAGCGGGGCGACCGAAGTGCAATGACACGATTATGATTATGAGCAGTGATTACAAGTTAATATGCATTCAGAGTAATGTCGATGAATGGAAACGTCTCAAAAACAACAGCGTGTGAAGAAGCACGAAGAAAAGAGATCACTGCAAATTGAATTTGAGGTTGAAACGCGGACGGTTGCTGCCTGTTTAGGGTTAATAACACATGTTGGTTGGCACTGGGCTCAGTGTGGCATCTCATGGCCTTCAAGTACAAACAGGAGACGGATACAGGGGTGTGATGTTCAGGGAGGCTGGCCTTTGCAGCACCTCTAGCCCGATGCCTCCGAGCAGTCAGTGTGCATGTGGAGTGGAGACATGTTTGTGAGAGAGAGAGAGAGAGAGAGAGAGAGAGAGAGAGAGAGGAATGAGAGGGCCGGAGAGTTCCCCGGGCGAGCATTTACAATCAGCATTACCCGAGAGGCCCGCACACACTCCTACGCTATCGCATTGCTCATAGAGGAGCAACAACAATCCGTTTGACCCCAACTCAGAGAGAGAGAGAGAGAGAGAGAGGGGTGAAAAAAGCACGCACAGGGGAGACCACCCCCCAAAAAATCTCTAAAATGACTCGGGAGGCCATACATTTGAAAAGAAATAAGCGTGTAAATACCTTTATGCAAGGAATAGAAAAGCTTTTGGGCACATTTCTGTTACAGCAGCATTGGTATCCATGCACAGTGATAAGACAACTTGTATACACCAAAATGCCAAAAATAACAAACAATAGAGAAGAAACGTGTAATACTTACAACCATACCGTTTAGGGACACCCAGCAGTCAGGAGGGAAGTCTTGGAGGAGAGGCACCAGATACTGGAGGCAGCCATCCCAGTGACACAGAAGCAGCATCATCCCTATCAAATTAAATATTCTTACCACCGCACTAGCCAGGTCATAGGTCATATGGAAAATCTGCCAGAGAGAGAGAGAGAGAGAGAGAGAGAAGGAGAGTTAAACATCTTTAGCGGCTCCTCTGTTGCCTGAAATGGACGAATTTAGATCTGCTAGTGTCAACGTGCACTAAAACCTTCACCAAAGTACAGCTCTGAAGTGGAGGGCACGGCGTGCCTGTTAGGCCACCAGAGAATTTGGTTGCCACCCATGTGTACGTGTGTGTGTGTGTGTGTGTGTGTGTCACTGCATTATTCAACATGGCTGCTTTCCAAAACAAACCGAGCAAAGAGGGAAATACACACAAAGGAGGTTTTGCAGCGCGAGTGAAGGGAATGAAACGCTGAACCATAAAGGGAGTGCACACACCTGGAATAATCAGCCCGGGCGCGTGGGTTCAAATGCCACAACTGCTGGTGGGGTAATTTCATCAGAGCAGAGCGTTGGAAAATAGAAAAGCCATCAGCGGGGGGGGGGGCATATGTGAGCATATGCGACGCGCAGCGGCTTCGTTCACGTTTGATCCGGGCGAAAGAGAATCTCACTCACGCCCGGATGGCCGTAGCACTAATTTAGAGGTTCCATTAGTGTGAGAAACCCATTACTTCTTTCCAGGTTAGTTATTCCATAATCAGAGTGACACTGAAGCTCAATTTATTCCTTCTAAAAAAGTTAAATATGGAAGGAAAATAAAGATGCTTATTCCTGGTTGGGGGATTTTGCATAATAAACCTCTGCAATTTGCCAATTTATTGAATGGAAGACTTCAAGTAATTAGTATCTATTTTTAGAAGAAGTTTATTTCTCTATTATCTCTGTAAATTGCTCATTCTACTCATTATGTATTATATATTATCATATATGTATGAGTAATGGCAATTTATTTGGACCTCGGGGTATGTTTTGCTACACTAGTGATTTTTTGTTTGAAGAGTTTCAAAGTTGCGAATAAAAAATAAATCTAGTGATGGAAGTAAAAAGATGACAGGCTATAATAAAGAGGTCGAGAAACACAATAGCCCCATAAGTAATAATGGCAGAACTTATATGTTCTAAAGAGGCATTTACTCTAAATCAAAACTGCATTTCCAACCTTTGTTTTTTTGTTACCAGCCTTTTATGTCAGTCCATCTATTTCTGGCTTATTTAGTTCAGACTTTGGTATAAAAAAAAAATTTAAAAAGTCTACTTTTAACCAAATTGGGTTCGGGTACTTCTCTCCACGTGAGGAGAGCAATGACTCCAGAAAATAAATAAAACCTAAACATGAAGTTCATGTTTTACTGTGATGTAATCTGGCATAATTCTGCCTCTAATCCAGGTGGTTTAAAGCTCTTTGAATGCAGATCTCTCCACGCCGGTCTGTTGTGTCTGTCCTTTGCCCTTTGTGCACAAAAGGACAGTGTCCACACAGATGAGAGAACAAGAGGCTGAGCTGGTGCTCAGATCCCTCTGTGGTTCAACTCTTCCACGGGGACATACAGTGCACTGCCCTCACAGGCTAAAATTAGCCCCAATCTTACAGGACGGCTGTCTCAATGCACCCGGCATCGCTTCTGCTGCCTACATCTTTATTCTTAATATAACAGAACTCTCTGCCTCTGTTATGCCTGTGTGTGTGTGTGTGTGTGTCTCTGCATTTATTGTGGTTTGGTGGCTAAATAGGAAAGAGTTGGCACAGGGAGTGAAAGAGAGAGCCACAGGGGGGGGGGGGGGGGGGGGGAGAAAGAGAGAGACAGAAAGGTGACTAATAGAGGTTCACGTTCTTGGAGGAGACAGGTAAACAGGAAGTAGCTCTTTGGTCCCTCTTTGAACTGCACGTGATTCACACCAGGCAGAAATATAAAAAAAGGTTGACTCAGTTTCTGCACTTTCCTCTCTCAACTAATAATGAAAAAAACAACAGAAAGGAACAGGGGTGATAAGGTAACAAGGGGACACGTGTGAAGGTCATGATGAGTTTTTTTTTTCTCCACTTTTTTTCTCACAAATTCCCAGGGACCATTTCACTTTGCCTGGAAGCGACCTCTGGGTCACACTGAGTCACCGAGGGCCGAGAGGAGACATGTAGAAACTCATTAACGCAATGTGGGATTTGTTTGGGTTTGTATTTCATGGGCACCCTGCAGGAAAGGTCTGCTAGTGGCAGCAGGTAGCCACAAGGTGTTATTCTATTAATACAGTTCTTAATAACAGAGGCGCCTGGAGTATATCACTGGTCAGGTCACAGGATTATACGGGATAACCTTCTTTGTTATTCAGGGTGGATACATGGCGATGCATTTGAACTACATCTTACTTCCGACATCGGACTTCATGCAAATCAACTGCAAGGTGAGGAAAGACACGGGGAAGGTCGTGAGGTTCCAGAGGATCCACGTCTGCTTGGTTGAGAGTGGGTGCTGCGTCACGCTCAGGATGTGTCCCCCCAACTAAAGATACAGTCCTCACACTCAACAACTTTCAAACATGCACACGTTTATGTTAGCTGCACTCAATGGGTCTTTTTTGTGTGACACACACAATGTTGATGGAGAGGATTTAAATTGGTTGTTTTTCTCCAAAATGAAATACATGTTAATGAGGAAGTGACTTAAATCAGTTAGCTATTTATGAATTAATAGCTTGAATAAAGTCAATTTGTGATTTAATCAATTTGAAGATGTCA
This sequence comes from Pungitius pungitius, assembly GCF_949316345.1. Lineage (NCBI taxonomy): Eukaryota > Metazoa > Chordata > Actinopteri > Perciformes > Gasterosteidae > Pungitius > Pungitius pungitius. The sequence continues at coordinate 4,460,035 of NC_084917.1, read as the reverse complement.
TCTTATCTTAACAAATAGTTTGGTTTGTGTGACCGACAGCACATCATCCAAATCTTTTTCAGTCACAGACAGCATCAAACAGACAGAAGTGAATCCTCACAATTTGGCAGGTGAAAAATTTCATGAAATATTTGTCTTCAAAGATGCCAAATGAGTTTTATGTAGCTGCTGATTCACTTTCTGCTGATCAACTAATAGTTTAAGCTTGTGGAGGGGCATGATGTAGACAGCTCGCCAACTGACATGCAAATTGTGTGTTCTTTAAGGGGTTTCGGGCCTTCCGATTGGTTGCAGCGACAGCCTGTCGTACTGTCTGAATTTGGTTCCCCCCCCCCCCCCCTTGCCTGTTTTCGGGGGAAGATGTGAGCAAAGCTGCTCTGCAAAAGCAGCATGAGTACAAGCTTACCCTGTACTCTGCTTCCCTGTGTGCCTCGTGTGGTCTGATGTCTGGGTGGGCTGTTCCTTCTCAATCCGTGTGATTCGATTTTTGTGGCCGTCACCCTCCGGTTGCGTTGACCCACTCGGTTTCAAACAAAGCCCGAGCCTGGCTCCCGTCATCATCCAACCTCCTCCATTTTACGCGGCGCGGCGATTTTGCAAATTTGCATGATTGTGCCCGTACGTCGTAGGTTGAGGAGGCCCTCGTGAAATCTTTAACCATCTGCTTACATCAGAGCTACACGGGAGAGGAGGGCTCCTCAGCCGACAGCAGGAGGCGGCCGCTGGACCGACCGAGAGCCAGAAGAGTCACCGTCACTCTCAGGTTGGCGTCGGGCAAAAAAAAACCAAGGCTTAGAATTGAGTGCAGTGAGATTAAATTTGACCCGGGGCGAGGCCAGGGGCAACAGGTCGACATAATCCTCTAGTGCGGAGGAGACGGACAGGCGATAATATGCGACGTGATAGCCGCACGAGGCCGCGCATCGGGCGCCCCGCCCGCCCCCCCCCATCCGTTCACCGGGTACGGCGAGGTAGAGCGGACCAGGAGTCGGATCTCAACCCGTGAGCGTGTGTTTACACGCACAGTGACACTTCTACAAGCAGATGTTATAATACCGTGGCAACCAAAACCTCTGTCTGGGTGTCACGGGCTGTGAAAAAAAATAAAAAAAATCACAGAGGTGTTGAGACATGTGTTTCACTTAAACTTTTACAGAGTAAGTCAGGTTTATGCGTCAGCTGTAGGCTGAGTCATGTCTGTACTTCTGATAGTGTGTAGTGGTGTAGTAAAAAAAAAAAAAAAAAAACAGCATGCAGGAGAATTACTCATCATCAAGCTGCGGGGCCTGCATCACGCAATTAGAAAGTGTTCTTTATGCATCTCCAAATTGGACATGTGTGACCTCTGCTTGAGGTTAGTGAGGATTAGCAAGGGACTAATTTGAGGGGATTAAAGCCACCACTGGCTATTACATTGAGGGATGACAAAACTGCTTCCAGGCAAATCTGGAATTCTGCTGCTTAACATCGTCTTGTAAATCTCCTCTTGGATCGCTTTTCCTGTTACTTAATCAAAAAATTACAGGGGAACTTGGATTTGAAAAATCATATCGTCACGTAAGAAGAGTTCAGTGGGATTTGGCGAGTTTTACGTTTTCCTACCTCTTTTTCTTCTTCTTCTTCTTCTTCTTATTTTTATATATCAGAAAAGTTCATGCCAAAACGACTTGCAGTGTCATTCTCTCCGTTTAGGATGTTCAGCTTGCTGGAAGTGATTACAATTCACATGGCCCCCAATGCCCCTATGCACAATCACGTGGATATATGTATGGCTCAGCAATATGTAAACATAAATAGAGTTGGCATCCTTTCAGTGCCTCGGGCTGCATGCAGTCTACCCGGAGAAGTTAATCAGTCTGCAAATCTGTCTACAGTGCAGACTAGAATAGACCAGACTACAGATGGAAAACTTTAAATATGAAACTCTTTGATCAACGATCCTGCTGGGTAAAAACTGTGGACAAAGCTCTGGATCTGCAGCAGTAGTAGCGCAGTGCATTTTGGGTAATGAGGCACAATAGTAATCTGTGGCCAGAGACTTAATTAAAAGGCAGGTGGGGATCAATGGGATCTTTACAAAGGCAGAACACAAGTAGTGAGCTGTTATGGTAACAGGGGACTGGACATTTTTACTGCATGCATGCACAGTGAAGCATGCCATCCATCGAAGTAGTGAGCAAAAGATGTAACAAGAAGGAAGCAGGCAGGTTTGCTGTCATGATCTTAATATGAACCCATTTATATTTGGCCAAATCTATGGTGACGTATTAAGCAAAAGGCACGATATTTTACTGTTAAATGTAGATGATTAAAATGACCGTTATAGAGGGACATGCAGAAGGAAAGTATAAATGACAAAACGTCACTACAGCACTGGAGTAAATGTACTTGATTTAGATAAATACTTGCATTTGGATTGATTTAATGTGTTTAGGATGTCACACAGAACCCTCTGTTCCACTCTTGTTCATTTGGAACCATTTAAAGTTTCTGCAACCTTTTTTGTTAAAAAAAAAAAATGTCAGCAGCCTCGCAAAAGTTTGACAAGCACTCAGGATTCAGGACTCAGACCATGAAACGTTTGCGTCACTGCACTCGCCGCCGCCGCCGAGCCTCAAAGAATAGTTACCAACAGAAAAAACCAAGCGTCAGCCGCAATGTGCTTTCTTAAAAAGTTTGTCATTTTTAAATCCATCATACAAAAGTAATCAATTCAATTCGCCCGCCAATCAACGCACCCATGTTTAAAACCCGGGAACGCGGCCTCTTTGGCGCGGCGGGTTCATGCGCTCCGTTTTTCCCCTGTGTGCGTCAGCGCTTTATTCTCTCGCCTCTCGCACTGATCACATCACGCCGCACATGCGAGCGCCGTAGCTGCTCCCTGCCCGCTGTCTCACCCGCTCTGCGTCTATTTTCGGTCGTGTGAGCGCGATAACCTCGACACTGCTGTTCCGACTTAATCTGCGCTCTAACCGCTTCAGAGCGGCCTTGGCGAGGAGCTTCGCACGCCTACAGGGGGGTCGGTGGGGGGGGGGCTCCACGTTTATGTTGTTTTCCGCGTGGAATTAGAGGGTGGATCTCGTGAGGACGCCGTCTCCTCCATCAGTCTTTGTGCAGTGCGGCGAGCCTCATTTCTCTAACGCCCCTGCGTGGGGATTAACGCGTGTGCATGTGCATGCGTGCAGATTTCCTCCGACGCTTGAGGAAGTACAAACGGCCCGGTGTGCACACGGGGGGGGGGGGGGGGGAAGCAGATGCGCTTGTAACCTGAGCAGAGACGATCAAAACATCGACTGGTCTAAAAAAAACATCGACACATGGCCTGTGACCCCAAACACGTTGATGCATTGTACAACCCGTCACTCCAGTAAGAGCATTTCTGAGTAAACAAATAAATATGTTGGGACGTAGTGTTCCAAAAACTTGCCAGTAGGCTCAACAATCCGGTTATGCAAGTCCGTTTCAGCGGGGGCAGTTGGACAGAGGACACTGATTTGATTCCTGGAACAATGTCGTGAGGTTCGGGTCTGAGGTCTGAGGTAACAGAGAGGCACGCTGCCCCCCACCCCCCCCGGGTCCAAGGTGTCCAAGGTGTCCCAAAACAGAAACAGATCAATTCCGTGGACTATTCTGAAAGACACACGATGACGCGACGTTGTTTGCGTTCAGTTAACCCGACCTTCCTGTTTGCTACGCGGAGCCGGCGCCCCGGGGTCTAAATCCCCCCCCCCGGGGATTGGACGGGCCGCACAGTCCGTCAACAGGAAGGACGAGAACGCCACACGGGTCACATCGCCACCAGCAGCACGGGGCATCGAGAGTGAAGGCAAGTAAACAATGGGCACGAAAACGCACTGTAAAGGTGACGGGAGGCCCGTGTGCACTATGAATGACTTTCCCCTTTCACATTATGCTAAGCTAAGCTCCCCCCCCCTCCCCCCCCGCTCTCCCACCATGAGAGATGTATTAAACTCTCTCATCCAACTCTTCAGCAGAAGATTTCAAGCCCTACTGAGACAAAAATGATTTACATTTAAATGTGTGATTTTGAATTTTACCCGGGCTTTATTTACATACACAAATAGTACACTGCAGGAAGGCAGGAAGTGTCTCTGCACCGTCAAGGAGGAGTGAAAGGTAGTATGGGGCGGTGAGTGTGGTTGTGCTGGGAATGCAGTCAGGGAAGATTACGGCCCGTGTCACAGCGGGGGGGATTTGACCGGATTGCCCAGGGTGACCTGCTGTGTTCATGCAACCGTCGGCAAGATGGACCTTAACCTCCCACATTTTGCCTCAAGGGCACATCCAAAACACACAGATGGACTCACATTGCGAGCGAATTATCAAAACTAAATTCCATTGATTCATTCATATACTAATGCAAGTGGGTCTTTTCTGTTTCGCCGTGGCCTCTAATGGAAGCCAGTTTTCTTCTAAGCATAATGTAGAAACAAAATCACTGTCAACAAATCAGCAAAACAATACGTGCTTAATAACTGCAGAAATGCAGCACTGTAAATACACAGCCATATTATAAGCATTACATTACATGTCAGTTATGTAACCTCAGAGTGGAGATCCAACCCATTATCTAGTCTGGCCACACTTGATATGCTTCATCTAATCTGTGCTTGTCACGGTTTGGGTCTGCTCTGTCTTATTTTGTAGTTTTCATGTCTCTGGTGTTCCTGGGTAACTTCACTTCCTGCCTTGTCCTGTCTTCCCTTGTGATTGTCTGCCGTGCTTGATCGTTTCCACCTGTGTTCAATCACCTGCACCTCCCTTGTGTATTTAAGCCCTGTGAGTCCCTTGTCTGGTGTGGCGTCATTACATGTCGACCGTTCATGTGTCACGTAAGTCAAGTTTGTGTTTTCAAGTCCAGGTCCCTGTTTTGTTTGTTGGTTTTGTTTTCTCCTCCTTCCTCCCCTTTTTGGTGGGAGCGATTTTGATTTTGAGTTTTGACTATTAAAGCCCTTTTATTTTTCATCAACTCTGCGTTTGAGTCCTCCCTCCTTGCCCTCGACCGCGTCCCCCCCTGACAGAATGACGCCACCTCCTAAGGACTCAGCAGGGTTTGACCCAAGAAACCCATTTTTGGGAACTCGCCTGGCGTTTGGGGACCCACACGGCACGCAGCTGGCTGCCCGGCGCAACGCCAACCCTGGCTCGAAAGCAGGCTCCAGGCAGCGCCCCGGTCACCGCCCTCGCCGCTCTCCAGACCCAGGTTGGGCCTCGCCGATGGAGGCCAGCGTCCAGCCCCCAGTCCTCAGCGCACGCTGGAAACAGGTGCTGGAGCTGGCCGCCCGCCTCCAGGCCAGGTACGACCCCCACGCCCTGGACCTCCGCATTCGGCGGCAGCGACGGCGCCAACCACGCCCGTCTCCGCCCGAACCGGCCCCAAGACCCACGCCCCCAGCTCCAAGACCCACGCCCCCAGCTCCAAGACCCACGCCCCCAGCTCCAAGACCCACGCCCCCAGCTCCAAGACCCACGCCCCCAGCTCCAAGACCCACGCCCCCAGCTCCAAGACCCACGCCCCCAGCCCCAAGACCCCCGCCCGTTCCGGCCCCCAGAGCCTCGCCTCCTCCCGTTCCGGCCCCCAGAGCCTCGCCTCCTCCCGTTCCGGCCCCCAGAGCCTCGCCTCCGCCCGTTCCGGCCCCCAGACTCCAGTCTCCGCCCGTTCCGGCCCCCAGACTCCAGTCTCCGCCCGTTCCGGCCCCCAGACTCCAGTCTCCGCCCGTTCCGGCCCCCAGACTCCAGTCTCCGCCCGTTCCGGCCCCCAGACTCCAGTCTCCGCCCGTTCCGGCCCCCAGACTCCAGTCTCCGCCCGTTCCGGCCCCCAGACTCCAGTCTCCGCCCGTTCCGGCCCCCAGACTCCAGTCTCCGCCCGTTCCGGCCCCCAGACTCCAGTCTCCGCCCGTTCCGGCCCCCAGACTCCAGTCTCCGCCCGTTCCGGCCCCAAGACTCCAGTCTCCGCCCGTTCCGTCCCCAAGACTCCAGTCTCCAGCCCCGTCCCCACGGCCCCCGACCATGACCCCTCCAGGCCCGTCCCCACGGCCCCCGACCATGACCCCTCCAGGCCCGTCCCCACGGCCCCCGACCATGACCCCTCCAGCCCCGTCCCCACGGCCCCCGACCATGACCCCTCCAGCCCCGTCCCCACGGCCCCCGACCATGACCCCTCCAGCCCCGTCCCCACGGCCCCCGACCATGACCCCTCCAGCCCCGTCCCCACGGCCCCCGACCATGACCCCTCCCTCCCCGTCCCCACGGCCCCCGACCATGACCCCTCCCTCCCACCCTCTTGGGACCGCCTGGAAGTCGGTCCTTGAAGGGGGGGTGGGGTCAGGGGTTGGGTCGGCGCCCCCGGCCACGACGACGCCGGAGCCGCACAGCTCGGCGCCCCACGCCACGACGCCGCCGGAGCCGCACAGCTCGGCGCCCCACGCCACGACGCCGCCGGAGCCGCACAGCTCTGCGCCCCACGCCACGACGCCGCCGGAGCCGCACAGCTCTCCGCCCCACGCCACGACGACGCCGGAGCCGCACAGCTCTGCGCCCCACGCCACGACGACGCCGGAGCCGCACAGCTCTGCGCCCCACGCCACGACGACGCCGGAGCCGCACAGCTCTGCGCCCCACGCCACGACGACGCCGGAGCCGCACAGCTCGGCGCCCCACGCCACGACGACGCCGGAGCCGCACAGCTCGGCGCCCCCCGAGACCCTGAGGCCCGGCCGCCGACCCGGCAGACCCCCCGAGACCCTGAGGCCCGGTCGCCGACCCGGCAGACCCCCCGAGACCCTGAGGCCCGGTCGCCGACCCGGCAGACCCCCCGAGACCCTGAGGCCCGGCCGCCGACCCGGCAGACCCCCAGAGCACCCCACGCCCGGCCGCCGCCCCGGCAGGCCGCCGGACCATAGCTGTCGGGTCCCCACCCTCCCGCCCCTTGTCTGATTTTCATGGTTCTGCCCCCCTTTAGGACCGTCTGGAATTCGGTCCTTGAGGGGGGGGTTCTGTCACGGTTTGGGTCTGCTCTGTCTTATTTTGTAGTTTTCATGTCTCTGGTGTTCCTGGGTAACTTCACTTCCTGCCTTGTCCTGTCTTCCCTTGTGATTGTCTGCCGTGCTTGATCGTTTCCACCTGTGTTCAATCACCTGCACCTCCCTTGTGTATTTAAGCCCTGTGAGTCCCTTGTCTGGTGTGGCGTCATTACATGTCGACCGTTCATGTGTCACGTAAGTCAAGTTTGTGTTTTCAAGTCCAGGTCCCTGTTTTGTTTGTTGGTTTTGTTTTCTCCTCCTTCCTCCCCTTTTTGGTGGGAGCGATTTTGATTTTGAGTTTTGACTATTAAAGCCCTTTTATTTTTCATCAACTCTGCGTTTGAGTCCTCCCTCCTTGCCCTCGACCGCGTCCCCCCCTGACAGTGCTGTTGTCCCAAATATGCGTCCACGCCACCGCTTCTCTGTGACGTGAGCCATACGAATACAGATGGTCCAAACCAACAACTAGACTTCTATTGATGAGCACAGCTGCCGTTAGGACGGACGGGTAAAGGGCGCTGCGGTGGATCCGTCCGCTCCGTCATTAACTCTTGGGAAGTGAGAGTAGACAAGCAGTGAATGCTTCACTGGTTACGGATTAATTATTTTGCACAAGACATCATTAAAGGATATGCCTGCCATGATGCTTCCTGGTAAATAACCGAGGGGATCATTATGGGCCTCGTGGAGAATCGCTCAGAGCTTTTCTCGGGCTAACTAGCAGGGATCACCAGAAGAAGCCTCCCTGCATACCTCACACACACACACACACACACTCACACACGCACACACGCACACACAGCAACCAGCAACAACAGTCCAGCGAGCAGAAATAACCGGAGATTAGCTTAATCGCCACACTTATCAATTGAGCCCCTCCCCCCCTCCCCCCCCTCCCCCAGACTCTATCTGTCGTCTGTCTGCTTACTGTACCGTGCACACCCTGCAGAAGGAAACTTGTGTTCCCGGGGATACCCCGAGTGGACTGAGGCGTCTTTGGCTTACTGTTGTTTTTTTTGTAACAGGGCTTCCTTAGGAAGGCTAATACAAATCCGGAAAAGTATTTACTTTTTGGGCTGAATAATAAAATATCATAGATTAAAAACTAAATCACGTTATGACTGACGAAGTCATGCCTGAAATGACTACTACTCTGATCCATTTATTTCCATTGGATAAGACCTGCTCCCATTGGAGATATTCATCATTAAAAAAAAACATTAACTTTTGTATTGCATACGATTTGACCTCCTGTCCAAGACAAACTATTAATTGTTCTTCTTGCTCTGCCTCTTCCGTGTCCCTGTCTGCAGCTCCTGGGCAGACGTGTCCGCTTCAATATATTGTGTCCAACAGCGGGCCGAGGGACGGACGGTTTGAGTAAGAGGACGGAGCCGGAGATGTAAGGAGGTACTCGCAGGAGTTTACTACATTTTAAATGTCATACATCGGCTTACGGTGGCAGTATGATGCCAGTGATTTTTTTTATTTAATCACATACATATAATAATGTGCTTTACTGCCTTAGCAGACAGGACCGACATGGCACTAACAGCATGTCTCTTAGGCCTCATTTTTGTAATTGAAACGTCAGAGATTTAATTTTTTCTAAACACCATTTGTCAAGTTATATCTAGTGTCAAGTACGATAGTTATGTGTGTCTCATTAAACATGTAATCAGCCAATGAAAAAATATGCTTGGCTGCTCTAAACGACAGAAAAAAAATCATTTATATGAAAGCAGACATCGTTTTTATTCTAAATTTTCCGCTGTTGTCCAGACCATGTATCTTCAAAAATGTCAACATGTTTATTGTATATAAAATGGTTATTTTCATGAACAATAAGAAGGATGTTGTTTGTCAAGACATAAGAGGAAAGGAACTGAGCTTTAATGGATCCTTCAACAAAAGCGATTTATTTATTTATCTTAAGCTTGAAACACATGGGTGCTGACGATCTAGCCTATTTTTAACCTCCATTTCACTTGAATGCCTTCTCTCCTCCCCTCCCCCTCATTTTTCGATCTGTTCACGAAGGAATCTTGGAGATCTTTGGTTGAACGCGTGGCTCCATGCGAAACATCACGTGACAACGCCGGCGCGCCTCCTCAAATCCACGCGTTTCTCCGGTCCACCAACGCGCTTGATAATGACAAAGTAGTGGAGATGCTGTGGCGGCACTACTGTTAACTAAATAGTTTCATAACCACCTTGTATTCGTAGTGTGTGTGTGTGTGTGTGTGTGTGTGTGTGTGTGTGTGTGCGATTGTGTGATGCGTCTCGACTTAAACACCACGTGTCGGCCAATTAACTCTGTCGTCTTAAGCGACGGGTCAAAGCGATTCGGGGCCGCCCGCCGCGGTTAACGGGATCAACCCGCAACAGGCGGAGCGCTGACCAGCTCGGGCCGGGGGGAAACCAGGTTAAATCCAGAGAGGGAGGGGGGGGGGGGGGGGGAGGACTCCTTCTTCCAGGCGCAGTATGGGGATTTTGTTTTTATTTTCCACCCCTGCGGGCCAAGAGCGAGCTTCCCTCCCGAGAGCATCATTCAAGGCACATTATGTTCATCGTCAGAGAGCCGTGTCTTAAAACAGAGACGACAACAACTCAGACGGCATGAAGAGGGGGGGGGGGGGCATTGTCTCTCGTTTTTGTCCTCGAGACAAAATTGGACTGGAGGAGTCCATTAGGCTGTTGTGTGTGTGTGTGTGTGTGTGTGTGTGTGTGTGTGTGTGTGTGTGTGTGTGTGACACGGTAAGAAGATGGCAATGGACGGAGGCTGTTGGTTTCACTTGTCTTTTCAATGTGACTCTGTCGTTGGGTGAACCACGTCTGAACTCTGCGTCTGCAAACCCTCCGCACGCCACACGTGACGCTGTTTGGTGGTTAAAAAAAAAAAGAGAAAACGAGTGTCTGGCAAAAAAGACGTTTAACTTCATGTTTTTGACTGCTTACTCCTCTTCTTTGCAGTATTCATAAGGTGTTTTTCACAGACGTACTGGAGTCCAATAACAAAAGCCGCAGTGAATATGCAAACGTAGCCACGACCACAACTGCACCATGGCAACGGAAATGATAATCAAAGGTTAAAAGCACATTTTCTAAACATTTGGTTCATCATCTCATCGAAATGGTGGCATCGACAAAATAACAGATTGTTGCCCCGTGTATTTCCCAGCGACGCTGTTGCTGTGGCCCTTCGGGTGTCTGATTCCCAGCGGAAGGTCCCCCCCCACCACCACCGCCCCCCTTACTCACAACATGTCAAATGTGCGACAGGCTGCTTGTCACACATGAAGACACGTGACAGAGCTCTTTAGCCCCCCGCCCGGAGTCGCTCCGCGGTACGACCACACAAGAAGGCGTCTATGACAGTGACAGTGACCCCCCCCCCCAATATGACACACCGCCATTATTCCTCCAAAAGCAAATCAGGTTTTTTTGTATGTATTCTCAATAAATTGTTTCTGCCTATTTGGAGAATGGCCACACATAGTAACCTTACACTTTGTGTTTGTCATTGGGTAATTCAAGACAGCTTGGAAACCTGAGGGAGACACTTGAATGAGTTTGGTTCAAAAGATGTTCACTGTCAACAACGATGGTGATTTGAACGTCAGGTTTACGGCTGTCAACGGCTGAATATTCACCTCATTTCTAAAATGTGGATTTGACGCAAGATTTCAAGGCTTCCCCTACGAGACACACGAGAGCGAGACTCACGAAGACGTGACGTAATGGTATCAGACGTTAATAATAACAATCTGAGCCTCACAGTGGACATGCATCGACAGTGAAGACTCACCCCCCCCCCACCCACCCCCCCGGAGGGAATACATTACGTGTCAGTTTTCCGCACTCAACTCCGGGCCAATTTTTTTTTTAATTGTTGTCCCCATTAGTTACTTCAAAAAAAAAAACACATCGTTAAATATGGCCGCAGTCAAAAAACCCAAACTGTTTTAGATGAAAAATGCTAATTTATTGCTGTTTTGAAACTTGCTCATCCAAATTGGACAAAGCATTCGCAAATACAAACACCGCGATGGAGCTGGAAGGCTGAATATGAAAAATTCAAGCGTGAAGAGGAAAACAGTGAATCCGCTGTTCCGTTGCCAATTGCTTAATGGCACTGGACAGTAAAACACTAAGACACTTAAACGTAATTAACGGAAATACAGCAGTATCGGTGGTTGCATTTTTCCATCCGGTTCCCGAGGGAGGATTGAAAAGAAATGCAACCAATCCGAATCAAATCAGAACTCCAGGTTTTACAGATTTATTTGTGAAATATAGAAACGCTGGAACAAAAGAAACGCTCAAAAAGAGGCAGGTGACCCGGAGAGACCCGGCTCCAGCAGCGGCTCAGATCCCAGCTGCATGGAGGCTGCAGGTGGAACTGATATGATTGATGTCCCCCCCGTAAACGTGTCCCAATGCACCACATAAACGCCTCATGAAAATACGATGGTGATTTGAACGTCAGGTTTACGGCTTCAGCAACATTTGCCCCTTCTTGGTAAGAGTGGAGAAAATCGACTTAAGCCTGCGTATTCATTGTCTTCAATCAGTCAATCTTCCTTCGTTGAGTGCGAATACACAACAATAATAAATGGTTAACTCCGCCCATGACGCACAGGTCTGCAGGCACAGAAAAGTTACTCCTTTAGTGTCCTCCACATGCCCCCCCCGAGTGAGACCAGACCTCTGTGTCCTTTAACAGAACAACGCTGGATGTCCCAGGTTCGCTCAGTTGGGGAAATTAAATATATCCAGCCAGCTGTGCAGCCTTGGTGCGTCTCGTGCAGCAGCGTCGCAGAATCTGGGCTAACCAACACCTGCTCTGAAGTCGCATCGTGTTCTGCAGAGTTACTGTAAAGCAGTGATTTATTTCACTTCACAAGGAGTGTTACAACTGCACTCATTTGTGCTTTAACTTTCGGAATATTTCAAATACTCATTTCGGCTAGTTATTCTCATTTTCTTTCACTTTTTCTTTTAGCAGATTGGTATTTAAAGCAATTTCAGGAGGGGATGAGACCGTTTTTGCTACCAAGCTGTTAAATGTCACTTCTAGGCCGGAGGGTTTGAAAAATCCAGATACACACACACACACACACACACACACACAGACAGGCATGACAGTCCAACAACAATCCCCAGCCTCGCACAACACATCACACCAGATCACATCACATTACTTCACATGGGATCACATCACATCAGGGGGAACAGTTGTCAGTCAACAGCTCCGCTGCCACACGGAGGAGGGTCCTGCAGCCGCTCTCACGCCCACTACTGTATGTGTGTGTCCTACGACTAAATGCCGATTGAGAGAGGATGGCTCCTTTTAGTCATCCTCCTGTGAATGTTGGGACACACATTCGAAAAAATCCATCAGGGTTACATAGTCACAAAGACCAAATGCAACACGCACTGCCCTCCCTCCCTGTTCGGTTCTCCTCTTTCTGTCCATCTGTCTTTCCTGAGCTCCCTTTCAACCTGACGCATGATTCAGCACATCAAGATTCAGCACGCCTTCTCTGGGTGTGTGTGTGCGTGTGTGTGTGCGTGTGTGTGTGCGGATGCACCTGTGTACCTGCTTGGCACAAAGGCCGAGGTCTGAAGGCACCCAGGACTTTGTTCCATCTATAAGTCTATAAACCAAAGCCGCATAATCTCCTTTTACATCACACTGCACACAGTGGCTTATTCACCATCTCCTTAGATGTTGTTCTTTTAATGTAATGCTAATCTTTTGGACCATTGGTTGCAACTTAAAGGAATTGCATTGGTATTTAAAACAGAATAAAGATATGCACGAAAAATCTAAAACGAATCCTATTCTTGTAGCGCTATGATCGATATTTTGCCGTATTGTCCCCTTGATTGGAAATGTATCAAATATCTTAGTTGCACTGCATAGATTGATTCAAATATATATGAACCAACACCTCTGGAGTTCTGTTTCTAAACGAATAAGACGCTGTGAAAAGGTGCAGGCAAACATTCACACCTCCGCTGTCAATGTGTTGACAGACCGTCTGAAAATGGAAGTCTTAGAAAAAACAGAAAAAAGGTCTGCTGTCGGACTGCCACACAATAGTGTGGGTTATTTCAGTGGAGGCCAGATTTAGCCGGCGTAATGTAGTTTTCTCCTCCACTGCTCCAACACAGTGAACTAGATACCCAGGTCATTTGTCTCATATTTTCCCTCCTATCAGATCAATTTACTGCCAAGAGCTGTGAATCACCCGTGCACCTCGGCTTTGGACGCGGTATCCCCACGGACGCTATAATTAAAAGAGATTACTTGCAGAACCCGTTGTAAAAAGACTAAATCAAGCCGAGCCCGCTTGAAAGACATACAATGAACCCGTATCTTTTGCCCGGCATTAGCATTAGTGAACTAACAAAGTGATTCAGGCTCTCACAACGACGTCCCTTCTGACGGACCCCTTAACTGTCATGTTTACTAAGTGGAGCTGCGCGTTGCTAGCGCTTGCTACAGGCTTCAATTAGCTTCACGCATATGCAGTCTTTTTTCTCTCATTATGAAAAAAAATGCATGCAAGAGATTATTAAATAAACAAACCACTCTCATTCACGGAAGCCTGTGTGCCTCATCTAGACCAGTAATACCCGTTTTCAATGGGTTGCGGGCCTCTGCATGGGAAAATTAAAATACAAATTAAAAAAAAATTAAAAATCACAAAAAAATTCCTCCTGTGATTTTATTTTGAAGGGACTTTTTTAATGCAGCGGAGTGTAGGTTTTTTCCAGCTCGTCAGTCCACGTTTTCAGCAGCGTGTGCCCGGTTGGGTCAAACCATTCTGATATGGGGGAGACGTTGGGTTTTTAGGATAATTAAACATCCTGAATATAAAATATAAAATTAAGCTTATGAACTTGATTTTGAATAAATTTGAGAAGTTGAGAATGTTTCTCGATTTGGGTCGCGGCTTGTCATTAAGGGGTGATGGTGGGTCCCGGAGCCAGACCAGTTGAGAACCACTGATTTAGACTGTGTGCCATTCAGGCTATATATATATATATATATATATATATATATATATATATATATAAGCCCATAGGCCCATAAACCCATATGCATAGGTCCATGAAAAATGAAGCTTTTTTTTAAGTCAGAACCTCATCTCTGGTGATGGCATGAGATGTTGAAACACTTTTTTCCCCACGAAGACCCTTTCAGAAGCAGCAAAAAGACAAAAGGGACATGCAAGGCATGATGCAAAAATACAAAAAACACAGTGGTGGGGGATATTAGTGACGCTGCCTCACTCCCTGCTACTCCAGCACGTTAATGTCGACTACAGGGAGGTGGCAAACACTGTGTTGCTCACCGTGTGCGACATTGTGCTACAACAGTATCAAAATACAGCGACTCTGCAACCTAACCAGACTACATGTATCGTGATACACCTCCACACCTGTTTAAAAATAAAGAAGCAAGCCACCCGTAAACTGGAGGGGAACGTGTTAACATGCATCTACCGTGTGCAATTCACTGTATTATAAGTAGCTATTGCATAGTTATAGTTATGTAATGTCACGGTGTGTGATTCATCATTCTGCCACAAAGCAGAACAGTTCTCACGGTAAAGCCGATGGAACAAATATCCCCTCATAAGAGAACATAATAATACAATCGATAAACAATATATTGTATCAAAAATATAAATTCTGAATCTAAACGGACTCGGGATCATCATTACCACTGTGTGGTAATCATTGGCATCATTCCAACTCAGCCTCACAGAGAGAGACAATAATTGGGTCCCAACAGAAGTCTCGTAAAGCAATTACTGAGGACGCATCTGCGGAAAAGACTTTAGAACAAATGCTAAAGTGGAATTCAAAACAATGATTGTATTGTTGCCAGTTAAAAACCGCCTCTTGTTTAGGCTTTATTGGAACATATTGCACCACAGGGACCACGTCGTAGACCGTAGCACGGTTACACAAATAGAGGCGGTTTTCCATTTCTTCGGAAATTATCGCAAACCCCTCAAAGGCTTTGGCGTGGACCCGAGAGTTTCCTCATTCACCTAAAGGTTTGTTGATTATACTTCATTATACTGCCTTTGACTGAGCATGGTAATATATTTAGAACCAAACATAACATAAAGTCACTGTTGAGTTTCAAACCGTGGTAGAGTAACAGACTAACAGACTGCCTGGGGGAGGGGGGGGGGGGGGGCTAAGGAAAGGTTGCAGGCCCTCCCCTGGGGGCTGGTACGCTGCCACAAGCCCAACCTGAGCCCCATCGCTGGAGCAGCGGTCTGGCGCGAGGGCCTCATGGCCGTGATGAGCCAGATGTGGCAATAGGAGCTGTGGGGATTCTCCACAGCGGCTTAAAAGCGCTGATGTCTGTTTCTGCGTGTTTTTATCACAACACAGTGAAACTCAATCAACAGCGAACGGGTCGGTAAACTTCTTCTATTCCTGGAGGAGCCCCCCCCCCAACGTTAGGACGAATACAAAGGAAACAGTAAAGGTCATTGGGATAATTACCTCTGTATCTGAGAGGACATGAAAGAATAAGAAAAACACAAGGGAGGCAAGGTTAGATATGAACAGTAGCAGGGGGGAAATGCCCTTGAAAGATCTCAAATCTGTGTGGAAATGAAGATGAAAGGGCATAAAATGTCACCGATACCTTGTCTCATTACCTCATTGAATTATTAAATATGCAGCAATTAAATATAATTCTCCTCACTATAGGTGAGATGCAGGACCCCCTTTGACGGGGGGGGGGGACACATCCATCGCAGCGTACTGAGGTTGCACGCATCGGGGCTTCTAGCCTTCACTCTTCTTCCATCACTGTTTTGGTCTCCACCGACTCCAAAAGGGGGCGACGTTTGCGTAACCCGTGGATAAAATGCCGCACTGTGTCAGTTTGCCAACTTGGACCGCCTGCGGTTTGGCGCTAGGTAGGCAGTGAAAAGTCAGAATATCTGAGTACCGTATTTTCGCGACTATAAGGCGCACTTAAAATCCTTTTTTTCCTAAAAAAACGGCGCGTGCGCCTTGTAATCCGGAGCGCCGTATATATGGCTCAATTGGTTGATCCATACTGGTTAACGAGGATCCATTGGAGGGAAAGTCTGGTGCCAGCAGCCGCGGTAATTCCAGCTCCAACAGCGTATTGTAACGGACTGTGTTTTCATGTTCTGGAGCGGCGTTGCACTTTACAGAGTTTTGGGATGGTCAGTGAAGGGCGCACAATGTGACGTCACTCATCTTAGTGCCACCTATGGGGACGCGGGAATTGTTGTTGTTTTGGAGAGCGATGGTGTGTTTTTGTTCGGCGTAGGCTACGGCCGACAGTAGCCTGTTTCTCCACAATAAAACCAGAAGATAAGCACATTGTCCAGAGTCGCTACAGTACATTAAAGCTCGTAGTTGGATGTCGGGATCGTCTGTTCCAGCGCTGCCTCTCGGTGCAAGATGCACCAAAGCATTTGCAAGAATGTTTTCATTAACCAATAACGAAAGAGATATTGTTAATATCCACATTAACGTTTGAACAACGTTTCCATGGGAGTGAAGAGTTTTCAGAACGCTTAATAACGTTTGATTTAGCACAGCCCGATCTAGTGGATGCATAACGCAGCCCCAGTCAAACGTTTTACTGCAGTTACTTCTATGCGCCTTGTGATCCGGTGCGCTCTATATATGAAAATAGTTCTAAAATTGGCGATTTATTGAAGGTGCGCCTTGTAATTCAGTGCGCCGTATAGTCGCGAAAATACGGTACTTCTCGCTGGGAAAAGGGCTGCTGAGCGCAGTGAGCACCCAGAACCGTGGAAGTTGAGGCTCTAACAACGGAAGCAGCAGAGGGAGGCTAAAGTTAAACGAAGGTGATGGGAATTGCGGAGCCAAGTGATACTTCTCTGGGCTCGCCGCTACGAGCAACACTTTTCACATTACATTTGACCAATTGGCAAAAGGAAATGTAGTCGTTTTAAACAGTGGTTCAGCTGACCAAAATGCTTAAAGTCAAAGAGGCAAAACAACAGCCTTTCCCGGGGCAAATAATGTGACTGAGGCTTCTTTTTTTTCTCTGTCCGACTCATACACAAAACACTTTCTGTGTATTATAGAGATCTTACATATTGTTGATCTAGCTACTTTACACAGAAAACCTGCCGATGACCCTAACAATCACTAAAAAGGTGTAGTTTGTGATCACGTGATCACGAGAATGAAAGAAAAATCCCTGAGATATTTCCAGGAGGCAAACAGTGCCCCGGCACTCCGTTCGTGTGTGCTGTTGGACAAAACCTATTTGGGTGACCTTCACGCTGTGTGCTGTGATTTCCCCAAGCGGCGATGCATTGAAATAATTATGCATGAGCAAACAAAAGCATAAATGTCCGAACAAAACACCAGGAGAGACGTGCAGACACATCGAAATAGTCAAACCAGAGCCTGGATACCAAAAAGTCCCAACGCTTCACCCAACTACTTAAATAGCGTGAAATATCGACTTATCCGCCATCATTCCTTTTCTGACTAATGGAGTCCTCTACTACTCCTCTCTAATGAGCGACAATCAGAGTGCGTCGCTTAAATAAGATGCAACGGGCCCCTTTGTGGGCACTAATTCTGTTACACTTGGACCATAATACCCGGCAGCCACTTCCCAGCACTACAGTCCGTAAGAGGTTCCTGTTTTGGAGCGAGCACTTTAAACAAGGGAAAGTGTTACAGAGAAACCTGAGTCATGAAACACTACATTGACGTTAACCAGATGTGACAAAGTGAAAAAGAAGGGGCGCAACGGCAGACGAAGGAGTGACTGACGTGCAGGATGGAGAATGATTTATTGTCGAGACTCACACTCTGAATAACTAACTGAGTCCGTCTCAAGCCTGATACAATAATGGTTCACTGCTTGAAACTCATTAAGACGGCGGGAGACTGCATTTGTCCCTCCATTAAAGCCCTAATCCTGCACCCTAAACCTAACATGTTACGACAGCCTGGAATATTTCCACCCAGTGCCTCTTTCTTTCCCCTCACGTCTCTTGCGGATGCGTCTGAGTCACCGCTTTAGTGTTTATCAGTGTGTCTATTTACCTCGGCGACACCAAAATAACTGTTTTTAATTTACGTACTGTATTTTTTAAGCCTTTTTAAAAGGTTAGCCACAACAGGACCGCGCACTGAAAGGGAGGACGATGCGTGAGGAGAGGCATTCGATGGGGGGGGGGGGGGGGGGGGACCGGGCAGGAAGCAGAGAGGACGAATGGAGACAGAGGAGGAACGACTGAGGCGGCAACGTGAGAGAGACCGAGTGAGAGGAGAAGCATTATGACACATCCCTATATGCTGCACTGACCGTCTCCCTGCACGCTCACTGCAGATTAACTTTGCGGCACCGTCTATACGTCTTTCTAACCGTCCGTATGTCTTTCATACCGTCCCCTCCTCCTCCTTCTCCTCCTCCTCCTCGGTATCATATACAGCGCTTGAGCTAAGGACATTTATAATCAACTTCCCACATTGTGTGCATGCCCAAGATTACAGCCCGCAACTGCGATCCATATGGTGCTCACTTTCAGCATATGTTTATTTAATCCCCATTTTGAGCTAGATTCACGCTTTGCTGATGCATGGATATTGCTTTTGTGGTTTGAGTGCCACATTATGCAACAAGGGGGTAATATAGCAGAATTTAAAACATACAGTCTAGCATAGAGAGCTCTAAAGTCTCCTGCCTTGTTGGCAAACGACCACAAGGATGATCTTTCCCTGCTCCATGGATGCTCACCGATCCATAGCACGGGGGGGCTGGGAATCGCACGCGCTGCACGGTTTGTATTATTTACGCTCCGTTCACGACTGTAGCTGCTAGTGGGGTTTGTTAAAAGCCCACGTCCCGTGAATAATCAATTTCCTCACTGCCATTGTTACTAATACGTGCCATTGAACTATACAGTGCGTACGCACTGTCAATGCAACCGACCTCAGGTTGAGCCCTGACAACGACACCCCAGCGCAACAAACCGCATGCACAACGGCAGCGATAGCAACGGGGGACAATGAGGGGCAAGGGCGTTGAGGACGGAGCGGCTGGCTCCAAAGCGCCGGTGTTGTGGTCAGCCTCACATTAAATCTACAGTGCATTTCAAAGCCCAACGTAAAGCCGGTGGTTTTGTTCGCAGTGTCCATACGATCTATCCGTCCGGTGGGCTGTTTCAGGTACCATCTTTCAGCGGGTAATTACATCATTACCAGGAGGAGGAGAGGACTGGAGCTTGTTTAAACATTGGGAGAGTGGGGGGTGATCATGTGTGACTGCTCACACAAACTCCACCCACCAAAACATTAAAAAAGGACTTCATTGACCCTCCAACTCACTTTACATTTTGACCCGGTGGTGACTGACAGGAGCTGTAAGTGTGTAACGTGCACAGAATCAAATCGCTGCGTAAACATTTCAAGGTTGTGATGCGGTGGTTTGCCGGGTAAAGACAATGAATATAAACGACCATAATCACTGATGGACACAGACGGACGTTCACATACGCACCTCCTCCCACTGATGGATGTATCTGATGAGTCGGGACAGTCTCAACAGACGCAGGAGACTGAGGATCTTGGTGAACCGGACGATTCGCAGGGCGCGCGCCGTTTTGTATACCTCCGAGTCGAAGCCTTTCTCCACTATTAAAAATATATAATCCACTGGAATGGAGGAAAGGAAGTCCACCACGAACCAGCTCTTCAGGTAATTCATCTTGATGACCTTGGGGTCGAGGATAATCTCTGAGCTCTCCTCGTTGACGATCCCCGTTCTGAAGTTCATGACGAGGTCGACCAGAAAGATGGTGTCCGAGGCCACGTTGAACACCAGCCAGGTGGTGGTGGTCTGCTCTGAGAAGAAGGTTATTCCCACAGGAATGATGATTAGATTCCCCATCATCATGATGAGCATTATCAAGTCCCAGTAGAACCTGCGAAGCGACACACATCCATCAGTAATGCAAGGCGGGCGGCACGTAGACAGCATGTAGACAGTTGACACCGTGTCTCCACTTTGCTTTATTCACGTTATAGAGCTGTCCAGTTTATGCATTAAGAATCCTCCATTAAGGCTCTAAGAATAAGAGTTAGTCTAAAAATACCTCATAAGAATATACAGACTCACTGTAGATATTCACCCTGTGGAATGTAACGAATATCCGTCAAACGTTTTTAACATTCAAATGAACACTGGTGAAAGCAATAATCAATGGGTAATACTTGGAGACTGAGACTACCTTGTATAATACGTTGACACGGGGCAAAGAGTTCACTATGATTCAAGGACACGGAGAAGTGTGCTGCTGACACTTGCTGCGCGTATTAGAACAAGACCCCCCCCCCCCCCCCCCCACCCTCGTCCTTCCCGGCCGTCTCAATGTCCCTGCCCTCCGTCTTGTGACGAGCCGAGCCCAGAGAGTGATTCATCGCCACGCCGGCTCTTTTCGCCCCGGCGTCCCGGGCCCTCGATAAAGGGCCGAGCGGACCGTGAATGAAAATAGATGCTTTCAGGAATCCTATCTCTCGTGCTAAAAACTCTCCGCTGACGCCATCCCCCCCCCCCCCCCCCCCCCCCCTCCCCCCCGCCTGCCTCTGCTCCGCCTGGACGCCTATCCGGTGCTGCCGTGGAAGATGGAAATGGACTGGCTGGCTGGTTGGCAGGCTGCCCGTTGGGCTGGAAACCCAGTAATGGATCCGTTTGAATGGATTGAGACGTGGCCTCGGTCTTATAAATATCCCGTAGATCACGTGTCTGATAGTTGTCTTTACTTCTAGTAAACAGGGGTCATCGGGGTGGTTCATTATATTCACCGTAGGGTGTTTTAACCCCAAGCGGGGGGCCTATGGAGTGGACTCTTCAAAGATGGAGAGCTTTGACTCAAACACCTTGAGTGGTACATGGATTTAATTGATGCCATGCACCAGTTTAGGTTTATTGGTCAAAACATGCACCAATTACAGAGGGTGTGAGATCTTTAAACCAATTCATAGCATTTCGAATGCACTCACACAGAGAGTAAGTTCAACTTTTCAACCTGTTGGTTCAGTAGACAAGAAGATGGGAATACAATGAGTATCGGTGAACACAGTGTGCGCCTGTTTGGAATGACTACATCTTTTTATTTATATTTAAATGTAATAAGAGGCTGCAGTGATGACTTTGGCTATGATTCATCTTCTCAAATGCTTAATAATACGCAATTAAAATTTAAGTCTAAGGGGAACATGGAAAAAAAGAACCAAGATGAATCCATGAAGCATGATTTAAATATCTCAATTTGTCTGTCTTTCAAAAAGAAATCAGAGAAAAATTAAATATTTAAAATTAGGTCTTTAAGGGTTTGATTGTTCAAAACTAGGCTTCCTCAATAAAAAGACTGCTAACAAAACAGAAGTTATTTTGAAATAATGTGGGATGTATTTTCCACTTATATATATATATATATACATATACATATACATATATATAATATAATATAATCAAAAACCCACTCACTGCCCACATCATTTCTGTTTCTCTCCTGACTTGTGTGGGTGGCATTTATGCTGTGAATGACCTTTAAGACACCCACTTATCTAATGAATAAAACATACTGTTTTTAATTCTTACAAGAATATTAAAACAAGAAAAACGGAAAACGGAAAGAAGTTATTCACAAAGTTGAAGACTCTATGAAAAAACGAGCAATCCAGATCTTCAAAGACGATGTCACTTGTCCCCCTTTTCATTTTTAAAGAGCCAGTTGCAAAGTGTGCGAAAGGCAGTCGGCTCCAACGAAGAACGCGTCCAGCTCTCGCTACATCATTGCATTAAGCTCGAGCGTCTGAGAAGGCACGCAGCCCCCCTGTTAAACCAGTAGCTGTGAGCATGTGCATCCAGCTGTGAATACAGCTTCTACTCTAGCGATGCACTAAAGTCACCAGCCAAACTCCTGCTTTAGAAGCTCCGCAAGCGCCCCTACTTTAAATCCACATTCACCTGAGGCTCCGGTAGTACACTCAACTCAACAAAGGCCTCTCCTTAGCATAACCTGAGGTATATGAGGTTGTGCACGAGGCATCTCAGAAGATCTATGAATAATGAATATTACTAACGTGCCATTAATCTTTAATCAGCGACTGTGTACAAAGAATATCTTGGATATTGAGTTTCGAACACTCCCACGCAAGAATTTACGCTCGCGTAATTGACGGTGCCATTTATGGACTCATTTATGGACTATGAGACTCTACTTACGCAAGAGTTTCATTTACAGACCAAACAGGGTTTGCTCTTTGGTCTCATAAAGCTCTGCAGTAACTTTGCAGTATGGAAACGTAAACTATAAACCAAAAAAAACACAAACCTAAAAAAGAGAGCCTCTTCAAATGGGATCACACAAATTGGGCCACTTACCATCCCCCTGTCTACGTGCCCTTGCTCAGACCACAGCTGTCTTCCAATTTTGTCTTTCATTTTGTTCCCAACTTCACACCTGTCACGATTCGTGAACGTAACTTGCACAGTGTGTGCGACTATCGTGGGGCACAAAACCCGACATACAAACACCTTGTAATGTACTGCAAAGCCCTCTGGTAGTTTCTGCTACATGAACCCCATTTTGCTATGGAGACACGCGTACACAGACTCTCAAGGTGCAAACAAAACCAGTCACACGCTGTTGCAGCTGGTCATAATTAAGAGTTTAACTTGAGCCCCAGAGTGGAGAAATGATTACCATTTAATATGCTTCAGTAAAAGGGGACCTGCCAAACAAAGTGTACCCTTGCAATCCCATCGTTCATGCACCGGCTTGATGGGTAGCTCAAAGCGCTGGGCATATATAACTTCATAGAACTATCAACGAGGCAATCTTACTGGCATAAAGGGGTTG
This sequence comes from Pungitius pungitius, assembly GCF_949316345.1. Lineage (NCBI taxonomy): Eukaryota > Metazoa > Chordata > Actinopteri > Perciformes > Gasterosteidae > Pungitius > Pungitius pungitius. The sequence continues at coordinate 4,437,057 of NC_084917.1, read as the reverse complement.
TATTGTTAAAGTGGCTCGAGGACAAGGACTTCCTGTGAAAAAAATGCCCTTTGGAAAATGTCATGATGAAGGATCTTTAGGGTCCCTGCAGTCGCCTTAGTTTGGGAAATAAAAAAGGGCCAGTCTCCTTGAGCAGAGGTTAAATAGCAAACACCCTCGTGGATTTGCCCAATATGTGTCAGATTAACAACAGACTACGAAGTACATCCTGAATGGGTTTAATGAATAATCTCCCATTATGGAGCTTTTTAATCTCAAACTAAATCAAAAATACGGTCCAGGAAAACTAAGCATTTGTGAACAGGGTTAACCAAATCATTGAATCGTTCATGTCTAACCTTGTGGCCATCTTGTATGGGGGGGGGGGGATCGATCTCCTTACATAATTATTTACAGAGATTGCTAAGCTCATTGACTGTTGTGTTTTGCTACTAATCCTTGCCCACCGCCATCGTACATCTGTGTGAGCGCATGGGCATGTGCATACAACCCTGTCTTTGTGTGGGCGAGTGCAGGATATTCAAGTTAGCATCATTCTTGTGGGATTTTTTATAAGGTGAGTGCAGCGGTGCATGTTTGGGGCACTATAGTCAGTGCATTGTATGCCAAAAAAACAAAAAAGGAAAAGCTGTGGAATTGGAGCTTTTGTTGCAGCAGCTCTGTGAGTGAGCAGTAGCAGCAGCATGGAAGCTGCGGAGCGTATGCGCTGCCTACTCAGGCCTGCTCCGGGTTCAGCACCGCGGACAGCGCCGCGCTGGAGTGGCGGGACCAACGTGTCCTGGCGCGTCACACGCACAGCTTCAATGGAAAAACGAGGATGATTGTCACCGACAAGCTGTGCCAAGGCACACTGGTGGTGCGGAGACGTGGACCAGACGGCATGCTTATTGGATGAGTGGTGACCTGCAAACGCCACAGTGTAGAACCAGTCCCGGCTGCACCTGATCTAATTTGTTTACCATATACAAACGCGCCGTGTCACGGGTAGATTACGCAAATGTAGGCCGATTAGAAGCAGTGTGTCTAAACCCGTTTGCACTATTCATCCCGAGAAGTGATCCTATGGGGACGCGTCTACCAGCGGGCAGTTTTCACTTGCAGCCTCACTCTTCAGGACAGCAAGGTATACCTGCTTGTTCGGGTGAATAAACGACATGCCAATGAAAGAATAGGAATCGTGTCACTGTGACATTTAGTGACTAACCAGGGAGGAAGTGTTGCCCGGTCCGCTCATTAAGAACAAATTCCTTCACATTTCCTCCCTCACAAACATGCCACTCAAAGTGTTTGCATGACGGATTGATCCAAAACACGGCCATTTTTTCCTAAATCGTTTGGCTTCAGGATTTGACCGCATTCTGTGCTTTCTGTTTCTTTTTTTCCTGCACACAGGATCCGTCGCCTCGTACCGCCGCCGACAATGTTTACAACCTGGCTGGTGCAATGGCATTGTGTCCAGGTACTGCCCCCCCCCCCCCCCCCCATAGCACACGGGAACATGTCGCAATGACGAGGACCCGACACTGTGCGGTAATTGTGAAACAACCAGAAAAGGTGCGCTCCCGTGCGTGTGTCTGTCTCTGTGTGTGTGTGTGTGTGTGTGTGTGTGTGTCTGTGCGCGCGCGTGTGTGTGTGTTTTTTTAAATTGACATTCACCACGTTTTCCAAGGACATCTCCCCGATACACCTTTGCAGCCTAAATGCATCCCTCTCTATCATAATACAAAATGCCGCAATGAAACACACACACACACGCACGCGCACACACTGAATCGGGCACATTTGCTCAAAGACTCCTTCGGGCAGGCGGAGCCGGGTTGCTTAAACGCGGAGGTAGATTAGCGTAAAGGCGCTTCGGGGCGGTCTGTGCGTGCGCCGATGACAGAGCGTTATGTGTGAAGGTGTATAGCTTGCAGACCCCTCGGGTGACGGGAGGGGTGGGTAAAAAAAGGGAGGGGGGGGGGTTGGGGGTGGTGGTGAGGGATGAGCAGGTGTCTTTTTCCAGCCCTTACCTAAAATCGCTGTATGGATGAATGATCCAGTATCCGGCCGTTTGGACCCTCTCTTGCTCTTTCTCCACGGCTTTCTGACTGCCGAACATCCGCAAGGAGAACTTATTGACACCGGGCTGCATCATGGCCCCAAATTGTCTCTGCATGAAACCGTGTCGATTGCCCGCCTCGTCCAGATCGTCAAAACCGACCATGGCCTCTTCCCGCTCCCCCTTGAAGCCCACCGAGTTGCTGTGCTCCTTCGTGTTCTGGCTCCCCGTGTTGTTCTTCTGTATCGAGTCTTGCCTCTGAAAAACATTATTCCCATCCGCCTTGTCCTCCTTGTTGCTGGAGAAGGAATTCGATTTGTCTTCCATGGTGTCTTTAGTTGTCCCGGGTGTTTTTTTTCTTCTTCTTCTTCTTCTTCTTCTTTCGTGGCAAAAAAAAGCGTTCCGCGTCCGGCTCGGGCGGGCTGCGCGCAAAGACTCGAGAGGAACCGCCGTGCGCTCTCCTTGGGGTATTTTTTTGGGGAGGGGGGGGGGGGGGAGTTCTTTTTTTTTCCTGCTTCTTTTATTAATGCCCTTCAAACTGTTCAGCTCCTCTGCCTTCGGTGGGAGTGCTGCAAACTGAGACTGAGTCCCCGACAGCCCTGTGGATCAGGTTTCTTGGGTTACCGCCATCTACCGACGGCCCCGGCTGTGTGCCGCCCAAAGCTCTGTGCTTCTGTCTCACTTCGCACGGCACTGCGGTTTAACTGGCACATGCCCCTGCACCTTATTTACATAATGTGGCTCAGGATACCGCGTCCCTGCCCCGTCAACATGGATCCGGCATGGCGTGGCGTGGGGGGGACTGCACAAGTGGAGCAGAGCGTGAATGGCGTTAATAAAATACAAAAAAACATGTATACTTTTTTAATAATAGTCACGTGAGCGTCGTGGCTCGGCTGGCTGCAGGCTTGCGTCCCACTGAGGAGAGATAATAGAAGGCAACACGATGAAACAGATTGGGATCATAGTTTGAGCCTCTTCGTGAAACCAGTTGAGCATCTTGAGGAAGTCCCACCTTTCAAGGTGTTGTGGAATTTGATCCAACATTTGGAGTGAGAATGCACCGGAAATGTTGTACTGTCCGTATACTTTGGATAGAAGCAACCTAAGCTTTATTTATGCACGACAAGGAGATAATCCTCCAAATAAAACTTGGTGCTTTTCAATTAAACCAGCCTGCATAGTGGGACCAGTTAGGTAGCTCTTCTAAAGAATGCAACATCTTCAATTCATGTTTTTTTTTTTGCTGAGCTCGGTTTGTGTTGGGATCGGATTAGTTGGCATGTAAACAATTTCCCCTACACAAATTTATGGCTTATAGTAATACTAATAGCATGCATCCAACAGCTTTATGCAAGGGAAACCTTTATTTTAGCTTGGTTGAATCTCTTTACTAAAGCTGTGTGTTTTTTTTTATTTTTAATAAAACATGTCAGGAACAGGGACTTCAATCTTGCATTCACTGTTTCAAAGAGTGGAAATTGCATAAAATAAAATAAATTAAGCTGTAACATTCTGACCGGCTTCTGTTTGGAATTTTACGATCCACAGTTGAATTCATTTTGTATTTTTCTCACGTTAAGAGGATCCCAGTGGAATTTAATATCGCTTTTATTTTATAGTTCAGCATATCAAGAAAATGCAGAGCCTAATATTCTGCTTCCCGCATGATAAAATATGTTCCTGATTCCTTGTGATGGTCTCATTGGCCCTGCTGAAATTGCATTGTGTCTTTAAGATCACATCCAGTCATTTCCGCTTACAGTCAATACGTCATCTGGACATGAAACATTACATACTCATGCCACAAATAGCCTCAGCCAGAATGGCATTATTGTGTTTGAGTGCCCTGCGTGGCCCCTTTTTATACCATAATACGTATACTGGAATACATCATCTGTTGTGTCCAATGCTCCGAAGAAGTCTCATTCCATCTCGGAGGTAGAAGTTGCAAATCACCTTTGGTGTCACTGAAACATCTGAGAGACCAAGCTCAATAACTGACACAAATTCAAAGTAAAAACCTTCCGCCTCCTGGGCCAGACGTGACTACTAATTCACTTGTCCTCTTTGGACTCTTATCCCTTGACTGACTGCTTTAATTAAACCATGATTGGGGCTGGGAAGATGGTAGTGTTGTAATAGGATTGCAAGCTTTGGTCCGTCTCCAGCTGAGACTATCAGGGTATCATGGACCCTGGGGATGAGGCTGAGGCATTGGATCGGGACCAGCTGAGAACAAGGTCGACGTAATCAGAAAACTGACTGGTATACAAAAAAAAAAAAATGAGACCAGTACCAGGCTTTGTCGACAAGATGTATGATAAAAAAAATAAAAAAACTCATCAAAACAAGCAACCTAATTCCCATGGAAGCTCTTCCTCAGAGAGCAATTGTACCCATTAACAGACAAAAAGCCACTGCAGCTGGAGACCAATACGTCAATTAGTGCAGCTATTACGATGCAAACACACTTTGCGATACTTCATCGAAAGCCGTGTAAAGTTGTAACCCAGTAGTTGCAGAACAATCCCTTGCAAACAGGACAGCGATGAAGAGACTTAGTAAAGTGGGGCTAATGTGACGGTTGGCCTTACCATATCTCAATTAGATCCAGCCAGCTGACTTCTTGGTTAACCTTTACAGATTATGTAGCCAAAAGGCAACAGCTGCACTTAACCTTTAAGCTCACGTTGTGAATTAACGGTAAACTACTGCTGATTACCACTTGTATGAGTTTCTGTTCCTTATATATATATATATATATATATATAGTTGTTTCAAGAGTTTCAGTTAAATTGAAGTTAAAAAAAATGGATGAATTATTGACCGTAAAAGATCCTCCAAATGCAACGTGCCCCTAATTCCCCCTTTATTGAAATTCTGAGCAGGCTTATGTAGCGTTTAAAAAACAACAACTTAATTATACTGAAAAAAAGTCTGAATGAATGTTGACTCTATTATTCCACAGTGAAGAATGACTAAAACTGAATATCTGAACTCCTCAAAAGGCAAAAAAAGTATAAATATTTATTCATGACGATGAAGCAGCTCAAGGGAAAACATGTTTGAAAAAAAACTGGATGAATTAAATTGAACTAATTTGATAGTCTAATTTTGTTTCTGTTCAGGCAATTTCATTCTCTGGTGCTAAAGGTTAATTGATATTCTTTGCCGAGTGTCTTGTTCAGAATCTCTTGCTTTTTTTTTCCACATGGATTTCTTGACAGAAAATGTGTAAAATACTGTACAGTATTACCATGTAGTTTGGGGTTGAGACCCAATAGAAGTTGGTTCCTAATACCATAGTGGGCTGAAACCCAGCTTTTCACCTCATCCTTATAACCTTAGTGGACTAATAAGTGTTATTTCAAGTAAATCATCTTAGAGCTCAGTGACAATAACCTGAAATCTCTGTATGGAGATGTGACCGAGTAAGAAACACTGTTCCAGAAACATATTAATATACATTGATGTCCACTGACATCAAATACATTTCAAATTAAAGTATCCAGTAACATAAATAATGAATTTTACTCAACTCATATTTATATTCCTACTTGAAGCCTTTAAGGACCTATTTTATACATAAAATTAATTTAAACATTTTTTTAAAAGTTCAGAGAAACACATGTTGCGGGTCATTTGTCGTGACCCAGTCAGGCTCGTTGGCCCTGAGGACCCATAAGCCTAGATAGTGGATCAGGTGGTCAGGCCCCCTTGACAGCCTTTCACTGCCTAATGCCAGATTTGGGTCCACTATACGCGTAGTAATCCCAAAGGACTGGCGAGTGTTTTTAGTAATGGCTTTACTGACGTGACGGGTGGCGTCGTTCACAACGGTCATGGAGCCTCGCTGAAAGTAATATTTACCAATTGACCAATTATAATGGACATTAAAAAGATTAAGAATCTATTCTGTTGTCATTATTTTAAGACAGAACTTAGTTTTAACTTCAAACAACATAAACATCACCAAACCAAACTCCTAGAAAGTTTGCATCATTACTTTCAACGTGTCTTCGGCGTCATTGTGGCTGTTGATGCAGTGATTTCACCAAAGGTTTCTTCCTTTTCATGTGTTTCATCATCTCTGTTTGTATGTAGTATTGTAGCAATGATTACTGGTTAACTTAATTCCAATTGGTGTGACTCTAGGTGACACCCCCCCCCCCCCCCCAAGTGAAAAACGATGGCCACGTCACGCCTGGCCGACTACGAGAGGAATCTAAATGTTAATTATGGCTCAGAAAAGTTAAATCGCCTAAACGTTTGAAAGCCAGAGATTTCAGAGGCCGTTTGGGAAAATCCTGCAGTAATCCACAGTGATCTGAAGTCCTCCAGCCTCCAGCTTCCAGACCACAGCCGGTGTGTCCGTCTGTGTGGCGCCATGTCTGTCTGTTTGTCTGCCTTAGTTTGGATGAACGCGGAACGTTTTAGAAGGCAAGAGGATACGTCGCGTTTCCCGCTCAAGACTGGTGTGGGGGGGGGGGGGGGGGGTGAGGGGTGAGGGGTGAAGTGACGGTGTTCGCCACAGGGGCAAAGGCGTAAACCGGTGACGTCGCCTCCTCCCTCCCTCAGTCCGAGCCTCCCTGGCGACTACACCTCCTCACGCCCCTTTTTTTGTATGTGTATCCTAACGTTACCTCTTACGTCGTCATCTAACCTTCCCGAATCCAGACCCTTCACTCTGCTCTCTACATTTCTGCTTCACATACGGTGTGTCCTCGCCGTGGGAGATTCGCAGTTTTCAGTACATTTTATAAAGTCAAAAAGAGGCAATGGAGATGAGGCATTGAAAGAAATGTGTCAGAGGTCCACAAAATAAAATGAACGCTTGTTGTAATGCAATCGGAAGACGTCCCGCGAGTGCACGGTCACCAGATAAAGGCACTGCAGCGGATCAGCGGGGTGCGATAAGGCCGGAGGTGTTCGGCTCAGTGGTGGTCAAGGAGGAACCAAGGTCATTTCACACTGACACAGTCTCTTATTATGTGATATTTCCTGCCATGAATCCAGATTTAAAACAACAACAACAACAGCACCAATGGAAGCATTTTAAATGTTTTATCAGACCAGGGTTATTGGCACGCTCTATTATTACATTATTATAAAACAGCTCACTGTCGATCAACATTTCATACATGTACAAGTCAGGCTCCATGTAATAATGAAAAAATAAATATATTTGATTAACTTTCACAAATGCAGGCCCTGATGCCATTAAGCTAAGTTCAATTTAAAAGTTTCACAGTGTTTATTGCGGCAAATGTTCTTCACACAAGGCTTCTTCCTGGACCTTATACATGACAGACCTGTATGTGAAAGCCTGTCTTTGAAAGCCTCGAGCTGCATGCTAGCTGTAAAGCATCGGCCCAGAGAACACCCCCAAGCAGAAGTACAACGTGCTTTGCTTTTTTTTCTCCAAGATACAAGGTCTGTTGCTGCCGCGTTGGACTGGTTCGGGTTGCCGTGGAGCAATTCTTAATTAGCACTCTGAACCAATGCAGTATTTAGTTTGTTCTCTGATTGCCAGGGTGACAGAGTGCGACAGGAACCTGCTGCTCACACCCACATCGCCCGGATCCCTTAATGTTTGATGGGACATTAGGAATCAAGTCCCCTCTAGGTGAAACATTTTATTTCTTTATGAGGGATTTATCTGACTTTTTTTTTTTTTAGAACGTGATACGGACGATAAGAAGATGACCCTGAACTGAGGAGGTTAAAGAGGTGAAATTGGGACCACACGGCTTAGGTTTTGCTCCGCTACACGAGCAATATTGTTTCTCTTTCTTTTCAGCTTTTGTTAGAAAAAGAAAAAAAAAAACTCAAGAGAAAGCTTTTGAATTCAGGTATTTTGAGCTCAGCCTTTTAAATAATTAAGAAGCAACCAATGGCAAGCTGCCCGGGTTCGATCTCAAGCTAATGAATCTATCACTAATGACTCACTTAGCTCATCGGGCTCGACATCCGCAGAGGCAACATTAAACCAGCAACACTTCAGACTCTGTTAGCTTCAAGTGTTAGCCGGAGGTGTCCGGGCTGTTTGTTGCTCTCATCTCCAGAAACTCTTTATTTCCCCAGAGGAAGAACAGCTCCAACTTCAACAGGCTGGAGGTGAGATTGACTGACCTAATCTCGTTTTAAGTGCTTTTTAATCCCCGTTCTCTCTGGGTGGATTTGCTTTGTCCCATACTTGTGTCATTATGCTGCGGCCTAATGCTGGTTCTGTTTTTAGATGTTTGACATCTGTGATTTTATTATTGTTAGACTCCCTTATCTCTAGTGAAAAAAGCCACGTAACTAAGAGAGGAAAAAAAATGAATTTAAAACTAAGAGTGATCTCCTTCAGATTCAAATATTAAAAGTTATTTAGGGCCTGACATTTTAGATTTACACTTAGCCGATTTGTTCTTTCAGCCAAACGCTCATTCCGGCATGGTAACATTCTCATAATGACCATGCTAGCGTGTCCAACATTACCAACTTAGTTTAGCTTGTTTGCGTGCTAACAATAGACTGTCAACACCAAAAAAAATAGCTCTGCAGGTTTATTTTTGCAACAAACCAAAGTATGTATATTTCATGAGATATTTTGTGCATGGCTGAAAAAAGGCAAAACACCTTAGGCCGTTGTCTTTGTCACATCCCTGCGCTCTGAGAGCTATTAATATCACCAGCTGGTTATAAGCAGATTAATGAGCCGGCGAGATGGAGCTGGTGAGGCAGGCGGCAGGAGATGAGGTGTCCCGGGTCAGTTTAACCTATAGATTAGCACGGGGACACCAAGCAAGGAGAAACTCATTTAGAGAGAAGATACTGGCTTACCACTTTAAAAAGAGCTACATCGCTTCCAGCCTAAAGTTGGACATGTATCATCAATATCTCTTCCTGTGTTAGTGACCGAGATTCACATCTGCACAAAATGCGATGGACTCGAAGCACTGCAGCACGCAGTGAAGATCATTTTATTGCCACCCCCCTTTTATGAGAGGTCACAGTTTAAATATTAGTTTGTGTTGAGCCAGAACAATGTTCAGAAAGCTGTGGGCAGTAACTCTCAGGCTCACACAAGCTGGTTATACACCACCTGCCCAGCACAGAATGGCAGAGGGCCAAAATAAACAAGTGGCTGGTGAAGATAGTCGAACATCAAGCCAGACGAAACCAGAGCTCCAAATTGTCGGGGAATTCTTTAGTTAACATTCAGCAGACAAGCGAGGAAGAGGATTCCAATGCAACGCTCATTTTGTGCTGCTAAATCACTTGGAGCTCCATTATTTCAATAATTTAAGACCTTGTCTACCACATCATATCATTAACTATAATCTGCTGCTGCTCTGTTCGGGCATTTTGATCCAGTTGATGAGGATACTCTACAATCAAAATATTCTTCCATCTAAATGTGTCGACGTATGAAGAAGCCTTGGCTCCATATATAATAAACATAAGTTCTGGTCAACGTCCTAGAAGTCCTGGATGTAATAAAACAGCACATTAGGAAAGTCTGCGAGCTTTCCGTTTCAGCAACACTGTTTCATTAATAGTACATCAGTTTAATAATGACAGTGGATGCTCCTCTTCTCCATTAACCATTGCTTTCTCTCCGGAGCCTGCAATGAATCTGCTTTGGCAAAGACAGACTGAGGATGACTCAGTCAGTCCAGAACATCACACAGCATCACATGGAAGAGCAGAAGCAACCCTTTGGCTGTGCAGCTGTAACCCCATTGACAGAATATCCACCGAGAAACACAGAAAGGCTCCAGCTGAGTGGATGCACTGTCACTGGGCATCAAAGGGGGGGGGCGGTTGTGGGAAGCTGGCAGCGTGCCGCAGTTTACTGGTGTTATAACCACAAAGGACGCTTTCAAGAAAATGAGATTTCACAGCATAGGCACTGATGGATTGCTCTCAACTTTCCACCTTCAGGGACGTCGGGGGGGGGCAGAGGGTTCCTTCCTATTCCCCCCGTCCTTGTCCCATCCCGCCCCCCCCCCCCCCGCCGTGCAGGACGCGCGGAGCCCAGCAGAAGGTCAGTCCGAAGGCGCACGCTTCTCTCACAAGCATTCATCGACGTCCGCCTTTGCTTACTTTGTCTTCTCGTTCTGCCATCCCCCCCCCCCCCCCCCCCTCCCCCTTTGTAGCCGACAGAAACGGCTTACGCTACGAAAAGTCGGTCTACATGGTCTGACCTCCCCGGCGTGCTAATAATGAAGCCAGAGTAACACGTGGTGGACAGCTGTTCCAGATACCAGTGCAAACGCTGCCACTCCCCCCCCCCCCCCCCCCCCCTTCCCTCTGCCAACATCTGTACCGCTGGAGGTCAGCTGTGTACCATTCCCCTGCTTTCATCCCATTATGCAATTCTCGTTATGAATATGCTTCACGGGTAGAGATATGAAAGATAATTCTCACTCAGGGTCACTCAGTTGCTGTGAGTCTTTAATACGATGCAACAACGTATTACAGGGACCCCTTAAAGATGTGATATGTCTCGTATAAAGTAGATCATCGTCATAAGCCTATAACGAAAGGTCACATGGTGTGTCGCCTGTCATTTGGAAGCTCACACGTCACCACTTTATAGTATAGAGTTCAGCTTAAGGGCACCGTGTATACACAATGCAGGTTTCAAATGTAAGCTACTTACCAAATGTCATCTAAATATCAATGTGGTTGGGGGAATATGTTGTGAGGGTGAATTCACTCTTTTTTTTCCTAGTTAGCATTTCCTGTCTCCGCTGACACGCTGGACTCACAGTACCAGTCAAAAGTTTGGACACACCTTCTCAAGACGTATGCCTGCAGGAGGACCATCTGTATCCCCCCCCCCCCCCCTCCCCCCGATTTCAGGGGCAACGCCACTTCTCTTCGGTCACGGGGATTGTGTGTTTACAAGTGCAACCTGACGCGTTGTGTGTAACACTAGAACAGCACCCACAACACGCACAGCAGCACTGCGGGTTGATCACAGGCAAACCAGTGCAAAGAAAAGACAATTCACATTTTCTGATACATGGTTGTCTCTGTTTGTGCCAGTGAGGCGAAAATGCTTCAAATCTGTACATCGAACAATTTCCGTATAATCAGAAAGAAAAATCACCGGCACGGGGTGAGTTGGTTACATTTGCGGGTGTTGGATTGTACGCAAGGAACAGTTCACTGTGTGATTAATATTACAATTTACCAAGAAGCGGAGGATAAATCACAGGCACGTCTGAAAATATAAATCGAGGCTTTGATGTTAGCACAACGGTACACAAGGACTTCTATGTAGGTCAGGTTAATAAATTGTGTTTTTGTGGGTATCTAACGTGAAGTATAAGATCAAATCTTTAGTCATAAAGTAGAATTATTTGGCAGGACATTCTCTCAAAATAAGCAGGTAAGCCATATATCTGTTCTATAATTCAATTGCATCCATAAGTAGCAAGGTTTAAAGCCAAGTTCATGCAAGTTTCTAAGTGTTGATGTTGTCATCATCAGTTTCCGCTAGATCTTTGTAGATCCGTCGTCAAATGTATATTCATCCAACAAACAATGTGAACAAAAACAACTTTGGTCTAGCTTACGACACACAGCACCCAAGGGTAGACCTCTGGCAAGGCCCCCCCCCCCCCCCCTCCACCAGGTCTCTCCTCCACCCGTGGGTTGTGACCTTGTTGGTGCTGATGCAGAGCTGCCCCCACCATTCATTGTACCTGAGGTACTTTTTCTCCGGCCTCGTGTACCTCTCCTTCGTCCTCTATGCACACACACACACACACACACACACACACACACACACACACACACACAGAAACATGCGGCTACGTCGGTAATATTTGGTTGGTGCACGTTCCGATCTGCCTGAGACCTTTCAGCCTTTTCATGGAACCATTGGCCAACTGTACTTCCCCAACCATCAAATACGCAGACCATCGCTGCTTCTAACTCCAGGTTAAACGGTTACATTTAAATCCCCTTTTGAGGTTAGATTCAATTGCATTTGAGTTGACAGGTTTTTTGTTGTTGTTTTTTTTTTAACGCAGGTCCTCGTTTCTGACGAGTCTTCACAGCACAGAGCGGGCTGTGCCTCGCCTGCAGTGACGGAGGCATCCACGCGGCGCGCTGTGTGTCAGCCACGCGCGCCGTGCACGTGCTAGCGTGCGTGCACATGCGTAGGCTGCATTGCAGCACTGTGCCGTCTCCTCCCTGACAGAGCCTTTTGATGTTCACTTCATGGAGGGCGGCCCTTCATTAGCGATTAGACTGTTCCTTCTCCCTTTTGATTGTCAGTTTCCCCCCCCCCCCCCATTTGCTTCATTTATTTCACGAAGAAAGTGAAATTCAGGCATCAAGTAGTGTGCTCCACAGGAGACAGGTTGCGAAAAAGGTGTGTTTGACAGGGAAGCGAAGCGGTGGGGGATCGTTAGAGGAATATAAATGAGGAGAGAGAAATGCCACGGCTATTTGGGTCCGTCCGATTGGCCCCGCAAGACACAGTTTGACGGCGAAGGCGAAAGGCTGCTCGACAGTTGTTTGCCAACCTACGCGTCCGCTCTTGTTGCTGTTGGTGCCTTTTGAGCAGGTGTCACACCAGCGCTGCCACGGCCCTGACCTTTGGGGTATTTTAAGCTCGCAGCGCGGAGTGCAACCGGGTCCCTTGACCCGCATCCGGCCCTTTCACCCTGCGACATGTGCCTCTCCCGCCCCCCCCCCCCCACACCCACAACGTGTGATCGCCGGGCTGCACGACTTATGCATCCAAGGAAAATGCATGTTTACGCCAAGGTAGTGTTTATTTCTGCTGCCCAACTAAACTCATTTAGAACGTCCAAACTACTTAACTGTCGTACAAAATGTATTCTTCCCACTCCCGTGCTCGGAAATATTAGTACATCACTAATCTGGCGAAAAATAGCTAAGCCTAAACCAGCGTGTACATTTATATGTTTCCGTTTTTTCTTTTCTTTTTTTTTTTTTTTAATAATCATGGTCAAGCTCATCAGACAACAACATGGCCAGATGGCATCCACCAGATGTCCATCATTACCAAGAATACAAAATGATTCCTGATTTCAACATCATTAGCAAATATACACAAATGAGAGTGAGAAATTGAGTGGAGGGGTTTGGAAGAGGGTGGGGGGGGGGGGGGGGGAATCCCTATTACTGAATCAACAAATCAAACCGGAATACCCTTCGTGTTTTGATCCCATAAAGAGCGGGAGGAGGGAAAAGGGGGAGTGGGGGGGGGGGGTATTGATGTAATCACCCCTGCTTTAGACGGAGCTGCTCTCGAAAAAAAAAAAAAAGGTCCCCTTGCCCAGATGCTGTTGCGTAAAACGCTCATCGACGAAATGAAAGCTACGTGGTCTCGGCATCGGCTTCCAAACCTCTGGGAGCAGACAGGCGGCTTTGGCTGCATGCGGCTGAGCTGCTGCCCGCTGCCAGCGCCCCCCCCCCCCACCCCCGGGAGGTAAAGCGGCAGCCATTGATGACGGAACCGCCTGTAAGCCGGAGGGTGGGAAGGACGCGCCGCTGCGGCGACATTTGTAAGCCCCGGGGTTATCAAACAACTCCGGCGTCTTGGTCATCGCACGCATTTTGTCATATTTGACTTTTAATTTTAGTCATCCAACGTATGGACTTTTGCACCCGATGATGCCCATTCATAATAGTGTAGCGTGTCTGAAGTTCCAAAATGTATATGGTTCTGTTACTGTTAGTGTTGCGCGGACCAGGGTTGGGGTGCCGCCCCTTCCGGGGGTTTTGGGCGCGAATGTTGGGGGGTTGGGTGTGCTGGAAGACCTGTGTTTGGTTGGTGTGAAGAGAATAAACCCAATTCATTATAAACCTGGCTCCTTATTGGCACGGAACGCTACAATAGTCAAAGTTTGTTTTAATTCTTCCAAAGAGCATGAACATCTGTATTCAGTTCCACAGAAGGTTGTTGAAAATGTTATCCACGGGTCATCGCGGGGCATTGTCTGGAAATCCACTGGATTGTGTGGCGAAGCATGAAGCAGATTTAACGGGAACAAGTTAAATATCAGCACCGGAAATGTCAGATGATCATTCAAGTCACTGAAAGATAAATCTCACGAGAGCGTAAATGTAATTGCAACCCGATGGTTGCGGACATCAATGAAAGACCGACTCACACGTGAGTCTCTGGCGCCACATTAAACCTACAAAGCCTGACCCCCGGGGCCTTTATTAGATGGCTTTCTTGAATGAGCCCTATTTAAGAAAGCGAAGTAGATAAATTCAGATTTATTATGAAAACCATGTAGACGCTGAGTTTCTAGCTGGGCTTCACTGCAGAGATGAGAAGAAGAAGAAGAAGAAGAAGAAGAAGAAGAAGAAGAAGAAGCGAACCTGCACACAAGACTTAAAGCCTGACCCGTATCGCATCCCCCCCCCCACCCCCCCACCCCCCCCCGCATGAAACCGTACCGGAGTCTCGGGTGTCCACGAAGGGACGCGGGTCACAGGCCGCCTGCAACGAGAGACGCGCCGGTGACGCCCGGACACTCAAACGAGCGCCACATCAAATGACCGTGTTGCCCCAGCGGGCCGCTGACCCGCGCCCAAGGGCCCGTGTCTTCAGTAAGGCAACCCTCTTCCATTCATTGAAACGAGCTGCTCTGATATTTCTTTTTTCCATTTTCTTTTGGTGGGTTAGGGGTCGGGGGGGGGGGGGGGGGGGTATTGATGTAATCACCCCTGCTTTAGACGGAGCTGCTCTCGAAAAAAAAAAAAAAGGTCCCCTTGCCCAGATGCTGTTGCGTAAAACGCTCATCGACGAAATGAAAGCTACGTGGTCTCGGCATCGGCTTCCAAACCTCTGGGAGCAGACAGGCGGCTTTGGCTGCATGCGGCTGAGCTGCTGCCCGCTGCCAGCGCCCCCCCCCCCCCCACCCCCGGGAGGTAAAGCGGCAGCCATTGATGACGGAACCGCCTGTAAGCCGGAGGGTGGGAAGGACGCGCCGCTGCGGCGACATTTGTAAGCCCCGGGGTTATCAAACAACTCCGGCGTCTTGGTCATCGCACGCATTTTGTCATATTTGACTTTTAATTTTAGTCATCCAACGTATGGACTTTTGCACCCGATGATGCCCATTCATAATAGTGTAGCGTGTCTGAAGTTCCAAAATGTATATGGTTCTGTTACTGTTAGTGTTGCGCGGACCAGGGTTGGGGTGCCGCCCCTTCCGGGGGTTTTGGGCGCGAATGTTGGGGGGTTGGGTGTGCTGGAAGACCTGTGTTTGGTTGGTGTGAAGAGAATAAACCCAATTCATTATAAACCTGGCTCCTTATTGGCACGGAACGCTACAATAGTCAAAGTTTGTTTTAATTCTTCCAAAGAGCATGAACATCTGTATTCAGTTCCACAGAAGGTTGTTGAAAATGTTATCCACGGGTCATCGCGGGGCATTGTCTGGAAATCCACTGGATTGTGTGGCGAAGCATGAAGCAGATTTAACGGGAACAAGTTAAATATCAGCACCGGAAATGTCAGATGATCATTCAAGTCACTGAAAGATAAATCTCACGAGAGCGTAAATGTAATTGCAACCCGATGGTTGCGGACATCAATGAAAGACCGACTCACACGTGAGTCTCTGGCGCCACATTAAACCTACAAAGCCTGACCCCCGGGGCCTTTATTAGATGGCTTTCTTGAATGAGCCCTATTTAAGAAAGCGAAGTAGATAAATTCAGATTTATTATGAAAACCATGTAGACGCTGAGTTTCTAGCTGGGCTTCACTGCAGAGATGAGAAGAAGAAGAAGAAGAAGAAGAAGAAGAAGAAGAAGAAGAAGCGAACCTGCACACAAGACTTAAAGCCTGACCCGTATCGCATCCCCCCCCCCACCCCCCCACCCCCCCCCGCATGAAACCGTACCGGAGTCTCGGGTGTCCACGAAGGGACGCGGGTCACAGGCCGCCTGCAACGAGAGACGCGCCGGTGACGCCCGGACACTCAAACGAGCGCCACATCAAATGACCGTGTTGCCCCAGCGGGCCGCTGACCCGCGCCCAAGGGCCCGTGTCTTCAGTAAGGCAACCCTCTTCCATTCATTGAAACGAGCTGCTCTGATATTTCTTTTTTCCATTTTCTTTTGGTGGGTTAGGGGTCGGGGGGGGGGGGGGGGGGGTATTGATGTAATCACCCCTGCTTTAGACGGAGCTGCTCTCGAAAAAAAAAAAAAAGGTCCCCTTGCCCAGATGCTGTTGCGTAAAACGCTCATCGACGAAATGAAAGCTACGTGGTCTCGGCATCGGCTTCCAAACCTCTGGGAGCAGACAGGCGGCTTTGGCTGCATGCGGCTGAGCTGCTGCCCGCTGCCAGCGCCCCCCCCCCCCCCACCCCCGGGAGGTAAAGCGGCAGCCATTGATGACGGAACCGCCTGTAAGCCGGAGGGTGGGAAGGACGCGCCGCTGCGGCGACATTTGTAAGCCCCGGGGTTATCAAACAACTCCGGCGTCTTGGTCATCGCACGCATTTTGTCATATTTGACTTTTAATTTTAGTCATCCAACGTATGGACTTTTGCACCCGATGATGCCCATTCATAATAGTGTAGCGTGTCTGAAGTTCCAAAATGTATATGGTTCTGTTACTGTTAGTGTTGCGCGGACCAGGGTTGGGGTGCCGCCCCTTCCGGGGGTTTTGGGCGCGAATGTTGGGGGGTTGGGTGTGCTGGAAGACCTGTGTTTGGTTGGTGTGAAGAGAATAAACCCAATTCATTATAAACCTGGCTCCTTATTGGCACGGAACGCTACAATAGTCAAAGTTTGTTTTAATTCTTCCAAAGAGCATGAACATCTGTATTCAGTTCCACAGAAGGTTGTTGAAAATGTTATCCACGGGTCATCGCGGGGCATTGTCTGGAAATCCACTGGATTGTGTGGCGAAGCATGAAGCAGATTTAACGGGAACAAGTTAAATATCAGCACCGGAAATGTCAGATGATCATTCAAGTCACTGAAAGATAAATCTCACGAGAGCGTAAATGTAATTGCAACCCGATGGTTGCGGACATCAATGAAAGACCGACTCACACGTGAGTCTCTGGCGCCACATTAAACCTACAAAGCCTGACCCCCGGGGCCTTTATTAGATGGCTTTCTTGAATGAGCCCTATTTAAGAAAGCGAAGTAGATAAATTCAGATTTATTATGAAAACCATGTAGACGCTGAGTTTCTAGCTGGGCTTCACTGCAGAGATGAGAAGAAGAAGAAGAAGAAGAAGAAGAAGAAGAAGAAGAAGAAGCGAACCTGCACACAAGACTTAAAGCCTGACCCGTATCGCATCCCCCCCCCCCACCCCCCCACCCCCCCCCGCATGAAACCGTACCGGAGTCTCGGGTGTCCACGAAGGGACGCGGGTCACAGGCCGCCTGCAACGAGAGACGCGCCGGTGACGCCCGGACACTCAAACGAGCGCCACATCAAATGACCGTGTTGCCCCAGCGGGCCGCTGACCCGCGCCCAAGGGCCCGTGTCTTCAGTAAGGCAACCCTCTTCCATTCATTGAAACGAGCTGCTCTGATATTTCTTTTTTCCATTTTCTTTTGGTGGGTTAGGGGTCGGGGGGGGGGGGGGGGGGGTATTGATGTAATCACCCCTGCTTTAGACGGAGCTGCTCTCGAAAAAAAAAAAAAAGGTCCCCTTGCCCAGATGCTGTTGCGTAAAACGCTCATCGACGAAATGAAAGCTACGTGGTCTCGGCATCGGCTTCCAAACCTCTGGGAGCAGACAGGCGGCTTTGGCTGCATGCGGCTGAGCTGCTGCCCGCTGCCAGCGCCCCCCCCCCCCCCACCCCCGGGAGGTAAAGCGGCAGCCATTGATGACGGAACCGCCTGTAAGCCGGAGGGTGGGAAGGACGCGCCGCTGCGGCGACATTTGTAAGCCCCGGGGTTATCAAACAACTCCGGCGTCTTGGTCATCGCACGCATTTTGTCATATTTGACTTTTAATTTTAGTCATCCAACGTATGGACTTTTGCACCCGATGATGCCCATTCATAATAGTGTAGCGTGTCTGAAGTTCCAAAATGTATATGGTTCTGTTACTGTTAGTGTTGCGCGGACCAGGGTTGGGGTGCCGCCCCTTCCGGGGGTTTTGGGCGCGAATGTTGGGGGGTTGGGTGTGCTGGAAGACCTGTGTTTGGTTGGTGTGAAGAGAATAAACCCAATTCATTATAAACCTGGCTCCTTATTGGCACGGAACGCTACAATAGTCAAAGTTTGTTTTAATTCTTCCAAAGAGCATGAACATCTGTATTCAGTTCCACAGAAGGTTGTTGAAAATGTTATCCACGGGTCATCGCGGGGCATTGTCTGGAAATCCACTGGATTGTGTGGCGAAGCATGAAGCAGATTTAACGGGAACAAGTTAAATATCAGCACCGGAAATGTCAGATGATCATTCAAGTCACTGAAAGATAAATCTCACGAGAGCGTAAATGTAATTGCAACCCGATGGTTGCGGACATCAATGAAAGACCGACTCACACGTGAGTCTCTGGCGCCACATTAAACCTACAAAGCCTGACCCCCGGGGCCTTTATTAGATGGCTTTCTTGAATGAGCCCTATTTAAGAAAGCGAAGTAGATAAATTCAGATTTATTATGAAAACCATGTAGACGCTGAGTTTCTAGCTGGGCTTCACTGCAGAGATGAGAAGAAGAAGAAGAAGAAGAAGAAGAAGAAGAAGAAGAAGAAGCGAACCTGCACACAAGACTTAAAGCCTGACCCGTATCGCATCCCCCCCCCCACCCCCCCACCCCCCCCCGCATGAAACCGTACCGGAGTCTCGGGTGTCCACGAAGGGACGCGGGTCACAGGCCGCCTGCAACGAGAGACGCGCCGGTGACGCCCGGACACTCAAACGAGCGCCACATCAAATGACCGTGTTGCCCCAGCGGGCCGCTGACCCGCGCCCAAGGGCCCGTGTCTTCAGTAAGGCAACCCTCTTCCATTCATTGAAACGAGCTGCTCTGATATTTCTTTTTTCCATTTTCTTTTGGTGGGTTAGGGGTCGGGGGGGGGGGGGGGGGGGGTATTGATGTAATCACCCCTGCTTTAGACGGAGCTGCTCTCGAAAAAAAAAAAAAAGGTCCCCTTGCCCAGATGCTGTTGCGTAAAACGCTCATCGACGAAATGAAAGCTACGTGGTCTCGGCATCGGCTTCCAAACCTCTGGGAGCAGACAGGCGGCTTTGGCTGCATGCGGCTGAGCTGCTGCCCGCTGCCAGCGCCCCCCCCCCCCCCCACCCCCGGGAGGTAAAGCGGCAGCCATTGATGACGGAACCGCCTGTAAGCCGGAGGGTGGGAAGGACGCGCCGCTGCGGCGACATTTGTAAGCCCCGGGGTTATCAAACAACTCCGGCGTCTTGGTCATCGCACGCATTTTGTCATATTTGACTTTTAATTTTAGTCATCCAACGTATGGACTTTTGCACCCGATGATGCCCATTCATAATAGTGTAGCGTGTCTGAAGTTCCAAAATGTATATGGTTCTGTTACTGTTAGTGTTGCGCGGACCAGGGTTGGGGTGCCGCCCCTTCCGGGGGTTTTGGGCGCGAATGTTGGGGGGTTGGGTGTGCTGGAAGACCTGTGTTTGGTTGGTGTGAAGAGAATAAACCCAATTCATTATAAACCTGGCTCCTTATTGGCACGGAACGCTACAATAGTCAAAGTTTGTTTTAATTCTTCCAAAGAGCATGAACATCTGTATTCAGTTCCACAGAAGGTTGTTGAAAATGTTATCCACGGGTCATCGCGGGGCATTGTCTGGAAATCCACTGGATTGTGTGGCGAAGCATGAAGCAGATTTAACGGGAACAAGTTAAATATCAGCACCGGAAATGTCAGATGATCATTCAAGTCACTGAAAGATAAATCTCACGAGAGCGTAAATGTAATTGCAACCCGATGGTTGCGGACATCAATGAAAGACCGACTCACACGTGAGTCTCTGGCGCCACATTAAACCTACAAAGCCTGACCCCCGGGGCCTTTATTAGATGGCTTTCTTGAATGAGCCCTATTTAAGAAAGCGAAGTAGATAAATTCAGATTTATTATGAAAACCATGTAGACGCTGAGTTTCTAGCTGGGCTTCACTGCAGAGATGAGAAGAAGAAGAAGAAGAAGAAGAAGAAGAAGAAGAAGAAGAAGCGAACCTGCACACAAGACTTAAAGCCTGACCCGTATCGCATCCCCCCCCCCACCCCCCCACCCCCCCCCCGCATGAAACCGTACCGGAGTCTCGGGTGTCCACGAAGGGACGCGGGTCACAGGCCGCCTGCAACGAGAGACGCGCCGGTGACGCCCGGACACTCAAACGAGCGCCACATCAAATGACCGTGTTGCCCCAGCGGGCCGCTGACCCGCGCCCAAGGGCCCGTGTCTTCAGTAAGGCAACCCTCTTCCATTCATTGAAACGAGCTGCTCTGATATTTCTTTTTTCCATTTTCTTTTGGTGGGTTAGGGGTCGGGGGGGGGGGGGGGGGGGGTATTGATGTAATCACCCCTGCTTTAGACGGAGCTGCTCTCGAAAAAAAAAAAAAAGGTCCCCTTGCCCAGATGCTGTTGCGTAAAACGCTCATCGACGAAATGAAAGCTACGTGGTCTCGGCATCGGCTTCCAAACCTCTGGGAGCAGACAGGCGGCTTTGGCTGCATGCGGCTGAGCTGCTGCCCGCTGCCAGCGCCCCCCCCCCCCCCACCCCCGGGAGGTAAAGCGGCAGCCATTGATGACGGAACCGCCTGTAAGCCGGAGGGTGGGAAGGACGCGCCGCTGCGGCGACATTTGTAAGCCCCGGGGTTATCAAACAACTCCGGCGTCTTGGTCATCGCACGCATTTTGTCATATTTGACTTTTAATTTTAGTCATCCAACGTATGGACTTTTGCACCCGATGATGCCCATTCATAATAGTGTAGCGTGTCTGAAGTTCCAAAATGTATATGGTTCTGTTACTGTTAGTGTTGCGCGGACCAGGGTTGGGGTGCCGCCCCTTCCGGGGGTTTTGGGCGCGAATGTTGGGGGGTTGGGTGTGCTGGAAGACCTGTGTTTGGTTGGTGTGAAGAGAATAAACCCAATTCATTATAAACCTGGCTCCTTATTGGCACGGAACGCTACAATAGTCAAAGTTTGTTTTAATTCTTCCAAAGAGCATGAACATCTGTATTCAGTTCCACAGAAGGTTGTTGAAAATGTTATCCACGGGTCATCGCGGGGCATTGTCTGGAAATCCACTGGATTGTGTGGCGAAGCATGAAGCAGATTTAACGGGAACAAGTTAAATATCAGCACCGGAAATGTCAGATGATCATTCAAGTCACTGAAAGATAAATCTCACGAGAGCGTAAATGTAATTGCAACCCGATGGTTGCGGACATCAATGAAAGACCGACTCACACGTGAGTCTCTGGCGCCACATTAAACCTACAAAGCCTGACCCCCGGGGCCTTTATTAGATGGCTTTCTTGAATGAGCCCTATTTAAGAAAGCGAAGTAGATAAATTCAGATTTATTATGAAAACCATGTAGACGCTGAGTTTCTAGCTGGGCTTCACTGCAGAGATGAGAAGAAGAAGAAGAAGAAGAAGAAGAAGAAGAAGAAGAAGAAGCGAACCTGCACACAAGACTTAAAGCCTGACCCGTATCGCATCCCCCCCCCCACCCCCCCACCCCCCCCCGCATGAAACCGTACCGGAGTCTCGGGTGTCCACGAAGGGACGCGGGTCACAGGCCGCCTGCAACGAGAGACGCGCCGGTGACGCCCGGACACTCAAACGAGCGCCACATCAAATGACCGTGTTGCCCCAGCGGGCCGCTGACCCGCGCCCAAGGGCCCGTGTCTTCAGTAAGGCAACCCTCTTCCATTCATTGAAACGAGCTGCTCTGATATTTCTTTTTTCCATTTTCTTTTGGTGGGTTAGGGGTCGGGGGGGGGGGGGGGTGGGGGGGGGTCAGGTGATATTCCTGTATGGCCTCAGTGAGACTATATGTAGGTCACACCTTCTTTGACTAATTAAAAATTCACAATGGAGAAACCTGCTTCTTTGTCCATGAAGGCAGGGAAAATGTCCCACTGCAAATAAAAAAGAAAAAAAAAGAAAAAGTGATGTTTTCTTCCAAAATTCAAATATATTGAACATTTTGGTTGAGTTCCGTGCACATGCATGACAGGAAACACTACGGGAGGCCGCATTTGTCAAACTAGAAACTACAAAATCAGTGTTAGTGATTAAAGTTCTCCGACGCGAGCCATTGTGGCACCACTGTCATATTCTACTTAGTTTCCACATTATTACATTCAAAGGAGTGTGTGGGTTTCCACGACAACGGTGTTAGTCAGTCAGTTCAGTTCCTCTAGTATATTAACTCGTCTTCTCGCTACTTTCCAAACTCTGTCTCGCCCTCTTGTCTGTGCCCCCTCCCTCCTTATGCTCTCTCTCCTAATCACTAACCCTTGCCAGCCTCTCCTGGTTAGGCAGGAAGTCCCTATAAGGATCGGGGGGTGGAGACACACCTCCCCTTCATCACCAAACCCCCCCTCACCCCCCTCCCTGCAATCTACCACACACAACTGTTGATTTCCGTCCCTGTTAAGTCGACCCTGGAGTCTGCAGAACAACGCGATGAAAATCCCCCGTCTTCTTGCACGGCATTCCATAATAATCCTCTCGTGAGAGCTGAGGAACAATAGCGTGCAGAGAGGTCGGGGTGGGGGGGGGATAAAAATATATATATCATTGGGATGCATTTCCTTTGGTGATAGCATCATTTTGTCTGGACATCTAAAAGATAATAGCAGGCTCAGTGAAGCGAGCTCAATTCGGTTTCTGAAGCCTGGGGCTTTTTTCAAAGCTAACAGACAAACATTTTTAGATGTTTACTGGGAACTTATGATATTCTCCATTGTTAATGCTTGAATGTGTTCTTCAAACACAATAATCAAACAACATCTCAAATTTGATTTGGAATTATTACACCTATTAATAGAACCCAATGCAAGAGGACCATAAAACAGGTCAATGTTTTATACCGTCAGGTCCAATTTAAATCGATGGAGCAAAGGCTTTATTCAATTAGTGTGATTTCTTGTGCAAACCTATTTTATTTTTGCGAGATTGGCAGTAACTGACAGAGTGAGCACATCCTAAATAGTTGTTACGTGTCAAACAACAACTGTGTTGGAGAAGTCTACATAATTCAGCTTGTCGGGGGCCCTGAAACACGTCAGGGATCGATGACGTGTACTGTGCAACGCACCTCTGTGGAGCTGAAAGGCCCTTGAAGGATCACGTCGTACTTTGGGAAAGTACCCTTTCTCACATCCGTCTATGTGAGAATGGAGCTGCAGTCAGCTGCAGTCAGCCGCCGGTTGAAAGCTCGCGTTGTTCTGTGCGATGGTTTGAGCTTCGAACAGGAAAGAAAGCCAGCCTTTGCCCTTGTTTCCAGGATTTACGCTACAAGCTAAGCTAGTTGCCTTCTGGCCGTAGCGCCACATATCGCGTCAAAACATATTCTGATCAAATGTGTTCTGGCAAAAAAGAACATTCATGTATTTCTTTACGATGTCAAACTAATCCTTTAACACAGTGACACCATAACGGTGCGCTTTGTGCCAAGCGGTCTACATTGGGGTAGAGTCGATATATTAAGGGTCGCCTTAATTCATGCGGCCCACTTTCTAACAAACATGGCCTCCTAAAGGATTGCTCCCTATGACGCAGGTCATGGATCATCCTGCGATCTTGGCTTGATCCAGCCGGATTTCCGCGGGTTTTAAACGTATGAAAAAAGCTGGATGAATTAGGAGAGGCCCGTGTGCCTCTTTCAAGCTGCGCAAACACATTTATTTTGTGAATTACACCTGGGTTAAAGCAAACCGAGGTGGCCTAGTTAAGAGTGCTTGCCACGCAAGCACTCCTTGCTTCCTCTGCCTTTCCGTGATGCAAACTAAAGCCGGCTGTCCCTGTTTGTTTGTAACTAGAACATCTCAACCCATTGAGAAGCACTCAGGTTTTAAGAGGTGTGAAATGACGAGTCAGCTCTGGACGGACCGTGCCGTTTGCCGTCCGGTACATCGAATTAGCTGATTGGGAGGGTGACAGAGATGAGCTGACAGTGATGTGCATCATCAGCAATATAGGATTTCTCAATGGTCTCAATGGTCTTTCGAACTTGCGTCCAAGTGCAACGACCAGACTGCCCCCCTGTGGCAACAGGAGATGTTGCATCCTAATGACCTGGTCTGTTCCCACTCCGATAATCAAAGCTAAAGCCAGTTCTACAGTACATTAACAGTATTGATCGTCTCATACAGCAAAGGGCTGCAGCTACAGGCAGCTATGTTTATGAAAAATATGAATTGTAAGGCCTCGGCTTATATGGTGAGGTGCCAGTTGTTTATCCTATTCATGCATGGTGAATAGTCAAGTGAATTTAAATGAGAAAAAAAAAATCCTGTAAGTTGAATACCACTGGCAAAGAATTTGTCAGCAGAGGATTCATTTTGGGAGTGAGCTACAGTTTGTCCTCCGCAATCCAAATCATACCACTCTTTGTCCTCTCCTGCTGCTGCAGAACAAAACGTGAAAGCAGAGTCCAAAGATTACTTTCGGGTCCCGTGAAACCACGTTTTTGAAAAGAGTTTTTTTCAAGCATATAATTCTGGCCAGGATTTTTGTTTGAGGTTGTATGTGTGTTACTGGATATCCATTTTAACTCAGTCCGCTCCAATATCGGTACATTGGTACGTGCCACCTATCAAGGACATTTTAAGCGTCCTACAGTTGTACAAAATTTATAATATAAATAAATTCTTGACATCATTTCTTCCTGCATTTGCGTGTTTCTATAGGATGTGTACCTGTTAAGATGTTAGATGTTATATTCCTATAAGCCCCCCCCCCCTCCCCTCTCAGCTGCAGGGCTGCTGACTGCAGGTTGAATTCTGCCTTACTGGCCACACTGCTCAGAGGGAAACAGATGGGTAGTAAGGTCACAGCAGACATCTCTCATAGCACAGGCAAATCGCAGACGCACCAACTGTGCTGACTCAGGACAACATTGGATCAAGGAGAATCTAATAAAGATTTTATTTTTTGCTGCTTTGCTTATTATTTCCCTTTTAAAGGAAGTTTAAAGGCCTTGATAATGTTCTTTCGAAACAGGCTTCTTTATTCTAATTCATTTATTCGTTGAGACACATGTTGCCCTCCTGTCGGTGGCGTGTCCAAATAAGGTCAGCACACGCCTTAAATCCACTTCGAATAAAGGGTTTAATGACGACGTCTGCACAAAAGTTACATTCTCCTGTCTGACGCGCATGTACGATGTACAGACACCCCCCTAGTGGTGAGTGGGGCAAAGCACCTGCTGGTCATCTTCGACTCTACAAATATTACATTACAAACAATATACACTCACCGGCCACTTTATTAGGTACCCCATGCTAGTAACGGGTTGGACCCCCTTTTGCCTTCAGAACTGCCTCAATTCTTCGTGGCGTAGATTCAACAAGGTGCTGGAAGCATTCCTCAGGAAGTTTGGTCCATATTGACATGATGGCATCACACAGTTGCCGCAGATTTGTCGGCTGCACATCCATGATGCGAATCTCCCGTTCCACCACATCCCAAAGATGCTCTATTGGATTGAGATCTGGTGATTGTGGAGGCCATTTGAGTACAGCAAACTCATTGTCATGTTCAAGAAACCAGTCTGAGATGATTCCAGCTTTATGACATGGCGCATTATCCTGCTGAAAGTAGCCATCAGAAGTTGGGTACATTGTGGTCATAAAGGGATGGACATGGTCAGCAACAATACTCAGGTAGGCTGTGGCGTTGCAACGATGCTCAATTGGTACCAAGGGGCCCAAAGAGTGCCAAGAAAATATTCCCCACACCATGACACCACCACCACCAGCCTGAACCGTTGATACAAGGCAGGATGGATCCATGCTTTCATGTTGTAGACGCCAAATTCTGACCCTACCATCCGAATGTCGCAGCAGAAATCGAGACTCATCAGACCAGGCAACGTTTTTCCAATCTTCTATTGTCCAATTTCGATGAGCTTGTGCAAATTGTAGCCTCAGTTTCCTGTTCTTAGCTGAAAGGAGTGGCACCCGGTGTGGTCTTCTGCTGCTGTAGCCCATCTGCCTCAAAGTTGGACGTACTGTGCGTTCAGAGATGCTCTTATGCCCACCTTGGTTGTAACGGGTGGTTATTTGAGTCACTGTTGCCCTTCTATCAGCTCGAACCAGTCTGGCCATTCTCCTCTGACCTCTGGCATCAACAAGGCATTTCCGCCCACAGAACTGCCGCTCACTGGATGTTTTTTCTTTTTCGGACCATTCTCTGTAAACCCTAGAGATGGTTGTGCGTGAAAATCCCAGTAGATTAGCAGTTTCTGAAATACTCAGACCAGCCCTTCTGGCACCAACAATCATGCCACGTTCAAAGTCACTCAAATCACCTTTCTTCCCCATACTGATGCTCGGTTTGAACTGCAGGAGATTGTCTTGACAATGTCTACATGCCTAAATGCACTGAGTTGCCGCCATGTGATTGGCTGCTTAGAAATTAAGTGTTAACGAGCAGTTGGACAGGTGTACCTAATAAAGTGGCCGGTGAGTGTATAAAACAACTTAAAAATACATGTATCTTACATAAATTAAACTATATTCTGCCAAAGTTACTTATGCTTGAGAAAATGTGCTTTTTCTGCACGTCCCTGCCTGTCGTACGGACGTCCTGGCTTCATGCGTGTTTTAGCTGGGGGCCTTCTCACGACTGCCCACAGAAGGCGGCTCTAAGAAGCCCTTTAGCCAATTTCTGAATAAATAAAAAAATGCATGACATACAATTTAGCCAATAGACAAGCAATTTTTACCCGTGCATGCGCGATCTCGTTAAGGCTGGTACTGACAGGCAGACGGCATTCTAGAGGAAGTAAAGAGCACGGATTAAATTGCCATTCGAGCAGACGAGATGACTGACATATATACAATATACATAGTGATTATAATTTGAGATATATATATTATATATATATATATATATATGAGAGTGTTTTACTTTAAATATAAAGTAGCTGCAAAATAATTGCAAAGTAGTAATGTGTTTTTGTATTAGCTCAACCTGGGTTGTTGCCTAAAACATATTGCACTAAAGCTATGTTACGGCACGTAACTATGCAGAATCGTAGAGTAATCTGAATAGAGTAATCTGAATAGAGTAATCTAAAACCACAGTTATTCCTGCCAGCAGGTGTAGCTTTTGAATTTTTTTTATAATGACCGTTTTATATTATCAGTCTTATTTTCAGTTTGTCTTCTGTATGCACAATTTGCAGTTGCCATGCATGTGAAATCTACTGAGACCAGCATGCTTTTGCACTCGCTTAATAGAATATCCACTAAGTTCATAATATGAATGTAAATTCATCTTGTGTGTTCTCATTGGATGCAGCAATACAAATTAAGAGATCTATACCAAAATACTTATTTAAACACTCGTTTATTTTACAATAATACTGTCTGTGTGCGACAGGTCATTAAATTATTACATATTTTCAAACAAACAGGCACATTAACTCCTTTTTTGAGGCTTATTCACCTATCTATTTTAAAAATCGTATTCCGTATCCCTGTACTGCTGATTCAGAGTAAGCACTGCATTAATTACAACATCTTGCACATTTGGAAAAACCAAAACTACACCTATCTTTAAATTCAATCCACATATAAACAGTACAGTACACTACCTTACAGGTTTGGCAAATAAAAATCTGTGTTCAGTGCATAATGTGCATGGCATGGGAGGAGATACATTCATCACCAGGTTGACCCCCCCCCTCAGTCCTCGGTGTCGGAGCTGTCTGCCGGCTCGGTGTTGTGGGTCAGCATGTAGTTGTCCATGTCGATGGAGGGGCAGTTGTGGATGGAGTAACGCAGACGCTCAGCGAGGATGGCCTGGCTCGTGTAAGGGGGCAGGCGGAACAGGAAGAAGCAGGTCTGCGCCGTAGGGAGGCCGTTGATGGGCTGAAGGAGATGATAAAAGGGGGGGGGGGGGTTAGGGTTTGCACCATTAATATGTTTGCCCTCGTGAACGGGATTATACCCATCTCTCGTTAGCGAGGGCCTCACCCGGTCAACCTTGATGATTTGGAACTTCTGTGTGATGTCAGCTGGGTTTGAAGGCAACCTGGACCGGCCGGAGACGAAACGGAGGAAAAGCACTCTCTCCTCGTTGGTGAACTCCTCCAAGCTCTGCCAAAACCAGCCGATGAGCTCGTGGCTCTCGGCGATGTCACGGTAACGCACCAGCTTCTTCAGCATCTCGACGGAGACCTCCGGCAGGCCACAGACCAGCTGCTCCAGCTGCTGTGCCGTCAGCAGAGAGAGGAGGGGGACGGGGATGATGGTGGACATGCCCTCTCTGACTGCTGCCACCTGGACACAACAGAACAACAGGTCAGCTTTGATACTTCTGAGGACGAGATGAAGGGAACACCAACTGCAGCACAACAAACAGTCTGTCTAGCGAGCACTAATGGAAACTGGTGGGAAGACTGGTGCTTGAAATGGATGAGTGTGTGATACAGTACGGGAAATACACACTCCATTTGATTATAAAATCAAAAAAGGTCTACCCAGGTCAGGTCTGTTTGGGGGGTTTAGATAGCTGTCATTTGTATAATAACCCTTTTTTTCTTCTTCTTTTAAACAGGCCAATCAGAAATAACATGAAACTTTTTACATTTTAAGCAGCTTCTATCTGCAGAATCCACCCCAGTCGACGTCTATCATTTCAAACCTGTGAATCCATTTCATGGAGCCGGTAGTCCAGAGCTCTCTCAACATATTCAGTCCGATTGCCGAAGGTCAGGGACATGTTTTGACCTCCAGGAACTACAGGTACCAGCCTTCCATTTGCACTGTGGGCCATGAACGAGTCCAGCGGGATCATCTGCATTGGGAGATATTGCAGCCGTATAGAAAAATAATTTAAAAAGCGAGGGATTAGGAAACAGAATGAAAAGATCGTAGGGGAACTCATCACTGTGCATAATATCGCACCACATGGAAATTATCCTCCGTGATTCCGCTGTTGTCCAGGTGAAGGATGCCTTGGAGGGTGCGATAAGTGAGCAGGTCCACCTCCTCCAGGTCAGGCTCTCCCAGTGGCATCGAGCAGAGCTGTTTCCACACCCAGGGAGCCAGATGTAAGTCCAGAGGTTTCTTGGTGCGGATAGCCACAGCCATGAGGATGCCCAGGAAGCGAAACTGGACCATATGATCCTCTAAGAGAGCCGCTGGGTTAAACAGGAACCTTTCAGGGTACACAGCCAAAGCCACAGGTAAAGATTATGTTTTATAAGATTGGATGTTTTGTTATGCTTTTAAAGCGATACTGATTCCATTAATGATTGTCAATAGAGGAGTAAGAAATGTGCACCTGTCAGTGTTACTGCCCACATCTGCAAAGCTGTTGGGAGAATGAATGAGAAGATCCACGACACCAGACTGCAGCTCCTGGTCAAGACACATTCTATCTTGTCAATTTACGAGCAGCAGAGATTATTCCAGGCTTCATATTGAGCTACCTGTGTAGCACCTCTCAATGTGGTTTCAATGCTACCTGGCACATCTCAGTTATGGTGTCATCGAACACCCCTCCGGCATCGTCAGCTCCCTCTCCAACGAGCTTGACCTTCCAGGCCCGCGACGGAAGCCGCAGCTCCAGAGGATTCAGGCTCACCACTTGCTTGGCGATTTGCACAAATATGGGTTTGCTCGAACGTCCTCTGTGGAATGTAGAGGAGGGGACATTGATCAAGGTTTCGATGAACAAATAGATATTAAAAAAAATAGAAATGAATTAGAAATGTATTAATGCAAGTGCGTCATGTTGGCCCATTGGAAACACAGAAAGTTATTTTGGGCATTGAAGAATGAATATCAGGTCATTCTAACCTTGTGGAAATCCGTTTCACAGTAATCTGTGGCCCGTAGGTTTTGCCCTGGGTCATCGTCCTCCCGATGGAGCGCACTAAAGGCAGAGTGTTGACCTTGGGTGACAGAAGACCTCTCAGATCCCCCCGAATGATGGCTGTCGTCCCTGAACTATAGCGTGATGTGAACACCTGGATGCAGTGCAGGACACGGAATGAAAGAGGAGGAATTGAATGAGGCATTACAATAAAAATTAAAGCTGCGAGCAGCGTTGGACGGGTCCTCGCTACTCCTTGCACGTCGGGGCACCGGCCGAACGGTTAAACATGCGGCCGAGGACATCTTGAAATCTTGCCAGATTAAGCCACACCCCTTGCAAAGTTCATTAACCGTAATATCTTCTCAAAACCACAAGACAGGTTAGAAATGATCATATGGATGTTTAAAGGGTGAGAAGTTCATGCTATATGAGAAATATGGAGCAGTTTAGATAAAGTATGGTCGAGTTAAAACAACTTCAACGTTCGTGGCAAATGGTGGTTTTTTGAAAATGCTCCCTACACACATAGTTTGGAAATTCTTCTGGCAAAATGCAATTTTTAGAGCCTAAGGTCTCAGGATCACACTGCGTGATTTTGAAAAGAATCGAGTTTAATCCCTGGGAGGAGTTTGGTCTTTTACAACTGTAAGAAATCATAAAAATAGGGCAAAAAGGCAGATTTTCAACCATTAATTACAGCGCCCCCTATTCTTCAAAAATTAGGGTTTGTTCAGGGCTTCAATGTTTACAGGTGCTATAATTTTGGTGAGGGCAGCAAAGTCATTTGGAAGTTAAAAATCTGCCAGATTAAGCTATACCCCTTGCAAGGTTAATTAGCCCATATCTCATCAAAACAATGAGTTATCAGCACCATTCCGTTTCGTGACAATCAAAGAGCGTTTAGGAGAAATTTCCAAAAATGTGTTTTTCACGAAATTCAAAATGGCGGAAAATCTAGTTTTTGCGCATTTGCATACCATGATTGACTTTTTTGTAGAGCATGTCGAAGAGGACCTGTGTGCCAACTTTAAAGTTGATCGGACATCGGGGGCGGAAACTGGCCTAGTGTGGTCTTTTTTAAATTTCGAGAGGGCGCTATAGAGATATCTCTTTATACACAAATGTGAGACCCAAAAATGATCACATTTTTTAACAGTCCAGATATCTATGCCAGATTTAACAACTTTTTGAATATGATAAAGGCCCCAAAAAGGCCCGCGGTTGGTGAGAATAATAATAATAACAATAATTCCTTGAAATACAATAGTTTCCTCTACGACTAGTCGTAGCGAGGACCCTAAAAATGAGAGCGAGCAACACAAATAAGAGAATGAGACCAAAGGTTACCGGATTGTTGGCGTCCAGGTTGAGCAGCCTCCAGGACTTGTACATGAGATCAGAAAAGTGGTAGAGTACCCTGAGGCGCATGCTGAGGACATCAGGGCTGCAGTCTTTCAGAGTGTTGTACTGGGGAGGAACTAACTGGGGAAGACCGAGCTGGAAACTTCCAGAGCCACCTAGAGATGAAGGCGACAAATGCAGCCCTCAGTGTATAGCTTTTCATGGATCGTAGCTCCAAAGAGTATTTGCTGGTGGAGAGTGTGTACCTGAGTTTTTTATTGAGGTAGAGGGGGTGGTCCATGCTGAACTGTGGCAGCGGCCAGCGGATATCTGTCTTATGTTTTTCCCCTGGAGGGTTGTTACGAGCGTGGGCTCTTTCACCGGGTTTGAGTGTCCAAGGCCGAGCTGGGAAAAAAACCCCACAAACAAGTAAACAATTGTGCCTCTGTTATGCAATAAAAGCCCATTTCCGATTGAATTCTAGAGGACGCTGTTTACCTGCCCCTCACTGTTGCAGCCCCAGGTATAGACGTCTCCAGTGGAGGAAAGGGCGAGCACATGTTCACAGCCCACGGCGATGTCTTCTATGAACAACCCCTCCAGGGACGGCACCAGCTGGGGGCGGGATTTATTCCTCATCATCGAGTCCGGCAGACCGATCAGACGCTCTAAGTGACAAAAGGAAGCCAAGTGACACATTGGCTTTTGCAAGTGAGCAAAAGAAATCATCTAAGAAAATTGTATTGTGCCGAGTAAGCTGGAGAATTGATTTTCTCCCCGTTACACTCTTCTACCAATCAGAACAATTAATAGCTTAAATACACAATGTGCCAGTGTTAAAAGCTTAAGGCTTCAGTGACTAAGTTGTAGTCGTAAATAAAATACACTGTGGCAGGCAGCAATACCATCAGTGCCAAGCTATTTTAGACGTGAAAACAAATTTAAATGAAATCTCCATGTTTTTCTTTTTTCGGTAAAGGTCAATTTAATTATTTGACTTAAAAAATGCATCATAGTTGAGACATAAGACACACAGTAGTTATCTCATATGCTATATGGAGACACAGAACAACAACACTTCCCCAGTAAGACGTACCTTGTCCAAATGTGTAAACATGTCCGTAACAGGCCAACGCCACGGAGAACTGAGTCCCGCAACTGACCTTCTTAATTCCCCTGTTGCAAAGCTGTTCCACTTTCTGAAATTACAACAAAGCCAAAAAATATATTATTTCATCTAAACAAAATGAATTGAAATAAGTGAATAAATACTGCAATGGCTACAATAGTGGCAATCACAAGCATGACCTTGTTATTTCCCCACAGCCAGATAATAACGTAAAACCCCTGTGTTTTGGCATTTGAGGATTCCTGAATGTGAGCCATGTCAACGCTGGTTTACCTGAGGGTAGTATTTTGCCGTAGAGGAACCAGTTCCCAGTTTGCCATAATCCCCGTCTCCGAATGCCCACACAACCATTCCGTCGAGGGAGAGCACCAGTGTGTGGTTGAGACCACATGACACCTGAGAGAGGTAATTCAGTCGTGGTGTTAAATGTTCCTGGTTCCCTGTGGAAACCGTATCACCATCCGAGTTAAAACAAACACAGTCCATTTCTCACCTGTCCCACATGATATCCCTCGAGGGCAGCCACCCTTTCAGGGAGAAGCTTGTTGGATGTTGACCTTTGACCCAGACGACCGGATTCACCGCTGCCAAAGGTGAACAGTTTTCCATCTGCTGTTACCACGGCTGAGTGTCGGAAACCACAGGCAAGCTGCAAAGAGGATGAAAACTCATGAACATTTCAGAAGACAGAGTTCGTCTATGTTTAACACTTCAAACATTTTTCCAATCCCATGGGAGTTCAAAGCAGGTTTATCTTTACCTGAATGACCTCTTCTCCTTGTAAGGCCTCTATCTGTTTAGGTCTCCTCTGCCTTTCACTGTTGCCATGGCCCAGTTTTCCAAAATCTCCATCCCCCCAACTGAACACCTCCCCAGTCTCAGTCAGGGCCATCGAGTGTCCATCAGATCCGCAGGACGTCACCAGCTGAGTCACCACATAACCTGCCCACAGAGCAGAGAGACGGTGAGGCGAAACTTCTCAAATTAAAACAACAAAGCTACTACTTTAGATTAAAATACTACAATATGTTGCAATACTGCTCCTTTTTCTTTTCAGTTTTGTACAAAAATGCTGTTGCAGGCACACATTTGAATCCATCAAGAATTTCTGTACCTTGAAAAGCGGAGATGATAGTGGGGACGTAGAGATCATCGGAATTTCCCTGACCGAGTCGGCCGTACTGTCCTTCCCCGACAGCCAATACGGTCCCATTGGACTGGACCAGGAAGGAACAGTTCTGTCCACACACCACCTGAATGACAACGCACACAGAGGGAGCCCAATTAGAAAATAGTAGAAATTAAGGACAAATTCTGTTCTGTATAAAAGAGTCGCCACCTGTTGGGTCTGTAACAGAGAGGGCGCAAGAGTAGGCATCATGAGGTTGGTTCCCATTCCTGCCAACTGTCCGTAACGTCCATTCCCCCACAAGTAGACCTCACTCTTCCCCCCAAGTTGCCAGTCCTGAAAAACACAGCAGGTCAAATAGACATTAAAATATATTAAAAAATCATTTTCTGCAGATAGATGAAACAAACCGAGTCAAGTGTAATTAAAAGACATTTATTGTTGAGTTTCAAGATGGCTAAACTGTTACCTCTGGTCTGGTGGTGGCCCATGACATCAGCTGCTCATCCATTCTGAAGCTCCACTTACTATTGTCCTAGTAAACAGAGAAGCCCCTTAATAATAATAATGGCACTGTGTATATTGCAGTCTGTCAAGATTCCTGCAACGCATGCAACCATTTCCTGAACAAACACACTCACTAGTGCCTTGCTGATTTCGGCGAAATCCACCTCCTGAAACTCAGAGAGATTGAAGGATTCTGGGAAGGCAGTACCGCTGGCAATCGCCTCAGCGCTGCGGACCGTAGTGGCGTAAGTGGCGAGCCAGCTCCACTCTGGAGGGCAGGAGTGGGCGTCGGGGCTTGTGTGGTGCGGAGGGCGTGGGTAACGGCACAGGTGTCTCTCTAGGGACAACCCAACACTCAGGGAGGCCAGGCTCTGCAGGAAGGCACTGTGCACCAGCTGGTCACCGGCCGCCACGTGGGTCTGCATTAGGACACGGAATAGAGAAATCCCGTCTGAGCCGAGGGTCCACAAAACAAAAACAAACCAAAACATCTTGAAGGCGTAGTTGCAGTAGTGACCCGCTCATAGCTGTACTGCTCCTGCAGCAACAAGGGCAGCCTCTCCAGAAAGACGGCCAAACAAGGGGCTCGATTTAGACCCAGGATGTTCTGGCTTCTGAGGACCGTACGACAGGAAGCTAGCACGTGATTTTGACTGATCCAGTCTGGAGTGCAGCAGATCAACAAAACATCCTGGAAAAAAAACAAACAACAATAGAAGAGAGCTGTAGAGTGAAAAAGGCCAGAGGCATTTTCAAAAATGTCCTCCTATAGCAATAAATTGATAAAGAATCTAGCAGCCAACATTAGCATATAATACTGAGTAAGATTGAGAGGATTCATTATTTGTTTTAAATGTTGGTATAATAGATATGAAGTTCATTTGGTTGAATTTTTAATAAAAAATGGAAACAAGATTTGAAAATTATGAGTAAGCAAACTTACCTTTGACCTCCCAAAGCAGGCAGCTACACCCAAGTTTGGAATCCAGGTAGTACTGACGACCGAACCCAAACCTGTGACAGTCTGCAAGACCGATCCATCCTGCAAGAAGCACAGAGATCCACCAATATTGAAACGCAACGGGTTTAAATAATACACAACCATGGTTTGGCTATCTGGGAATGTTGACTGAGAAAGTAATCGTTGCACTGACTTCACATCAAGCAAACAGTGAGTGTAGTTTTCTGACCTGTAAGGACCAGATGTTGAGGAGCCCCCCTATCCCTCCAGAGACCAGAGCCAGTCCACTGGAGCAAAAGGAAAGCGACTTCACTGCTGTGATGTGGCCATGAAGCACAAACACACACTTTGCCTTTTCCTGCAGTAAAAAAAACAGAACTGGATGAGTTACATTAGCTTGGGTCAGAGGGGACCGTTGCAAAAACATTCAGTAAAAATCTAAATAAATGAATGACTGGCACATATAATCCGGATAAGCTTGTATCAGACTACAATTTGAGGATCTTTGCAGAACCAGGGCTGCAAAACAGGGCTGCAAAACAGAGCTCTAAGCTATAATCCAAACTGACCTTGACATCAGTGCTTTTATCTTGGCGCTGGGAGCTGTTCAATATGTTGGGCAAAGATACAAAAGTACCCCCCTGTGGCAGTGTCCAGACATGCACAGAGCCGTTCTGACAACCTCTGTGAAAACATGGAGAGAATTAAACGAGAACTTACAACAAACATACAAATATTCCTGTCAAGGTTATTAGGATCAAGTGCTCTACAAAACTAGATTTCCATCTCTTTGTTTCTATTGTTGTGTTGTTAAGAACAGGGTAATGGAGGAACATGCACAGCATGGAACAAAGAGAAAGAGAGTGATGTAAACTCACGCAGCCACCATGAGCCTGGGATCCGGCACTCTGCCAGCGAGCGGGCACCATTCGGCGATGTTAACGATGCTGCTGTGAATGAGCGAGTGGAGGGTCACCCAGTTTCCCCCGGAGCGTCCCAGGATCTTTGTTACCTCTGACCTTCCCAAGCAGAGCAGCAAGTGTCCTGTGGGGTCCCACTTCAGAGAGCCCACACTGTCCTGCAGAGTGAAAGTGTAAAATGACATTTTATGTCACACGTGTTGACCGATTTGGCTGAGGAGTAAATGCTATTATTTGTGGGGTGTTTGTGTGCTGTGGAGGGCATTTTTTGCAGACAAACCTGAAAGACAGACAGCACTACAGGCTGCTCATTCTCATAGGTTTCAGTTGTGGCAAAAAGGATCATTCCATTGGGGTAGCCTACTGCAAAGGGCTTGTCCTCGCTGTGCCAGGCTACACACTGGGGAGCTGCGAAAGATTGGAAAGAGAAGATCAATCTCTTTAATGAACAGTTCCACGTTTTAAGAAACAAGCTTGTTCTTGATGAGACTCCGAGGCGTAGATCGATACCACTCACTTGTGAAATACTAAGCTACAGCAAGCGGGCAGTTCGCTTGGCATATGGAAAAGTGAAAGAGTGAAAGTAGAGGGAAACAGCAAGCTGTTGAAAACAAAAAAATTAAAAAAGTAGCGGCCTTCTTACCTTCTTTCCTGTGGCAGCGGGTGAGTTCGGTGCTGGTCACATGCAGGTCTATCTGTTGCATCGTGACCTGCAGCCAGCAGAGAGAGCCGTCCAGCCGGGCCACCAGCAGACTCTCGGCGGGTCTGTTCTGGCAGGACGTTGCCTGGTCCAGGACCGACAAGCTGAAGGTTTGAGCCCAGCAGAGGGCCGTGACCCGTGACACCTGAGCCTCCACGTGACAGTGGGATCCTGAAGTAAGACAACAACAAAAAATTGTAGGAAGCACTGTGCTAATTATTGGGAATTTCAGAACTCACTAGTGAAGAGTCAGACTTACCCCTGATGTTCATGATGGTGATGTGTTTGTTATCTGGGGCGGCCAAAAAGTTTCCCCCTGTACTCCAGTATACGGGAGACATGGGATGGCATCTAGTGGCCCTCTCGCTGCTTGATCTGTCCATCTTACTGTCAGAGAGAGTCAGAGGAGGGAAAAGTTTACAACTGCGAGAAATAACAACCCCTTCGCTCTTCAGAATACACATGAATGTCCATCCATTTTATATGAAGTGATCTTCAATTCAGTATTATAAATATTAAACAGCATGCCACTGTGAAACCCTCACTGGACAAAACTGAAACAAAGAGGAGAAACCTGGTGATGCAGGAGAAGGTGGTGTGTAATTCCACATTGTTCTGGCTGATGCTCCACAGTTGCACCACCTTGTCCTGAGAGCACGTAGCCAGCAAATTCTGGTCACTGTTCCAGGAACAGCTAGTCACCTGAAATTAAACCGCAAAATAAAGGAAGGCCTCTTTTAGCTTCACCTCTCACAATAGCTTGTGAAATACCGGGCCTGTTCAGACTATTACTGATAAAAGAATCCAGATCCTGATTTAAAAAGAAAGAAGTTATGATGCAGATCACATTGGGACTCTCACCTTGTTGTAATGTCCTTCCAGCCTCTTGAGAGAGCTTTTGCGCAAGTCGCCAGCCAGGTCACTGTATGTTTGGGGCCGATTAAGACCGTCCCTTCCTGTGGCAGCCAAAGCCTGCAACAGCTGCTTTGCTGCCCACTGGCGGTGTGTACTGGTCAGCCTGGCGGACAGCACACATGCCGCCAATGCGTTGGCCAGCTCCAGGGGTCCCACTCTGGCACTCGGGTGGGGTAGAGGGGAGGACAGCAAGGACGAGGAAGACCCCCCCTGGTTTTCTGTGTCTAGGTCACACAAGCAGAGGAGAGCTGCGATGGGTAAAAAGTTCTCCAACACTGTGTTGAATAACAACACAACTGCTTCCTCACCATTGGCCTCGTGTTCGGCCTTATCTGGGCCGTGGCAGTTGACACCCTTTTCGGTGAGCAGGGACACCAGGTTTTGTGTGACCAGGAATGTGGGAGGCGTCTGCTCGATGTAGTCCTTCTGTTGCTGGGCGCCCTGGGCTGCAGAGGTCTGACTGGAGTTGAGACGACTTCTCTGCTTTGGGTCACTGATGGTCCCGATGTTCACCCCTGTGGCTGCCGCCAACAGTTCCTACATTACATCATAGATAAAGATATCTGAGGATCTCCATTCATTTGCGAACAGTTGCATTTCTTCACTATCCAATCACTCTTTAAAACTAGTATACCTTACCTGTTCAAAAATATATATCTTAATTTCATCATTTATAATTAGTATGGATAAGCAGTGAACGCATTGATGATTAGAAATGTTCTGATATCTTGAGCAGGTAATAATTGCTCAAGCAGTCCATCAAATCAAACTGAACACTGTTATAAAGTAATACATTTATAAAAAGAGTAACCCAGCGCCAGAAAGTAAGTCTGTATTAACAGCAACTAAAGGCAAATGTAAGTGATATTATGCATTAGTTATTTTAATGTACAGTATAGTTTAATTCACATCTCCCTTGTAATTAGCATAATACTGTGTTTATGTGAGTGGATTCATTGAAGAAAACCGACCTGAGTGCATATCTCCACTAGCTGCCTGTGAGCAGTGGGGCTGTGGGACACCACGCTGCCGATGGCCGAAGTTAAAAAGCTCAGGCAGGTGGAGTTGTTGCGCTCTGTCGCCAGCCCCTTTACACCCGGCTGTCTGTCCACACAGGTGTGAGCCCTGCCCCCTGCTGCTAGAGTCATCAAACGAACCAGGATACGGATATCAGCCAAACCCAAGGACTCCAGCCCGGAAGAGTGGCTGTACGCTGACGCACTGGAGAGGAAGAAGAAAGAAGAGTCCCGAAACCACATTGACGGGGGAGGGGGTGATGATTGTAAAGGATATATATATACTGGTCATATGTACCTGAAAGCAGTCTGAGACAGTGCTCTCATCACCATGCTGTAAGCAAGCAGGATCTGGGCTGTGGAGGTGACTCTTCTTAATGCCTTTAGTCTATCGTGAGAGTCCCTCAGTGATACTGCCTGCTGTCCGAGGCTCAGAGAGGTTTTCTGCTCAACAACAGCATTCCCTGGTGAGGGAAAAACACAAATCAAAAGGTATGCTACTGTTATAAAATCCATGAATAAATGTCGTAAACACCTTGCTAAACTCACATTTTTTTAAACACCATATAGTGTGGGCAAATAATGGAACAAATGGGACAACTGGGAGTATGAGTGCTTCAGATGCCTGGATATAATGAATGAGTGATGACTCACTATGCTGCAGTGAGTTTTACTGTGGTGGCTGCTGCCAACAAGAACAGAGGGAATGTGGGTGTGTTATAATAAGTGGGCTAAATCCTTTAGCAGAGGTACAGTTACAGAAACCTGCAAGATTAACAAGAAAACATCTAGCTGCATGGTCATACATATATGCACAGGTGGGAATTTTGTTCACAGGTTTAAGAAAACCATGTTTGACATTACTCATCCTTTTTCCCCCTCAATTCGACCATTTTACCACAAACGTGCATTTAACTTGCTATCTTGTTTTGAGGGGGGGGGGGGGGGTAGTATAGACCAAATTGTCTAAGCAAAATGTCACACAGGGTCATTTGTAAAAGGACGCGCCGATTTTCTGGGGATAGAAAAACATTTGTCCCATAGTTGTCATTGCAATTAGTTTAATTTTGGCAAATTTGGATGCATTTATTTCTTCATTTTACCTAAAACGATCCTTTTGCAACCTTGTCTGAACTGGAGTCTTCGTCATATGTTTATAAATGAAGGTTTATCAGCCTGCTGTCATGCCCCTTTCCAAGTTGTCAATAACCAACACTTTAATCTAGACAAACTGAGATTAAGTTTGAGACGACAGTGTGATGCTGCTACACGTTAAGACTTTAGTACAACAACCTCGCTATACATCAGCCGTAACCGTCACCAGCATAATTTAGGGATTCACAACATCCTTATATGTGTTTTATAACTGGCTACATAACAGCTTTTTTCCTGTTTTCCTCTTTATGCGACAATGCGCTCCTTCCCCTAAAAAGGGGGCATTGCCTTGGTGCATGATGATGCTACACCACTCTTTTGTCCTTGAAACCTGCCTGTTCACTAATGAGCAAGCTTGCAATGAACGTTTTTTTTCTTTTATCATTTTTAGTACCGCACCATAGATAGAAATGATGAGCTGACATATAATCTTAACTATTTTTCTGAATTAACTATTGTGAGATACCTTTGAACTAAAAGTAACTAGAACTAGCATTTACCCAAAGGATGAGATGCTTATCTTTGTGTATCAAAACGTAATACCTTTGGAAGTCGCCGCTCTTGTCGGGTCAGCTGAGCTGTAAACCAGAGCTCCGAGGGGATCTGGCTCAGTGAAGGCAATGGGGTCTGGCACCAGCTTCTTTTCAGTCAGCCCCAGTGGTCTCAGCAAAAGCCCAAAGTCCTCCAGTCCTGTCAGCTTGTCTGGGTCACACTCGTCTCGGTGGCTAATTTCCCAATCATCTGAGCCAACAGAGGCAAAATGTATTTAATAAACTCTATTACAAAATCATTTTTATTCTGTTGACAAACTTTGATTTTGTGACCTTCCCTACCGTCAGACGTGCTGTCCAATTGGCCAATCAAATCAGATGTTAGGCCTTTAATCCTGAAGTGAAAGGAAGACAAACAACATGCTCTATAATATCTCCTTACACCAACTGAGTCTATAAAAGCATGAGAACAGAAACCAGTCTAGAGGCATCACTATTGGTTGCATGCATTCGTTTTCATTTAATTAGCCACTGTACCTTTCATATTTAGAACTGGGACCGCTCTGGTTGGCAGCCAGATACTTTTCCCTGCAGGAGCTGCAGAGGAGGTAGAAGGGGAAGTTGGAGCCACACTCTCCTTTGAACCAGACATCCACGTAGGCCCCGGTGCTGTCGTAACCCTTACGTGCAGCGCTCTGACCGCAACCTGGGTGACGCCGCTTCACGTGATTGTTGAATTGCAGCGTTAAGGTGCTGCACAGCTCACACTTCACCATCTGACTGTGTTCTTCTCCAGCCTAGAGTTGCAAACAAAGCATGAAACAAAGAGGC
The DNA here is from genome assembly GCF_949316345.1 of Pungitius pungitius. NCBI lineage: Eukaryota > Metazoa > Chordata > Actinopteri > Perciformes > Gasterosteidae > Pungitius > Pungitius pungitius. The sequence goes on along the minus strand of NC_084917.1, from coordinate 4,395,897 downwards.
CCTCATGCAACAATGTTGAGTATTTCAAATGGAATAATAATACAAAAAAAAAAGAACTATTTTGTGTGTTTGTGCCTGTGTTTGTGTCACCTCCACTATCTGCAGCGTGTCCCTCTCCAAGCTAAAGAATGAAGGGGTGAGCAGATCCTCGTAGGTTTCTTCATGGTATGGGTCATCCATGTAGCCCAACTCTGACTCCTCAGCAGCGTAGGGATGAAACGCCACCTGCTCCGGCCAATCACTGCCTGATGTGTGGTGTTGGTACAGCTCCGGGAGGGGGTTGGGGGACGGCAAGTCTGAAAAGATGGTGTTTGCTTCAAATGAAAATAAAGAGTTAAATGTCTGGTAAAGTTTTTAATGAGAGCGACAGCACAGGTTAATCACAAGAGTTCACTTTTTGTTTTTACAATATCTGCTATGGAGCATGTGTGCACAAATTAGGGTTGAAGGGTTGAAGCTGTGATTCTGACCTGCCCTTCGGAAAGAAATCCTGTGACTCGGGCCTGAGCGCCGTCGCCGTGCCGGAGGAGGCCGGTTCCTCGTGAGGTGGACATCCAAGAAATTCTCCCTCTCTATCCAGTCGAGTCCAGGCAACAGACTACACAACACAATGACATACTGCCCATTGTTCTTCCAGTTGTGTTGTAATAGTGATAATGCCAGATTCGCAGATATCAAATGAAAAAAAAAAGTCGCTCTGCTCCTCGAATCACTGACCTTTCATTGATTTGAGTGGCGGGGCGCTCGGGACATTGCACAGTCTCCGGCCCATCTGGCGACGGGGTGTCAGGGGCGACTTCCTGTCGCGCCGACTCAGCTGCATGATGCTCCTCGGTCAGGGGGTGCTCTAGCATCCAGCTGGCCAACACCTCGATGGTTTGTGAATCCAAGTCACCTGCTACATCTGGGAGGGACCACAGGGAAGGTGAACCGAGTTCAAAATGCAAAGATGGATCATGGAACGCTGCTTTTCGAATTTGTGTTGGACATCACCACCAGATGATCACGCTTCTGTGTGCGGCCTGATGTCAGAACGGCACATCTGCTTCGATGATAACGTGTGCGACGAGGGGTTGGTGTGTGAAATCACGAACCTTTTGCAAGGTCTAAACTTTGAATAGTTTTTTAATAGAGTATTTGTTTATATTAGGTGGTGCAGAAAACATTACAATGTATTACGATTGATTTCAGCTGCCGGAATTAAAAATATGTTCACCTTTACCATTAAATCATAGTCTTGGAAGCCAATTGATTCTGTTTTAGTGAAAACTGGATTTGAATTATTCCTCATCCCCAGGAAAGTGTGTAGGATCTGAAAGCCTAAACTGATATCCCACATGAGTCACAGTATCATGTTAATCTTTGCTCATACAAAAAGGCTGCGGCACACGGGGAAGGACAGATGTTTAAAATAGAAAGCACACAAAGCACAAAAATGTAGTGACACACTCTCCACAAAGCAGTACCTGCTGCTTCCATGGCCCAGTAGATATGTCTCATAGAGAATCCCATTTCTATCAAGCGACTGGTGACAAACATTTGTGTCCGTTCTGGTGATTGAGGAGAAAAGTAAAAAGTACACAAAAAAACAAACCAAAAACAAGCCCACAGCTACATTTTGAAACGTTCATAGACTGCCTGGATGAAAAAACTATTTTCAGTTTATATTGTATCCCCCCCACTATATGTTCTGCTTTACACACTACAACACACACCGAAATTAAGCCAACATAACTGAATATGAAGACATTCAAGCAGTGCATATAAACTGTCACGCATGCATTTGATAGTATAAATATGATCTGTCCAATAGCAAAGTGCTATTGGTGCTAAAAGCACGTGCTGCTTTGAGACACACAGAGCATACAAGTCCATGCAAGACACAGACAAACCCCACCACGTAATCATAATACCACAAATTTTATGAAGTGGTATTGCAACGACTAGCTGATCTATTCTCTTTAACACAGCGTGTGGTCGGTCACTAATTGTAAATTAAATGCTGATTTTGTATTATTGTGCGACAGCTTTTTTTTTCTGCGCTTGTTCTTACCCAGGCTGCTTCTGGCCTGTGTGCTGCATGGACCGGGTTCCATGAAGCTAGTCTGCTGCTCTGTGAAGGCATTACAAGAAGCCGAGCTGGCCAGGCTGAAGCAGGGGTGCAGCACGGGGGGAGCGCTGACCAGGCCGGTGAGCGTGGGGAACCGGGTTAAGACCATGTGCCTGGAGGGAGTCAAGATACAGTATGCATAGTTACAACACGGTGCACGTTGTGCCATACTGCCAGTATGCAGTGCTTACAACTGAAATGTAATTTTTTATGTTGAATGTGGGGAGCTGCCCACCAATCACAATTATCCAAGCATTCATGAGTGTAGGTGAAATGTTTAAATGCTCCAGTCCTACATTTGCTGTTGTGGTGTCAACTCACATTCAAATAAGGTTGCACAGTATTTCATTCGATTATGAGAGACTTTTCATTTGCTCCTGGCTATTTTTTGTGAAAACCCTCCCCACTGAGCGGCTTTGATTTAATTGCATCTTTGCCCCTCGGATGCAGGGATAACACTGACACTGTGGTCAGCTGGCCGCGGTGATAGAAGAACAAGCAGAGTTGCAACTGAGGTTGAAGACAGTGCAGGCAGAATCCTAACTCTCTCTATTCATAAACACCCTGACTCACCCATTCCCCGGAGGTCAGGAAAGCTCCTGCTGGCAAAAGATACAGGTCTGTAGCAACCAGTAACAACACAAGAATTGAGGATAACTGGTTGCTGTGTATGAGTCCATTCGGCATGATTGGTATCACTCAACCAACAGTTAAATCGAATGAAAATCATTCCTGAATGATCCATTCTATACTCACTGGAGGAGACTGATGGGAAAGAAGGGATTGAAATTATCAAGGCCATCTGCCTGCAGGTTTGCCGGCAGAGAGGACGCCAAGTCGTTGTTCGAGGACGAGACAGAGACTCTGTTTGATTGGCCAAAGACGGCGGTGCCTTCAGAACCCGCGCTGTACAAGGACACCGAGCTGGAGGACTTGGATATGGGCTGAGAGGAGAAGGGGTGGCCAGATTCTGCAAGGACAATGAGGAGAGGAAGGTCAAATCACACTCAGTACTTACAATGATGATATATTATCATTTTAACATGTGCACCCTGAACACTGTGGACAAGATCAAAGGCTTGCGGGTCAGAGAGTTGATTATTTACGAAATAATTTTCTATTACATTTGATAGCTATTAATAGTGGGCTGGGTTTAAAACAATTAGCTGATTGACAGAAAGGGAAAATTAATTAAGCTTCCCCAAAGTCAGAATTGGATTTATTTTGATTGTCTTAACATTGTGGCACATACATGTTTTGGTTATAATGTCATTAAGACCGAACAAGACACTTAAAGTGGGCACTTTAGATTGCTGGGAAATTGTGATGGGCATTTTTCATCCTTGATGACTTTGTTTTTTTTCACCAAACAATTAATTAAGTTTTAATTGTAAAACAACAAAGTTGCAGTCTCTCATTATTTTGTTAATTTCTTGATTGTTCTATTTCTATACAGCCAACCAAGAACAACTAACTAAAATAACACGTGTCTTGAATAAAACCTATAAATGTAGATACCTTTGTGTTCTTTGTCCTCCTGCAGTCTGCTAAGGGCTCCTTTGTAGATCATGACCTGAGCCCTTTCCAGGTCGACGAGAGACACACTCTGTTTGATGGGACAGGGCCTGACTGCCCACTTCACCATGCTCTGCACCACGTACTGCAGCACTGATCTCAGCTCAGCACTCTCATCCCACTGGTTGCTGCTGGCCTTGGCCTGATCCGGGTTTGGGCTGGAAAGGGGACTCATTGTAGAGTTGGAAGGGTCATTTTTAGGCACTAGGAGCAAATTGGATAGCTTATCGCAACTAAATATGACGGTGAGGGATTTCAAAGCTCCGATGAGTAGGTATGAGACTCTGACTGCTCTCAGCTCATTTGCAAAGGCATCCACTTTGGAGGTGTGGGGGTTTTGGGGAGGTTGGGGTAAACAGGTCAACTCCTGGTGGTCAACAATCTTTGTAGCATCTTTGGTTGAGGACGATGATGCGGAGGAGTCTGTTTCGACCACCTCACTTTCTCTTGTGTTCTCCTCCACGTGTTTCCTTTTGGAGGCTGGATAGGTCCCCTGCCATCCCTGCTCCTCCAGTAGCCCCATCAAATAAATCAGGTCTAACAACACCGTCGGTTTGAGGCCTCCGAGTGAGGCGACATCGCAGCAGGATGTGCCACAGGGCTCCAACGAGACGATCGGCGTGTCGCTGGGTGACCAAGAATTCATGGAGCTTAGTTATTGGGAACGACGGGAAGAACCCACAGATATAGAATGGGGTGATACCAGGGCGGATTCAACAGGGGTTAATGGATTTAAGAATGAAGAGGAAGAAGCAAAAAGAAAGTAAGATCAGGGGGGTTAATGATGAAAAAGTAATAAAACTACAAGAAAATAATTATACGGAGTATAATAAACATGCTGAGAGGACAAAGACAGTAAAAATATAAGAATTGTTTGATGGAAGTCAATGAGAATCATCCTTTAAAAAACACATGCGACAATGTGTAATGCCATAAATGAGGATTTGCAATACCTGACAGAGAGGTCTGCCTCCTCCCACTGAAGCTTGGCTAGAGAGCTTCCTTCTTTCAGGACTCCCAGCAGAAGGGCCCTGCGTCCACTGGGCTTGTGCACGCAAAGACCCCCGGCCCGGAGACCACTGTCCACTCCTCCGATCAGAGCCAGAACCGGCCACACTTCAGTGCAGAGGGCAGCCAGCTTGGCCTCCGACAGGGAGCGGCGGTGTCCCAAAAAATCTACTGTGTCGTCTTCAGCAAAGTCTTCTTCACTCAGTTCTGTCTCAGAATGTGTGGGGCCGACGCCTGTAAGAGTGGAAAAACAGAGAGTTATAAGTAACAACCATGAAGCCACAGAAGTAGCAAATCAGTGTTTCCAAACTTCTTGATATCCTGGGACGAATGCGTTTGCACAACAAGGGTGCAGATGATTGTGATTGTTTTGTGGGAAATGAACAGCAGAAACTAATGAGTGACTATGAATTTTTCTCCATTGCTAAAAATCCATTTTTCCTTTGCCCAGTTTGAAAATAGACACATAAAAGGTTTCCTGTGCTAGCAAAGTGTTATAAAAGGAAACTTGAGAGGTCTATTTAGGGGCAGGGGAAACGGCCCGATGAGGAGCCACTGCCCAAGCTGTGTCTGACCCAGATTGAAGTCGTCTTTGAGCAGGGGGCCAATGAGCTCCAGCTGGGTGTGGATGTACTGGTTGATGTGCGAGGCCCACTGGTCACACTGGTGGAGTCTACGGAGGAGCTGCACTGTTGACTCCAGCAGCACTGTGGTCCGGGGGCTGCAGAGAGGCTCCCCGGGCAGAAGATTACTGGGCATGCCTCGCATCTTAAGGTCATGCAGCGCCACCTGTGAGAAATACAAAAGGCACAATTCTGCTGTCCTGCAAATAAAAACCAACTAAGCAAAACATTAAAAAAAGACGTGTATTGAGCATGCAAAGTAAATAGCAAGTACCTTCTCTCCAGGATTACTGCTGTAGAACAACACACAAGGATATAGTTCAGAGGCAACCACACCTTCAAATGCCAACTTTGGTTCCTAGCAGGACAACACAAAAACACAGAGATTATTTTTAAAACAACCCTCAACAGTCAACCAAGACAAAAAGCCCGGAATACTGAATAATTGGTCGGACCTTGTCATTCTTGGCAAATGATATGGTGTGAGCCTCCATGTCCAGGATGCAGGTGACTGTGTCACCTTGAGTGAAAGAGGGAAGTGTGCGGACCAGTTCCCCTCCATGGTACAGGTTGCCACTATAGGCCCGATACAGCCACATGTCAGTGGTGGTGTGGTGGTTGTGATCTCTGACCGGCCAGCGTGACACACCAATACACGTGGCCTCATTGCCTCGGTTCTCTTTGGTAATGCAGAACTGAGGAGAGAGGCATTGATCTGTTGGTTAATTGCGTTTCGGTGGTACAATCTGGACGGGTTAACTGTAGCCGTGTTTTCTTTTCCTTATGAATCGATCAGTCACCTTCCAGATGAAACAGCCAGCTGTGATGGCAGTGGTTGCCAGGCCGTACCCTTTCCCTCCCGGGCCGTGGGAGAGGATGTTCCCGCTCTCCAAAGAACAGCAGATTATCTTGTGCGGGTCAAAAGAAAAATCCCCAATGGGAATACATTCATCGTAGCTGCCAGGGTTCTGCAAAGACATGAGTTGGAAAAAAAGAATTTGAAATTCATTTTTATTCAGTTTCAGTCTTTGAATACTGCATTTCCTCATTCATGTCAAAAGGCAAAACACACATTCTGATATTGTTATGGGTTATGATGGAGATATTGTCATCAAATTCTGAGCAACTTCAGTCGCGTTTTAACACACAAAGTTTAGGTTTTACTTAAGACTTAAATCGATTTTGCAATTATTTCTGCATTTCAAGAAAAGAGGATGACTAAATAAGGACACAGTATTTTTTTAAAGAAATGCATTGCAGCAGTTTAAATCGATGAAACCATTACAGTGGTAAGTACAACTGCCCTATTTTTCACGTACAACAGGTTAACGATATATTAATGGCAGACTTTAGACAGATCAAGTGGCTACAATGCGAGTAAACTCTTATGAAATTATAATGCTTATACAGCATGTTTATGGGTGGTTGTATTATTATTGTAAGAATGTCAGTTGACCACAGTGTTATTTTGTAATACAGCTGTATTACCCCCTTTTCTTTTTCAGCCGTCTCTTCGTGGCTCTTCTCAGCTAGTGGTTCCTTCCACATATAAACAGACAAGAGCTGAAAGAGTTCTTTAACAATCTACAAGAGAATGGAGAAAAGGCGAACTACTTCAAAATTGCATTCATGTTTTTAAACTCAAAAACGTTGATTGTCTTGTTTAGCTACTTCTCTTGCATCTTGCATTTACATTTTTTACATCGTACCTGTTGAATTTGAACCGGTTCAGAACAAGCAGGTAACACTTTTTCTAAAACATGGAACGCCAAGAGCTCAGTGCGAAGGTTCTGGAAGCATGAAGATCCTGAAGAGGAAAATGAATGGATAATGACAAGAAACCAAAGTCAATTGTTCTGCATTGTAAACAATACAAATTATTTTTGAAATAATTCTTATGAATTGTTTTACCTGAAGAGCACTTGTGTGAAACAATGGCCATGATTGGATCGATCCATTGGACAAAAGTAGGAAGCCTTTTCATTACTCGTAGTGACAGAACACGCCTCAGAAACACCAAGAAATCTGCAAGCTGAGATTCAATCACTTTGCTGCTTTCCGCTCCTAAAACAACACAAATAGAAGGAAAACTATACAATGAGGCTTCACAGAAGCACTATTGGTCGTTAAAAAGAACAGACTTCATGATCTAGTGCAATTTGTAACACGATATACATATATTTCCATATTTCAAAGTTGAATTTAATGCACCAATTGGTTTTGTGCTCTTGCTGCAGGAGTCCAGATCTGCCCCCTCAGCAGTTCCTCTCTCTGCTGTCTGCTGCTGGTGAAAAGTATACAGGATATTTTGAAGCTGCTCACACAGCACTTCCATTAGGGCATGGGAGACATCCATAGGCAGCAAATCCTCACAGGAGCTGAGAAAAAAGGACAACTTGTTATGCATGCAACACCTCGGTGTACTTTCACTTTTGAATGAATGAAAAATAACGGCAACTGTGTTGCATGTGTGTTCGGTCTTTTGATTCTCACCTTGCAGCCACAGTCAATATCTGAAGCAGACGGGCACAAGCTAGTCTAACCGCCCCACTTAGCAAAATGGGTCCAGATTTAGAAGCTGCAAACCAGCCCTGGTTCATTATGGCACAGCTGTTGTTGGTCAGCATGGAGAGGATTTCCAGGATGCCACATTTGATGACCAGCACCAGGTCCACTGGTTTGTAGGAGAAGTTAAGTGCAAACATTGTGGCCAGGAGAAGGTGCTGGTAAGAACCTGGTGATAGAGACAAAAACTTAACTCTAATAAGCGAGGTTATGCAGTGCAACAACAATCTTAATTCAATAAATGGAGCAAACTAAATTAAACGAAGTAGAACAAAATAAAACTCGATTTCCATCCAGAAGGAGAGCACTCAGTGGAACAACTTAAAAAAAAAAAAAAAAAAAAGGGAAGGATCCCCCTGGGAAGGATCATACCGATAAAACTTACAAGAGCAAATGACCTAAAACCATGCACAAGACGACAGTTAACATCGCTTTCTTAACAATCCTTAAAGAATATAATTTAAGGCGCTCTGGTCTAGTTTAAGTGCTGGGTCTACTACACCACCTTGTGTTACCTGTGTTGTTGAATGAGAGTGTCAGTCACTGCGTGAGCGCAGTGAGTATTTATTTTGGTAACTTTAAGCCACGACAGACCATCACGCATTCCCTCGGCACTCGCCCCGGTTGTAATGAAATTCTTGCAAGTAATTCATGGAAATACCTGGACTTTCTTTCTCCGACAGGAGCCTCTGTTTGAGGACACGCACCACCTGCTGGTAGAACGTGTGGGCTGCAGACTGAAGCTCTCTTTGCGTATCCACAGAAGCCGAATGAGTACCAGACTGGATTAAGAAAAGAGGGATTGGAGAGTAATTTATACAACAAAAGCTTATTGTAAAAGAAAAAAGAAAATTCTGTGATTCTCCTCCATCAATCTGGCAAAATTCCCATTCCTTCTTTCTTTCTTTCCAGCTCTCACAAACATTGTCCTAAACATTGTGATAGTGAGATTACTAAATGTACCATGTAATGCTGCATCTCATAATTAGCTCCAGAGGCGATGATTTGTGTTCCCAGCGCAAAACATCCAGAGAGGAATTGAAGCTGCACGGACTGCAACAATGCAGGAAACTGAGGGGAGACTGTGAACCCACTGCTCTTCTCCTCCATCCTAGACAGGAAGGATGACATCTGACAAAAGGCCTCCAGACGCAACTGTGCACAACAAGGGGAAGTTTGTAGTTAGTCAAGACCTTTAAATGCATTCAGGGAACTCCCAGATCAGCTCCAAATATTGTCCAGCAATGCATTTTACATTTGTTTTTGCACATTTTCAATAATGTCCACTTACACTTGAAGCGAAATGACTATATATAAGCCACATAACTTCCACCCTTACTTTCATGCAATTTAAAACCCACAGCAGTTATAATTAAGTATTTTGTAAAAGGGAAAAATCATATTACCTCAGCTCTCTGTTGCTGCTGCAGAATAGCAAAATAAATAGCCTTCGGATCTGCCTGAGTGCATGTCTGTGCACCCGGGGGTGTTGGTGAGGAGGATGACACGTGGATGAGGCTCCCACAGACAAAGTGGAACACCTGGTTAAGAATAGGCAAAGTGTTGCTGCCACAGTGGGACATGGGTGAGGTCGGGCTGATACACTGCCGAAGGCGATCCCAAGCGTCTTTCATGATGCCCAGAGAACAGAGAGGTAGACCTGGAACACACCGACCAGAAGAATAAAGCCCTGCACTATACTCCTTTCTGACATCCTAACTTACGCAGTTATTAATCCTGTGTTGATTTATGTAAGAAAACATACTAAAGAAAGATCCTTTAAACTCATGTTTATATAAGTTGTCCTCAGAGTAGAAATTTCACAATAAAAAGACATCAAAACGTTAAGTATACACATCACATTGATACATTAGTAAAAGTCATAGTTGGACCATTTAGGAAATACGTTTATATGTTTTTTGCTTGTTCCTCTCTGTTTTCAGTGCCTATGCTAAGACAAGGCTAATAATTAGCTAATCATTAAGGATAATAAGGCTTTATTAAGCAACCCATTAGCCGCTAATAAGAATAGTGTTGATATTTTCATTGAATTTTCAAAACTATTCCTTTAATACACAACTGTAGGATGTTTTTTTTGTATAGATTGTTGGTACAAAGTTTCTGGAGTAAAAATATTCCACCTACCCATTTTATTCTTGGAAGATCCCAATGAGTTTTTGGATTGGTCGGACTAAGTAAGACAAAGACAATACATTAGCGCTGATAAAGGGGGGAGGGACCAACTTCTGGTCTTCGATGCTCACCTGTTTCCGGCCATCAGCAGCCATCATTAGTAATTCTGTTGTTGATTTCCTAAAAGTGGGACGATAAGAACAGTTCAGTGCAGCCCAACCAAAAAAAAACACACAACTGCACTACAAAAACAACAACAAATTTACCACGAAAATACATAGCTGCCTATTAGTAATGCTAACCTTGCTCCAATGTTCACAGCCTCACTATTCTCCCTTACGCTGGGTTCCACACAAGCAGGCCTGATTCCCAGCAGGAGGTAGAGGCAACGGGACACCACCAGATGGCATGCAGCAGGGAAACCCAAGCTTTCCTCAGATTCCCTCTGCTTCTCCCTGTGCTGCTTTGGATCCAACTCCCTCTCTGGGCTAACTGGGCTCTCCATGCTGCTGGGGAGGGTGGAAGTGCCAAAGGATTCGTACACGGTCACGTTCTGCTGTACTTGCATGGCCTCCCGGGTGGCCATGAATGATTCAAGGACTTCTGCAGGCAGAGACATGTGAGGATCAGATGTATCCTAAGGATTTGCGTGTGTGTGTAATCCATCAGGCATGACATCATTTGACCTTATTGCTGGAAGAAGGGAAGAAATACAGATTTGCATTTCGAACCTGACAGGTACATACGACTGTTGCCAAATGTGTCCTCCTCAGCAACCTCTTCCTGGTTGTGGTTTGCTGCCGGGGGTGGAGGTAGCTGCACCTCCCAGCTGCAGTTACCTTCTGACTGCTGCTGCTGCTGCTGATCCTTTCTCACCTGCTCCACGGAGGTGCCTGGCTCTTGCCTGTCTATATCGGGACTTTGGGGAGTTTGAGTGGTCTGCAAGACAAGAAATGTTTTGAATAAACCAGTGTTCACCCTCATTTTTAGATGAAGACTATGTGTGGGAATAGTGGGTCGAAATACCTCTTCAATAGAAAGAACAATGCAATCATTTGACATATTAATAAAACAAAGCACAAGTTGACAGAACAAATATTAAACTACATGATGTTTTGCTCTATAATGGTTCGAATTGTCACAATATAAAGTATTGAAAACATACATTTTAGTTATTGTACCTGTTTGACAGCAGTCTGCACCTGTGTAATCCTTGGAGAGTTTTTATGGGCCAAAAGAGTGCTTCGGATTTTATCAACCGTTTCATAGACGTTCAGCAGCATCTCACAAGGCTCATATCTGTCCCAAAGGAAACCGTTAGCATTACAGTATGAATCTTACACAACTATGAGTGAATAAAATGCTTGGGAATAGGCAATTCAGTAAATATTATAGTATCTTTGGTTTTACTGACCTGTCCTGCCAACAGGCCTGATTCTGCAGTCCAGTGTGTTTCAGAAGAGCAGCCAGACTGCAGCGACAGACAGTCTGCAGCAAACAGTCACCCGTAGAGCCTCCACTCTCCCATTCTGCTGCCACAGCAAAACAACACCACTCGTTTACAACAAAGTCACACAAATGGAAGAACACACAACATAAAGATTATACTAATAAATATAATATAGATATAGATAGAATTGTGCAGCAACGATTACAGACAGTATATTAATACAGGTGCATCGAATTTTGTCAATTATGATACCGGATACTTACAATCTCAACTGTCAAACACAGGCATGCGCTCACACAGTTCAAGTCAAAGCACCTTTGCAGTGAGCGTACTCCTCCATATTCCGCCACAGGCCACCTGCAGTTCCTCTGGAGGATCCCAGCGCCAGCTCCAGTAAAGTCCTGGTTTCCTCATTGAGACTGAGCTCCGCCAGCCTGGCATCACTACTGCCCAGCAGTACCACCTCCGTCAGCCATGCCATGTTAGAGTCTACAGGACATGCGAAGGATGACAAGTAAACAAGTGAAAACTACACAATAACAAACATTTATTTATGTTCATGTTTACAATACTATTAGCTAAAGGATGCCCCTCATGCTATCCCTGTGTTTTAATCTTCCAAAAGGTATATGACATGAACGTAAACTAGGTGGCTGCTGGTTTTTCATCCAAATCTAAATCCTCCTCTATATGTTGTCTACCTCTTCTGTCAACAAAACAACCACAAATTTGCCAACATTGCTCTTGACTCATTCTTAGTCATCCCAGTGTGGCCACATTAGTGCTACATTAAACTCCGGATGAACCGTTTACATCCACTTGCCAAAATATTGGCTCATATAAAAGCATGGACCATGTTTTCCTACCCAGCTGTTCAAAGTCCATCTCAAGCCCGTTCCTGAGAAGGACATTTGATAGCCAGAAGTCTGATGTTTTCTCCTGAAGTGAGGGCGGCGGGCCTTGAAGCATTCCACCAAGGCAACGGCCGACTGCCAACGCTACGGACCGTTCCAGATCCAACAGCCAGACCCACTTGCTCTCCTCCTCCGGTTGCTGCTCTCCAAGGCATGTGTTTTCTTCACTTTTATCTGTAAGAAAGATACCGTGTCATGATTAAACAAGTTATATTTTGTCCGCTAAGGGGTATTGTAAATGTTAAAATGTGCCATCCTTTCCTGAAATAAATCCTAAAATAATAAAGCTTTTTGGTCAAGCGTTGGTCTAAACTCCACTGACCTGAACAGGTCTTCTGAGCCTCCATTGTCAGTTCTTGTTCTTCCAGGAGGCCGGTCTCCGGTAGCAACCTGTTGAAATCATTGAGTTGCTCCAGCAAGGCCAGTAAGTGGCTCAGGAGGGGTTGAACCGTGCCCAGAGGCAGCAGCAGCAAGGAGTACATTACTTGGCACAACAGGTTGCCAGCCACCGAGTTGTACAGCACCCCTGAAACCGAGGTTGAGACGAGAGAAGTGGATTAGAGTGATAGACTATGAAAATAATTGTGAAATACCGATGGACAGCAGCTATGTGAGAACAGCGGGAGATTAAATCATTGATTTTAAAACCCATTTATAGACTGTTCACATACAGATACAGTTTTATTGCCTTGTTGTTATGACCTACGTTTGAAGATATATACTAATATACTAAATGTTTCACTAAAGTTTGGATTTTGGTTTGTATATGACAATTCTTAAAGATTGAAAGCAGATTAAGTTAGAGAATAAAACTCTACAGAATTTGGTAGTCTTTTTGTATTACTTCTTCTGTGAAAAAAGTCCATCACATACTAGCGTAAATTAGCGTATATAAATCAACTAAATACAATATATTTGTACAGATACGTTATGGTAGGTTATAGTGGCACTCACTTGTTATCGGCCATAATTCTTACCATGCAGCTTCTTGATTATTTGTTTATCCAGAGAACTCTCCTTCAGCAGTTTGGTAGATCTCCTGAGAGTCTCAGCAGCACAGGGAAGCAACCGATAAAGATGCTCACGAAGCAGCGTTACACTGCTGTCATCCTACAGAACAGCAGCATCATAGTCAACATAAATGCTATGATATATAATACTAATACTATATGAATGCAGAGCTTTGAGGTTTGAATATAGGTAAATATAAGAGCACCTCAGGGTTGGGATGGATGTAGCAATGGGCGAGCAAGTGTTTGTGTAGTCCAGACAGCAGCTGGTGGAAGTGACAGGGAGGATCAGTCTGTCCCTGGCTATCACTTGATGGCTGCTTGTCACTGTTTTTCTCCAATTCCCCAAATGCCCGCTCCTGTATGGACAAACAACGACAGAAATTGTTTTAAGGAATAGTACAAGAAAGTAATTTGACAGCAACAGTGTGCGATAAAATAGCCAAGTTATATAGAATGTTTGTGAAAATGGCAACAAGATTTAACTGAGAACAATACACTTTAACAACATTAGATAAATGTTGCACATAAAGGCACAGGGTCCTCTTTACATACCGTGTAAAAGCCTATGCTGAGGAGCAGGGTCCTGAGCAGCACCTCTGCTAAGTGCAGAGGGTTATAGGACTCCACGGAGCTGGATGAGGAGGGAAGCCGGGCGGACATAACGGGTGTCAGAGGCGGTCCTAGAGATGTCCCCTCCCCAAAATGGCTGTAACCTAGTAATGAAGACACGTGGCTCTGGTCCTGAAGGCTGCTGAGGACCATGTCTAACTGCAGGCGCTTTTGAAAGATACAGGGGAAAGGGTTCGGGATTTTTACATTTAATTGTGAGGCTACCAAAAACATCTCTGTGGAGAAGAAGCGATCTTTGTTTTTTACAGCAACACATTTTCACCACGTTCAGGCCGTCCTTAACACATTGCCTAGCAACACTCTTAAGTTGGTGGTGTGATTTGGACAAACAAACTGTCTGCTTGCTTCATCCATCCATTGCATAACCAACTATCTGGATTGGTTATTGTTACCAGCACTACTTTAACAACAGACAGACAACAGTCTATGTTATAAATGGCACCCAAATGCTTTACATACCTGTCCTTTGGAGGGGATATTTAAGCTCTGAGGGCCCTGAGGAAGGAGTGACAGGAGCAGTTCTGTTCTCTCCCTCAGGGGAGGCAGCAGCAGGGATGCACCAATGGACAGCGTGTTCAGAACTGCCTGGGGATGGACATGAATGTCAACACAACACTTTTACTGCAAGCAAAAATATAATATAGCACATATAGTTGGTTTACCTGTTGTATGGAGTCTGGCATATTGGTATCTATGAGCCGAAAGAGCAGGTTTCTTAGGGGCCTGCCCTGAGCCCCCAAAACCATGGCTCCAGTGCCCCCAGCATGGGCCAGAGATAAGTGGATGGACAGCAGCTTCATGCAGAGCAAAAGAAACTGATGATGGTCCCTAAAAAACGTACACAGAGAGCATTAGGAATGTTGGTGAAGTGGATAAGAGGGAACATTACAGGGAGGGATTCCGTGTGGGGATGTAATACAAACTTAACTGATCAGAGGCCAACGGACCATAAATACATTTTTGCACATGGATATATAATCACATTGTGTTCATTGATTTTTATACCGTTTAGATAGGAATGGGGCAGGGGGCGTGTCATTCCCGATGCCGTCACAGTAACTCTCAAGGAAGTTGCGTAGATAGGTAAATGTACTTTCTTCTAAGTCGACACAAAAGGGCCTGTGCCACGCCACCAGTTGCCTGGAAAAGAAGTAAGTCACTTAGAAATACACAAACATCAGAACTAATAAGACAGGGGGATGACAAAACAGGAGCTCAGCTGTTTAGAACAATGATGAAAAAGCAATTACCGGTCAGTTGGATCTGCGGTCCAAGCCAGGCTGTGAGAAGTGCCGGCAGTAATTTGTTGGATCGACACCCCCTCTAGACCGAGCACTTTCTTGGGTTTGGTAATCGGTGTTGAGGTGTGGCCTTGCCCACATTGGCCCATGGTGTTGTTACCCCAGGCATACACTTCATTCTCTGTCAGAGCACATTCACAATTTGACAATAACATGTCTATAGAGATCAAGACACAGGCGATTAACCACTGGTGGTCTCTTACCGTGCGTCAGGGCCAGACAGTGGCTGTCTCCACATGAGATATCAATGATCTTGGTGATACTCAGGTCTTCTATGAACCTGGGTCTCAGAGAGGTTGTCTCAGAGGAGCCACAGCCTAAACATGAGCCACAGCCCCACGCAAACACCTAAATGAGAAATGAATAAACATTTCACTTTTCTGTATCTCTTTAGATCTCTCTAAAGCTTTTCATTCAAATAAATGTGTGTTAAGTCACTCTGAAATCGCTGAAGGAGGTAAATCAATAAGCATTGGGCCTATTGCCCACTGAAAAAGCATTGCAAAACTGACATATTTTTATGTGAGTGTTAGTAGCTTGGTAAAAATTATATGTTGGTATTTCCCTTGATTGTATACAAAACAAACAGACTTTTCAAAAACCTGAAACTTATGCATTAACAACACAACTCACCTGTCCTGCAGAGGTAAGGGCCAGAGATGACTGGCTGCCAGCACACACTTTTCTGATGATGAATCCATGCAGGGCCTCTATGACCTTAGGGCGATACACACGATTGGTGTCCCCGTGACCTAGTTTACCTGAAAAAGTGAGTATGAGAACTGCATTAATTAACTCTGCCTAAAGCAGACCCATCTAGACCCCATCTATCTACCTATCTAGGTTAAGATAGACCACAACGATCCTACTACGGTATTGTCCTTCAGGTTAACAAGTAGCAAGTTAATAGTGTTTGCTGTCCTTAAGAAATTACTACAGAAGTTCTATTCTTACACTGAAAATATGATTTCCATCAGTTCACATAGGTCAACATACCATTGTCCCCTCCCCCAAAGGACCACACAGTGCGTCCATCCTGCGCCACAGCAACCGTGTGGGAGCTGCCACAGGCAACCTGCCCTACGCCGCTGATGTCCTTCACTAGCGTGGGCACGTTCCGGCTCTGACTGTCACTGTGGCCTGCTCGGGGGAGAAACCCGTGACAACAGAGGTTGTCACAGAAATGCTCCACTGGAACGGATGAGACAAATGTGCCCGACAGAATTGAGAAATGGAGAGTGTACCGAGTCTGCCAAAGTCGCCTTCTCCCCAGGTATAGAGCTCTCCATCATTAGTCACAGCAGCGCTGTGTCTGTAGCCAGCAGACACACAAACAACAACCTGGCAGAGACCCCATAATGTATGGGAAATTATATTAAAACACAAGTGGCTTTTAATGTGACAGAATGCATGAATAAAAAGTTTTTTTTTTATGCCTACCTTGCCAAACAGCGGGCCTTGTATGATTTTGGGGTATTTCTGTGTTGCACTGTTGCCATGGCCCAGTTTCCCGTATTCTCCATCACCCCAGCTGAACACCTGGAAAACATGTTTGGAATATTCTACAATTCATAATGCTATTTCTAATGTACAACCCTACTAACACCATCAAAGGAAGTGGAGCGAAAACGCAGTGTCCATATCATGATGCCTCACGTGTCGGCAAATTCAACTGCTTGTAAACTTCTTTGTCACTGTCAAGAATTTGAACTAATGTAAACATGAAACACCTGGGTACAAGTCTGCACATCTGAGAAATATGTATCAGAACACATAGTAGCTATTTTAACTTGTTACCTCTCCCTCTAGAGTGATGGCCAAAGTGTGACCATCAGAGCCCTTGGAGGAGGACACTTTCTTCATGTTCCTATGTGGCTCAAGCACAAGTTTTTTGGGCATGGACTGGTTGTTGGAGTCCCCCAGGCCCAGGCGGCCGTAGCTGCCTTTTCCACATGCCTTCACTGAACCATCAGCCGATACTGAAAATGTACAGTACTGGCCTGCCTCAATCTAAACGACAAACAAGGTAGGTTAAAAGTAGTATTACGGGTTATCATCATTACGTTATTTTCCTGTGTGTGGCTGTACCATTTGGGCATCACTGAAGCCCTGAGTCAGCTTTGGCAGCAGGATTTTCTCCAGAGTCCCCTCTGCCAGCTGATGGCTGCTGTTGCTACCCCACACATACACCACGACCGTGTCACTCTCTGAACCAGGAGCAGCCGGATTAGTGCCGCAGGAGCACTGGCAGTAGGACGCTAGGTTACAAATCTGTCAAAAGGAAGGAAGAAGAGGTACATTAAGTAATTTAATTGGAAAATATATCAGTTTTTAATGGTGCCTACATTTTAGAGTGTGTACCTCCTCAAACAGGCAGAGCGCTGCCTGGGAGAGTCGGCAAAGTCCATCTGCATCCTTTTTCGGCACCTGAGTATTGACAGAATCCCCTCGGAAACCCTGGAGGGGAGGGGGAGGGGGGGATTTAAACCAGAATTTACAACAGAGACAATCCTCCATCCTAAACATAGTGACAACTTGCTCCATCAGTCAGACGGTGACGTCAAGAAAGACAGATCCCATGTGTGTTTAGAGTTGTGTTCTCTTTCTTAAGCTATTACAGAACTCTAAATTGAGTGAAGAATGGGCTAAATCAATCAGGAGGATGTTGGCCATGCCCGAGCCTGCTTGTCATTTGTCTAGAAATATTGCAAAGCTGATTAGCCTGCTAAGGGATGACTCAATACGGACAGACAATAAAGACTGGCTCAATTTTAATCCATATCTGCACACTAATGCATGTCTCCAAGATTCAAATGACACTGCTCCAGTGAAAAAATCAGCTTACTGCAGGTACGGATGTGTCATCGAAAGGCAATTTTCCCCCTTTTCTATCAATGGGCCTCATTAAACAGTACGTTCATAAATGTGCGTATAAGTATATTCATATAACTTGGGTACTAACCTCAACACATCAAAGCCAAATGACTTATTGTTTATAATAAGGTAACATACCAAAGTACAGCTGAACAGCCATTCGTATTGAAATGAGCAAAATTTGAGGGCCTACCGAATATTGCTTCATTTGAAGGAGCGTTTGATGGATGACATCAAAGCCCACACCAGCTGAGTCCTGGGAGCTCAGTGAGGAGGAGGAGGAGGAGGAGGAGGAGGAGGAGGAAGACAGAGGAGAGGAGGATGAGGACATAGAAGCAGCCAAGGCCACCTCCACCCACTCCAGCAGAAACTTCAGAGAGCCTCTCTGCATGGCCAGGCCGAGCAGCAGCTCCAGCGCGAGCCTCCTGCCAGTCGGGTCCGCCCCACCGGTCCCACTGCTCACAGAAGTCTTCTTCAGGAAGTCGGACACCTGCGACAGGCAGTCTAGCCCGACTGACGGGATCTTGTTCTCGTTGGCCAGGGAGAGCGGTGGCAGAGACGTCAGCACAGAGGACGCTGTGGCGAGCACGTCGTTGCAGAGCACCGACTCCGGGTGCACGGAAGCCGCGTACCGCCAGTTCTGCTGCAGCAACGAGAAGAGCAGGCTCAGACCTGTCCTCACGCCCATCTCGATCAGAACGTCTGTGCCGGACTTGACTTTAGAAGCTCCCCCTGGCCGGCAGGGCTCCGAGGCCAGCTCGAGTTGCCCACATTCGGTGCCGCTGTCCGTGGACTGGGAGGGCAGCTGCACGCGGAACTTGTCATGGTATTTCCTGTGAAGTGCGTAGTAGATCCTCTGGAGGACTACCAGCCTGTGGTGGAGGCCCAGGGTGTAAGAGGTCTGCGTCAGCATCCGGTGGGCCAGCCATCGCTGGCTGTGAAGCAGCGATGAAAGGTACTCTTCCTTCTCCGCCGAGGCACTGGACTCGCACTCAAAGTCTGGCAGGCGTGGGCCGACGAGTTCTTGGACAGGTTGGGCCAGGGTCACCACTTCCTTGTTTAGAAGGAGCTTACTGTAGAGCACAGCAGCTCCATGCCTCCTGGCTGTCTGTACACTGTCTTCTGCTGCCCAGGAGCTATTGTAGTGCTCCTGCCACTTCAGCAATACGTGGGTCTGACAAGGCACCATGTCTTGGCATTATCTATATTCTGATGTGCACCTGAAAAAAACCCAGAGGGATATTTATTTGAAAGAGTTAATGAGGGCAATTCACACATATCATCCCACATACCTGATTAACATAATGAAGTTGCTTTTTCTTATTCCTCGTCATAAATTTACAGGCTACATTGCGCAGCTGAAAGCCGATGATCCCATGCGTTTTCCTGCCAACCAAATTCAGAGTGAAGGTGTCAAGTTTCTCCTTAGACATGGGACTTTTCCAGCATACTGTACATCCAGGCCAGTGGCATAGGCCCAGTGGGTATCACTGAAATAGGTCGGCTAAACCCTTTTAATAACAGCTAATCAACACACCCACGCTGACGAGGAGACGTTTGTCTCACAAGCTGACGTGCTACACAATACAAAAGTGATCTTTACTGTGCGTTGACATTGAAAAGTATCAATGCGGTAACAAAAACAGTCAAAGAATTCAGTAAGGCCAATGAGTGATGGTGAAACGTTCCCCCTTCAAAATGCATTCATGTTCTCAATGTGGTTGTCATAGCAATTGCTTACAAGATGATCAACTGCTTCTCTGAAATACAATCCCATGCAAAGAAAAGACCCGGGCGGTTTGCCTGCACTTGCTTTGTAAAAAAAGAGCAAGTCTGCTGTTGCTCATGAGTAGAAATTGTACACATTCAGGAACAAAAATACAGATTATTCTTTTATTATTTTCCCA
The DNA here is from genome assembly GCF_949316345.1 of Pungitius pungitius. Classification (NCBI taxonomy): domain Eukaryota; kingdom Metazoa; phylum Chordata; class Actinopteri; order Perciformes; family Gasterosteidae; genus Pungitius; species Pungitius pungitius. The sequence continues at coordinate 4,375,794 of NC_084917.1, read as the reverse complement.
AACTATTATGTGAATATCCAATACTAGGAATTTACTAAATCACTGTGCCATTCGTTACAAACTAATTACTATCATAGACTCAACATAATGGCATGTCATTCCTTAGAAGCAAAACACAGGTTGAGGCTAAACTAACTCTGAGACTCCTGCAGGGAATAACAAATGCATGAACCGGTATGAGCGAGAGAATGCTGGCTGCTGCTAAATATGCCACTATAGTCTACAGTCATCTCTCAAGCCTTGCCGGAGGCCTGTGGGGCTATATGGTTTCCACTCTGGCCAAAAATAACAGCCTGCATTCATATAGCAATGGACTCTGCAGGTCACGCAACCAGCAGCAGGCAACCAGCAGCAATGTAAAGTGCAAACATCCCGGACAACAAACTATCTGTAATCTTAGGACGTGGACGTTAAGGACAACTTTTGAGTTTGCCTCTCACTATACCCCCACCCCACTTAGCTCGGTTCAGATTTTTGTCATTCCATCTGGAGCATTTACAATACACACAATACCATACCAAAAACATGTATTACTATATAAATTGAGCAGTATTTTGAGCGTTCAACAATACCACCAAAAAAAACAATACCAGGAATTATATTTCAGTGTTTAGATTTATTCCATGTTGCCCAACCCTACAGAAGCGTGACAATTTACAGTACACAAAGCTATGTCAACATGTTCCTCAACGGCAACTATTTTTAGACTGCCTTAAAAGATGCACTTTATTGAACCAACATCATGAAATTTGAACACTGACTATAATGGAGGTTTTCCTAGTTGATTTATCTTTCCTATTAATTCAATCGAATGCTTGAATATTGATTTTAATTATTGAAAGTAAACAATTTCAAATTAAAATACAATGAGACCAAGGGAAACTATTAATGAGAATATATACATAATATATATATGTGGCCAGCATTACGTTTTTCTTCTGCAGGATAGTTGGCCTCAATCTGAGAGAGGGAGAAGCTCAGCTATCTGTAAGACCTCCACCAGGACCAGCTGGAGGTGATCTAGGGCTTTGAAAGTCACCCAGTAATAAGCTGGAGGAAGTTGCTGAGCCAACGGTAGGTAGGGGTGCTCTGTTGCCACGACAACCGCGACTACAATTAGCAATTAGCCAACGTTAAGAAAAAACCTTTAACGAACCCTTGCTAACGTTAGCTTTGGATGGATTCACCACAATGCCAGCTAACATAACATGTCCGACGGCAACTTCGTTATCTGAAGATGCTGAAGGGAAAAGACAACGCGATGCGGCAAAAGTTCGGCCACGGAATCAGGGCATTCATCCTAATGGTGGATGCCAAAAGAGATAATTTAATAATGCGACGTTACAAACTAATGACCAACGACGCGTGTTTCTTCTCCAGCCACAGTTGACGTTAGCTCCGTGTAACGTTACGTTTGGCTCCACCAACGTAGCTAAACCGCCCCCGAAAAATACGGAAATTTTTAAAACGCAGTCGGCCCGGTGTCACCGACATAAAACACCGGTAACAATGTCACTGCACCCGCGGCGCCAGCAGCTGAGCGAACCGCAGGCTGCAGTGCGGTTGCTAGTCTGGTCCATGGCTGTCAAAACCGACCAAGCCCCTCCGCTGGTCGGCTGACAGCTCCCACAAACAACACACTCCCCCGGGTCGACAGCGTCGTATTAAGATATTAACGTGTTTGGTAAAATAAACAAATGACACCACGGACAGGTAAGCTACCGTGGCTGTAAAATAAAATAATAATAACTCCGCAGATATGTGTTTGGCGTTACCTGTCCCGTCCCGGTGAGGTCTCCCTCAGACGTGAATATCATGTCAACCTTCTCCTCTTTCTTCTTCTTCTTCGTCTGCTTAAAGTCCGATCGCTGAGGGCAGCGCCGCAGTCGGATGACGCCACCTTGTGTCTCGGAGAGGAACAACCGTCTCAAATATCACCGCCATCACCATCGTGTTTTTATGAATATCTTTCTTCTTTTTTTCCCTTCAGACCATGTCTGTTAAAAAATAATTATGAAAAAATAAAACAACACCATATATATATATATATATATAGCTGTGGCTTTGGAGGGAACTTTTACTTTTGTAATCTTGCTATGTGTGTTGACTCATAAGAAGTCCTCTGGGCTATTTATCTATGCCCTGATAACACAATATGTTCTTGCAGAACCCTCTCATTCAATCCATTGCAGACAGAACGATTTGCCATTTTAAAAGTTACAACATTTAAAAATAAAATAAAGTTCTCAAAGAAATAAGCCTGGATGTTATGTTGAATAAACAGAGCTTTTTAATTTATTTTATTTTTTACGTTACAACTTTAGACCAAGCTCGAGAAAATCCTCGCATCAGTTCTTATAAGAGCCTATACATTATGATTGATATGGTTAAATAATATTGTCAATATTATTTCTAATAATAGGATGTTGTGACCTAACTTCAGAAGATATTCAAGTTGAGCCAGTCACGGTGGTGGGGGTTGTGTGTGTGTGTGTGTGTGTGTGTGTGTGTGTGTGTGTGTGTGTGTGTGTGTGTGTGTGTGTGTGTGTGTGTGTGTGTGTGTGTGTGCGTGCGTGTGTGTGTGTGTGTGTGTGTGTGTGTGTGTGTGTGTGTGTGTGTGTGTGTGTGTGTGTTTGTGGAGGGCGGGGGGTCCTTCAGTCACCAAAAGAAAAACAAACCAAACATGATTCGTGACATCAGGTCACACGCATTTCAATTCCTGGATGGCGGTCCAGAGTTAATCCCACTTCCAAACCGGATTTCCAAAACAAGGGGACTGACTGGCAAAAAAAAAAAACGACGACAACACCGGAATGAGGAAATTGACGAAGGGGCAAAGCCATGTGCAAAACAAAGTTGCTCATCGTTGATAACCACGCGGCCCGCAGCACCAGAGGGTCACTCCTCCCGACTCTCCCAGCTGCGTTCCGCTTCTCCGTCCTTTGCGTCCCAACCAGACAGACGGCGTTCGCCTCACTGCACCAGCCCCTCTGCCTGTCCTCCCACCACCACCACCACCCCCCCCCTCCCCCGCTCCAACTCAGCCCCCTCTCTCCTGCACCCAAGGGCTATGTCTCTCCTCCTCATCACACTGCTGTCCTCACTCATGCTGCGCGATGCCGCGGCTTGGGGCGCCAACGTCAAGTACGCGGTGAACTGCCCCGACCGATGCAGCGCGGAGCGGTGCGGCGCGACGCAGCGGTGCGCGCGGACGGTGCTGGACGACTGCGGCTGTTGCCAGGTCTGCGCGGCCGGCCGAGGGGAGCACTGTTACCGCACGGTGTCCGGGATGCACGGCGTGAAGTGCGGACCGGGGCTGTTCTGCGAGTTCTACAAGGACGAGGACGACTACGGGGACGAATATGGGATTTGCAAAGGTATGTGCGTTGACTCGCGGTCAACGTGCGCGCGCGCGCCCTGCGTGATGTTTCTGTACCTGTGTGCTGCGTTTTGATTACGCGATGCCTGCTGCACCCAATGCAGTACCCCAGCTTGTTGTACCAGTCGCTATAGGGCTCAGGTTCATTGCATTATCACATTGAGAGTTTGCCACATAGTAAATGGTTTTGAAGACTTGTGAATCTTCGCTTGAAATAAAAAATTGGACATTTAACTTGACATTTGAACATGCTTGTCCACTTGCAGATTACCCATTTTTCCATTATTGTGACTGTGTCTATTTAACAGCATAGAATGTGGCCCTCATATCAGATCCAACACTAACTGTGTGATGTTTTCTTGTGTTTGCAGACTGTCTGTATGGAACCTACGGGATGGAGTGCCGCAAGACATGCAACTGCAAGGGCGGCATATGTGACCGGGAGACGGGAGCTTGTCTCAACCTCAAATTCTTCGCCAAAATCGCCGGCCAACTCAAGACTGAGCCGCAAGAAGGTATCAAAAAATATATATAAAAAAGAAAGAAAGAAGATTGATCGTTGTGTCATTTGTGAAATTCGACATGAATCGGAAGAGTGATGGATCCTCCTGGTCTTTTCAGGGGGAGAGGTGGGCTCAGGAGAGGTCAGTGCTGCCCAGGACACGGATCCCCACACGGACAGACCCACCGCTCCCAGGCGGCTCAACCCTCGCTGACAAGTGCTGACAGGGCTGAATCTATTCAGTGTACATGTAGCATTAACTTATAAATGAACTGAAAGATATATTTTATTATGTTAAGCGATGAGAAACTTTTTTATAGCATTTGGAGGTTTTGTTTGTTTGGTCCTCGTTTGAAGCCAGTATCTTTTTCTAATGAAATACACCAGACGGTTGTACGTTGTCATTCTCTTCCGATTCTCTTTTTCTCTTTTCTTCCTTTGTTCCCACGAGCTGCAGTTGTATACGTCGTTTAGCGTGCATATTGTTGAGAAAAAGAAAAGTTAATAATGTGCGTTTTATTTGAGGTTTTCCATATTGACGTCATATTTGTACTGGATCTATGAAAAGTGGATGTTGGAATTATCATGTATGTGACACCAGCCAATGTAAAGAAAGCCCAATTAAACCAAAGTTATCACACCCTCCAATAATCAAGGATCTCTTTGTTCTTTCATACCCTTTGCATTATTTGTTCAGCTCAGAGTTCATCACAAAAAAGGTTACAATTGAAGCCGAGATGACACATATTTTAAATGTGTTTCCATATTCTTTGCTATAAACGCTTTTCTAGATACTATTATAAATGCCGCGGAGTCTGATTCATGAAAGAAATGTGTGTGTGTGTGTGTGTGTGTGTGTGTGTGTGTGTGTGTGTGTGTGTGTGTGTGTGTGTGTGTGTGTGTGTGTGTGTGTGTGTGTGTGTGTGTGTGTGTGTGTGTGTGTGTGTGTGTGTTGTGTGTGTGAATCCAGAGAATGAAGGTTGGGGAAGCTGTTAAGTCCAAACAGGAAGCATCTTTTTGATCATGTTGTATTAAGCTGCATGTTTTGTGTCCGTTTCATAACATCTTGGGACCACGTTGGAATTATTGTTCTCGCTTGAATATCTACGCTGCTCTAATGAACAAATAATCAAAATCAAATCAAATCTTTGCTGACTTTAAGGAGAAATACTGCAGGATGTGAGAAAAATGAATTTGTTGCAGAGACAAATGGCACCGTGGAAAAATGACTTTTCTCAGAAATTGAAGCAAACTAAATCCTGAGGAGGATTTCTGTGGGCGAAAAGGAGAAGACGTTAATAACCTCAACAGAAGCGTCTGGGTAGAAAAATGTCTGTTCTGAGTGGAAGGAGTTCTTGTTTCCCATGATGATGATGTGAAGTGGCACTAGTGCTACCAGACAGGAGCAGAGAATGTATTACGCGGGCCGGACTCTGAAGACTTGGAACGACCTACTTTATTTCCACGAATAGACAAATGTTCTTTGGTCCCACGCAGAAAACATTCGTCAATCGTTGAAAAATACACCGCAAATAGCGTTTATTTGCTTTATGAAAGATCACAGACAAGAAGGAATTTGGGAGAGTTTAACAGCCAATGCAGTTACTGCAAGAAATGTTTTAACTAATAGCTATGAAACATATTCAAATTTTGAGACATTGTTCAAGGTCTTTCTGGAGAAAAGCACATTTTTACATTTCCGACCCGAAAGGGAAACATTCACGAAAGTTGTGAATTGTCTCTCAGCCTCTGCAGAGACATCCGATCACAGATTAATTCAATGACAGATTAATTCAATATGCGATCTTTAGAAATATGTGACACGACTCAACAAAGTCGTGTCGTGGTCTTTAACTAATGAAATATGTACATAAATTGTTCTGTGATAAATAAACCAGTGAATGGCAATGATTCGATTAAATATTCATCTTTGTCATTTTCTTTTTCTAAATGTTTCAACTTAATAGCTCCATAGCTCTTTTTAACCCATCACCTCACAGAATCAAAGTGCGTAAAATCCAGATCACGTCATTCAACATTTTGTCGGGATTCTGTCCCAGCTAAAAATACCCTTATTAGCCTCACCTCTGACTCTCACAAAAATGTGTTCCAGTATTCAGCTTGTTTATTTCCTGTGCTTCCTGACACCTGTGAAAATGTCCCTTCTTCCTGTTGTTGTTGTGTCTGCCGAGGGTAGGAATTTAAAAGCAAGGGGTTTTTTTTGGTCTTGGAAAAGCAACAGAGGTTCCGTCCTCTTGTCGAGAGACAGACAAGGATCCCTCCAGCCCTTTTTATTCAACTTATGTTCAAATGAAAGCTCAACATAAGCTCCATGAGTATGAGTAACATTTATTTCACTACTATTATCCACATGTTTTTTTTTCACTCTTTAGTAAATAATGAAAATAATAAGATTTTGGTGTTTATGAAACACAAAATCCAAGTTGCAGCTTCCACAATAAAGTGAATGTTCCCTTTCCTTCTTCTTACTTAAAGTTTCATTTGAACATTTATGAATTCAAACCTGATCATTTTTGTATGAAAATATAAAGTAGATTTTTTTTGGAATTCATATATCTCCTCAATCCAAGCACACGGTGACGCGCACACACACACACACACACACACACACACACAGTGATGCTGGCAGGTATGGGAGCGGTGTGTATTCCTAATGTTCCTCTCGTTCCCCTGAGAACGGACAGCCAGGGGCCTCGCAAAACCAAACAAAGGACCACTGGAAAACAACAGGAAAGCGTTGGTGAGAAATACCCTTTATCTGACTCCCCCGAAACACGTCACTGCCGCCTCCGCAGAAACAAAGGTGCGTGAACGGAGTAGTAAATAACACCGATTCACTGCAAATAGACGTTCCGGTTGTTTATTGTAGCCGTGGAGTGACACGGCTCAGCGGAGGGACGCGGGCACCTCGAGCCGAGGCGGATGGCATCCATGGCGAAAACATCTAAAAAACCGGAGGCCAACGAGGAGCATTTGAACTTTGAGGCGTTCGTGTCACGATTCGAAACGCGAGGCCGGTCCGGTTGGTGAACCTGTTGGTTCCTTTTCTCCGTCACTTAAGTGGTTCTCAGTGACAACACGGGCCCCGGAGGCCTCGACCTCGGCGACCCGACCTCTGTCCCCCGGAGGCTTCGTCTTGTTTCTCGTCAGTGAGGATGTTCATTATCACGCTTTACAATCAGCATGCGTGGCCTTTCAGAAAATGTGTCCGTAACCGTCACATGTGTCAAAGTGTCTAGAGAGCTTTAAAAAAATCCTCTCTACGATTTTTGGGTTACTTCCTGTACCATAAATAGCATAAATACTTTTCTTCTAACCACTTCCTGCTATTTTTTTTACTCCAAAATACTAGTGTACAATCATGCCATGTGGTCATGTCCACACAAGGCATATGGCTACTTCTGATGTTTTTTAGAAGGTTGTTATAACAATTAAAATATGTAATTCTTTACCAAAAGCTGTGAAGTGACAGTGTTTTAGACCAGAACAGTTTTTTTTTAAATGACATGTTGTGGGCCTGTTTTGCTGTAACACATGGACCTCTGGTGGCTCTTTGAAGGTATTGGATCATACAGTTATTTTGCATTTACTTTCCATCAGTTTGTCACGTAGCCTTGACAAATGTTGCGGTACGACTTTTTATTTTTACTGTCTTAATTTGGTTTTATGTCTCTTTACAACAACTCTGAGGATCTAAGGATTTTATAGACCCAATGCACACTGTAGGCTCCTGCCATAATGCCCCACACAGTAATACAAACGACAGATTATTAAATATATTTAGAGTATTATTGTGTGTGTAAAGTTAAAGATTAACCTTAACAGTAATAATCGGCAATCCAAAGGTTTAAGGACCCACCGCTAGAGGGCAGTATTGTTTAGAGAAAGAGAGATTCCCTTTTGTGTGGAGAAAAACTTTTCTAATAAATGCGACTGTTGCAGAAGTAAATGACTAAAGTAAGCAAGGACTGTAAAACTATAGCCACAAACTCACCAGATGTTTGCGGTTTACATAATTCAATGTAAACAGGATATTTCAGGAGGAAGGGCAGTGGCTTTGCATTGCCTTTTCAAAGCAAACAGTCAGCAAGTCAAGTGAAGGAGCTGCAACATGTTTTTCTGCCTTCCCTCGAGGTCAGGACACAAAATGGAACAGGCTGTAGAGGGTGACCTTCGTCTGCCAAAGCGACAGAGCGCAGTCTTATGGCCTCTCCCTTCTTATCTAAACCGTTATATACGCTTGTTTTCCTTCCTCGGGGCGGCTTGATGGTTTGCAGCGTCTTCTTCTATTCCCACAGGCTGTGTGTTCTGATAAGACGCTTTTTCTTTGTCACATTGGAGCTACATTATTGAAACCTGCAACAATTGATTTGTCCGCTTCGAGGCGACCCGAAACACAACATTTACACGTTCTCCCTCCGGCTGATTGTCGCTAACAACGTCCAGCAGATGTGTTAAAAGATTTCCATTCATCTTTGTGCCCACCGGATGATTGTGAATCCAACATCCTCCGTTATGTTCACCTGCCCGTCGCTAATTCTTTGCCTTTAGGCATTCTTCAAGGTTTCTCGTCGAAAAAATAAATGTTGAGATGAAAGTATGGAGTTGAAGGCAGTAGAATGAAGAAAAAAAAAAGAAAAAAACAATGAGCTGAAAGAAGCTAAAGAGCCCTTTTTGGGTGATGGCTATTGATACGGCGTCATTCGAAGCCCCGATGGGTTCCAGGAAAGGAGGAAGGCCTCTTGTCTGACTGCAGAACTCCAAAGACCTCGTCCCAGAGGTCCCCAACTGTCCAAAAACCTTTGCCCCGCGGAGGCCATGAGAACGGCAGACCCAGAGAGAACGTCCCAAACCCCCCGGAGGCCTCCTCCGTTGAAGATCCGTCCGTTCTTATCTCGCGGGCCCGTGGACATCGGATGAGGTCGGGGCCCGCAGCGTCTCGGGGGAGTGAACGCAGCTCCGGTTTGTTTACTGACGGCCTCTTCTCACGTCGCAGGGTCACAGCGTTTCATGTTCAGCATTCCACGTCCAGCGAATATAATAAAACATGCTGAAGGATGCGTGAGGACAGATGGGCCCGGGGCCCACCGTCATCTTCTGTGTGGAGATTAAACTTTATTGCGAGGAATGAATTCTGCACTTTTCTCTCTGTTGGTGTGTCGGGGATATAAATCGGATAAAAACATGATTAAAAGATCTACTTGTTTTAATGAAGTAACATAGCGGACTCCGAGGGAAAAGATGTCAGGAAAAAAAAGGTCAATGTTTATCTTTTACAAAGTTCTCTTTCTTTTTTTCTAACTCTGTGCAGCTAAGCAGCTGCATGCTTTTTTGGAGGATGTTACAAACAAACAAAAAAAACTGTTCTCAGATGTTATTGCTGTGGCCGCAAATATGCAATCAGGTGCATGAGGAAAATGAAGCCTTGTTCCACCTCGTGGAAGGAGAAAAAGCGCCAGTATTAAGCTTTGGAACGGACGAATGCACTGCTGCTGCCTTCTTTTGATCAATCGTTGGACAAATGCTGAGAGAAGGTGCAGGTGTAATGTTGACCTCGCTCCTGCCTGTAGATCAAAGCGATCAATAGATCGCCGTGCGGGAGGCGGACCCAACCGCCTCAATAAACTCAGCGGGGTTCATATCACAATACACACGCCACCCATTTCCAAATGAGCTAAATCTCATCCCCGTGATTTGATCTGGGAGGAAGTAATTATTGTTGACACATCAGCTGCCTCCTACATAGATTGGAATTTCCCTCCCTTATTAGTGACGAGTCCATTTTCCCGGGAGCAGGTGCTGGTGGCAAAACATTGCGGTTTCAGGGAGGCTTCTGCATCTCTCCTGTGGTGAAAATGTAAATCGTACCATTCAATGCTTCAGCATTTTATTGAAAGCAAATTCTTCTTGTAATATTTTTTGCTTTGTTTTTTAGGTCTTCACTAAAAAAATACTCCTTTTCTTCCACTCTGTTTCATCTGAATTGAAGTCTTTCAAAGTGTTCATTATTCAGACTGTTCTTTCTTTCCTGCAACTTTATTTAGCTGTATAATTATATACAATTCCTCACTTCTCACTTTAGAGCTTGCATGCCAACCGTGCGCTGGAATTCAGCAGAAGGCAACGTTTCTTCATTTGATTTTTTTTTCTCTCGTCATAAATGGACAGTCTACGTCTGCTGATTAAGCCGGTTGCGAGGGGCTTAATGATTGCACGGTTGAACTCTGTTGAACTCTGTAATGTTCCGCACATGCCACAGAGTAGAAGCACACGTCGTCATGAACGATTCCCCACATCCAGGAATACGCTGCAAATCGCTTGGTACCTCCATTTGTGGTTTCTGTGCATATCCCACACGGTCGCACACTTCGGCGGGAAGCAGTGGAAGACATCTCGGACCCCTCCCTGGTAAACGAGATGCACTTTCCACTGGTGTGTGCCCAGCTGGGCTCGCACCAAAGTGTCATTAAATAAATGTTTGCCGAGCTGCAAGCAGGCGGCCATTTGTATACGACATCTTGAAGGTGCCTTGAAACTGGGGCAGCTCTCTGTGTTTTTGTATGCGGAATTACTCACGGGTGATTTATGGGAAACTCGTGATTTATATTCCACATTCTGATTTTGAGGCAAAGTTTTGGGATTGTTTTTTTTGGGGGGAGGGGGGGGGGGCAGAGTGGAACACAATGGGAGAGTTTTAACAACGGCAGGTCGCTTGTGTGCAATCTGAAATATAAGAGAGAGCTGAGGAGCTCTCATGTTGAGACTTCCTAAAACATGCTCTCGCTCTCTCTCTCTCTCTCTCTCTCTCTCTCAGACACACACACACACGCACGCACACTCCCCCTCCCTCTCTCCTCCCTCCTCCTCTCTGTAACCAACACACACAGGGCTCTCAGACTGAGTGTCTCACCGGCCGGGATGACTGAAGGAGGCTTTGCATAGGGTGCAGTGTTATTGGAGAGAGAGAGAGTGTGCGTGCGTGTGTGTATGTGTGTGTGGGTGTGTGTGTGTGTGTGTTTGCGTGCGTGTGTGCCTGTGTGAGTTTGCGTGTGACTCCTGCCCCAGGTGTGAGTGCGCCATCCTGCTCTCGGCGGGGGAAAGACCTTCTCAGCATGCAGATAGTCTGAGGAGCAGTGAAGGGGAAAAGTTCATCCTCTGGATCCCTTCTGCACGCACTAGAGTGCGTCTAAGAGGGGGGGGGGGGCTGGGGGGGGGGGGGCGACGCAGCAGCTGAGCTGGAGTGCAACTTCAGCTGCTCGTGTCTTCCCAGGATCTATGTTGACCGGATTGGATACAATAGGTGGGCATCACCGCACGTCAGAGCTGAGGAATTCAACCGGGCTGCGTATTTAGAAGGTGAGTCCGCTACCCTTCGGGTTCTACAGAATGCTTTGCTTTGCCTCCGGGGGGCATTGTCATTTCATCTGCCATCCATCTCACACTCACTTTGCCGCGTAATGAGGAGTGTGAAGATGCTGGAGGCAACCGGCCCGACTTACTGGTCCTTAGAGGGGTTGATTGACAGTTGAACCAATGTCAATGCTATTCTAAGAAGGTTTGAATGAAGCTGAACTCCATATCGCAGAAGCAACCCCACGTTGTCGAGCATATAGCAGTGTGTGGAAGTTACTATTACATTTTGCGGGACGCTCTGGTAATCTACACGTACGTGCCTTTGGTCACATGCATTCTTCCTGACATTTCTATCAGATTTGATTCAATGTGATGTATGTCCACTGTGTAGTGAAACAACTCATCCAGCTGTGTTGTCACTGTCCTGACGTTGGAGTGGAGATGCACCGGAGGAAACTATTTATAGATGTGTCATACTGGTGAAAAGACCCAACGCAGCCATCTTTATTTAAAGCTTCATCGTTAGTGTAATAATTTACTAGTAATTTACTGTAAGTGACTGTCAACTTCAGATTTAGAGCACTTACTGTGCTTCTTCTTTGTCACACCAGCATCTCGGGATTCTAACGCTCAAGCGGTAAAAGGGCCGAAAACGACGAGATGACTAATAAAATGGCACACGGGGACGGAAAGTACACCTCTGAAGGGAAAAAAAGGGACGATGTGAAAGCCAACGAGGAAGTGAGCCGAGGTAGAAACGGGGAAGGCATGAAGACCCCCCCCCCGAGTGCCGGGAATGTCTGCAGTGCACAGGCTCTGCTGCTGTAAAGACCCGGGCTTAGGTTCCCCGCGTCAGCTGCTGCACCCGACTGTCCCCCCCCGGTTTAACTGTGACACGTCTCTATTGAGACCGAGAGGAGGGGATGGAGACGAGGAGGACTGAAGCTGTCCAGATAAAATCAGGAGGATCCGGGAAGAGTTTGACATTGTATGAATCGAACTCTTCCCCAGAGTGAGTCTTTGTGATAATGTGTTACTCCTTCAGTTCACAAAGAGAATCTACAGTAAGCGGACGTTCACGAAGGACAAAAAAGCAGCGCCATTCCCCCCTCCAAAACTGCAATAATAACAACAATGACATCTCTGGGGAAAACTACTGCAATCAATGAGTCATTTTGGGTTTCTCCCTCCTCACTCTGTGACCGAAGCATCTGGTGTCAAATGTTGTCCAGCAGAAGGACAGAGGACATGTGGAATGAGTCAGCGGGACCCGCTTCACCAGACGTACGGTGACACATGGCAGGGAGGAAAACGCAGAGGGAGGGGGGGCGGCGATGCTGGTGATGGGGCAGCAAGCTTATTGTAGACTATGAACGTGGGAGGGGGTTGGGGGAGGGAGGGGGGGGGGGTCTAATGGCGTCTAAATCTGTGTGTAGACGAAATAGACGCCGACTCATCGCGTGTTGATTCATGCAGGGGGAAGCCTGGGATTCTCCTTGACGTTTTTTTTCCAGCGTTATCAATCATAACACACCCGACTGTGTGTTGTCGTTTTTCCACCTGTGTGTGCGACGGATTTCATCCAGGAGCCTTTAACGCTTCCACATCCTCCAAAGTGACTTTCCCTCCTTCCCTCCTCTCAGCTCCGGAGTAGCAGCCTTTGCCAGCACAGGGTTATATTTGTCTTCAACGCATGTGGGACCGCTGAGGCCCAACTGCGCGGACTTTAAGGGGCAACGTTGTTCATGGTTATTAGAAGGGTTGACACATTTTGTCTGGCAAATAGGAGTTCATGTTTCCTCATGAAGAAAACACAACATTTCGTAAAAATGTGACGCAGGTCAGCACGGACAAACGGACAATTAGGCAGATTCTTTTATCAGACTTAGAATGACCGGTAGCACCGTTTTGTCTTTGGACTTTTCCTTCTCCTTAGTCCATCAACCTTTGCATCTTGCATAGAAAGTTGGCGCAGGCTTCACTGGCAAAAAGCTGCTGAACCTGCGAAAAACTGGAGAATGATGACGGACAGATGGTAATTACATTGTTTGCCACATGTTACAGGACCCGAATAAATAGTCTGCTATTCATCAGTGAATCCTCAAGCCTTTAGTCGGAAGGCTATTTCCAGCACTTTGAACACTGATATCCTTGATTATGAACACACATTTCACATTACTTACAGTTCTCATCAACAACACGTTTTGGAAAAGAATTGAGTTCTTAAAAATACTGCTGAGCCGCAGCGATTGTCCAATCATGACTTAGCTCAGCTATCAATCCCCACCTGTCACGTTTGGGATCCTGCCACATGCTGAAGAGGCGTGTCCTTCACACGTCTTCCATGTGGATGCATGCCATCAAGGTGCAGGTTTAAGACCACAATTGAGCTTCAAGAGGACATTGAAAAAGCTGGGGACATTGAAGGTGGGGGGGGCGTTGTGACCCGTGGTCCCGGGAGATTTCCCGCCCGCTGTTCGTGCCTGACACCACATTAGTTTTGCCGCGTGGGCTACAGCCTTTGAGGTCACAATTATGGGAACCGAATGCTCTGCTTCGTGCAGGGAGGAACGTACGGTTTGGGAAACTGTTGTATTTTTAACCACCAAAAGAATCTTTCCTCAAGCTCAATTCAAAGAGGTGTCAAACAGCAATTCTGGCTTTCTGTGTGTGTGTGTGTGTGTGTGTGTGTGTGTGGAAATCACACTTCTGATGCTGTGAGATCTGCATTTCATAGATTTTACAAGGTTGTCGAATTTCTCTTCTTCTTTAGATCTCTAGATATTCTCATTTCTTCTTTGTTCAGGGATAATGTTACTCGTGGTGGAGGCAACACATGGTGCTTCTGGCATTAATTAGACATGAGGAAAAGACTTCAATGATGTGTAGAGGTTGCTATCGCTTTACGCTGAATTATCCTGAACAGTTTATTATGCCACACCACTCGACAAAGCCCAGAACCCCTTTTTTTTAATCATGCAGAGGTCCATCATCCAAAGTATCAGTTTACATAAATTGACTGTGTCGCATAAAACTATACAAAAAGGATTAATCTTCAAATTCAGTGACTTCTTGGCTGTTATGAGAACAGCTTTCATCACTAAATCACTAATGTCCAGTAGCTGTATTTTATAGGTGCATATTTTCATTTACCATTTTTACCATTTTTTTTTATTCCGCTGCCGAAAAAAAGAAAAAGAAAAAAGTGCTTTGCATGCTGCTTGGAAATGACATTGGGTGCATGCCACGAAACCTTCGAGGGGCTGATTGGTGACAATCTTTTATGTTGTGTGTGCGTAAAAGTGGGGTACGTGTGCGAGGCTGTATGTGCTGTGGACTGAGCCGTTGTTGTGTTTTCTTTTGGTAGTGAAGGTCAGCGCGTCTCTTCTCTCGCTGACTTCTTAGTTCGGTGAAAGTTCTCAGACATGCGGTGAGATTATTCTGGTACATTGTTGAAGTTAAGAAACAGAATCCAGTGTTAACGAGACAAGGGCAGATGGTAACGATGGCGCTCTGGAAATGAAACGCTCCATCACGGCGCCGGGGGTCATTATTCTACAGATCCGACTCGATGCCATCAACAAACTCATTGAAGAACATTGGGCTTTGTGTCAATCTCTAACTGTGTTTTTTTGCATCACAAAAATGAGTTTTCTACCAATTAACAACACTTCTCGCTCACTTTGTTGTTCAACTTACGTGTGTAGAATCTTTTTAACTGCGTTTGTGTTTAAATAAATTGCAATAGAGATCTTTTATCCTTCTTTAAAAGTTATACGCCTTTGCTTTAAGTGTTCCCTTTTCAGGCTTGCTGTTATGATGGAGAAATGTTAAATATGTGCTTATTATGCAGACTGAGGCGCAAGGGAAAGCTCACAATACCAGCCTCACACATACAATACACAGACCTGCACACAGAGGTGCTTTACGGGGACGCGGACTGCCCCTCTGGGAGGTTGTTTTCAACGTGCTGAATGGACAAAAACCTTCTAGTAGTGATGTGTTCTTGCAGAGACTTTATAGTTGCATCATAAATATGCTTACTACCATATCTGCAAAAGAATGGCAGCGTATGAAATTCAGCTTTGAGAAATAGATCAACTGACACGGCTTTGGCCCTGGTTGGGCTGTTCCTCACACTAATCAGGGACATTCATCTATCTAACTTGCTCATTGGGGGCCGGGCAGAGTTAATAAAACACTCTTTCTTGTTTTTGGCAAGAAGTATTCTTTACGCCCAAGAGGTGAGCAGCGTAGTGCCGAAAGTTGGTAGTAACTCATTTTGGTCATGACGTGATTACAAATGGTATTATATCATAAAAACACATTTCTTACAGAGGTTATCAGGCTTCAACGGCATCAAACATTGCATTTCAAATATGTGCAGAATGTTGCATGTACATCAGCAGAGTGTTATTTTTTCACAGCTCACTGTGAGCATATTGGGTTATTTTAAGTTTGAACGACTAGATTTGAGGTGGTGTCGACCAAAGTGGTGAACCAAACCATCGACGCCACGAATACCAGCTTTAAACCGAAAAAGTACGAGGTGTTGTTCCTGTTTGTTGTCTTTAAATTCCTGTTTGAGAGCAGCTGCTTCTTCCACCATAGTTCATCTTTATATTGGTCATAAACTATATGATTAACTCAAGATTCATTACTTTATGGCCGTCGTTAACACATCGTTTTCTTATGATTCTGTTTCATGATATTTATGCTTGAACCCACAAGTCTTTTAGTGGGAACATAAATTTAAAAGGAGTAACTTTCAAAAGGTCACAATTCATCATACCGTACCGTTTTGGACCATGCAACTTTTTTGCTAATTTTTTTCTACCTCTCTGTTGATTTATAGATTTAAAGATGAGGATGCCTCCTAACCCTGCCTGGCAATTTATTACCATAGGACTAAACCGCAGTGTAATGAAAAATTTGAATTGTGTTTCTACTGTTAGCTGGCTCCGAGTCACATTCCCATTAAGCAACACCTGAGTTATTTACCATTTCACCTTGTGGCAGCACAGGCCAGTCTCTGCAGTGCTGTTAACGAGGCCCTGACCTGCAGGCAGGACATTTTACAGGAGCTCTGGCACCGGAACCGTAGCAGAGCAGGTGATCCCATCAACATATGTGTGATTCAGCCCTAGGCCGTGATTTATGCCGCGCGTGTGTGTGTGTGAGCAAAGGCAAAAACAATCACATGAGTAGGAAGCAGCCGGCACACAGAGGTTATTCCCACCAATATTACTGCTAACTCATGACTCAGCTCTCGTCTTCCCTCTCATTGGCTCTCGTCTTCCCCTCATTGATCAAGCATTAGAAAATGCAGCAAATGTGTAAGCATGTCTGCGCTTGCACATGCGCGCGGAGCTTCGCTCACAGCAGCTGCGCCGCTACCTGGAACACTGCTGGGCAGCATCTGGTCCTCATCTGGACCTGTAGGCTGCTTGGACCTCCACCAAGGCAAGCTCAGCCGGAGCCACTGACAACATGGCGGTGGGCTGATACTCACAGCAGAAGTCCGCGGCAGCAGCAGCAGCAGCAGCAGCACACGTCGCCGAATGACGCAGAGCTTTAGAACAATCGATTGTGCGGTGTGGAAACAATAAGCGTGGAGTGTGATTTACTGCACGTGTTGTTTCTGAGTGCACTTCATGTATCATATATTGACACGTGTGAGGGTTTTATGTCCAGCCATGAATATTTGTTTATGAGCAGAGCCGTACAGTAACTTCGGGTGGGGGGGGGGGCAGGTTAAAAGGACCACCTTTTGCTTCAGAGGGTGAAGGAAGGTCACGGCCCGTTTGACAGGCCTTTAAAGCAAGGCAGGGGATTTCTGTCAGGTTTCTGTCTGTTTTCTTTAGCTGAGAGTGTCCATTCTGTTGATGAAAGGGGGACGCAAAAGCAGGATGTTCATTTTGAGCAATTAAAACTTAATTTTAAGGAAGCTTTTTTAACCTCCATTTACAGCCAACCGCTCAGCAAACACTATTCATCAGTTGTTGCAATCATAGATATATTTTAGCCCTCCTGTGCTGTGGGTTTGACTTTGACGTTTCATATTGTCCCGTGCCAGAAGGTCTTCTTTGAGCTACAGGCTAACGGCGGGTATGCTAACATGCTCTTCGTGGCAATGCTAGCAAATGGACGCAAAGCAGTCTTAATGTCTTCCGGTTTACCCTCTTAGTTATGCGTATTAGCATGTTAACAGAAAGAGCATTATGGATATTTTAGTTCCTTAAACATACAACTACAGTAGGACTCAAGATCAGGTTCCATCACTAGAACATCGAGGTATTCTGTTACGTTCAAACGTTCAAAGCAGTTTGGCCTTCGAAGAGACTGAAGAGAGAAGAAATGTGACACAGAGACCAGAAAGCCTGGAGGGGCCAACATTGTGTAGGTGGGTGACACAACATAAAAGAGATTATGGTTTGGTTCTGTGGTCTTGTTATCTGGTTTATGAATTCCTCCTCCCACACTTCCCCTTCTGCTCTTGTCCCCCTTGCACTCAGCGCACAAGTCGGCTTCCAAAGCGCCCCACGATCATTTCTCTTTTGAAAATATCCACTGAATTCTGCAGAATCTGTTCATAATAGATGTGTTTTTATCTTTTTATTCACCCTTTGGCTGCCTTCGAACTTCTGCACGCCTAAACAGATTTTTAACTCTTATTTTTTTGTTTCCCCTCTGCAGATCAGGGCCACTGCGATGGACGACCAGTGCGCGTCCCAAGGCAGCCCGCAGCGCAGCACGGAGACCCAGGGGCAGGGACGGCCCTGTGCCGTCAGGTGTGGGTGGCTCAAAAAGCAAGGGGGCTTTGTCAAGACATGGCACAGTCGCTGGTTTGTTCTGCGAGGGGACCAGCTCCACTATTACAAAGACGAGGAGGAGACCAAGGTCTTGGTAAGGATGCGAACGCACTGAAAGCCTAAGCTCAACTTATTTAGACGCATACAACTCATTTCAATGGCTGCAGTGTCTTTTAACGAAAAAAAAAGTTAATAAATGTCAAGTCCTTTAATCATGCAGGAACTTACATAATAGAGAGTCACATCTAGACAAAAAGCCCTTTGCCCAGTCACGGAGTGGATGTGAATAAATCTGTATTCATGTTAATCAGCCTGACATTCACTTAAAGGTTAGCAAGTCCAATAATTGGGCCAAAATCAAATCATTATTATTACTCCTGATACCTTGGGGACATGTCCACACATGAGTTTGCGAATATCAAACACAAAAATAAATGTTGTGATGTAAGAAAGGAAAAGGTGATGTTTCAAACTCACTGTCGGTCTAAAAAAAAACGCATAATATGCATATTGTATATATGCATATAACAAAAATCTCAATACACTACATACATATATATTTTGGTAATGCGATCGAACAATGAGTCAACTAGTATCAGTGTGAGTGAAGTCAAAGTGGACAGCTTTCTGTCACTGAAGTCTGCACACAAAGATTCCCTGAAGAGGAGACAATGAGCGTCGCTAACGTTACTGTTGCCGGGCGGCTTCTCCCACTGAGCATGTGTTTCAGTCTCATCACAAAGAAAAATCACAAACGTGCAACTTAGACCCAGAGAATTTAGAAAAATGTCCAAACATTTTAGACAACATTTTAAACATTTTCTTTTAAAAGAGTCAAAAAAATATTAGGTCTAATTTATTTTTCCAAAAATGTCAAAATATGTTTTATATAAATATGTGATGTCCAAAAATACAATAGAAAAAGAGTCAAGAAATATAGGAGCAAAAAGTATCACTTATGGGTTGAATCGGTTTTGAAAAGAAAGTCAAAATATGGTAGAAAAACATAAATATAATAAAATATATAAAATATGTTACTGTGTGATTGATTAAAATGTCATCACAATCAACCTATACCTTAAAAACATTAGCATGGATTACACAGGTGCAAATTGTCAAACAAATTACAGCCCCATTGTAACTGACCGCGTTGTTCCATCGCGTACAACAGCAGGAACGCTGGCCAACGTAAACGGATCAGCGCCATCATTATTCCTATGAATTACACTGCAATGACTCGTCAAAACGGCCGCTGAGAAAATAAAGGGTTTTTCCCCCCCAAAAGCTCTGTTCTTTGTCTTGACAAAAAAAAAGAAAATGGATTTTTACTATGTTCTCCTCCCCAAACAATATCCTTTACCTTAGTTGTTGGTGCTTTGAATATTCTGAGGGAATGATGCAAATGCTTCAGAGCAGTTAATAATAATAATAACTTACAGACACTGAGAGGCAATTTGGTTTTCTTTTCAAAAGTTCTTGCTATATTCACCCAGCCAACTTATGAAACAAAGCCAACGTAGATTTCAGAGACCGAGGACTGCTAGTTTTTAGCGGAGAGAGGAACATCTGGATGAAACTGGGTCAGGAACAGAGCAGTGTGTTCAAAGTTCTTAAATCTTCGTGACCTCCAAAGCAGCGCTTCATGGATAACGCACAAAAAACAACCCCCTAACAAGACACACACCCCAGGAGGCTACGAGATAACTGGCCTGCAGCAGGGGAGGGTGACTAGGACAGAGAGCGGAAGTCGCTCTCATGACCTTTAACACTGCTGCTCAAGATCAGGGGGCCGAGATGCGTCTCATCCATCAGCGTGTGTTCAGTGGAGCTAATGTCCTGAACCAAAAAAAAAAAAAAACTTTAGTGGCGTGAAGCCGTATTTAGATCAGCTATTAATGAATCCTCCCGGACGCTGTGAAGTCTTCATTTGTTACCTGTCACATTAGCCTAATTGCTGCCTCCCTCAGTGGGAGCAGGAACATCTGTCCCTTTCTGCTGCCCGTGGTAACACAGGTGATGATTAGACACCAACGGACATATTTAAACATTAAGGCCTGATTTGCTTTTTCTGATAGGTAACCCCTCGTGGTTTGATCCTCCCTCCGTATTACTCATCTCAAGTACGACTATTCCTTTATTTACTTTAAAGGCAATACTTACATCAGTGTATTTACTGTATATATACATATATATATATAGTCCAACATCGACCATTAACTCTGTTTTCGGTCTCCACCCACTTGTCAGGGATATATCGGGCACTTTAGCAGCTAAATGTTCTCTTTGTTTATTGCTTTTGCTTTAGTATTAGTAAAGGGATACAACACATACAACTTTACCAATGAGCTGAAAGAAGCTTTGACGCTTCACAACTGAGGGAAACAAGTCAACATATATTTACTCCTTTTCATCAATGACAGCGTAATTGCAGGAATGCTGTGTTGGCCAGACGTTCATTTTACATAGACATACACCGTATGGAACTGGTCTTCTGAAAATAAATGAAGCACTACGGGCGCTTAATAACGTGAATATCATCATTAGAAAGAGTGCGCTATTGTCAGCCCGGGCCGAACCTCTCTGAGCAACGCCTGGAATCCGAGGAACGGGATCCAAATGGAGGTGAAGGGTCACCAAAAAACATGCGTAGGGTACGGCACGCGTGGGCTTAGCGTCAACACGCCATCTGCCAGCCCCGACTCGCCCCCCTGCGGGGATCTACGCACGCACGGCCCTGCGTGCGCTCACTCACACGCACACACACACACATGCACGGCCTCAGATTTCATCTGGCTGAGTCATAAACAAAGACAGGATTCATTCGGGTCGGTTTTCAATTTCTTGTAATTTAAACCATTTGGGATTAAATCTGTATTCCAGTGAAGTGAGCGAGGTGTCATTATAAGGGAATAAATGAGCCGATTGTGAGTGAAAACGTTGAACCAAATGAGGTGAGAAGAAATAAAAGAGATATCAAACTGTAATTGGGCAGTGCCATTCGAGTCACAAGTTTCACGAGTCGGTTCATAAATATTCATCCCACCGTGTCTGAACTCTGACAAAATGATCTAAAAGAAAGTACTTTGATGAAATATTGTAATAAATCAATAATGCAACAGTGCAATAATGCACTGAAGCTCCTCTGTTGTCCTCGCTGCGGCTGTTTGACCTTGGCATTCGACGGCGGGGGGGTACACAAAGTGCCACTGCAGTGCAAGGCGTGATCTTACTGCAACATCAGAGGAATGTGGATATTACCCAAACACCCTGTTGTGTACGTCACTGGACGCACGCCTGACGTCTTCTCCTGGTTACGGATCCAAACACAAGCTTCACATTGAAGTGTTACACGGCGCCCGCTTGCACGCATGCGTGCCGGGTCACAAAAGTCAGCATTCCTGACGGTAATATTTAGGTATAGACATTTTCTTCAGGATGAGGAATACATTGGAACAAGAACAAAATGAATCTTACGACAGTTCTGAGTGTCAATATTTCTAGTAGGCACAAATAAAGAGACCTGCCAATAAGCTCTGCGTGGATGGACAACAGGTTCCTGCAAGTTCAATTTCTCTGTCCCTATAAATCGTGGCATGGATCAGGGTGCTTCTGTGAACGTGCGCACCTGGGGAAGGAAAGCTCCTTCCACTCGGTGAGAGTGCAGCTGCTGCAGGAAGCGCTCTGGAATCACATCAAAATTCTCCACTCACTGGAGGGGTTTTCTGCTGGTATCTCCGGGCAAAACACCAAGAGCTTACAATCACTTTCAAATGGCTACAAATCATTCAGTATTTCATCCCTTTGGCTGCTGTCCCAAATCAGCACGTTTAAATGTACCCTTAAGAAAGGGATAGCTCCGATTTTTGTGTTATAAGGTGGTGCCAGTGGTTGTGAAATAATAAAACCTATTGAAATCACAGGTTTTTACAATATCCTAATCCGGCTGAGTTTCAAAATGTTTTATGGCGAATCATTAGATGTCATATTTTGTCATATGTTTCTTGAAGAGGTCAAAAGTCATCTACGATATTTTTGTAGCAGAGATTCAAGTTATTGTACTTAAACCTCTATCCTTTTAAGATCTCTCAATCATTTCTTTGACAACTTTTTTTCCATTTCATTTTTTAGGCAGAGGGTATTTTACAAAACTTTAAGATTAAAGGTATCTGTATCATGCCAGCAGCAACAGTGCAAGGTATTCCTTCAACACAGCAACGGGACACTCGGGGTTTCTCCAGCCGCTCGCACATAAATCACTTCGGGTCTTTCTATTCTCTTTGTCTCGGGGATTTAGTTTTTTGATGAATCTGCTGCGTGAGTCGAAGAAGCTTTCTCCGGGGCCATTCCCGTGCCCTCGCTGTCCTTCCTCTTCGGTTCTTCGTCCCAGTTGTAGCGAGAAGGCCCGCTATCGCGTCAAAGCATCGCTGTGACGATTCATCCAAAATCCACAGTACGGAAGTTTAAAGTGCGCAGCCTGATCACCACGTCTGCCACTCAACACGTCGTTTCTGGATTACTCCTCACACCATTAACACCAACCTCCAGTCAATAAAAATGAACTGAGATGTCCTCTATTTTTTCCACCCCATAGCGTTTAACTGTTACGCAGACGTGCCTGTGGGTTTCATGGGAATCTTCACCGTGACTTTGAGACTCGACGTTTTATAGCCGTGAAATGGTGACGGCATTCGTTAGGATTGATGGACGCGGTTGGAATGATGAGCGCAGAAAGCACGCTCGTGACTCTTTGCTACGTGAGCAGACAGGTCCGACAGCGGAGTCTCAAATAGCAAAAGAGAATTAAAAGGCCGACAGATGCACACACACACACACACACACACAGGGGAAGGGTTTGGGTCCCGTCTCCGGGGTGTCCCACTGAGTCTGGCTTCCTGTGTCGGAGAGGTCACCGACGCTGGAGAAGAGTAATAATTGGATAAAGGGGCCACTGATCGCCCAGGCAAGGTTTAATGAGCACTTAAATGACCTGTTACACCAATAGCTTCTGCTTAATTAACTTCAGTGTGAGCATTTATCTCAAATATTTTTTCTGCTCACCAGTAAATTTCTGCGTATCATATTTTTGTCGCATATCCCCTTTCCTACATTCATCAAAGTGGATCATTAAAAAAAGAGGGTTATCTCTGAGTTTAAACTTGGTAGCTGGTTCTTTTGATTTAGTAGAGAAGCGCAGTCTCCAGGAGGAACTCCTGTGGGGCGATTGTTCCTATTCTAAAAGCAGCTCAAATCAATACCTCTGTATTACAATTCTCTCCACTTACTGTATACGAAGAGGGGATAGCTGGCAGTTATGAATGCCCTGTTCAGAGGCAACCATTCTGATAAAAATGATGAAGTGGCTCTGTCCATGCTAGATGAATGCTTGAAGGTGCATTTTGGTCCTGACTGGATACGGATGTTTAAGGGTGCTCTTAACTCACTCAAAGACATTGAACTTGTCATATGGCATGGTGTACCAACTGGTTCCACCGTGTACTCCTATAATTCTAATTGAGACAGACAGTCCGACCTATTGACGAAACATCCAAATGCTCCACGGAACAAAGATGCACGCCACAGAATACTCCAACCAAACAGGAGAAACTTAACGTCTGCTTCATCAACGAATCTAGCTCCACATTTGGATTTAATCTCCACAGTGTGCGGCATTGACTGGAGCCGGAGTCCCACGCACTGCCTGCAGTCTGAGGGAACCGCTCCCTCATTTGATTTGGGTTTTTTTTTCGGAGCACACTGTTGGACCCTCAGCATTGCTGCTCCCAAACCTGCACCCCCCCCACCCGCCACCCCCCCATTGCTGTCGCTTTCCCCGGGTTAGATTCCTCTGAGGCTCCTCCGTCTTTCTGGTTGAGAACAAGGGAGAAGCGGGTTTGTGTCAAAGAATGACCTCATCTTTGTTAACAAGAATATAAAAATGCTGAGAACAGAGGGCCAGCGTACTCGTTGCTGGGTAAATGTCCCTCTGTCCGCGGTTGGGTTTGTCTGCAGCAAACAGCAGACCACCGGGGAGGGATGTCGGTGTGGAAAATGTGGCCGTGGCTTGGAAAACAGAAGGGGAGCAATATTAGTCGTGTTGTGGCTTAACAGTATGGAGCGACCAGAACCGTTGTCTTCTTTTTATTTTTTTAAGGAAGCACAAGTTTAAACGGCAGTCTGTCTCCCGTTTCCCTGAAATCAGCACATGACAAAAGAATTTGGTTTTCCCTGAAGAAAAAAAAAGAAGAAAAAAAACTTCTTTAAAGGAGCTTTTATCCCCGAGATACTGAAGCTGAGCAGATTCCTGTCGCTGACAACCACATCAAACAGATCTCTCTCTCTCTCTCTCTCTCTCTCTCCCTCTCTCTCTCTCTCTCTCCCTCACTCCTCGGGTTGGGAGCACGTCTGTCCCGTCTCCACAACCCCTTTCAAAGCCCTTCATCACGGGGCTTCAGGTGGCGTTTTTACTTCCTGGATGTCACAGTTACGGCTCATTAAAGAGCTCTCTCTTTTCTTTTCTTTTTATCTGCAGGAAGGAAACCGCCCCACCCCCCCGCCCCTTAGATCCTGTTAATGTGCGTGGGTCCCTAATACTTCTGCTGTCACCGATGCACATCTTGTCCGCGTTAACATTAACCCCAGATAGAGGGCACTCTAATGGCTGTCAGATGCTGCCATGTGGCCCTGACATCCACGTTGTTAATCAGGGGGGGGGGGGGGGTCACAGTTCAAAGTTCCAGTTTATAAGTTCCAGTTTATAAAAATGGACTCCTTTGCTTTAGCAGGGTTGCAATTAACGATTAGCTTAATTATTAACCAATTAATGTGTCGTTGGCCTATAAAATCTCACTTGACCAACAGTCAAAAATGATCATCAGGCAGCTGAACGGCCTCCATCAGTTCTCCATTTATTTTTCTCCAGTATTTAAATTGCTTTTATTGCTTCAGGTTTAGGTTCCTATTTCATAAAGTGCTGAGTGATACTGCCAACATTAATATCACCCCAAAAAGGGTCCCTGCGGTCCAGTCAATGATTGCTTCAGTCCCGTAGGATCCTCTTTGAAGACTCCCTTCACAGATGTGTCTCACAGCCTTTCTAACAGGCAGAAAATGTCAACATTAAGGTTATTGAGAGGTTGACTTTGGAGAGAAAAAAGCTGATGCTGATGCTGCGGCTATTTAAAGCAGAGAATCTCTGGCCTTTCAGTGTCACGCGGGCGAGAAGGTGATCCAGTTTGGCCACATGTTGTAAGCGCTGAGCTCCATCGTGCTGACCCGTCCTCCGGTGGCGGTCTCGTCCTGGCCCGTCATGCGTGACGATGCCACGTCACCTGACAAAAGAGTGCGATTGACTGAACTCGGTTTGCTCTTCTCTTCCGCAGGGAGCCATTTTCTTACCTGGAAACAAAGTTACGGAGCATCCAACCAGCGGCGACGAAGGGGGGAAATTCCTTTTCGAGGTCATTCCAGGTAGGAAACGATGAGAGAGCGTTTTAAGCACTTGTTGTCATTACTCGGGACAAAATGATCGTGCCAATGTTGACCAGAGTGGAAACCACTGCATCGAGGTTTGGCACGCTCTTGTTGGCTGCAAATCTAGAGCGAGAGAGAACATGTAAACTGTGAGAATCATCTAAGAAAGGGGGGGGGGGGGTGGATTATTACAACATTGGACCTTAATTTATACTGATAATTAATTTGTGTTAGAGCTACGCTCATCTGCTGACCACAGAGACTGTTTGGAAACGTGCTTGAAGACGACACGGAGGCACGGTGGGGTATTTTTCCCAGGCGGAACGATGCCAGGAATGTGAGTGCATGGAATAGATATTTAAAACACACATAAACACTGGGGGGGTGGGGGGGGGGACACGGAGACAACTGGTGAAGTTTACCCGTCCACAGTAAAACCCTACAGAAAACACCGGATGTGTGCAGCAACCTCCGCGTTATATTTATCTTTAAATTTCTTTCCGCCGGCGTTTCTCTCAGAGGAAACAGAATCACACACGCAACCTGAACGGCAGCGTGACCCGGCAGATAAATAGCACAGATAACGCTAACGGGTCAATCAAAGGTAGAGGCTGAGGCCAGAGAACTACATAAGTCATTTGGGCGGTTGGCCACAGCTGTCCAGGTGTGTCCAGGTGTGTCTCTCAAGTCACAGTGTTTTTGTTTGTTGCTGTTGCTGTTAATTGCATTTACATATGAGTAGTTTGATTCTATTTCATCATCTTGCAGAGAAAACCAGGAGCAGGAAGACATTCTGACAGCTGATGAAACACACAGTGCCATTTGTACAAATAAACAAGTTGTAAAATGTTATTTTTTATTTAACCATTGCAGCTACGGTGCGGAGGTCTATAAAAGAAATGGATCTGTGGTGCATAATTCCACCCTTAATATTACTTGAGGGAGATCCATGAAGCTGTAACATCCAGAAAACACACTTTTATCTGCAGGGCATGAAGTGCTGCTGACATTAGTCCTATTTCCATGCAAATCAACCTTTGTGGAAGTAAGACTTCCAAACACCAAACTAAAGAATGAAGCAGATGCACCAGGGACCCATTGTGCCCCCCCCCCCTCCCAGTCTCGGTTTCATTTCCCCTCTTTGCAGGTGTGACCGTATGTGCCGTAACACATAAAGCATATGAACAGATATCATTTGGTTATGCGGTCACATCTGCGTTTGTTTTCCATCCAGGGCGTCTTTTAAATGGCAGCTTTTACATTTCAGTCAGTGTTGACTTCACCAAAACAAACATCATTTCAACGGCGTGCTGCTCCCAGCTGCCTCAAAGGCTGTCATGTGTTGGAGGGTCCTGGTCACCTGTGTAGGATATTGCTAAAGAGCCTTTATAAGTACAATTGTAGTGCTACATTTTGTTAGTCGAGGTATAGTCTGAAGAGGTGTGTCTTTAGTTTGGGGCGGAAGATGTAAAAGCTCCTGATGTCATCATCATATTATGTGACTTAAGTTATAGTTGATGATAAAACACCATATTATCCATCATATCTCAAGTTTTCTTTTTTTATACCAAAGTCTAGCCTCGATCGATGAGGCTTTCATTATGAGGGGCATTTGCATTACTTTGTCCTTCTTCATTCCTTTTTATTCTTCTGTTTTTTTTAACAAAACGCTCTAAAATGTAGAGACACAGGTTACTTCCTATTTAGTAAGGTTATTTTGATCTGGAAAAAAAATCAGAATTATAGTTAACGGTGGATATTTTTACATTGTATGTATTCAGATGTGAAAGAACAGTTACACAACCAGAGAGGTGATAACCACTCATCCTCAACCCCAACTAGTCAACACAGTAGCTGGGTCAGCAGACCGACATCTATATCTTGCAATAAGCGTTCTAATATTAGCTAACTTTAGCAACAAGACGCTACACAAGTAAGGCCGTGAAGATTGATTTGTTTGCTACTTAGTATCACTTCAAAGAAATATTGCGGACATATATAAAAAGCTACAGTCCCCAAAATGTCACATTTTTCCAAATCTCTTCCTGGCACTGGTGTGTATTTCAAGTACACGCGCTCTATTTAGAGCTATGATCTGCTCCCACTTCGCTCCGCTGGCCACCACGTCTGTTGTGAACGTTCTTCTTCTAACCATCAAAAGGCCCCGGCTTGTTAAAAGGCTTACGGCTTAAACGCTGTTCAATGACTCATTCAGACCCAAACGTGATTACCAGCATGTTCACTACAAGGGGCCTCGCTAAACCCAGGACCCAACAGACTCAAAGAGGGCTTCTCTAAAACGCCACTAATGCTGCTGAAGTGCCCTGCGCCGCTCGGCCACATGCGCTACGCCCTCGTAGCACACGGAAAAAAAACAACAACAACAAAAAAAACACCAAGAGCACGTCTTGTTTTTGCGGGACGGCAAATAAAGAGGCCTCAGAGAAGCAGGGCGGAGCAAATGAGAGGAAAACACAACGCGCACATATTCCACTGGTCTAAAAGGGGCTTGAACACAACACACGGGGAGGGGGGGGACAGTCTCTGGCAGACGGGACGTGATGAGGGGGGGTGGGGGAAGTGGGGTGGAAGTCGGAGTTGTACAGAGATGCTCCTTGTCTTCCAGCAGAGTGCTGGGTGGGGGGGGGGGGGGGGGGGGGCTGTGACCTCACATCCAACACGCAACTCTGTATTTGTTTTACTCATTTGCTCGGCGACTGGAAAACGCTTGACAAGGCTTCAGAAAAAACAGCGAGAGAGAGAGAGAGAGAGAGAGAGAACAACGAGGTCGTGCAACACAGTGCTGGTCCACATCTGGATGGTGTGTGTTGGACCTGCGGGAAAGAATCACACAAGGAAGAGAAGCCCAGTCACCACATGGCTGACAATATTTAGACTGGGATCATAGTTATGTCTTTATTCGCACCAGTCACCGGGCCGACTGAGACACACAGGTACGGACACAATGGGGCTTTTTTTTTCTTCTTTTTTCTAAAGCACTGGTACAGTTCCTCCATCACACAAACACGCTGCAACATGTGCAAGCACACGGGGGCCTGAGCTCAGGAGAGGAGGAACAACAACAACAACAACAACATCGACCGAATACAGCCGTCAACATTTCTGTTCCTGGCGTTAAACGTTTAGTTCACACATCACACTGTTCAGGAAAAGTTCATGGCTGCAACCAGCAAACTATTACTGCTGCTTCCTGAAGGGAGCACAGAACAAGTACCTCCTTAAGAGTGTGTGTCTCGTGCACACGCAGCGCTGACCAAATACAAACTGAATTTATCTCAGTTCGTATATCGGAAATACACATCAGAACATCCTGCTGCTCACGATCAGTACGCCGCGTTATCTGATGTTGGTGACCCCCCCCCCCCCCAAGAATGTACGCTCTGAGTACGGCCGAGTGACACAATCCGGTTTATGGGATTGCAAATAGAATGAGTGAGCAAAACAAACTCAGAAGAACAAGAAACAAGAAAGTGCAATTTTCGTCAAATGAGCCGTTTCACAACGTGTTATAGATGGTGATTGTAAGCTACAATTTGTTAGTGTTTTAGTCAAGGTGCAGTCTCAAAAGATGGCAGACCCGCCATCAGTTTTCCTTTTAAAGCTGCACTAAATGTCACTCGCCCTGGTTCCAAAAATGATTCATTATTGTAATCCTATAAAACAAGAATCAACACAGGAAACACGTCCCGCTGTGTTTTTAATGGAGAAACAGCGTGCTCCTGCATCCCCAAGCTCTAATAAACACAAGGCTGCAGAGTTGAGTGTGTGTCTCCCGCTGCCTCCCCCTCACCCTCTCTGTCTCTCTCAGTTTGTCTCTTGGTACCCGGGCTCGAGTGGCGGGTCAGGCCACGGTGGGAAGTCACACTGCTGCTGAATTATGGCGAATTTGCTTTCTTCCGCGCGTTCATTCCCCTTCCTTCATGAGAGCCCCCCCCCCCCCCCCCCCAGGGGTCACGCCGCCGTGGTGCAGGCGGGCGGCCTCCAGCTGGAATGTTGTTTACATGACGCACATGTGTCCACGACACATACCTGAGGAGTGGAGCGGTAACAAAGATCACGGTTGGCTTCAGGTTATTGCACAAAGTAAAGTGACGTCCAAGCGTTTCCACGTCCTGATGTGAGTCGATGCCTCGCTGAACTGAGTGTTTCTAAATTAAGGTGATGGCGCCTTCGTGTGGTGTTGAAAGGCATTGCAGCACTGTGCATAATCCTTTCATCTAACCCTGTCCATGAAATACGTTTTCAGACGATGTCACGCAAGCGATGCACTACATTTCATGAGTGAGTTTATGTGAGTTAAATAGCATAGTTGAATTATTGCATTAGCAAATGCTTTGTATAATATCAATGCATTTGCTTATATTAAGCTTATACTATAAAGAGCTACTTTGTGCACTTTGGGATTGCATTTTTGTGAGATTTTTTTTTCAATTGGTCATATCATTACTTTGCCATCTGCAGAAAGCATCTTGGTTGTATCTTGGTGGTATTTATCTTTAATTATTTTTCATTTGGCGTGTCCATGGTTAATCCTCCGTCACCGTAGTAACATGTTTGTCTGATGGGTATTCAAAGGTCGTCCTCTTGGTGACCTCTGCAGTAACTTATGAGTGTCACATGTCACTGAGGTGAATTCCTAATCCACACCATTTGACCCTCGGGATCCATTCATGATAATCCCACTGTAAATATGATGTCATGGCAGGTTATATAGAGTGTGAGTAAATCAGACTCACACATGCACAGAAGGGCTTTTTGGAGCCCCTTCTTATTTAATCTGAGCAAAAAAGCTGACAACCAGCTGTCGTGGGATCAGTCTTGGGATGTGCTTCACCACAGTAACGTGAATCTTGTCTCTGAACCTCAGCAGGCAGACTCCTAATTGAAAAGTAACAACTGAATGATTCCTATTAGAGGGTGAAGACAGAAGCGCAATTATGAGACCACGGACCACTGTACTGGTCATTATGAGGGGAGCCAGAAGCTACTCGCGGGTCGCCACGTCGACTTTAAGCGTCTTAAGTTGATGACGGGAAGATTGATGGATGAATTAACGATTGAAAAGGGACCTGATAGTCATTCCACTTGTTCTTTATTAAATGGCAGGCTGGGAGTAAAACCGTTCAGGCATCGGTTAAGCACACCCCCCCAGTGGAGTAATTGAGAAGGCATATTAATCTGTGGCGCTGACGCGTCACCGCCGGGACGTATGCAGGGGTTTTCAAATAGGCCCCGTGTCTCATTAGGCATGGACAACTGCCGCCGCCCCCCACCTGCATGCCCTTCTGTCCGAACAACCATTAACTGACCACTGGTGCAGCTTTAACTGTGGTTGAATGATGTCATGTGGAACTCCACTGTGCACACATTAACTGGTGTTCATGCAGAGCCTGAAATACCTTTGGACTCTTTTCGATCCGACAGCAGCCTCGGGCTTTATTTTGAGGGAAGCAACTGTTTTGCTCACACAGTTGTATACTTCTAATTCTTGCTTGTGTATTCATCCATGTATGCATTCAAGTTATTTACATATTGTGTTCAAAGGCATGTAGAAAGTGTTTAAAAGAGACGCTAGGCAATGTAAAAACTCAGCTTTTTAAGTGACATGAGATATAATGGTATAAAATGAACTCCCAGCCGCTGTACGGATCTGGTACATTTACTTAAAACAATCAAATACTGGCATCGTTCACGTAGAGTAGATTTGAAGGAGAGAGGGCTGGCAGTGCATCTACAATTTACAAACTTAGACGAGCACATCGATTTCAAAAGCAATTTGATTCATGTTATTATCCGACAAAAAAAAAAATCAAAGAGAATAATCAAATATGTTATAATTAAATTAAAATGGAGGCCCAGCTACTGAGCTGTAAGGAACTCCCCTTATTCAAAAAGCTCCATGATATAAAAGTTCTTCTCCAGTTCCTACACCCACTTCACGCTATTGACCGAATGTACATTAATCTACACACGGGTTTGATCAAATTAATCTGGCACACAGGGCACGAACAAGAAAGCAGCTTCCAGTTTGATGTATTGATTTAATTAGCAATTGGATGCACGGAGCCCCCACGGCTTCTAATGCACCATAAATCCAGCAGGATTAAAGCAGCAGTATGGAGGAATGCATTAAGAGGGAAAATAGTGATTTACTGGCAAAAAAAATGACCACGCTGGAGAAGCACAACTGACTCTTCATCTGGAGAGTCACATCCCAAGGGTTGTTGTTGTTGTTGTTGTCTTGATATGGGGATTTATGATGGAGGGCACCCAGCGTTGCAGAGGACCAATCTCGGGTGCGACATCGTGGATGTCAATGTGCTGGCGGGTTAGGGAGTGAGAGAAATAACCTTTCTACAAAGTGTTAACAGGTCAAAGTTCGCCATTATTCTGTGAAATATTGTTTTTGTTCTCAGGTGAGGAAAGGCAAATCCTTTTTTTCATAAAGCTCCACCAGGAGGATATGACGGCGATGGGCTTTAGTCTTTAGTTACACACATGTCCCCCCCCCCTCAGGACTTGTTTTTCACTTCTCATCTTTCTCTACCATCTGGTCTTTTTCTTTTCTTTTTTTTTTTAGCTTTTCTGTTTACAGTTTTTTGGTTTATGGCTATTTCCATAAAAGCCAAGCTGCTGCTGCCTCGTTGCTGAAGAATGTGCAGTTGTTTGCTGATAGCAGAGGTTACTGAGGACGATTTTTACGTTCCGGAAAACCATTCCGTGTCCCGGGAGGCAAAGTACGGGACGTTGCTCTTTGGGACTTTGCGGAGACCAGAAATTGCTGTGATTCAAATTAGGGGGGAAAGTTCAAAGGTGGCAGCGGCAATTTGAAAAAGAAACAACATGCGGACACGTCCTTTATTTCAGGAGGAAAAAGCAGGAAAATGAGAGTGTGAGAACATTTCTTTGGCTGCTGGGATGGTTAGAAAACACATTCAACACATTTTGGGGATTGTCTCCTCAAACCGAACACAGACAATGTCTTTCTTGTGAAAAGATTGTCACAAAGTGCTGGAGGAAAAAAAAAACTGGCTGACTGTCAAATGGATTTAAATGTCACAATTCAGACGCCCGCTCGTTCTCAAAGAAGACGCGACCCTCCTTTTTTGACCCTGTCACAGATTTTTGAAATGTGTTATGAAATATTTGCTTTCTTTCCAGCAGCTTTTTTTTGAAGCAAGACAGCGAATCATTTCCCAAAATATTGAACAATCCTTCAAGAAACGATGCTCCACCCTTATGTTTCCCCCTGTTTTGCACATTCACAATATGTAAAGGCATTATTCTGCAGGAGGAAGGCGAATTCAGATATTATGCGATGTGTCTCTGTAACAACACAGTGCACTGGTGATGACTCACACTCCAGGGTGAACGGTGACGCCCATTTTTCATGGAGCCACGATTGATCAAACACTGAATGCAAAAAGACAGCTGCAACAACAACAACACCACGAGAGCACCACGTGTAGGACGAGTGGGTGTCTAACGTTGCCTTCTCATATTGTGCAGTGCAATGAAAAGATGGTAAACGAGTGGTTTTGGACGTGAGCTGTGAAGGAGAAGAAATAGTGCGAGAGACTCTGGCAACGAAGAAAGGCATTTTGAAGATAACGCAACTTTGGAATTGTTCACACATGACAAACGTTCTTCGTATCGCACCCAGACTCTTGTTTTGTTTTTTAAATGCCGGATGATTCAAAAGCGATACGTGACAAAAACGAGGAGGTCGGGGAGTCGGGGATGTCTGAACAATAAGCTGCGTGTGTTGGTTTTAGTTGGGAACATCCGCCTCATTCTCATCTGCCCTCCCCCAGGGGGAGAATTCTCCGGGCCCCCGGCTTCTTCCTCCCTTGCGCGTTATTATTTCCGTGTGCGCGAGTCATGCATGAGGGGAAAGACCTCCGGAGGAAATGCACTGAGGCCTGCAGGAAAAGGCCCACGTCTCAGACCAGAGAGAGAGAGAGAGAGATGCAACAGGAGGCTCGGGGTGCTTACATAACAGCCCTGTTAAGGGGGTCAGTGTCTGGCCCCCTGTCCACAAGCCTCGCTTCCCAACTATCAGCTCAACCTGATCCTAGCGAGGCCCCCCCCCCCCCCTAGCTGTGCTACTACACTACGTCTGGCTTGAGCCAATGGTTTTATGTGAAGTGATTACTGAGTGGATAAATATTTGGAAGTCTCCCGGCTACGCGCTCCCTCTGAGAGCCCCGACGAGTAGCGGGTCGGCCCCGTGTTCTGGTCGCGCTCCGGGTCCGGCTCCGGTTCGGGGGAGTGGCGCTCGGGGGCCATCTGATGTGGGCCCAACGATGTGCGGTTTTCCAGCCTTCGTGTCTGGGTGAGATTAAAAAAATAAAATAAAAAAAACACGATAAGGAGGCCATTAAAGACGTTTCCCTCCAACAAGGAGAAACCCCAGCGCCCCCCCCCCCCTTGTTGGCCACCGGTAGCAGCGGCCTCGTCGACCTCGCACGGCTGTATTTATAGAGCGCTGCAGATGAGTCATTTGGCCCGGTGCCAGCTCCTCGTTCACCAGATTTACAGGTCCCCCCCCCCCACACACACACACTTTGGGGAGGGCTGCTTGATTTACGACACAGCCAACCCCCCCTCTCCCTTCCTGCAGAAACCATCGTGCCTGCGGCTCGCCCCGTCTCACTCGTTTTTTTCTTCTTCTTCTTCTTCTTTTTTTCCCCCTCCCGGCTGCTCCCTTCTTCTTCTGTCGTGCGACTCGGGAGGAATGTGCTCCCCGCGCTGCTTCCTTGGCTCCTCTTGAGAGGAGCACGCGTGCTTCCCAGAGAGGTCGGACGGACTCGCCTTCCGGGCCTGACCTCTCCCCCCCCAACCCCCCCTCCCATGGAGTGAGTCCCGGCTGGTCGGTGCGCCCCGGTGACTCGGGGCGGAATGAAGTTTCGGGCGAAAGAGTCCTAGTTGCGAAGAGGAAAGCGAGAGTCAAAGGGACAGCGGAGAGGGGGAGAGAGAGAGAGGTAGGTGGGGGTTTGAGCAGGAACAGAAGGAGCTAAATTTATCTGTGCCCCCCGCGAGCGAGAACAGATGAAGAAGTGGCACCGGGGGTCCGTAGGTGAGCAGCGACAGCGTGGCATTTGCTCCCTCAACCTGCGGCTGAGGAGGGGGCGCGTCTTCCTCTGCACCCCATGGATCTTAACTCCAACCCAGGTCTGTCTCTCTCTCTCTACGTAACAGTAAAGGAATAGTGACACGTTTGCATCTGGTTTAGAATGACGGCGGGAAGGGGGGTTAGGGGGGGGGGGTATTATTAGACTTTGCGGTGTTATTAGTTTCAGTTCCGACTGGAAGAGGAGGTGAGAGGAGGTGAGAGGAGGTGACAGGAGTCCTCGGGGCGGCTTTACTTATCCACTCCAGAGATATCGCAGTTTTGCAAATGACTCTCTGTTCTCATTGAGAAAGTGTCTTTCCCTTATGCAGTCCATCCATCATGTCAGCAGATAACTTGCATTCATTGCAGCTGTGATATCAGATGACCAATTTATGATGCTTGCATTCCTGCTTTTTTGCTGGCGGGGTCACAACACTGCAGGTTGCTTTTATTTGTATACAACACCAACATTTGCAGACCTGCTCTGAGACACCCGAGAGGGATTTCTTTATCCAAATGTGTCATTTCCTATGCAATGATATCTTGAAGTTTGAGAGGATGGACATATCTATTAATTAATGAATCACCCTGTAGTTTATTTCAGATTTTTTTTTATTGAATCAGATCACTTATTCTCCAAATTTTGCAGAAAAAAACACCTAAATACAACGTTTAGCAATTGCAGTGCACACTATTAAGTATTAAGCAATGACTTCACTGAAATAATGAGAATGGGATTGAGCCATTTGGTATAACTGAGTTCTTAAAAGCAGTTAAATAGCAACAAGGCGTGGTTGTGCCAGATGTGTCGCTTTAAAAAAAGAAAATCTTGCCAGAGAGCAAAAAGAAAATGATGTTCAGCAAAAATACATTCTCAAAGCTGGAAGCGGTTTTCACGGCTTGAGGCCGATAACCCGAACGCGCTTTGTGAATTCATGGGACCCAGGCTGCCTCTAAGACCTTTTGTGGCAAAGAAGTTCTCAGGCAAACATCTGAGGCAACAATGGGAGAAAGAAGAAATACTGTGAATGATGATTATAAAAATCCTTTGTGCAGGCGCAGAGGAAAGAAGCGGTTTCGCTTTTGAGGGAAAGCATGGCGGCCGCTGGTTGGATTGAGAACACGTTTCATTTCTTGCCTGTTGGGAAGTGATAACTGAGGATAAAAGTAACCTCGCTGTTATTCCGATGACATTCAGTTCGGATGTTTGACTACAGTGTTGGAGGGATCTGCTGTGTTCACAGGGTCGCATGGGGGTGATCACAAAGGGCAGAGTTGATACAATAATTGAACAGAAAATGCATTCATTCATTAATTGAGGGAATTATAACCATCTGCTGGATCTGCACAAGCACGGCTCCGAGTTGAGAGAACTGACCGCCGACAGCGTCAGCTCGCAGTTCAGCAGCACACAAAGAGCCTCAAACTCCACATCAGCATTTCTCTTAGATCACCGCCAATCTTCTCCCCCCCCCCCCCCCCCCCCTCTGCCTGCACTGCAGCCCCTTTCAGGCCGACAGGGCTCTCCCCGGCTGCAGCTTTGTCAGAGAAAACAAGGCGGACGGAGGCGGAAGCGCGTGGTTCTCGCACAGTGACGCCTCTCGGTCACTGGGGAGAGACACAGCATGACGGGGGGGGGGGATTGAGTGATGAATGTCTATCCGCTCTCCGTCAACACTAAATCCCCCACCCTCCGACGGGCCCTGGAGTCCCACCGAAGCAATGGAGCCAATGAAAATGTTGATTAATGCTTCCCGTGACACACGACCAGTGTGAGGTCGTCTTGGAATTCCTTTGGGTGAATTTAAATCAAAATAAGCATTTGTCTCTTGTCAAAGGTCTTTGGCATCGGCAAATCCAGCCAGACTGAAGTTATCTGGTTCCGCCCCTTTTTGATCCTGCCGGGTTCTCTTTGGTTCTCACGACGAACCAGAAGTCGGGCTCCAATAACCCCGTCTGAAAGGTTCAAACGGTTTCCCCCCGAGGCCAGGCTGACTCAACCTATCAATTTTAGCTTCGGGGAGTGCAGGTGTGCGTCCGCCCCGGAGCCCCCGGCAGCGCTGAAAGGTGATATTAGCGGGTATTAGCGGGCCGAGCAACAGGTACTTAGTCAAGTCCACCACATGTTTGCTCTCTGGTCGGGTTCGCTTGGAGGTTCAGTCCCTTCCTGCAGCGCCAGGAAGCTCGTCTGGCGTCTTTTTCCATTAGTCATTAAGCTGCAGGAACCCTTTGCACTGACAAATTTGGATATTGGACAAACAAAAATCGGCTGTTTTTGGGTCCCAGAGAACACGCAGGGCGAACAAAAGGTCCTTGAAAGAGGACCGTGAGCTTAGAGAGGTCTTGGGATCATAGTAGACACGATGTATTGTCTTCTTATCTCGTTTGAGTTCAAATGGGAAGTCAAAAAACACTAAGGATGGACATAAAATGTTGTGAAATGGAATAAAATAAAAGTCCTCATTTTCTATCTGTCACATCTGTGTTGGTTCATGTGGCGACACAAGCGCTGCAGTTGTGCAGGCGGCGGTGGACACACGGACACACACTCTTTATGTAGTCGGCATGAAATCAGACAGGAGGCCGTCTGTGGACTCACCCACCACGTCTCCCCCCCCCTGTCCCCCCCGTCTGTCTTCAGGACAACGCATTGAAACCCCGCTCACTCAACAGGTATCGCGTTTGCCTTTCAGCACCGAAGAATACAGAGAATTTAGAGTTGATGTGAACATTATTCTCCATTTTTGATTGCCTTCCTCCCCACGGGCGCCTGCAGAGGGACAGTAGAGCCAAACAGCCCTTGTACCCTTTGACCCCCCCCCCCGTCCATTCCCTTTGTTCCGCGTTCAGCATCAGATGGTAATGGAGAGCCACAGTGACTCTTTGGACTCTTTGTCCTCCACCAGACAACGTCTAATGTCGTGGTGTCTGCCTTCAGGTCATGCCGATGGACGGGCGAGGACCACCGTGACACCGGGGAGAGAATTAGCCATCGATACCTCACAGGGGGGTCAGGTGGAAGGGGGACACCCCTTAGAGAGAGAGAGGGAGGAGCTATACACCAGCGTGACTAATGCATTTACATTTGGTGTCAATTTGAACATTTTTTACATCCTTGTAAAAGGAGATGTTAGTTTTAGTTTTTCTCGTCAATGTAATTCATCCCGTCGTTCTTTTGAGAGTCAAAAACTCTGTTAAAACTCAAATAGATTCCAAGGCAAAACATGTTTGGAAATTTTAGCCAAACAAATTTCTTGTCGATGAACAAGTTGATTAATTAGCTAATGAGGTTCATTGGCTTCATCAATTGTTTGACAGATGAATCTATGAATTGAATTTACTTCATTCAAGAGTTGAATATTACACTAAAACAAATTGATAGTAGCAATGACAGAAGTATTGAAATAGCATTTCTCTCTTACTACCACATGCAAAAAAAAAGCCAATATTGTGGCATCTTTGTGCTCTAAACAGTTTGCGGGTGATGGCGTTCACAGCGGCGTGTGAATGAGGCGTCCTGTGTTTGCTCGATGGGGTCAAACCGGTGGCGTGTTTAAACCTAAGCCTTCACAGAGCTCTGCCTATTGTTACCATTACAGTTCTTAAGAGAGGTATGTGAGTGTATGAGTGTGTGTTTGTCTGTGTGGGTGTGTGTGTGTGTGTGTGTGAGTGTGCTCCCCAACCCCCTCTTCAAACCTCCCTATCCCCTCCCTTTCTCTTTCACACCCTCTCAGCTGTGCTCACTCATTCACTCACTCACTCTGAGCAAGGGCTCCTCCGTCAGGAACCCGAGTCCTCAAGTAAACCCGGGAGGGGGGAGGAGGAGGGGGGGGGGGGGGGGTGCGGCCTTTTTTTCAAACTGGATGGCTAGAGGCAGGCCCGTGTGGCGTGGAGAGGAGACATGGAGATGGTTCACAGTTCACCCCAGTACGGCTCCTGTGATTTACGACCCTCGCATCAAGGTAACAATGAGTGTGTCCTTTGACTGTTCTGGGGCCTGCTGGAAGGCTTCTCTCTCTCTACCGAAGCACAATGGGGGCTTTTTTTTTTAAAAAACACATCACATCTTGGGCCGGGGGTCGGATCATCGGGACGGGATATTGCTCATGAACGAAAGAAGACTGAGGTGGAAAAAAAAGAAGACTAGTTTGTTGGTTTCCTCGTGATGATTTCGGAGAGAGAGTGGCTTCTTGCTCTGTTTGCGATGTGTGGACTTCTGAGAAGACTATCATTAGACACAATATTGAATCTCAACTTGCCCCTGCATGCATGCAAACGAGAAGACTCCCGCAGACAAGAGAGTGCAGACAGGGATGAGGTCATGTAATCTCCCTCTGCGCGCACACACACACACACACACACACACACACTAGGAGAATTGTGGCGTATTTTTGTCGTTTAAAGGTAAACAAGGTTATTACTGTGTTTGCATTGTTTTCTGGGCCAGCAGCAGCAGCAGCTGCTTCCTCCGCTTGGCACGCAGCACAGTCACAGTCTGGAAAGGGTCATTTTCCACAAAAGTCTCTCACAAAATGTTTTCTGCCTTTTTGTGGATACTGAATATTTTTTAAGGTGATTTATACACACTCTTATTTTGTGCAACGCCTGCCAAAATGGAAAAGAAACCGACCATTTGTCCTGTCAGGCCCTTGTAAAAGAAGGTGGACATGAGGTTAATCACAAGATACTTGCAAAATGTGCTCATTCGCCTCTCTGTCCAGGTCCAGTTTGTGAAAGGTCTGGCGCTGGAAGACGAGGGCAGTGGATGTTTAAAAAACCATTATCTGTACAATTTTTTTTTTTTTAATGTAACCATTTATTCTGCAATATGCCATCAAGGTTTTACGGGACTTCCTCACAGAGGTGCAGGTCAGAGATACACTTCGGGGGCCCCAGGTATTTGTGAGCAATCCCAGCACAGTGAGATCCTTTGTTGTCTCCCACCTGTTTTTGAGCCATTAGTTACAGACTATAGTCTGCTGCCGGGGTTCGGCCTCTTATTGGTGGTCAAAGCTGAAACCAACAGTCGTTTGGCTTCGGGAGCCATCTTGGATCACGTCATTACGACACGGCTGTGAATAATGGAGAAATTAGAGATCATTTGAAATCATGTAAAGTTTTTTTTGTACTAAGTCGGCACGTCGGCAGGAGAGAGGTGTGAACAGAAAGTCATGCATCGCTTTCTCTTTTCCTAAACTATTTTCACAAGTGAGTCTCAAGGTTAAAACAGTTCTATAAAAGTTTGGAGCAGTGTGCTGAAGTGGGGGAGTGGGGGAGGGGGGGGGGATCAGGGGAATGGTGACAGCTGTCGCTGTTGTCTCTTCAGGTAAAGTTGGGCTTTAAGTAAAAGATCCTCAACCGTCTCCCGCAGTAAAACCCCTGCTGGGGTTGGTCTCATTTAAGAAGAGAGGATTTTAGTTTTTTTTAGTTTTTTAGAACTGTGTGCTGGAGAAAAATGCCTGAAGGCAGCATCAGCGCAGTCAAAGAGAATCTGTCAAAGGGGGGCCTCCAGTCACTTCTACCGACAGGAAACAAGATGACTTTTTTTTTTTTTTTAAACCTATATTCTCTTTTCTTTCTGCTTCTGTTGACCAACGTCCCTCAGAAAGCTAATCCGTCACAGCGACGCGACCTAATTGTTTTCTGACTACCCGTTTATCTGATGGTGATTTTACCCACGCAGACAAATCATTGATCGACTGGTCTGACATCAGGAGACACCGTTATCTGTGAATGATGTGTGTGTGTGTGTGTGTGTGTGTGTGTTTAGGATTAGGCCATGAATACGTTTCCAAACAATACAGCACTCTAGTGAAAAAATAAAGGAACAACAGGAACATTTATAGTGAAAATTGAAAGC
Source organism: Pungitius pungitius (assembly GCF_949316345.1). NCBI lineage: Eukaryota > Metazoa > Chordata > Actinopteri > Perciformes > Gasterosteidae > Pungitius > Pungitius pungitius. The sequence continues at coordinate 4,335,261 of NC_084917.1, read as the reverse complement.
AAGTTTGCAATGGACCCACTTTTCATATGTTGGTGGCACCCGTGTCTTTCAAAAATGGATGATTCAGTTATTAAAGCTGCTACTTTTGTCCTTTTCCTGTAAACTTGGTGGATACATTAAGCTCTTGGGCACAAAACAGGTTTAAAAAGACAACTCACTCACCATAAACTAGACAAACCGCTTAAGAATGGCTTCCCATCGCACTGCTGCTCCCGATGGTTGTTGTTTCTGTGATGTGTAAAAGCGATGAAATCAATATTCATACCAATAACATCAGGTAAAGTGCCAAAAATGTGTACATTGGCAACAACAAAAAAGACATCGTGAAGAGATCTGATAAACAGCTCTCTTGCAGGTTTAGAAGCGTTTGTCAAAGAAATTGTCCACGTGATGAGTACGTTTCAAACATCTCCTCGTCTTTATAAACAAGTTGGACAATCCAGCCACTGTGGAAGAATGTTGAGCATCAACAGGAAATGTTGGGGGGTGGGGGGGGGGGGGGCAGGAGTATGTTGTAATAGCCACGCTTGTTTAATAGCTTCACAGCCGCTGCCTCTCGATGCAAGTGAAGGAAACAGAAAAGGAGTTTACAATGTGGACCAAAAGCCCTCACAGCGGTACCGGGGGGGGGGGGGGGGGGGGGGGGGGTCACAGTCGCTTTGCGTGACAATTCATGCAAATGTTCTTTTGTGTGCCAGACCGGCCGAATGTGACAGATTGGTGTCTCTGTGGAGTCCGTCTGATCCACCTCAGTGATCAGCACATGACCATTTGAAAGCCTGAGGTTGTGTGTATAGTGTAATAGACAGAAGGCTTCCTTAATTGATTACACGTTAGTAAACTGTCAGAATCACTTGAACGCATCATAGTGGTAGCTGGTGATATACCTATGGCATGTTGCCCCGGTAGCCAAACACAACTGTGTCCTACAACCCCACAACTTACAGAAAATATGATTCATCAATCTACAGCTGAATTTAGGCTACTCTAGTTTGAGTAACGAAAAACAACAGTGACCCGATTATTTTAATCCAAGTCATTCATTTTTTTTAGGGACGACCTCTTTGGACACAATTATTTCAGATCCTTAAAAAAGCTTGGCGCGTCTCTCTCTCTCTCTCTCTCTCTCTCTCTCTCTCTCTCCCTGTCTCTGTCTCTGTGTGTGTGTGTGTGTGTCTCTCTCTCTCTCTCTCACTCACTCACACACACACACACAAACACACACACACACACAGTTGACACACCAACACGTCGATATCTTCCACTATTTTTGATCAGCCGATTGGTTTGTGTTGGGCTCGTTGGCGTGAACGTGAAGCGCGCACCCGGAGAGCGACGGGGCCGCGCCTTGGCCGGTCGATCGGAAGCTGCGTTTCGCACATTCAACAATTGGCTCCCGGGGAAGGGAGGAGGGAGGAGGGAGGAGGGAGGAGGGGGGGGGGGGGGTGTGAGAAAAAAAAATCAGTTGCGCGTCGCAGGCTGAGGAGGCGATGGATGCCGTGTCACTGTCGGTGTGATCCGCGCGCGTGAGAAGGTGAGCCGAAGCTGACTCGTTTGTGGAAGGTTCAAAGGTCCCGAAGCGCCGAGATCGAAAAGACTCGCATGTGATTGACAGGCGCGATCGAGGTGCTTCTGCCGCGCGCGAGCTGTGATAATAGTGGCACTGTAAGCGAAGCAGGAAGGCAAAGCGCTGTGGGTCAGAACTTCAGAACCTCCTGTACAGTGTGAGAGTTGGTGCGTGCATGTTCACGCAAACCCCCCCGTTAGTGCGCGCACTCTATGAATGGAGGAGTGGTGCGTGTGCTCGCTGCAGGGATATCTGCATCTGCTTTATTAAACATTCCGTAATCTGACCTGACTTTCTGTAACCTGAACAGAAAATGATTTAGTTGCTGTTATTTAAACAAATGACAGATTCATACGTGTTAATTGCTGCTGCTTTAATTACAGCTGTGGATTTTTTTCCATCAATCTCCTGGAAATGTTCTCAATGGCTTGTCTATAAGATCTCAAAAACAAGTCTATTTTAAGTGGGACAGGGGAGCATTAGGTTTGCTGCCCTAATGACATCTCGTTAGGACTGACACAGCATCAATACCATATAAAGTGGGGCTCCATTAAAATGCTGACAATTCAAAGGGCTTCTGGATTCTTTTGCTTCTTTGGAGCTCGTTCACATCTGGAACTACTGTTGTCAGTCTTAAAGCTCAAACCTGCAGATGTGTTTGTTAATTACTGTTAGTAACAACCCATTTAAACAACGCAACAACATTCTGATGATTTAAAAACCTTTCATGGGACTATTTGCATTGGTCTGCATCAGAAAACAGCTCACGTATCATGTTTAGCATCCTCTAAAGTCACCGGGTCTTCACATTGGTAAAGTGTCATGTTGTGTGGTAGCAGACTATAAAAACAGTTCATATGCAACACGCAGATCTCAAACCGGGAAGAAAATCAATGGAGGAGGATCCCTGGTGGTCAAAGCGATGAATAATTCAACGGTGGAGTGACACAGCATTTGTCTCTTAACAGCTCGTCTCTTCCCATAATAGAGCAGGTGCATCCCTGTGAAATGCCTCTCGTCCTTGTTTGATTGATGCCAACAGGGTTGAGGAGGAGCAGTGTGAATGGTCAGGTTGTCATAGCAACGGCCACAACCAGATTGGTTATGTGAAGCCGGCCCGGACCCCCGATCGGTCCAATCTGTCCGGTGTCACATGACAGCAGTCGTGCTCCAGGGCGTCACCCACAAGTGGAATCGGGACCGCTGAGATATAAACTTTACTACTGATTTATTGCTGCGGGCTGCAGTCAAGAAGGTGCCCAAAATCAAGTCGGAGTTTTGGAGTCAGTCAGGTTATTACGACGTCAGACGCTAAAGGTAAAGGTTTTGAATTGCAAATTACACATTTAAGTGTGCTTACATCAGTGGTTTAGTTACCACTAGATAAAGCCTCATTTCCATATTGAAAGAGTTCAATTTCAAAAAAATTCTAATTTCTAAAGGTTTTTCCCCGTGTGATTAATAGAATGTTTGGGGGGAAAATGGTATTGTATGGCTCTTAGTAGTATGGAGTAGTTAACGATTCATCTAATATTCCCCTTTCTGTCCAAGACAGTTATACCATTTAACTTACATCATTAAACATTAGTCATCATCTGGAAATGTTGAAATGTTCTCCCTTCTCCTCTGTAGTGTGGAGTCATCTTGCATTCAACAATGTCCTCTTGTTCACTTGATTATGATTATGATGACGCTGTGCAGAACATTCCACCTTCAGAGATTGATTATAAGCAGATTTTAACGTTCAGCATGTCACATTCATCTTGATCGCTCTCTCTTCCAAGATGTTGGCTTCTATCTACAGGACGTGGTGATCACATATGTTTCTTTTTTTTTACTTCAGGGGGAGACAGAGAGCGGATGACAGCCAACCATGAGACCTACCTTCTTATGGCCAGCACCCAGAATGACATGGAGGATTGGGTGAAGACAATCCGCAGGGTCATCTGGGCACCTTTTGGTGGAGGTCAGTGTGCTTTTTAGCTTTTAGCGTACCCAGTAGCCATGCTGGTGGAAGGATACGTGGCTGTAGTCCTTCATACGGCAGAAAATCCATTCAACTAAGGAATTAAACGATAATGGTGAAACCTACATCTATCCGTGGGTGCGTAATAGAGGCCGGATTTAGCAGAAAGTTCCATGTAACCGATTTTAAAAAGGCTTTACTTTTTCTTTCCTAAGTCGCATATTTTTCCCTGTATCAAAGTTGCATCTAAAACCAGCATGTTTCCAGACCCCCAGTGGCAGCAGGCCGCACTCCTCTTTTCCCTTTGCAGTCCACACGGCGTGTGTCAAAAATCATCAGGTGCGCCGTGATTCGTGGCTGAAGTGCACGATGGCGTCATTGTTGCCGTGGGATCAGTGCGGTGATTACTGAGCCCCCCCCCCCCTCCCCCTCCCTAATTCCTGTTATTGACTCTACTGGCTGACACTGTACCACATTGTGTTTGAGCGGCGCAGCATTTGAGCCCGGTGGCTCCATGGGACCCCCCCCCCCCCCCCGCCCCCCGTCTGTTTTCAGTGCAGCGGGCTTGATGTGCATTGCAGTCGACGTGCCATTTGTCAGAGATGCCACCAGAAACGGTGGCTCCGTGTTGGGTGCGGAGCCGGACTTTCACACACACACACACACACACACACACAGGGAGCACACACACATATTCCAGGCTCCCTCTCATTTTGCAGTCGCAGCAAGAGAGTAAGTGAGCCCTGATTGGCCGGGCCGGGGCGCCCCTGAGGTGTGATTACAAACGGGAGCCTGTGTTTGATCCACGGAGCTGGAAGAGCTCGGGGGGGGGGGGCCCTCAAAAGTTTGCTGTCACGTCGAGCCGAACACTTGCTGTGATGTTGAATTAATTTCTGGCCCGGCTCGCAGAAAAAGTGGGACAAGAGACAGTCTGGAGTGATGTGCAGCTGTGGCCTCTCCATCTGGATCTTTGGATACTTATTTCATGGTAATTACCAATTGTTAATTTGTAAAGATTTTCTTTTTTGTTGGATTGATACTTTTCTAAAGAAAAGCTAAAACACTTTTCCGGCCATGTTCTCGAGAGCTCATATGGGAGACTCTTTGATTTGTCATTTCAGCTGACAACACAACACCGAAATATTCTCAAAGGGGATGTTTTCCTGCCTCCTGTTTGTGGATCACAGCTTCTGGCGGTTCGTGACTTTTTGAGTGTAATCTGCACTCTGTTGCAGCTGTTTTGTTTCACTTTTCTACATCTCCAAGAGTATTTAGCAGAGACCAGCAAGGCGTTAAAATGGATAAAATGTTGCATGTTTTAGGAACATTTATCCCCCACACCACAGAAGAAGAAGGGTCAAGCGCCAGAAAGGGAAACATCTTACTTTGAGTTATGTTTGGTCCTCTCTCCCTCTCCTGTGTGCGTGTGCGTGTGTGTGTGTGTGTGTGTGTGTGTGTGTGTGTGTGTGTGTGTGTGTGTGTGTGTGTGTGTGTGTGTGCGTGTGTGTGTGCAGCCTGTTTTGCTGTTGAAGAAACCCGCTGGGTGGTTGCAGAGTGGAGATGTCGCTGTCATTCCAGGGAACACACATACAAACACACGTGCACAATGTTCACAATCGCTCCACACACACACACACACACACACACACACACAGTTAACATGTGACCCAGGCAAAACATTCCCAGACTCATGACCAGAACGTCTGGAGGGATGACCTCATTTTCATCCATCACTTTTTCCTCTCTTACTCTTTGATGCTCTTTTGGACACGTGGGGATTTTCATCTTTCTTTCCTCCGGTGGAGCTTGACTTTTTAGTTTTTTTACTCAATCCAAAATTTGGGAAGCGGATACACAGCTTCAAATGCTTGTTTGGAATCGGTGACCATATACATGTTTGTCTGATTTGTGTTGCTGTAAAGATTTGAAGTGGAAAAGTTCCCAAAGCGAAGAAAATGAGAATCACCTGCAGTCAAACTGATGCATCTCTGTTATTTCTGCATCGTTTTGGTTTCTTCTTCTGCTTAAACTGACGCCGTCCTTTGTCCCCTCGAGTGTGTGTGTTCTTATCAAAAGCTCAAGAGGGTGAGTGCGGGACAACATATTTTTTCTGCAAAATAAACAGAATATTTGTCGAAAGCACGTGCAGTGAGAATGGCGCCGCGCGGTACCTTGTCGTACCACGTGTGTGTGTGTGTGTGTGTGTGTGCATGTGTGCGAGTAGCCTCTGTCGGTCTCTGGAAACCGGAAAAGAATGCAGATCCAAATCTCCCAGCCTTAATCCGCTCTGGTGTTTCTCCGGGAGAAAAATGGAAATCAGTCTCCTCTTTTTTCTTTTTTTTGCAGGGACTCCCTCAGTCAAAGGGCGAGAGGTACTCAGAGAGTCAGAGATTTGATCATCAGACGAAGGCTTCGGGGGGGTGTACATATTTTCTGCTTGGACTGTCTAGCCAGTCTTATCAGAATTTTTTTTTTTCAATCAATTTAACGGCTCCCTTTGATGTGCCTTAAGCTGCAGACGCAAGGCTGTAGGTTTCTCATTCTTTGAAGAATGCTGTTTCATCTTTGGGAAAGTTAAAGATAAAGTTAAGGATATAAAATAGGATTTTAAACTGTCATTTTAATAATAATTTTAAATTATGCCCTGATTGAGAGGAAAAACACATTGTACATGTCTGTGTTAAAGACATTATTAAAGCTCTGTGTCTTTGATGTGATGACCTCACTCACTGCACCCTGATTTCCATTAAAGTAAAAAAAAAATCATGAAAACAGCACAACACGGATACTGTGCATTGCCATTCATCAATGTCGCAATGTCTTGTTTTTTTCAGGGATTTTCGGCCAGAAGTTGGAGGAAACCGTGCGCTATGAGCGCAGGTTTGGGAGCAAGTTGGCCCCGATGCTGGTAGAGCAGTGTGCCGACTTCATCCGGCAGTGGGGCCTCAGGGAGGAGGGTCTGTTCAGGCTGCCCGGACAGGCCAACCTGGTCAAAGAGCTGCAGGATGCTTTTGACTGTGGGGAAAAACCCTCTTTCGACTGGTAAGGAAACAGTAAGCGTCCCTCTGTGTCGCCTCGAAAACCTGTGCTGCACCTCACATGATTGATGGAAAATGCCACGGACGTCGCGGCAAAACCTACACCCTCCTCAGTCCAATGTCTGATCTCCACCTTATTGATTTCTTTGAACCCCCCCCCCCCCCACCTTCCTCTCCTGCTGCCGGGTTGGCTCATTAGTGCCTTTGAGCCGTTCGGCCGCCCCGTCGTTGTCCCCTCTGTGGCTTTCCTTGTTAGCCGTCTAACCTTCGTGACCTATGACCTGTTTGCTTTCCTTAGTTCGCTGATTCTCCCTCATAAAGTTTTCTTCAGTGAGCCCAAATATCATCTCATTAGAGTGCCGTGTCCTTGAGGCCTTTAGATCAGGCCACAGGCCAGGGGATAGTTTGACACATGCTGTAAAACACTGGGTTTTGTATTGATTAAACAAACAAATATGACTAAATAATAAGTGAGCTACTGAGGTTCCGTTGGTTGATATTTCTTTCTTGTTCTGTGTGCAATGACTTGGCTGTAGTCTCATATTTCATAACCAGATAAGAGTGGTATGTTTTTCGAGTAGTTGTAAATGAATAGGCATTATTCCCAAAATGTCAAAATACTCCTTTAAAACTCCACCCTTGATTCACAGATCCAAGTAGCAATCGTATGATTTGTGATTTCCCTCAATGCCATGTACCCATGATGCTGAATAACCTCATTAACGTTCCATGTGTGTGTGTGTGTGTGTGTTACTGTTGTTGCTGCGCAGTAACACGGACGTGCACACAGTCGCCTCCCTACTGAAGCTGTATCTCAGGGAGCTGCCGGAGCCGGTCGTCCCCTTCCACAAGTACGACGACTTTCTGGCCTGCACCAAGCTCCTCGGCAAAGATGATGAAATGGTGAGAAAGAGCACTCGAGGAGTTTTTTTTTCTCTCTTTTTCCAATACCTTTTACCTCACATAAATCATCCAAAGTTCTGCTCCCCGAGGTTTAAAGCTGGTCTCTCGCTGCTGTGCATCCATACTCTTTAACTGTTGTATTTGATATCAAAGAACTGGCATCTGCATCATCTGCAGGGTTTGCAGGAGTTGCAACAGCTTGTGAACAATTTACCTCCAGTGAACTTCAACCTCCTCAAGTATATCTGCAGGTACTGACAGACTCATAGATTAAAACATTCTGACCATCACCGAACAGTGAAAAGTAGATTTTGATTAATTTTTTTGTGGTTTTGCCAGATTTCTCGATGAAGTGCAGTCATATTCGGGAGTGAATAAAATGAGCGTCCAAAACTTGGCCACGGTCTTCGGGCCGAACATCCTGAGGCCGAAGGTCGAGGACCCGGTCGCCATGATGGAAGGTGCGTATCCTCGCCGGGCGGGTGTCTGATTTGGGCTGCGGCCTTCGCTGAGGGGGAAACACTGTGGTCTCTCGTCGCCAGGCGCCGTTCTGGTGCAGCAGCTCATGGCGGTTTTGATCGGCCGCCACGACGCGCTCTTCCCTCCCGGCGAGGACGGCGGCCCCCCCGCGGCCCTCGAGCTCGTCAACAACAACAACGTGGAGCTGCGGCGCCGCCAAGCCGCCGCCTCCGTCAGCGCCGCGCTGTCTCAAAACGCCGAGAACAACAACGCGCCGGCGGTGAGGCAGTGCGCGTGGGAGGCGCCGCCCGAGTCGCCCTCGCACCGCCGGCCCGTGGACAACGGCGGCTCGCCGCGATCAGCGAGCCCCTGCGGCGGCGTCGAATGGCTGTTCGACGCCGCCCGCAGTCCACCGCTGACCATCAAGAAGAACCCGGCGTTCGGCAAAGGCAGCGGCATCGTGACCAACGGCTCCTTCAGCTCCTCGCCCTCCTCCGACCCCGGCCAGGAGAAGAGCCCGCCCCCGACCGGCGCCAGGGGCCTGCCCGTGCGGCGCGCGGGGGCGCTCAAAGGCTCCGGCACGAAAATGGGCACCGGCGGCGCGGCGAGCGGAAGCTGCCCCGGGGGGAACGGGACCGGAGGGGCGCGCACGGGCGTCTCCGGCACCGACGGGGTCACGGGCCGCAACGGCCTCTGGGCGCCGAACGGCTGCGTGACGCTGCGCGAGAACGGCAAGGCGCGCGACCGCCCCCGCGGGGACCAAACGTCCAACCAGAACCGCCTGTCGACGTACGACAACGTCCAGTTGAACCATCAGAACCTGCAGCAGCAGCAGCAGCACCACGCCGCCATCACGTGTCTCAGCAGCGGCCACGAGGACAAGCAGAGCGTGGACAGCGCCACCTGGTCCACCTCCTCCTGCGAGATCTCTCTTCCCGACAACTCCACCTCCTGCCGCTCCTCCACCACCACCTGCCCCGAGCAGGACTTCTACGGAGGCCACTACGAAGACCCGGACGGGCCCGGACAGGCGCGGGACAACGAGCGGGCCCCGCCCGGCGGCTGCGGAGAGCCGGGGGGCCGGGGAGGGAGCGGAGGCGCAGGCGGAGGAGGGCGGAGCAGCCAGGGGACCAGCAGCAGCAGCAGCAACGACAGCGACGGTGGTGGTGGCGGCGCCGCGGGCAACGGCGCCGGCAGCCACCGCGCGCTGCACAGCCTGGTGGCCAGCCTCAAGCAGGAGATGCACAAGCAGAAGACGGAGTACGAGGCCCGGATAAAGAGGTGAGGCCTGTGTGCTGTCGACCAAGGTGCTCTCTTCATGTTACAGTGCACAGACGAGATGAGTTTTAATGCTTTTAATTGTCTTGTATGAGGTAATAATTGAGCAGGCACCAGAATGTTTCTGAAATAAATGAGTCAGGTGAGCCATTGTGTGTCTTTGTGTTTCCCGACCCGGAGCAGCTTGGAGCAGCGTAACCTGGACCTGGAAACGGAGATGGCGGGCCTCCACGAGGAGATGGACCAGGAGAGGAAGAAGTACACCATGGCGGAGATCAAGCTGCGCAACGCCGAGCGCGCCAAGGACGACGCCGAGCGGCGGAACGGGATGCTGCAGAAGGAGATGGAGCAGTTCTTCTCCACGTTCAGTGACCTCACGGCGGCTGGCAACCCTGCCGCCGCCGCCGACCCCCGCCGACCGGACCGCAACAACAGCATCTGGATACAGTGAAGGAAAGGAGAGGGAGGGGGGGGGGTGTGCTAGCGTGAGGTGGGAGGTCGGGAAGTTGTGTCGTAGAGGTTGAAGGCAAGTTTTGATTGAAGGCACCCTGTGTACATGCAGACATCACCTGGAGTGATGCCCGACGGACATCTGTAAATACGGCATTATTTAAAGCTCACCATCGACTGTGATGACACAAGTCACTATTTTTTAGTTTGCTTTAATTCACCGAGCCGTGCAGGACGAAAAAATGTAGTGCTCGGCAAAAACACGAAAACGCATTTAGACCGTGCAAAACGCCTTCATATCATCATTTGCAAATGTAACCAAAAACATCTTCTTGTTCTCAGTTATTGTGTATTTGCTCATGTACGTAGAGGGAAACATTGTCCAAAAAAACAAATGTATGTAAAAAAGAAATGAATAGTAATAAGACGTTTCTCTGTATTTAAGCAACGTTAATAGGTTGTGATTATTTTATATTAAGATTTCTCCTTGCACTTACGTGTTTGTTAAGTCTCCGCGAGGTGGTACTGAATGTTCTGTCAAGGTCAATTATGTGTACGATTTAAATTGGAAAATATCCTGTAAATGTGCCTGTGCTTCTGTGCTGTTTGATTAACCCCGTGACCAAAAGAAGAGCCTGCACTGTACGTTCTTCATAGAGGATCGTAGACGCTACTCGTTAGTCCGCACTGTGGTTTGTCGCATATTGCAGATTAAGCAATCTTGAGTTGGTACTGATTTAGGAATGTTTTTATCGCTTGTTGGCACAAAACACCAGAAAAAAACTTCTTTTGAGTTTGTTCCAAATTCAAAAGAAATGCCATCAAATTGACCCGCTCTTTATTAACAGATGTGTAGCAGCTCCCTTTTTTTTTCTTCTTTTTTTTTTAATGCTCTTGGGAAAACAAACTTCACGTTCTACCTCTGAGCTTACGAGATTTACGTTATTCAACAAAACAAAAAAAATCTCACATTGCCTCATTGGTTTTCAGCCTCCGATAGCACAGAACACACGAGCGCGCAGTAACACAGCGCCAGCTCACGGTCGTGTTAGTGCGACTCATAACTGTGAATAAAAAAAAAATAAGATTACAGCATCAAGGTGCGTGTGCATGGTGGCGCTTGAGTCCACGCGTACAACACGTCTGTAACGCATGTTTGTTGGAAGTCTTTAGTATGAGTGTATTTATGTAGCTTTAATGCCAAAGGCACACATGTGGATTTGCTGATGGGTACGAATCAGTGCCCCCCCCCCCCCCCCCCCGAGCTGGATTCCTCTCAAAAGAAAGCTGCTGCCGGGTCCCGTTTGAAAACCTGCTGCTGGCCAATGCAGGACATCTGGAATGTGCACACGGAGAGAGAGGATGGGAGGCAGGGGAGGCCCCCCCCCCCGCCCCCCCCGGGAAATAACAATGGGCAGAAGCCGAGCGGACAGCGGCACCTCGTTCTGTGAGTTCAACACAGGAGGAGGAGCATACCGGGGGACACGGCACAGGAGGGAGAGGAGGACTGGTGGGCTAGTGGAATATTTTCATGACGTACTTGATATACAAAAGACCTGATTGTGAATTTGAAAAAAAAGTCTCCGTGTTTTTTTATTTACTTTTGGAGTGTAACTTTTTGCGTTCAACAGGTGTGGAGAAGAGGCAGAATTCAGTGTTTTCTAATATGAATGTCTGGTTTATTAATGCACATTTTACAAAGCAACAGATGAACGTGAAACCATTGTTGACTTTGACCGTGATCACACAAGCAAGCTGGAAAGATATGTAAATATGTCAAACAAATCTATGGATCTCTATCACAATAAAGTCCTCCGTCGTGAACATTATGGGGGGGGAAGGGTCGGTGCAGCCGACTATTGTTTATTCTGATGAGAAGTGGCTAATTAGTGTGTTTAGGTGGGACCTTTTGGACAAATGTTTTATGTATAAAAAAAACCACATATGAATCCACACTTTTTTTTCCAGGAAAAAAAAACCCATTTGTACAAGTCCAAGATCAAAGATTTTGTTTATTTTCAATCACATACATATACTATTTTTTACATACACAGTTCCTTTAAAATGTTGTGTTTACAGTAACAGCTTTCAGTATTTTTTTTCTTTTTCTTTTGCATTTGTTTTTGACTTTATTTGAAACGCTTTCAGCCTGAAGCTTTGAGATCAGCGTGAAACAGATATAATTTATTTTCTCTTTTTTTTTTTCAACCTGACAATTTCCAAAGAATGTTTCATTAAAACAGCACGGAGTAAAAGAAACAAGAGAAGAAGGTAATTGTAAAAGAATCAAAGAACAACATACCCCTGATTCAGATGAGCTGTACAGGGTTTCATTACTGTAGAGATTCCACATTTAAAGACACCTTGCAGCAGCCTGCCTCCCTGTCTGAGTGCAATGTCGTTTTTATTGCATTCTTGGATTGTTGTTATATACAATATGACGTGAAAGGAAGAAAAAAAATGAATTAATTGAGGGGGGGTCTCGAGTACTGAATCCAAAGATTTTATGCTGACACAGTTGGATAAAAGGTGAATCCCAACTTGTGATACCGGCATTCGTGTTGTGGCCATTTTCCAAATGCAAATAAACGGCCCGACGGAGAAGGGATTTCAATCGTGAATTTAGAAGACATTACTTGAAATCCCGTGTGACAGAAAATGAGGAGCAGGATTAGCAGTTGACACATTTCTAATTCCTAAGGTTTATGTGACGGGACGTGAATACACACACACACACACACACACACACACATGAACTACTTCCAAACACGTGACTGTACCGACTCTCCATCAATCATTCTTACAACCAACCCCACCAAATCTTGGGTTGAAAGAAAAAATGTGAAAACAAAAGCGATTCAAATAACCCGCCGAGTTCACATCTTCCCTTTTCAGCCTTACAGACAGTTTGTATCGAATGCTGGTTCATTTGAAATCGACAAAAAAACAAACACACGCTGACGACAAAGCAGAGCAGCAGTGACGTGAGTGAAACAATTCATTCCTACAATCAGCTCCACTTCAGGCTCAAAAGCACCTTTTTTATTACAACATAATTGTCTGGAGGGTTCTCTTATAAAAAAGATCACATTCAGAGAAAAGAAACCACGGAATCTGTTTCAGTATTTGGGGTCCAAAGGAAGAATGTGGTTGGATACGAATGCCCTGCAGTAAAACCAGTACGGCCGTACCGAGTCGACTCCAAAAAACACAATTGGACCTCTCTTTTTTTTTTTTTTGTGAGGGATTCAAGCATTTTCAAAAACACAAGAAAGAATTTTCAAAGTTGCACCCTGTATTCTGAAAGGATTGCCCCGGCCAGACCCCCCCCCCCGCCCCCCCCCCCCAACAGAGCGTGGAGCGAGCCGCATTCTACTCATAAAACGCACCCCCCCCGACACACACACACACACACTCGGCCACCCCCTTATCTCTGCAAGGTGCTGAAAGTCGGTGTGTGTGTGTGTGTGTGATTCTCTGCACACAGGCCGAAAGCCTGTAGAAGTCACAGTTCATCATTCTGGTGCTTTCGGGGGGGGGACTCCATGCAGAAAGTAAACCGCAGGAAGGTACAGTTGGACCGTCAAAATTACACTGCGGACGTCCGACTACACAAAGCTGCTGTCGCACCTCTGGGATCTTATAACAACTCAACCGTTGGTCTCGAATGGCGGACGCTTGAGTCACGCAGCCTCCGCGAGCAGGAAGGAGAAAGGGACACAAATCGTGTGATTTGACGTGCTCGGAAACACACACTGATTTTATTTTTTAAAAAAGCATCTGTTATGTATGTTGTCAGTTACCTGATTGTCAAGAGGTGACGGGAAACCTATTTACTCTGCAAACGCTGCATAAAAAGGGGGAGCGAGACCTCCCGTGACAAAAAAAAAACCTGCTCTCGGTTGCTATAAAGTGTCTTTCCGTCCGACTCCAAGGCTCATTAGAACCGACGTGTTTCCTTTGCTTGTGGTTATGCGATTGCATAACCCAGCGTCTGTTAATGGGTCTTTGCCCATAAATCCACACAACCCCTGCGCGAGGACATGGGACACGGCAGCGCAAACCAGGATCGTGTAAGCTAGGAATAAATGAAACGTGCACAAGCGAAACACCTTATACTGTGTTTTTATATGTGAAGCATGAAAATAGGAACACCTGCAGGAATGAACCTTGAATGAAAGCAGCTATTGCTGCTGTCGCTAAAAAAACCGCTGTTGTGAGCAGTGGATATACGTCACGTTTGAATCAGAAATGTCAAAGGTTTGATGTGGCCTACACTGGTGGACTGAGAAAATCCTTTTTCATTGTTTTATTTAAAGTGAGATTGAATTTAATTCACATGCAACGTGGCAGAACACGTTTCATGTTGTGTCAAATGTAGCATAGGAAGGTCTTTCATCTTACAATCTTGAGAAAGCAATTCGCCTTCACACCGCTAAAAGGGGATCAGAGGATCGACCTTAAACTTTAAACTTGTTTGCGCCACCATTGGTGGCCGGGGGATTCCGATAGTTATAAGGCAGAAAAAGAGGAAGCACAGAAAAAAAATGCCCAAATTAATATAATTTCTGCACTTCATTCCAAAAGGCACTTGCCATATTCAGTTTCCCTCCATCGAAATAAATAATTCAATAAATAAGTCTTCCAGGTAAGAAATAATGTTGCCAACATTACAGTTCCCTCCAGTTCAACTGACAAAAACCATTTGGTTTTTTGTGCGTTGTGTCGTCACAGGACGTACAACGGGTTTTCACTGCCACGAGGTGAACACCTTCGAACCTCCCGCTGTGTGATCATTCGGATCGAAAGAGCCTTCGAGGCTTCAGAAGATCCACCAAATAAGAGTCGCCTCCTTGTGGCCAAACAGAGCGACCACCTGCTCCTGTGTGGGGTCAACGGTTAAACAACGACATGCGGGTGCTGGAGGGGGGCCGATCGCACACAATCGAGGAGAAATAAAAGGGACATTACGTGCAAATCAGACTTCTTGACCCCCCCCCCCCCCCCCCCCCTTAAGGGTCATTTCACGAAGCCAGAGCACGATCAAAATAATTTATTTCAGTACTGACCCTTTAAGTCCCAAACGCAGCCCTGACATTTACTAACGTCTCAATGGCTTTGCCTCTGGTTTACACACACACACACACACACACAGTCACTGGTCCTATCCCGTGACCAGACCCCCCCAAATGTCCGGTGTTTAGTTAGTTTACATGGTATATAAACAAAAGTCTGTATACAGACTCTTTTTAGCATACAGTGAGGTTAGCAGAGTTAAATCGAATCATGCAGGACTACAGCAATAGACACGGGGGTGGGGAGGGGGGGGGGCAACTCAGGTGGAAAGCGCTGATGTGGCAATTTGTGCCCGTCAGAAGAAGAAGAAAAAAACAACAACAACAAGAACAACCTCCCAGTGTACTGGCCGTCAGTCCCGCTCTGTGTGCCCTTCAGCTGTGCAGAGTTACACTATTTACAAGTAGCGCAGGTCGGCGCCGCCCTGGGGGGGGGGCGACTACACTTCCCTGCAGAATAACCACACAAAAACACACCAATCGGGGCGATCTCACGTGGGGGGGTCAGAGTCTATACATGAGGGTTCGACAGGGAAAGGGGAGAACGTAATTGTGCAGGAGTGGCGGGGGGCAAAATGGCCGACCCACCTCGCCGCACAATGGTCGGAGCTTTAAATGCGGTTTGTGAGGAATTTCGGGGGGGAAGCAGCCGTGGGTCAGTATTCACTTCACAGGAGATGCAAGTTGAAGCATTTGGTCGTTTTGTTATGTATGCCATACACACAAGATATGTGGGGTAAATATAAGCAAAAGCAACTAGAGAATCATTAACATATATCTCATTTAGTTCAGTTTAAATACCACTGCCGTTTATGAATGACAATGCACAGGCTTCAGATTTCATCAGTTCAGATTCTGTGTTTTTGTTCTCATTATATAATCGTTTTGATCATAACTCTTTTTTTTTTGTGGTTGTTTTTCACGTGTGTGTGTGTGTGTTCAGTCGGTTCCGGTTCGGTTGGGTTCTTCACCTCCGGAAGAACACGGGGTTGCGCAGGCAGGCTGCTAGTCACCTGCAGCACCCGAGGGGCCCCGCGGAGGTCTCCAGGCTGCTGTCGGTGTCTGAGGCCAGGGTCTGGTCGGTTGACATGGAGGAGATATCGTTGATGGAGGGGGAGGGAGGGAGGCTCTCGCTGCTGTTCACGGCTGCACCTGTGCTAAGGGAATCAACGGCAGCGAGGGGGTTACAACGTAAAAGAGTCCCGGCAAAGACGGGGGCGCAAAAAAAAACAACAACTTGCAACACAGAGGACGACGCGGGCGGCGCCCGAGGGACGAGACGGAACAGGGCGAGTGAGGTTTGGCTCCGATGGTTAATCGCAGGAAACGGCTTTGAGTCAATTTATTTGAGTGGGAGGTAATTGTTTAATTGGACTTCAATGAGTAATTCAGATGAAGAAAAAAAAACTGGGTTAATGAGTTAATTAGCCACTTATCAGCAGCATCGATCTTAGAACTTGAGTTGAGCCTCAGATTATTGACTTTTGTGAATCATAATTCACTGAAGATGCATTTTTTGGCTACAGCTCGTGATGGGATATTAGAACCTTTTTGCTTCTCCTGCCGTCTGCAGCTGCTGCCCTGCCCTGTGTCTGCTGCCCTCAGCATCAGAGACCGGGCCGGAACCTCTGTCTCATTGCTAGTGGATTCACCAACAAAAGGACAGCGAGGTCGGGATTTTGTGAGAGAAATACGAGATGAAAAGTAACTTTTAAATGATGAAGACTGTGATGTCTAAAGCTTCATCTTTCCTTTGTAATAAGATGCAACGAGCAAAACACTCCAAGGCCAAAAGCCAAAAGCTTGTCTCTCTGCACTAAAAGAGTGCTGCTCGACACTGAACAACCCAACAATGAACCATTTTCCCAGTGGAGTACCGGTCAATGTGCCAATGTATGACTCCACTCCGCCTCTGTGTGGAAAACTACAAGAACGGCCTTCACTGTGCTCGGAGGTCCTGCTTGTACGCAAAGTGTCCTGCGATGGCCTCAAAGGAGCCAAACCTTGAGCCGTGACACGTTGCACGCATCTACACGCGATCAAGTGCACACAGCGTCTGCAATTTAAAATATGTAAAGAATACATGTGTGCAATTACTGATCAGCTGTAAAAAAAAAATCATGACCTTTGACAAATACACAATCACCGAACAACAGTTAACACACAAACGGGAGATGCAAAAGACGGAGACACACTGTCAACAACACCACGGGTTTCTCTATTCCAGTAAGGTTGTAGTAAATTCACTTACAGAGCGATTAGGGTTATGCACTGAGAGTACCTGAAGGTGAAGGCTGTCCCTTCACTACGCCATTCTTCGTTCTCTCCTCAAAGTTCATCACCTCTTTGTAAATGAGTTCTGCCAGGGAGCAAAGTGAAAGGGGGGGGGGGTGGTTTAAGTTGTTTAGAACATGTGGTGTTTAAAAAGCAGTACCTGCTAACGGTTCGATTACGTAACGGTCACCTTTCCATTCGTCAATGGAGTGTTCTCTTTCATCCAGTTGCTTGTCGTAGATCTGAGGTGGAGGCTAAAGGGCAGAGGGGACAAACGTCTTAGTAACGGTTTGGCTTCACCCAACGTGACATTCATATGACCGATCTCTCCAGGTGGGGTATCAATATAAATAACAAATACAAAGTTTACATGGTGATGCATAATGATTTAACAAAATGGAATCGTTGACAACAATACGATAGATAATACAACAGGGCTTCATGTAGCCGTCATCACATAAAATGCTGATTTACATAAACACCAATCAAGTATTAGTCAAATTAGTGTATCAAAATATCACAGAAAAAGCTGCATGGAAGTCCGGACATGAGGAGGAAATCTGGTGTGTCGTCGAGCTGAAGTGGCCGTGTTGTCATTTTATCTAACAGGACACAATCCGGTCCCAGACCCCGGCACCGCGATCTCACTGCAGGCGACAGGCGTGTCCCTGGACCTGTCAGGTGACCTCGCAGGGACAGTCACACACCTGCAAGGTTTTCTTCTATTCAAAATATGCACTTTGCATTCTGTTATTTCTTTTATTAATCCTGATTAACGATTGGCACTGCTGAACCAAATGGCTCTTTTTTAATCTTCTCTTTAGACATTTTGAACACATGAACATGAGAGTCCCGTGAGATAACTTTCTTTGATGCAGGGCGGTTGTTATTTACCATGGATATTTGGATGAGATCTCGGGCCTTCATCAGCATGAGATGACATTAGAGAAAGGGAAGAACAGCAGAAAATGTGTTGGTACATTTCACATCAACTCTTAACAACAATATATCATCATCAAAAACCACCGACAGCTTAACAACTTGGACAATTGCATCAAATCCTCCACGTGGCGTCTGATGTTTGACGCTGAAGTGCATCAGCTGGTCATGCCCTCGTTACAGTATTGCTGCAAGAAGAAGCGGTTTCTGTGCCACTCCACCTCATGCTAGTGAGACCAGAAACACCCGAAACTCTCACGGTGCAAAACATTCATCATTTATCATAATCATAAAGAACAATAAAATGAGGTGAGTCGCCGGCAATCATCCTCTCTTCGTTAGGTAAACAGTGCTGACCAATCAAAAGCAAGAGCTTTGGATGGTAATCAATACACAGCTCCGTCAAACGGGCCAACTCACCGCCTCCACCTCAGCGGGATCGTACCACACGTTGATGTAGGGGTGCTGCAAGGCGTCGTCCACCGATATCCGCTTGGCCGGGTCGATGATCAGCATCTTAGACAGCAGGTCTCTGGCCTGGCTGGCTGTGGTTTGAAGAAACACAGACGTGAAGGGTTTTTTTTACACAAAAGGGGGCAACAAAATATTCCTCTACGCTGACGACGCGCCGAAAATAAATATGGAACCTAACAAGGCAGAAAGGGAGGGGGATAGAGAGAATAGGGAGAAATGTCAGGGATTCAGGGGAATAATAAAGGGGACCAGAGGTCACCTTCAGGTTAGAAAATAAAACCCACACTTTTTACAGTGACCGCTATTGGAAATTAGTACTTACCAAAATAAACTATTGTATGTATCTACTGGGATTCAAATTCAAGATTCTGGCATCCCATATACTAATCTACTCTATATTTCAAATGAATGCAAAATGCGTGGGTGCTACTTGTTTTTAAGGCCTGAATGGTATCGAAGGAATCCCCTGCTCCCACTGGTGTCTTTCTAAATGGGTTTCATAGAGACATTAGTATGCAGAAAGCACGGCATTTTCTTTCCAACATTTGGCTTCACCGGCACCAGCAGTCGAGCAGTCGAGCCCTCTCGGACCGATCTGAAATTGAGAACCCTTAAACCACACACCATCTCGCTCCTACACACACACACACACACACACACACTGGACCCCATTAAAAATAGCTCTGGGGCGGCAAACTGCACAGAAAGACAGACGAGCCGAGCGCGACCGCTGCATTTCTCCTCAGCGCGTCGATAACCGGCGGCTGGTGGATCTGTACGACGACTCCTCCGCGGCTCTCCTTACACCTCGTTCCATCTTCCCTCTCTCTCTCTCTCTCTCTCTCTCTGTTCCCGAGTTCCTGCCACTTCTGACGGCACTCAGAAGCTCTTCCGCAAACTGTTCAAGGTGACAGAGGCCCCAAAGGAAAACAGCAGCATCACCAAAGCCCCTCCCACGCCCTCTCTGTCTCTAGCTGCGTTTTCCTTCAACACTGTCACTCCGACGCGGAGCAGCCACAATGCAAAAGTGACCCATGGGAACTTTTGCCAGACAGCAAGTTCGATGTAGGAACAGGACCAAAGACAAGGGGCATATAGCCATTTCTCAATGGAGGGAATTCCCCTACGTTCAAGATGCAAGGAGGAGCGGTTGCTCTTCTCCACTGAAACAGAACAAATAACAATAATAATAATAATAATAATTCCTTGAAATACAATAGGTCCCTCTACGACTAGTCATAACTAGGACCCTAATTAACGATATCGCGGTTATCCCTTTTCACAGAGGGCCACAGATCGCATTCTTTAGATGTGGAGGACCTAAATGAAAAATGTCAAGTAAAATTTTGGGAGGGTAAACACTGAGCAAACACAAGCTGATGAATAGAAATGCTGAGTGACAAATGAAGCTATGCACATGGTTGCTGTAATTTGGGGACATGGGGGGAGCGTGTTACAAGTTTCACGGCAATCCACACAAAACAAGTGGTAGCGTCTGTCGTGTGAGAACGTGACACTGCGTTCCAATGTGATTCAAGTGAAAATACAGTTGACCAATCTGCAATCTGATATATACACTCACCGGCCACTCTATTAGGTACACCTTTCCAACTGCTCGTTAACACTTAATTTCTAAGCAGCCAATCACATGGCGGCAACTCAGTGCATTTAGGCATGTAGACATTGTCAAGACAATCTCCTGCAGTTCAAACCGAGCATCAGTATGGGGAAGAAAGGTGATTTGAGTGACTTTGAACGTGGCATGATTGTTGGTGCCAGAAGGGCTGGTCTGAGTATTTCAGAAACTGCTAATCTACTGGGATTTTCACGCACAACCATCTCTAGGGTTTACAGAGAATTGTCCGAAAAAGAAAAAACATCCAGTGAGCGGCAGTTCTGTGGGCGGAAATGCCTTGTTGATGCCAGAGGTCAGAGGAGAATGGCCAGACTGGTTCGAGCTGATAGAAGGGCAACAGTGACTCAAATAACCACCCGTTACAACCAAGGTGGGCATAAGAGCATCTCTGAACGCACAGTACGTCGAACTTTGAGGCAGATGGGCTACAGCAGCAGAAGACCACACCGGGTGCCACTCCTTTCAGCTAAGAACAGGAAACTGAGGCTACAATTTGCACAAGCTCATCGAAATTGGACAATAGAAGATTGGGAAAACGTTGCCTGGTCTGATGAGTCTCGATTTCTGCTGCGACATTCGGATGGTAGGGTCAGAATTTGGCGTCTACAACATGAAAGCATGGATCCATCCTGCCTTGTATCAACGGTTCAGGCTGGTGGTGGTGGTGTCATGGTGTGGGGAATATTTTCTTGGCACTCTTTGGGCCCCTTGGTACCAATTGAGCATCGTTGCAACGCCACAGCCTACCTGAGTATTGTTGCTGACCATGTCCATCCCATTATGACCACAATGTACCCAACTTCTGATGGCTACTTTCAGCAGGATAATGCGCCATGTCATAAAGCTGGAATCATCTCAGACTGGTTTCTTGAACATGACAATGAGTTCGCTGTACTCAAATGGCCTCCACAATCACCAGATCTCAATCCAATAGAGCATCTTTGGGATGTGGTGGAACGGGAGATTCGCATCATGGATGTGCAGCCGACAAATCTGCGGCAACTGTGTGATGCCATCATGTCAATATGGACCAAACTCCCTGAGGAATGCTTCCAGCACCTTGTTGAATCTATGCCACGAAGAATTGAGGCAGTTCTGAAGGCAAAAGGGGGTCCAACCCGTTACTAGCATGGGGTACCTAATAAAGTGGCCGGTGAGTGTATATATATATATATAAAGAGAGGCTAAAACACACTCTCACCTTTGAGTTTGTTGTGCTCAGAGTCGGCAGGGAAAAGGCAGTCGGGGAAGAGCTTGGGGAAGGTGAGACCCGCGTACTTTGGCCGGTTCTCCACGTAGTTCCTCACTGTGGGCTGAAGCTTCTTCATGAAGTCTGGAGAGGGCGTGCCGAGCTGCTCAATCACCTTGTTCCACTGGTCGATGTCTGGCGTGGTCCGCGTTAAGGGAAACGCACACACACACACACACACACACACACAGGGGATACGCGGCGTCCGGTACGCCTCAGTGTGCGCTCAGCTGTCACTCCCACACGATAACGTTCAGGACAATCAAGAACAATAGCAACAAAATACAATAAATCATGTTTAAATGAATAGAAAAAGACCCGGGGGTCTGTTAGACACATCATCATCTGCATGGACGCACGCAAACAACAGGATTTTATGCGCCCAATCGACATTTCTTTCCTTTTCCTTTCACTTTCCTCATAAAACACAGATTGATGGGGAAGTGGGGTTTTTTTCTTCTTCTTTTCAATGAGGAATTACCTCACGGTGTCGACTCATTAGGTCAAAAAAGAACAGACATGCTAAAAGTTTTCAGACATGTTATTCATGCGATTGTATTTTTGTGTATGCATGGTCATGGGGGGGGTTTCAGCTTGTCATTCCCCTCCTTGTTGGCAGTCAAAACTCTGCAGTTACTTCATCCTGCTGGAACGCTGCACACTTCCACCTCCTTTAAGTCTCCGTTGCACATTGGCCATGATCCACCCAGTGCTCAGAGAGGAAGGTTTAAAGGTTTCTGCTCATCCACCAAGGTTCTGATGCAGGGCACTCCGCCAGCTGCTGGCGTCACGGCACTAAAAAGGTTGTTTGGAGTTATTCTCGTCCTGAATCGTCATGCACCTGAACGCAAACGTGCACCCTGGGAATGAAGCCATGGGGTTTGGCTGTGAAACACAGCGAGTGAAGGGCGGAAGGGCGGAAGGTCGGAAGGATACGGTCCGTCCCAGGGAACAGCACTGTCCCTCTTATCACCTCCCCAAAGATGCAGCCGACTGACCACATGTCCACTGGGGTCAAACACACACACACTCGCATTATAAATGACTCTTCTAGCTCCTAAATAACTCCATTACACGACAGAAAAATAAAAGTTATCATCTTGCCTCCCTCATTTATTACGTGCTTATAAAGTGTCAACATTTTTTTTTTACACTCCAGACTTCTGGTCTATGAGCCAAAGGGGGAAGGGTCCCTATATGTTGCATGACTCACTTCTGATTAATCATTCTCTCCCTCACACTTCATCTCATGCGGCGGGTGAAAGAAGTTAAGTGCGGAGGCTGCGATGATGTCATACTGTGCTACTCCAAAATACAACTACGGTATCATTGCCATTACCCCACAGCCACCTATTTAACGCTGTGCTTCACACCGAGGCTCTGTGACAACGTGCAGACAGACAGACTCCTGACAGTGAATGAAGATTAGCAACAACAGGGTACTGGTCCATATGAAGTAGATGAACAGAAGGTATGCACCACTACAGTTTGTTGATCCACAGTGAGACAGGAAGGAGTGTTAGCTGATGAGAGCATCAGTGTGCTGTGGAGTGGAGACGGAGGAGAGAGAGAGAGAGAGAGAGAGAGAGAGAGAGAGAGTGTGGAGAGCTCATTGCAGGGGTTTCATCAGGGGTTTAGTCTCTCAGGGACGGCGCGTTCGGGGGGGGAACGAGGGACCACGGCGTTAAGACACCAGCACGCGGCTTATCCAAACTACTTAGTCTGCATTCATCATTATAAAGAAGGAGGCTGATCTGTCGCGTTGTCAACCGATCCCATGACGTGGGGGAAGTACGAAATCTACACAACCGATTTCCACCTCGCGTCAACCTAAAACTTCCCCATTAGGGCATTAGGTCTTTAATATTTCAACTGTCCTCAAAACACCAAGTAAGCTGCTGCAAAAGCTCAAAATGAATGCGTAACCCATTCATTATTAATCCACCACATGCCGACTCACACACGTGAGCACCCTGAGAAGACAACGTGTACGTCACTTTGAACACGGACTCAGCTGCGGGGAATATTCATCCAAATCTGTAAATCTCGAGGATGCAATTACAGCCAATTCACAGGCAGGGTGAACACGCCAGAAGGCCTTAACGCAAAGCTCGTCTCAAATGGCCCACTAGAGAGGGGAATCCCCTCCGACCAACACATGGGAGCGAGTGAAGCTTGGATACGATGCGTATCTCATGTTATTGCAGCTTATTAAGTATGTTATGGTTATTACTGTATGAATTAAACATTTACGTTCTTGACAGGAATAATGGACGACACGTTTCATTTCATTAATCCCAAGCGCTCCGAGCACTTGACTCTTGAGAGTGTTTCAAAAAGGATCCGTCTTTGAGTCAGACACGTGGAACCCAGCACTGCCGGTCGTATTTAACGATGTGTTTTTAAAAAAAATTAATTAATTTTGCATATTATAACAACAGACACAAACCCATGAGCGAAAAATAACGTCACCATCAGATAACAAGGATACAGTCACGCCCGGGGAAGAGGATTTTGTGGCGCACCATTTCTCCCATAATGCACCCCACCGACCATAAATCCACTGCACAAACAGAGGTGACAGAAAGAGGAGGAGGGAGCAAAAGAAAAAAAAAAGAAAAGGAAAGCCACGGTTAGTGATAGACACAGTCAGGCTTTCGGATTCGCTGTTATTCAGTGAGGGGGGGAATTCATTAGTGAGGGGCGTGAGCCGTGGAGATAAACCTAAATGAAATAGATTGCAGGCAGAGAGCAGAGGCTGAGGAGCAGAAGCAGACCACTAACTAGCTGCAGGATATTCTGAAGCCTTGGAGCCTCTGCGCGGGAGGAACATGGCGATGAGTCACAGCCGGAAGGCTGACATTCAATCACGAGTCTGTATGTTCTGGGGGCTTCTAGTCAGTGACTCACACCGGCAACGCTTCAATTGACTTTAGCTCAGATTTGCTAAGAAGTTTTCACAGATAAGTGAGATGATTGAGAGATAACTCTTTAAGTGAGCGTTAATGCTCGTGAAAGGTCAAACAATTTCTGGGGCGCATTAACAAAGAGATTAAAAGGTAGAGTCCCTCCAGTGCCATTTCTGGTTTAAACATGTCTCTATGCTGCATCCTCACCATTCTCTTTGTACCCCATGCCGAGGATGACCTCCGGGGCTCTGTAGTACCTAGTCACCACGTAAGGGGTCATCATGAAGCTGGTGCCTGCGGTCCTGGCCAGACCAAAGTCCAGGATCTTCAGGGTGCAGTCGGACTTCACCACTATATTGCTTGGTTTGAGGTCCTGGAGACGAGAAGAGACTGGCGTGAGAAACTTGGTACATTTTGGAACATCAAGTTCCTAGGATCTCTTCTGTAGTGACTATACAGCAGTGTAAATGCACATTGCTGATGGGTGAAAATATACATTTGAACCAGTCAAACCTCCCGTTGCATTGACATCCCTAACAGGCTTTCCCACTCAGTGTGAACACTTACGCCGTATAGTTAATCAATTAATCAATCAATCAAATTTTATTTGTAGAGCGCCTTACAAACAGCCAAAAGGTGCACAAGGCGCTTTTCAGTTAAAACAACAAAACAGTAATTAAAACCTCAGATATACATAAAAATTAAAAATTAAAATAACAATAGCAGTCCAGTCGGAGGCTACGTATTAAAAGCTTCTCTGAATAGATGCGTTTTCAACTGTGATTTAAAAACACTTAACACTGTGATGCTGTGCAGATGAGCTGGAAGTGCGTTCCACAGCGTAGGTCCCTGAATGGCAAAAGACCGGCCTCCACACGTTTTGTACTTAAACTTGGGAGTAACCAAAGTGGTGTGTAAATAGGAAAACTGTGAGCTTTTGCTTCCCTACCCGGTGAATAATGCCGGCCGAGTGCAGATGTTTGATACCACACAGCATCTGGTAGAGCAGGTAGGACATTCTCTCGTGGTCCAGCTCCATCTGAATCACCTGGCACAAGTTGGCATCCATCAGCTCCATCACTAGGTACCTAAAGGAGAGGTTTTTCTTTCAATCATTTTCGAACGGTTGACAGACCTACTGGTGGAGTGTATCGATTATGAGTCCTAGAAACAGCTGTTTGATTCAATATCGTACATTAATAGCGCTCCGCAAAAGCCGTAAAAAACCCTTTCAGGCAAAAAGATGAAGTGCAAAAGACCCCTGAATCCCTCTGCGGTGGCGTCTAGCTACAGACGCCCCGAGCGCCAACACGCTCTCATTTACCATTCAGTTGGAGAACAGGATACCTTCCGGTTGCCTCGGGTTACACCCTCATTACTTTCACTGACTACTCTCCAGCGGTTGTGTTCTCACAACGACAGGTGCGAAAGGAGAAACACGCACAGGACACATGGTTATTAAATGAGGCCCCTTCTATTTATTTGGGATATGATTGAAACTCCTCTGGCCGTTACATGAGCTCCATTCATATTTTTCACGGAAACATAATTATGCAAAGAAGGGTTCACTATACTCACACATCCTGGAAGTCCTCTAATGATTTTTGTGGGGTGAAGACATTTAATAAACTGATAATCTGAAAGAGAGAAGAGAGCGTGGAGAGGATCAACCCACAGCCGCCACGGTAAATACACACAAAAATCCTCTTCGCGAAGGACGCTGCCGAGCGAGAGGCAGAAGTGGGTCGGAACGAAAGAGCGGGAAAGAGGGAAAGGGAGGACGGTGAAGATGGAAAGAGGTCGAAACATGTGGCACCGGAGATTGCGTCCATGCCTTAGAGCGTTCGCGCGCTCCGATTCGCTGCATTTTTGGAGGCTTCGGGTTATCCCTGCATTCTTTCATTTTTCTCTCTGTTAACCCCCCCCCTCCCTCGACCGAGTCACTTACGTTTTTGTGATTGACACATTTCATGAGCACCAACTCCCGGTACGCCCTCTTGGCATGGGTCTGGTTCTGGAAGGGTCTGCTCAGCTTCTTGATAGCTACATTTCTGTCCAGGACAGCATCATAACCAGCACTGCAGAAGAGAAGATGCTTTCCTTTATTATTCACGGCTGGATGAGTCACTTCACAAGGTAATCCATGCGGAATGTCATTGGTCACAAAAACAAAACGATTATTTTTTCACATCTCCAGAGAAAGTAAACACCCATGAAAATAGATGACAGATGTTTTGAGCTTTTGAATTTTACCTGGAAAAGCGATTGTCTCCAAAGGTACGACGTTGTTCAAGGATAGACTCAAATAAAATGGGATGTTGCTGTTAAGAGGAATATTAACAGCATATTTTTTCGATGATTAAAGACAAATGAATTATGATTTTAGGACTTTTTGCAGGACTCAACTAATTTGGGGTGTTGACACTATGTGACTACAGTGCAAGTGGGAGGAGCCATGAATGCGACTTCAGGATGTCACGGTGGGACCGACTCTGGCTCATATTTAATGCCCAGATAACAGGAGAATTTGTCATCTTTGTCATACACCACTGGTTGTCTTTTTTTATACTTCAGTGGATCATAAAGCTCGAACTGCTCCTTTCCATTATCAACCCTGATACTTGATTATAATGGGATGGACTTTTGATGTCGCTGTATTATAAACAGTGAGATGCAGTGAAATAGAGGTGTGTGTGTGTGTGTGTGGGTGTGTGTGAGTTATAAGTTAATGGTTTCTTTTCTCATAGTGGCACAACCCATTTTGCAGGTCATTACAGCAAATTGAGTTCTCTGCTGACTCCAGAGAAAACCCAACCTCTCAGAACCTTTGGGGAATTTTGCCTCTTTGTGTAGATTTATGTTTGCTACCAAAGAAAAGCACGGCGGTGCTTCAAAGAGAAACATGATGTTGTGAATATATGCCACGCACATTGCATGCTCAGCTTTAATTTTTTTGACTGCACCCTTTCTGATAAATCCTCCCTAAAAGATGCTACGAATTTGAGTTTTAACGGCGCATGCGGGCGTCCCGCAGAGTTAATCATAAGGCACTGTGAGTGGGTTTGTGGAGGGATACCGGTGTGGTTCGTCACATCTCTGGAGACTGGCTGGTCCGTGGATAGCGCGTGACCATGGAAACAGCGGAGCCTTTATAAAAGCATCGATCCAATGGGGATTTGAGCCTGTCATCACTTTTCTGGCTGAGTGAGAGATGATGTCATGACCGGCTAAACTACTTAAAGCTTTCATCCCCGCTAAGACGCTTCTGAAAGCTCATTCTGTCCGAGCACAAAAGTCAGAAGGGCAGAGATGTGCACAGATTGGGATGTCTGTGGGCGACGACAGAGGCAGAGTGATACAAGTGTTCCCTCATTATCAGGCTCTCAGCTTTTACAGAGGCAAGAACCGCCTCATTGCGTAACAGACATACTGCACTGGCTATCGGTAATCTGTGATGCGTTTTGTTCTTTGGACATATCTAAATGCAAGCTGTTGGGAGCAAGCAAATGTTATAACTCAGGCACCATTTTCAAAAGTGGCGACGGATTCCTCACCACCGTGAGCTCTCTCGAAATGGCATTAGTTCCACGCTCATGTGCAGACATGAAAGCGGCATTGATCTTCTCGTCTGACTTTCAGCAGGGAAGCCAACATCCCAGAATTGATGAACTATTCCTTTAATTGTGCATGCTAGATATTAAGTATTTGTCAATTGTATTCTACTTGATTAAAATGTGATAAACATTATTGATATGGCTTTATTATAAACGGATAGAGTGAAGGAAGGAAAAAGAGGGAATAGTGCTAGTCAAGGTCATGGTTTATTTTATTTACCACCAT
This sequence comes from Pungitius pungitius, assembly GCF_949316345.1. Lineage (NCBI taxonomy): Eukaryota > Metazoa > Chordata > Actinopteri > Perciformes > Gasterosteidae > Pungitius > Pungitius pungitius. The sequence continues at coordinate 4,307,204 of NC_084917.1, read as the reverse complement.
CATAACAGCAAAGTGAGTTGACGACCTGTGGTTTCGACTTTTTTGTTTAGATTTATGTTAGTTTCAAATGTTCTATCTTTTCATTGCAATGGTATCTGTTTTACTTTCTGTCCAACTATATCAAGGTTTTCTGGCAGAAGACATAATCCATCTTAATGGGACTTCTAGTTAAATATAGAATAATTCAAATAACTGTAGAAAATAATTCAATTTAGTGCAAAAAAAAAACAACAGATGTTAGACGAAATGATGCCATCCAACTGGGGATTATGGCGATAATAACATCGGTAAGTAAGCACATCGGTTCTAATAATTCCATCATCTCATTATGTCACAATGATTCTTCCACCATAAATCTATGTCACGGCCTCATGGTACGTTGTTGATGTGCAAGTTGACATCTAAAAGACATTATTATTTTTATTTTATACATTATGACCCCCTACGATCGGTTTGAATATTACACAAGTCTCCTGGGTTTCATGTGGTTTGGTCGTGGAAATGCCGTCACCAGATGACACCAGATGACAGCTGTGGAGGCAGAGCCCAGCAGCACATAAGCAGAGCAGGTTCAATTAGATTTGCACCGTCTCCCCTCTCATCCATCTCTACAATATCCCTCGAAATGGGCACAATCCCAGCATCAGCAGCCCTGCCCGAGCGCCTTTTGCGAATGCACAATATTGCTTTAGAGCGGAAGGAGAGAAGGGCTGAGGGCATGGGAAGAAAGGGAAGGACAAAGAAAGAGGGGGCGAATGGAGGGCACGGGGCGTTTGGAGCTCTGGGAACCAGTGACTCCACGAAACACTCAGAAACATGTCAACTCGACTCACCCCGGGGGAAGGTTCTGAGGCGGCCGTGTCACCGCGTCAACATAAATATAACTTTTGGATCTGTTTGGTCATTCGAACGACGCGTTCCTTTAAGTGGGGCCTTGGCAGCGGCACCGCTGCATTCTGACAGAGCAGGCGTGACATGAATGGCAATGAATGTGAGCTCCCCCTGCGATCCGGATCGAGGATTCACGTACGCGCCCGTCCTGTTGGGCCGTTCTGCATCCACGTTCAGATACAGTAAGTCATCAGCTTGTAGCATGCAGCGATCCCAAATATCAGATTCAATTATGCCAGAATGATCATACAGATCGTAGTAATTGTAATTTTTAACAATATGTGCAATATTTTATTACGGATATTTCTACTTCTGACATTTTGGTAAAAAAAAAAAAATGTCTTTATCTCTCTTGACACCTTATTTATTATTTACCCCCCATAACCTTCTAAATTCAACCTTAAAATAAATATCACAACCCTATTTATAAGTTCATAAGAGAGAAGCAGGGGAGCTTCTCGGTTGGGTGCTCTGCTTCAAAAAGGTCCATCGGGTCAGTCAACCGGATGCAATTAAAATCCATCAAAACGATCAAACATGAAACGATCACTGCTGCATTACTTTCGGGCTCAGCTCGGGCCTTTATCTGCACTTTTTAACAGTGTTATTCAAAAGGATATTTACAGTATTAGTTGAAGATGTTGATATACTGTAGTTTAGAATTTAAAATAACTAAAATGTTCCAACATCAAAGAATACATGAAGAAGTTTTGTTTTTGTGAACTATTCTGATAATATATATATATATGCCCTGTCAAAGGAGAAACAATGATCCTTCAAAGAAATTCAGAAGCTTGACGTTGATCTCATTCATTCTCTTGCACTGAGCACATAAAAACAAACAAACGGTGAAAACCCCAGCAGCAAAGAGACAACTAGAGAAACAACTAACCGCTAGTGAGATAATCAGACATTGCATTGCAAAAAAAAACAGATCAAACAGCGTGACGTGATGTAAAACAGGACATTAGAGAAACTCTTACCAGACGATTCCCTGAGCCCCGGAGCCGATGGGCTTTAAATTCTGGTACCGTTTTAAAACTGTGAAAGTGGAGTCTCCCACTTCCACGCTGTAGAACTGGTTGTCCACTTTGCTTTTACTCATGTTGTAATGTTTGGCGATATATGACACATCCACTTGTTTTCCAAAACCCTGCATGGAGCGAAAGAAACAGAGAAATGGTGTTAGTGGAAATGTTTGTGTGTTTACTTACCAGGTAAAACACAACAATTAAAGATCAATTTAATTTTGCATTTTATGATATTATTATGTTATTATGGTTGATTCCTCGACCAATCAAAAGAGTTCCAACAACAAAGGGGGCGTGGCAGGGTATAACGCTTACAACTGGAAAGGAAGCAAAACCATGCAGAAATGTAAACTATTAGTTTATGAACGTGCACACAATAATAATTGGGCTATAATTACTTGGGCAGTGAAGTCAAACAAATGGTGCTACAACAAAACAAAAAAAAAAACCAGCTAATTGCAGACGGGGTAATTACAACACAGCTCTCACACAAAAACAAAGCTGTGCCACCGGGCGTCCCCGAGGGGGGGGGGGGAAACCCTTCTGTGATAAGACACGTTTAAATGCACCACGGCTGGTAAAATAATTCGCCGCTATGATCCGATTGTTTTGGTCTGCAGCCTTTACTGTGCGGCCAGCCATCGCGGCTAGCACCTTTTTGCCTTTAGTTAGGATCTCAGCGTCGAGTGTATAAAAATGAACATCAAAAGGCTAGACACTAGAGCTCCTTATCACTAGTGGAAACCGTCTTGAGCTCGGCATCGACAGGATTATACTTCATTCTTAAGTAAATGTTGTTAATGCCTGGCTTAAAACAACACAATAATACCACAACACACACACACACAGTACACGTCAATGGAAAAGGGAAATGGAAGGGAATGAGTACTGTACCTTTTTTTACCTGTAAGGAACACACACCTGACAAAAGGCTATCTTCACATCCAGGATCGGTTGGCTGCAGTTATATAAGAAATGTCTGCTCATAAATACCTGCAAGACACAAACAGAGCAGAGCCAGAGTCAAGTGTTGGGTGGACATCAGTAACAGGAACTCACAGTGTGTGTGTGTGTGTGTGTGTGTGTGTGTGTGTGTGAGCTGCAATATGTATAAGCACATTAACTGTGTTCCGCCGAGCAAACGTTCACCTCCACCTGAATTTAACCTGAATCACTTGCAATTCCACACCCAGGGAACAGCAGAGCAGTTTAATCAACACGTGCACCATGATGGAGGAGCTGTTTGGGTTCCTGTGCTTCCCTCTTCCTTGGTGCGGGATTTTAAATTGCTGCTGTGTTATCTCTGCTCCGTCCTCATCCTTCTCAATAAAAGGGAGAAAAACTACGCGTTGCCACTAGCCACTGCTCCCGAACGGACCAATATAATGGATTCTTCGTTTGAGGTAAAAAAAAAATAGCATGGCGACCTTGACCCAATGTCTTCAAGATGCTCTTGTGATCTGCTTAGAAAAAGGAACGCTTCCCTATATCTGCAATATGCTTGAAACTATCAAATCCCGTCAATCAATGTCATGAAGGAGTGCGGTGCGTTTTGGCAGAGAAGGCTTCCGCTGTGAAGGACCATGGATCAATGTGGTTTAGATGCACATCCTCACAATTTTGTGGAGCCTTTGTGTTGGGTGATCAGAGAGATTGCAAGGGAGGTATAAAGATGAGTGGAAACCTTTAAGTGGATGCGTTACTCTGAGGAAGTGAACTTAGGGCATTCTGGATGCAAATGTATCACTTAGCTCCACCAGTCCTCTAATAATGTCAAGGCTTTGGCGTCCCTGCTGAATCCAAAAGAGAGCCGGGCAGCATCATAAAGGCGGTGTGGGACGTTAAGGGGCGAGCTTCTTTGGTTTGGCCCATTTGGCCTTTGCAGTGTCAAAATGACAGAGATGGCTGATGACGTGGCTGCAGTTTGCCGGTGGGAGCGCCGCAGTTGTTATTTCACATCACAGCTGTGTGTTTGACATGAAAAACATCTCTGCCGACACCAGCAGAATATTTGTTATTAATCTAACCGGTCAACACGGAAAACGCTGCAGCACCGAACGTCTGTGTACATAACATATTAAAGCTCTCACATGGACCAAATGTCATCCAGCAATAAACACGGCTACACCTTGAAACAGACCCCAAATCAGCTGCAAACATGATGATGTTTACCTGAACGCATTTAGCTTGATAATTAGTTCATACACTAACATCTCTAATCTAATAAATATAATAATGAAAAATTATTATCGAGAAGGTTTGACCACAAAGAAATGACCATTCGAAGCATGCTGCAGCTCTCGGTTCCCGTTGTGAAGCTGACATCAGACTCCGTGTGTTTGCTTATTCAACCCTCTGACCAGATTCTGCTGATAGCGATCGGCGTCGTTAAAACGCCGCGCCGCTGGCGGCTGACGCTCGGCTCATCCCTTAAAACGCCCATTTATCATCCTGCCTGCCATGTGGCTCAGCAGTGCAAGCCGACGCCGAGTGAGGCGCTGAGCCCTGGTTTTCTATTACAGAGATGCTGATGTGTTAAAACGCACTGTAACAGAATCGAATTTGTGATCATTCACAATCGTTTTGAAAATCAAAGACAACCTAAGTGTACAAGATATTGGGGTGTATGCTTTTTAATTTTTTAAAACACATTTTAGCTGTGCAAGTGGAGTTCTGTAGTGCTGCTGTTGAGGATTGAGGATTGAGTGGTGTTTAGTGGTAAAGATTCACTTTAACTTAATGACACACTTAATGAGAGCTGTGGCTGTTTATCTGATCAGTACCTACTACGCTGTTTGTTTTCCAACAATTAGAGACCATTGCATTCTTTATTTTTTTGCTAAATCAGCCAACTTTTTAACTCTCTACTTTTTGCATTCTTGGTACCACAGGCAAATAGAAAACCTCGACGTCTATGTCTGTCCTCACTCATAGTCATCATAGTCACGATTGCCGAATACCTCCTTGAAATATAACGAAATACATGTGATGTGAAGTGACAGTGACCATTGACCACCAAAATACTCTGATCCTCCTTAAGCCCAAGTTGTCGTTTTCTGGAATATTCCCAGAGAAATCACGTAAAAGGTGCTAAATATCTTTTGCGAGATGTGAGCATCAATGGCGCTTTCCTAAAAGCTGTCCCTCGGGTACACTTGCACAGGCGTGTTGCTTAGAGTTGCATCACAGTTTAGAACGCAGCAGTGATCTGTGTGACGCACAGACTTTTTTTCAAATCTTGGCTTTATAGATTTGATTATCTCCAATCAGAACGTGAGCAGTGGCGGAATTCCGTACATTTTTGTGTGTTTTAAGTCGACCATCAACTCAAACTAACCGGGGCCGTCACACACATCCACACAAGTATTGCGCAATTACAAAAGGCCAAGTCTGTTGCACTGATGAGACAACCCAGTTGAAACAGAAAAAGATGCCAGAGGACTGTGCTTTAATTATGTTCAAATACACATTACCGATACGGATCATTAATCTCCAGTGCTGCATAGCCTTACTGATGCCGAATTGTTCTGGTGTTCGCGTGCATGCGTATGTGTGTGTGTGTGTGTGTGTGTGCCCTGCAGTTGAGGCTGTTAGTGGATCCTGAACATCACCCTCACGGGCACAACATCTGCATCCTGGGTCCCGTCGCGCTGCAGCAGCTCTTAATAATCCCAGCAGCAGCCACCGTGCCACACGTTGGCTTCACTGTTTCACCTGAGTTTTCTCCCCGCTCATGCCTGGCAACCAAGGTCAGCCTCTGATTGGACGGCCCAATGACCAGAATGGAGAGCCACCGATGTGATGATGGTATCCAATGAAATCAAACTGTTACAGACCAAGCTCAGACTCGATGAATAGTTTAAATCAGCTATACTGTTGGTATTGAATACTTTAAATCAGCTATTATCTCATGGACTGTAACCGTCACACTATCCAGTGTATTTATGACATCGGACATGAAAGCTGAGGCGGGTTTCTGTCTCTCGGGCTGCAGGTGTATGGGCCCACTCGTGTGGTTCAAAGCTTTTCTTGCTGAAGTTAGAGACGTAGATACTGTTACTGAAGGGCAGGATATGAGATATTTTCCACCCGGACATGAGTCCATTTCATTACTCGTTGGAGAAAAGTGGCCAGGGAACATGTCATGCCAATAACTACTGAAGATGTCTCTCGACTGAAAGGGGTTTGGGAAATAAACAAATATTATGTCATGGTTTAAGTCACCCACGGTTTAAGTTGAGTTACAGACTGTTGTTTTGCAAGTTGTTGCACCAAAGGGCTCCCAGTAGAACACAATGTGCCTGGTAAACCCTTGTTGTTGTTGTTGTTGTTTCCTGTCATACCCATTCCGGCCTCCTCTCCTCTCACCACACGTCTCCCCTGCGCTCCGTTCCTCCCCTCCATCCTCTGCGCTTCTCCCTTCTCCTGCCCCTCTGTTTGTCCCTCCCTCTCTCTCCCTCTCTCTCTCTCTCTCTCTCCACACCGTTCCCGCTCCCAGCATCGCTGCAACCGCCCCCCCCCCCCCCCCCTCCCCCCCTCTTCCCCCAGAGCTCCATTGTGAGTGCTTGGTTCAGCAGCCTCTCCTGCAGTATGCAGCCTTTGCCTCCACTTGTGCGGATCCGAGCCAAACGCAGTACGGACCCTCGCGCTCCGGGGAGGGGAAGGGAGGGTACTTCAGACTGCAGATACACAGCCGGGGGGGGGGGGGGGGGGGGCAAGACGGCGACGACGACGCTCCCAACATCTCAGCTACAGGCCGGGGGAATCCGAACGTTGGCTGGCATCTTATTGATTTTGTTTCCTTACGGATTGAAACGCACTTATGCTCTCTGTCTGTGCTCCCGTCAGTCGTCTCATTCACATCCTGCGATTCACTTGAAGTAAACAACAAGGCGTTTTTGCTGAAAAGATTATTGCTTATTCGGCAATTTTCTGTGAAGCAGCGTGTTGCAACACGTAGTAACGTGCACAGCTGTGGAAGGCGCAGGTGTACATTCCTCTTAAACAGCTGTTTTTACGGACTGGAGCAATTTATTGAAGAACTGTGCTTTCTCCTGAAAATGTATCTACAACACACAATACAAGTGTTTTATGTGATCACACAGCTATCCTAATGCCATGGTTACAGTGGGTATTGCTTTCTAAAATATATCACTGATGCAATGGTCTATTCTCTCAAGAGGGAGTGCTTGATTACAGTACAAATCACTCATTTGTGCATTCAAAGAACAAACTGGATTCGGACATTCAGCCTGCAGCTTTAGCTGCCAACACCAATATGTTCTGGGAGAGCATCCAGAGAAGGTTTGGGGATCCGAGTCGGGTTTTCAGCATTGCATTTACTCTGGAATGAATGCCCTCTTCTAAAATCCTCCGTTGTTCCAATGTCCGACCCTTAGTGACTCCTAAGTCTCTTTACAGATGAGCTGCAAGGGGATTGGGGTTGAATCTAACACAGGCTTAAAGTATTGCATTCAGCGTTCTGCAAAAGCAAATAAAAAGTGCATATTTGTTCTGATCTAAATCCAATTATATAACTATGTATCTCACTCTGCAGGCACACTCGTTTGTCCGTGATGGTGATAAAAATAAGACTGTAGCATCACTAATAGAGTTGTCCAACACTAAGGATTTTAGTTCAAATGGAAATATGGTCCAAACATTGTTAGTCCATTTCAGTAATACTAATATTATGTGATTCGATGCCAAAAGTTATAAAAGGAAGAAGTAAGGGAGGTAAATACATCTAAATTGCATGAAAAAACATAATTCTGATTTTGTACTTAATTACTTGAACCAAGTACTAAACCAGTGATGAAGAGAAACACATCCCTGCTCATGTAAACACATACAGTGCTACTTAAATTGTTGCTATTCTTTCATAAAGGCGGCTTAGCTCTTCACCCTGACACTGACTGTGTTCATACACATCACACACAGCAAAATTCGTAGTTATTTTTCCGTGTGTTGGGAAAAAGTGTTGAAGTGCAGAGTTGAAATCACACTGCAAAAAGTTGATTCAACTGTTACTGAGTCAATTGTGCGAAATAGTTGGAGCTATTATCCAGTGTCAAGATCAGATTCATTTGCGACACTTAAATTAAAGTTTGATATGTGATATGAGAACTCTTTGATATGTTTGAAATGTAACTGTACAGTGTCACACCTCTTGGTGTTGGGATTAACTCTACGTACTGTGGTGCATGGATTGGTGAGGGTGTGTCAGGAACCACAAGGTTGACAGTTCAAACCCTGGCTGCTCCATGTCCCATGTCAAAGTGTCCCTGAGCAACAAATGCAAGTTGCTTTTGAAAAAGGCATCATCAACTTCGTTGAGTGTTAATTTAACACTGACAAGATTGGGACAATATAAAGACCAGCTTAGAGTTAAAAGTGAATCTCACAGAGTCAATTTAACTCTCTGAAATGTGTCGTCTACAAATTTCAATACATTCATTTTAAATCTTAAATAATCCAATTACATTTAGAACTGAAACAATTTGATGATGCGAAGACTAATTGGCAACTATTCTAATGACTATTGGTTAATTCTTTCAAGTACAAATGTTCCCTATAATATTATCTTCTTAGTTGTGAGACAATGCTGCTATTATCTATTTATATACCTTGTAAAAGGTACATATTCTGGTTTTGGATGGTTTGTTGGCAAAATCAAGACACTGTTAGACATTTTTCACTAATACCTGACATAAACAGAAACAAATAAATGACCCATTAATTAGGAAAATAATAATTCAGATTAATTGACGATTAACAAAGTAATTATTTCCTAATTCCTTCTTTCCTGGTTAATCGTCCCTACAATCCCACCATTATCTCAATCTGATACATTGCCCTTATTTACTTACGTAACAAAGGATTAGTATACTGATGCTGCTGTCTGCGAAACAAAATGGAATTAAAATTCAGGCATCATCTAGTGCGAGATAACATTAGTCTGCCGCTGGCTATTTCCACGGATGATTCGGATAAACAGGAAGCCTACCGAGAAATCAATATCTGTGAATATCAGTTTATGTGGGCCTGCAGTCGCTTCTACAATAAATAATACCGATGGATGAACTGGAGACACTTTGGCCAATCAGCAGAATTACTGCAGAACAATTCACGCCACGTGATTTGCCACCAGACGATGATAAGGATGAAGAGAAGTATGAGCATAATTCATCCCTCTGTCGTATCACTCCCTTCAGCCACTGCAGAAACACATGTTACGAGAAGAAGCTTTGTTTAATTGTTGAGCGTGTTCCCTGCAGCACTCTCACCAACATGGAAGCCTGCTCCTGAATAATTCAGCACCCAAGGTCACAGCGCTAAAAAACCTCTCCGCTTTCCATCCTGTGCATGGAGAGTTTGTTGTGACTCCTTTCACAAAAAAAAAAACCCCTCACTGACTCGCTCGCTGGCTGACGGCGCCGGCAAAAGACGATTATGGGGAATGCGGCAAACAAGTACGTGGAAGAATGTCAGATTTGAAAACAAGAAGAAATTAAGAAGCATGTAGTTTGTATGTAGCCAGCCAGCAACAACAGGCTACGACTGCAGAAGGATTCCCCAAGACACATGTAGAGAAATTGGCTTTTCCTCTGTGGATACATCTATTTGAATCTGCTGTTTGAAACCCCATGTGAGTAAATATCATTCCAGTCCAAGTTCAGTTTTAATGACAAAGCCTCCAGAAATCACTTCCGTTAATATGTACCACAAACACTGCACCAGTATATAAAAACAAGAAGGCATTAAAAAAAAGCCCACATTTACCCATAAAATGTTACTCATCAAGTCAATGTTTGTCTGAGAACCTGCTTTACCCCCCCTCCCCCCCCCCCATCACTTCAGATCTGAGGACGGACCCACATTCCTGGTGAAGCAACGGCGGTCTGCATAATGCACAAGGTGCGCAGCTGACATGTGAGTGGGAGGAGGCACAAACTCTGCATGTAGGCCTTACAGTACCAGGCTCGTGTATAAGCCTTGTGTTTTGGAGAGCATCGCCCACGGGCACCACCGCTGCACTTCTAATCAAAAATGCATAACGTGCCTCGCACACACTCATTTTATGTTTATTGGCCCATAAGAGTCTGAATATGTAGAAATGGCTCTCAAAAACCGGCGTACATTCCAAAGTCGGACTGTTAAATAACAAAGAGGAGCAACCTGGGCATCAGCCTGTTATGTGATGTTTTAAGCTGTGTGCTATTTAAGCATATTGAAGGATGCCTGTAGGGATGGAGATGGAGAGTGGATGGACAACATTTTTTTTTTTCTTCTTCAAAACTAAACTAATAAAAAAATACCACCCGCGATGCTACTGTAGTTGTTATAAAACAACATCCACCGTGACGAACGTCTCAATAGTGGGATTTAAATTCTATTTGTATTTCTCTCTTTTCGTTTCCGAACCGAGGCATCGCTCGTGAACTTCATTAACCTTCGTTTCGGATCAATAGTCATCATTTCCAGCCCTGCAGGCTCCCGGGCTCGCGAGCATCGAACGGACCCAACCCGGCCTTACCATTCCGTGCCAGCTGATGACGATCCCAGTCCGCGGACGGTTCCTCTATTTCTTCTTCTTCTCCTTCTTCTTCTTCTTCTTTCAAAATATCCCGACGAGGAACATTGCGGCGATCATGGCTGCGGGAGGCTGACTTTATACGCGTTCATGGAGATGGCGAGCGGCGAAGGAAGAAGAAGAAGAAGAGAGAGAGCCACAACAACAACAACAACAACAACAACAAAAAAGACGACGAGGGAAAAGGAAACGAAGCGCAGAGGTTGGCTGATGCTGAATCACTCACCACCTTGCAACCATTGTGCTGCAAGATGCTGGCTGTACCATTGTGGCTCTACGGCGGAGGGGAGGGAGGAGGGAGGGGGGTGACCAGAGAAATTTGTTGCCATGGCAACCGAGCAGGGGCACGTCTGACGTCAAAGCCCGGGCATAGAGAGGGAGAGAGAGAGAGAGGGAGAGGGAGAGAGAGAGGGGGAGAGATCACATGGAGGCTGTGTCAGTGTGCGTGTCTCTGGGAGGGGGGGGGGGGGGGGGGGGTTGTGCCGGAGCCCCCTCTCCGCGGTGATCCCATCGGGAGGATTTACGGAGCCGCTCGTTAGGTCTCCGATCAGCAGGACATGATGCAAAACATTTGACATATTGTAGAACATTTGGTTTCTATGTGTATGCATACAGCAAGCACCACCACGTGAATATTAAAACTTCTAAAATAAAAATATTGAAAATATTTTTTTCCCCGCCTATTTTAATGCTTAGCCTTCAAAGGCCGTGTCTTTGATTTCTTACTGAGTTCTATTTAGGAAAGTTCTGTACCTCTGTTTTATTATTTGTATATATTTCCTATTTTATTGTCCGATACCTCCTGGCACAGATTCCTCTTCATTGTTTTATGTTTATTGCAAACAAATGGTTAAGATGCACACAAGGTAAGTAATCAAATCATCCATCCTATCCTGGATTTTGTTTAGCTTAGCAGCAGAACGACAACGCCAATGGCCCTTAAAGCCTCGGGTCATCAAAGCCTTGGTGCCCACTAATGCAAAATACAATTTAAAATATATTTTTAAAGCTGCGATTTGAGTTTTATAAATAGATTTAGTCACTCCAAGTCGGGGAACCCGACAAATGTTTTAGCTGTGTTTTTCGTCTCCCATCAAATAATGGAATAACGTGGTAAATAATGCTGGCTTTGTCGGTCTGCACTCGATAAAATTCCCTGATTAAACATGGAAGATATTAACCTGAAGAGGGCTCAAATGGAGCTGGTATTGAAATTCTACAGTCTGGCTGCAAGGTTGACTGGCAGTCGACAAAAAGATATGTTCTGACCTCAGTTTAATGAAAATACTAAAAGAACTCATTATGTTATGGACCTTTACAGCTTTGAAAACTCATTTAAACATTGTTTTAATGAAATAATGCTTACTTTCTGCTCCTCAATCACTGAGTGTTTGAGTTAAGCAACTTTGCAGATTCACAAATAAGATGAACGTGAGTTATGTCCTGATGCATCTAAAATCCATCCTGAGAATGTGGTGCAACTGTCTCTCCTTCAAGCTGATGATTAACAGGCTCCATACTCCTATTAGCACCAGATCCCCACGTAGCCCAGTATCGAGAGGGAAATAACTTGAAGAAAACACACCCACAGAGCTATCACAGTTGATGAAAGTTGAAGGGGTAGCTTTTTGGGGCTGTATAGGTAAGGTATCCGTTCATGGTCTGCGTATTTTTTCAGTAAACAGCAGTCACATGCAGTCCCCACTTTGTAGAAAGCAGCGATGTACTGCTGTGGATGGGGTCTGCGGCAAAAGAAAATCTCTTACAGAATAACATTTAATCTCAATTTAATGCAGCTACCGCAATTTGACCTACAAAAGTAAAACCAAGCCATCATGGAGAAGGTTTTTTACATAGTTATTTTGAATCACCTGATTGGATTCTGCAAAAAAATTGGACCAAATCATGTAGGTTTTCCTCAAAACTGCAGTCAGACCATCAGCGACCGGCCTGTCGCGGGGCAGACCAAAATCGGGCTTCGCTGCCCCTCTGATATCAGACACCATGCAGCTGAAGACGTTGGCTGTATGGATGGTTAAGTTGGTGGGAAAAAAATGAGCTGTTTTCTGAGGCAACTCTGGTGCTCAGAAACACTACCTCTGCCAACAAGGGCTGCCAAAATCAAGTCAAGATTTTAAGTTCCAATTAGCAGCTTTGAAGAGGCCTCTGGGGGCTTTGAAGATAGAATAGATGAGTTTCAGGTTCTATTCCTGCCTCGTTACAATCCACCGTGGACTCGTTATCCATAATGCATCCATGACCACAGCTACAAACATATTTATTACGAATCATCTGTAATCGCTCTCTGACTCATAATCTCCTGGTTTTTTTGTTTAACCCCAATAGCACCAAGAAACTGATATCAAAAGCCCCCGGAGCGTTTTAATGCGTTCCAGCTGGACCTAAAGGTAAAGCTCTGCAGTCAGCAAACCGCAAGCCTTCAGAAACCCACCAGGTGCCCCACATTGCCGAGACTTGGAGAATAAAGCTCCTCTTTCAAGGAAGTGCAAATTGCCTGAGGAGGTATTAGAGACAAAAATGACAGAAATAGAAGGAAGAAGGAATTCCAAATTCAAAACCCCTTGGTTGCCCTTATATAAGAAGTCCCTTTTCTAGATCGGGGCCTCTTGGCTGCCGGTAATGAACAGAAATAAGAAGCTGTTGAGTCCTGTGATAGAAAATTCGGTGGCAAAAATGTATCAGACAATAATAAGAATTTATTTTTTAAAGCCTGTAACTCAAACATTTTAGACGTCCACAATTGTAAATTGCACAAGTAATTACTGCCAAGTAATTGGTTCAGCTCACATATCAGTGGGACATAAAATGACTCTCAATTACTCTACTCCTTCCCGTGGAAATGCTATGACCTGGAGATGAGGAGGAGGTTTAAAATACTAAAGTCTTTTCATTCCATCCCAATCACGTTATTGAGGCAAGAACATTCACAACATTTTTGGCATTAACCCTGAAATGATAGAGCTGTGGAATAGTGTCACACACAATCACTATCTGTACTGCCTCTAAAGAGTCATGCTGAAAGCCATGGTTATTTAAGGTCTCTAGTAGGAATGTTCATTCTACACCAGATGGGTTAACTAAATGCCTGAGTTGAGACTTTTTGCCAGTATTGATAGTTATGATGGATATTTATGAAGTCTTTTTCTGCATGTTACATTTGCCATTGGCTGAAAGTAAACGCTTTAGCTGCACCTTTAAACTTTAAACAACCTTTAAACATAGAGCAGCTTAAAAATGATATGTTATGAGTGAGGGGGTTATGTTAAGTTAAGTTAATTACTAAGATGTCTTTAATGCAATTTAAATGGTAAAAGTATAAAAGTGCATCTGTGTATTATTGACTCATGCACTGACAGGTGTAGGCAAACAGAGACAACACTTTCAGAATAATCACCATGTATATAAAGCAGCATGTGATGACCACTAACATCCACTAGATGGCGCGAGGCAGAGCATAAATGAGGCAGCTTTGAAGTGCCCCATAGGAAGGAAGTACTCAGCAGTGAAATACTTCCTGGCTGCCTACATGGCTCTCAAACATCTTTTATGTTGTGGGAAACACACGATACAGGCCAAGCTTGATTTCTATTGAGTTGGCAAACTGTCAGCTTCTACTTTTCAGGAGGTGAAGGAAACATCACATGATACACAAACTGATTTTTTTCTGGATTTTCTGATTATTACCTCTTAGGATTGTAACTACTGATTTTCCTACTTTTGTATTCATATTATTCTCAATTGTGTACTGCTGCAGAGTAAGAAACCCACGCACACCCATATCTGCATCCCAATTCCCTCTTTGAACCTTTTTTCTGTATTTGCGATTCATTCATGCAACATATTTTAGTTTACCTGAGCAAAAGAAAACATCTATATTAAAATCAATTAACAACCCTGACTCTGCCTCCAGGATTCCAAACCCACTGTGTGTACATTTTACTCGCAGTTGCGTGTGTTGTTACCATGGAGACGGTTCAATGACAGTCCCCCCCGAGCCGGGAGCCAATGGGAAGCCGTAGTAAGGTGTCTCGTTACCCCCGGACAGCCCACGCCAGCCGGGCTAAAGGAGGAGTTATTCCGCTCCGCAGCGGTTACGGTGACTCGGCTGTGGTAGAAGGGAGCTCAACCCCGAGAGCCGTGGCTATCAAACACGACTTCTGAGCACATTCTTCAAGAAGATACGAGGTTGTTTTTTTTCTTCTTTACAGCAGCGGCTCGGATCCAATGTGGATTTTTTTCTTTTTCTTTTACAGCTAGCTGAGGACGCGGTGGAGACCTGTTGCTCGCCCGCCTCGCCGCTTTGTCAAACTAACCTCTCCGAAATGTTGCTTTATGGACGGGATGGCCTCTGGTAGCCTCGAACCCTTTCATTCTCTTTTTATTCTTTGAAGTGGTTTTTCTTTTTTTTTCTTTAAAAAAAAAAATTCAACAGCTCTTCTCTTCGAACCGGTAAGTTTTATGCGCCCACGACGCGACGGAGAAAAAGTTAGCTTAACTTTGACGCAACGTTAACTGTCTCTCCCCCCCCCCCCCCCGGGAAAACTTACGAGGCGAGCCTGTTGTCGCGAGGCAATAACGCTCAGCTATCTCGAGCTGAACGTGTAGCCACATTTTGTGTCAAATGCCCAAACAATGGTGCTCATGCTGGTGTCTGACCTGGGGAGGCGGGCGGGAGGGGGGAAGCATCTCTGTCCAACACCGGTGGCCGTGTGAGCTGTTGGGAGAGGAGAGTCGCGTCTCCATTAAACACCGGGGTGTCTCTGGCCAGCGAACCGCCACCAGCGCCGTTTGAGCCGTTTTGACGACCCAACGACATGTTGACAACATGTCTAAGTTTAACAAAGAGGCGTAATTACAGCGCAGCCATGACTGTTTAATGGGGGCTGTAGGAAGCCAGCGTGTACCCCCCCCCCCTCCCTCCCTTCATCACCATAGGAAAGCAGTTAAGTTAGCTCAAAGCCAAAGGTCATGAGGGGTTTTGACCGTGCCATTCAAGCCTGAAGAGGAAGGTGGGGAGTGTGGTTGAGCAGGATGAGCATTCTTCTTGTGTGGTTGTGATGGAGATGGTGTGAGCATCATCATAGGGAAAAATAGTCAGTGAGTTGTGTGGGTTGGAAGAGGAGGGCAGGGGCGGGGGGGTGGAATGAGGTTTTGCACAACCATGCTCTGCATGTCACGGTATTCATAGCAACCCTGTGATTAACAGAAATGGGGCGGATGAGGTCCAGCCCGAAATGAGATGTGGGGGCCTGTTGGCCCGGAGCCGGGCAGATGGTCATGGAATAGTCATGGCTTTCTCTCTGGTTGGTCCTGACCCTTGCCGAGCTGAAAAAAATGGAAAAACACCCAACATCCAGGGTGGCTAGTTGGCGAGGGAAACCACTCCATAACTGGAAGGTACCAGCCCACCAGGTTAAATGATAGGTGTCCATCAGCAACCCCAGCGTTATACCCATTTTAAGATAAATTGGGGATAATTTACTAATTGCCCATATACACCATATACATATATTGCCCATAAATGACCCATTTTTAAACCATCCGATTCTCCCTTTTTATTTGAGGCCAAACACAATCTCTCTACCCCATTCTGTTTTTTAGTAACATAAGTAAGACTTCATCAAGAGAGCATTAACTTTGTAAACCTTCAGTTTATCATTTTGATAGCAGATGGCATCTGGTTTGAGTTTGCTGCACACATTTTGAAAAGCATCGGCCCTTGCATCATCAGTCTGTCCAAAACATATTGTGATCCAGGTCTTCCTCGACCAAGTGCATGTTTTGAATTTGAATGGTGTGCTTGCAGCCTGCATAATACAGTATGATTCTGGAAAAAGAGAGGTTCACTCAGAGTTTGTTGTTGAAGTTTCCTGGCATGTATGACTCCAGGAAGATTTTCACCTCAATGCTCTTCTCGTTGACTTCTCTTCCAAATGTGTTTGCCAGCTGAGACCACAGTTCTGATGTTTGGAGGATATGAACAAATTCCTTCTCATATTTTGTGTAATGAGTTATGCTTTTGGAAATGGAAGCGGAATCTGGCGTTTTCATGTGCCATTGCCTCAAAAGAGGAGATTTATCATCAACGAAAACAGAAAGACGTAGATATTATTCATGATCTGTTTGTTCCTGGCAAATGTAGAGGGATGAGCACTGACTAGTTGAGGGACCAGCACCAAAAAGTTAAAGTGTCATTTTTCAGGGGATTGTTTTCAAATCCATTTCATGAGTTGTAGTTTTCACAGACAGGAAGGTGGGAGGAAAGGAAAAGTGCAGAGTAAAGCGCACTATCACGTTTCCAGGATTATTTTCTTTGAAAGTCCTTGTGACTTTGGCCAAGACTTTTGCAACACTTAACAGCAGCACCACGCTAAGCCTCGTTTAGGGTTTCCTTTCTAGCTTTGGTGTGGGAACACATGGGAATACCTGGGAACAAACATCCCCACTGTTTGTTTGAAAAGAAGGGGGGGGGGGGGGGGGAAATGAGCTGAAGTTGTGAGGGCTGTCTGCCCTCGTTGTGTCGGGCCTCCGCCTCCTAAGCCCCCCTCAATAATGAGCACGACCGGAGTCCAATACGAGAGGAGCTGGCTTGCGCAGCAGCCTCGGCCCGGATAAAAAACATTCCACTGAAGGTCTCTGTTGAAAAAACAAGGGCTGCGAAACAATCGGCCTCCACAGCACCCTGCTCGCCCCATTCTCATGGGTAATGAGCAAGATGGGTAGTAACCCGGTGCGGCTCAGCCTTCACTCCTCCCGTCGACTAGAGCGGCCATCCTGCATTCCTGCATTTATAAACATTTAGGCCTGTCTCATTAACTCTCCTCTCCAAACTCTTGATACGTAGAAAGGGTGTTGTGCCCCATACTGCTTTTTAGAAATAAAGGCCAACGCTAATGAGGAATGCTGACCCAGTTTATGTGAAGTGAGGCATATGCTCAAATTTGGGTCCTTTTGAGACAAACTAGCCATGTGGCTAACACTTGAGTGCTGATTGGAGTACCTAAACGAGTATTGGATCGATCAGCACAGCTTTCGGTCCCGGATGTGGTATTGGCAATCGACTGTCGTGTCCAATCACTGCGTGACTTTGACTGTCAGCTTCATGATGTCACATGGATGTTTTACATTGTTGGTAAAGTGGCGTGACTGAGGGCGGTTTTGATCGCCCAACAAGGTCTGCGGGGATACTGATGCCATGTTTGGTTTGAATTGTCCCTGTGATGGAGTTTTAGCTGAAATAAATGTCAAAAATCAATAACATGGTCTTTTGAGGCCACAGGTGTTGTCAAAGCCCAAAAGGTAAAGTGCAGTTAAGAGCCAAGAGCCAAAAGCCATCCGCTACTCTTTGTGTTTTGGCTCTACTTAAAGTTGTTGTTTTAGGACAGTGGGACTTTAGAAAAATGAACGTCGATGGAATGTTGTGTTGTACTTCGGCAACCATCGCAGAAATAAGTTTGGTTGATCTTGCATGTTTTTATCATTTTTTTAATGTTTCTATAAAATCTGTTGTCTAGTTGTCCCATATATAACCTGTATATAACCTGCTGTGCTTAATGTGGCTTTGCTCAAACTTTTCCAGACTTTTGACTGGTATAATAAAACAGGTTGCCAACAATATGATATAGAAAAGTATGTCATGTATGGAGAACCAGTCAAAAGTCTGGAAACCTCTTCCCACTCAATTAAATAAGAAGGTGTGTCCAAACCTTTGATACTGTAATTAATACTGTAAGAAAGAAAGATCCTTTCAGGATTGACTTGGGCAATTTCTTAAGACTTAAGCAATGGTGACAGACTGGTTAGCCTGTGGAAGCACAACTAAGGGTGAGTGCGTCCTATTTAGTGCTGGGAAGAGTGTAGATTATAGTCGAAACTACTACCTAGATCAGCTCAATCAATCAGTTTCAGTTGCGCTTTACAGGATACACAGGTCTCTTTGTTAACTGATCAGAGCATGTTAACCTCCTCTTCAAGGGCAGAGTTATTTTTAAGCTTATACAAATCTGTCTATCCTCAGCCTTGTCTAGTTGATCTTCTGTTGTTAGTTTCCAACTGTAAAAACATAAATTTATAATGAAGGAATAATGATTTATTTGCAATTTTTGATTTCCACACAATTTATTATCGTGCACAATAGCCTGTCCGACAACCAGCCTGTCTGTGTGTCACATGGGCTCAACCTACGGCCGACGCTTTTTGTCGAGTTGTAGCTTGTGTGCGATCTGAATCCATGGGAACTTGTCCAGATATTGTTGTGTGGTGATGATAAATTCACTTGCATAGAGAGTGGAATGTGCCCCCGTCACTGCTGGCCGTCAGATAACAAACTACCCAGCGTGAGCTCAACCCACGTAGTTTCATGACAGGTAATCCTAGTTTTCCATCTTTGTGTCCACTTCAGCTGGGAGCTGCTGTCTTGACTCTCATCAGCTGGTTAAAGCTCCCGAATAATAAACTGCTGCTCTGCTGAGTGTAACTCGGGTTAAGCAGGGTGTGCGTGTCTGTCGGTGCGTCATGTGCCTGCGCCGCATCCTCCGAGGTCGATCACACACTTGCGTTCAATAGATGTGGGAGTTTGCCCAAGGACATGAGCGTGAGAATAATGTCCACGTCAAGCGATTACTAAGAGTTATCGTTGTGATATGGCGAGTTTGGGCAAGTAACTTTGGATTTTTTTTCAGGATTAGAATTCACCGTTTTTTTTTCAGTTGAGCATTTGTGTATCAGTTTTGCTTGCTGGCAGGATGTTCTTGGTACAACGCTTGATATAAAACGCCTGAGATATACAATGTTCTGATGAGCACCTGAGATGTGATGTGCAGAATGTACTTTCCCTGTGTTTTCTCTGACCTGATCTGACCTTTCTCCAGAGGCTCCTGTCGTATAAGAAAAGGAACCATTCCTGTGTCCTCTTTCTCCTCTTGGCACAGGGAAGATGCACGTGTCTTTGGCAGAGGCCCTGGAGGTCCGAGGAGGTCCGCTGCAGGAGGAGGAGGTCTGGGCTGTGCTCAGCCAGAGTGCAGAGAGCCTCCAAGAGCTCTTTCACAAAGGTACCGATACGCGGGATCAAGCGTGCAAAGGTGTTTCTGAGAAACGGTTTTACATTCACACAAAACAGAGTTCACGTTGCTTTGTCTTGCAAATGTTGTGATGTCCTCCCTGTCCTTTTTTCAAACAGCCTCCTGTCTAAATCCATCCACCAAACCATTACTTGTTTTGTTTTTTTCTATCTGCCATCACTTCATGAATGAAAAATGTAATCATAAGTTTCAGTCTTTCTAAAAATGTCACAAAACTCAACATTCAATCAGTGCATTTCATCGCCAGCATGACTCATTATTTTACGGTGCAGTTTAGTTTGTAGTGTTGCCAACACTTTCCTTGTTTTGTGCGTATAAGTGTGCTCGGCCCTAAAGCCAAAGAGAGATAAGGCTTCCAAATTCTCTGTAACTAAATTAAACTTCAGCAGTGTGGTGACAGGGGGAGGGCCTAGCTCGGGGGATGCTGGAAAGGATGTGAGTCAGCAATACTCTTTGTTGTTAAAAAGTTCGGGTGTGCGTTGTCTCATGGGAAAATTTCCAATGCACCTGATTATGTGGCCAATGGTTGTGTCATCCGAACTGTTTACCGTTGGTCTGGGAAATTTCCATGAAGTGGTAGTCAGGATTTTCAAGTGTTCATAAACCAGCTCACCCTCAATGTCCAGTGTTCTCTCCTTGCAGAGACATTCCTGAAATATTGTAGGAATTCCATCCCATCAGCGTGGGCCCTTTTTAAAAAATATGCCTTTAATGCTGAGGTCACATTTACAGCGGATGACTGTGCTTCTGAGATAAATTGAAGGACCAAATGCAAGGCTAAATACCTGGCTCGGGAATCATCTTGCTAAATGTTTAGATGGCATTGTGCTGCAGAGAGAAGACGTCCTTCTTCTGCCCGACAGTTGTGAGACTTTTGTAGCTATATTGAGTAAATTGTGGCCTCTAAAGTGTACAGTTTTAGACTGCCAATTGGAAGAGCAGATGTCGGAACCAGCTATTACAGCCTCGCTGAGCTCTGTAAAGAAGTATGTTAACCACAGGAGCGGATCAATAACTGCAGCCATTCGAGCTTACATTGTTGGATCAAATCCTAGATATCCTGGTAAACTCTGAGGCTTTGTTGGCGGTGAATGCCATGCTTTGGCTCGTCTGTTTCTGTCTGTCGGAGCTGCGGTGTGAAGTGGGCCGGCCCTTCAGACATCGTGAATGGACTCGCGTTATCAAACTGTTTTTTGTTTCCTGTATGCAAATAGTTGCGGTTAGTTCCTTTTTTTGTTTGGTTAACCGGGATTTTGTTTGAACAGGCGTTGTGTGAATATTGCTGATGTGTCCCAGGAGTGGCTCCTCGCGCTTTTGTAGAATATTTTGAATCAAATGGAAATGGGCGGGTGCTGTTTTTGCAGTTTGTCTCTCAGCCGCTGCTCCACATCTGCCAGCCCGTCACTTTACTGGCACGTTTGCTGTGGCGTTCAATGCTTGGCACCAGGCAACGTTGAGATATATATATATACTATATATATATGAGGATTAAATGGTGCATAACCGAGTCATGTTTTAGAATGCCTTTCAATCTGTTTAAACCCACAGTTGCCATAGTTTCTGCTGATATCAGCCGTTTTCTGAGCCTGCCGGTTTGTGTGCCATTAATCAGAAACCGATTAGCTCGGGCTGACTGGTGCACTTCTGCTCGGCCTTATTACTGCTTCTCCCGAGCAAGGCTTGTGTGATGGATACACCTAGTAACCCAGTCACCTTTTTGAGTCAGCGCTTCAAACTGTCACACGGGTTTTAAACAGGAAACCTGTATTTACTTAGTAAATTCCAGCTTTTGAAAGCAGATATTTGCTGCCTCAAATCCAGTTCCTCTGTTTGCCTCGTTGCTTCTGTCGGAGTTGAAGAAAATGATTTTTTTTTTTTTTTTTTTTTAGCGGTGCTCAAACATTCCTTTTTTGTACATTTTAAACGATGTCCAGCCATCTCCAGGCTGTGGCTTTGTAGAAAAAGAGAATTGCGCTCTACAGCCACATGCCTCAACAGTTATTTTCTCGCCGTCTGAGAAAGCAGCATGTGTTTTTTGTTTACTTCCATCATCTCGAGTTTCCTGAAACTCCGAAGCAAGAAACATCCACTGTGGTTAGATATGTCTACAGTGTATATATACATGTGACACTAGCATTAGTGTGAAATAATGGCTGTGAATTTAAATAATTGAAAACTAAAAAAGTCCTGTATTTTTCTTGTTTTTGTTCCTGAATGTCTCTTCATGGGCTGTTTCACTCTCCAGACCCTGCGGCCATGGGCTTCATCATCTCTCCCTGGTCCCTCCTGCTCATGCCCTCTGGCAACATCTCATTCACGGAGGAGTATGTCACCCAGCAAGATTTAAGAGCCTTCACGGCCCCAGAGGTCCTGGGTGGGGCCTCCATAACTTCCGTCTCTGACATAGAGAAGGTATAAACGTTTAAATAACCCAGTGGTTGACACCCATATGTTTGGTTTAGTTTACAACTTGTAATTGCTTTACTGACGTAAGCTTCATCACCTGTTCTCAAATATTTTGTGAATACTCAAATCCTGTTGCTAACTTTAGTTTAAACCACATTCATATTTTATTTGAAATCTTTGCTTTTAACTTGACATCCATTCCAAGCATTACATGTACAACCTGATTAAAAAGGTCTTATAGGTCCATGTATGGACACATTTCCTGTTTCTAACATGCATTGTTTACATCCACATTGGCTTGCCTCATATGTTATGTGAGGTCAGGTGTTATGACAGGAGGAATTAGGTGTTTTTTAATATGAGCACATCCTTGCTTGACTAACGCAACACTTCAAAAAATTCCCAGCTGAAGTCGTAATCAACCGTTTGTCCTGCAATGCTTGACTTCTTTTACACCCCCCACGTATCCGCCTCCTCCTCTCGGGCAGAGCTGACATCTTGCATGACTGGATTCCCATCTCTGCCGTGCAGACCTCAACATACTTTCTTTTTTTTCATTTTTGTGCTGAGCTAGCTTTCCAGGCTGGTTCCCGTCTCCCCAGCTGAGTTATTTCTGTGTTGACAATCTAATCTGCTTCTCTCACTATCAGACACTGTGGGTGAACAGCAGCAAGTGCCACAATTCTCCTTTCGGGTTATTTTGGGGGTATTTTTGCATTTGATGGGTGGCTTTTTAATTCCCACATTCTTTTGGAGTGGGAGTGTGTCTTTAAGTTTGTTCTTGCTCTTTTCCTGAAAGACCTTGAAGGCTGTGTTGCATTCTTTGGCAATCTCTGAATTATTCTTTCCTCTACCAAGCCCAACATTCAGGGGGAAGTGATTTCTCTCCCAAGCTATAAGCAAAGAAAAAGGAGGGGGTAAAATGGAAAAATGTTTGGGGAAAAGGGCACGTCTTTCTCTTTTCCAAATAAAACAGAATCCAGCTTTAGTCTACCTCTCAGTCTTCCACACAGACAAACAATACTGAGTTAAATGTTTTTTCTTTTCTTATGATGCCAAGATAAAAGAAAGTACAAAAGTGTGACTGATGGGGTGATGTTTTGTTTTCACAGACGCACATGTACTCTCTGGGGATGACACTATTCTGGGGGGCAGACTATGAGATCCCCCAAAGTCAGGTAAACCAAGGATCATAATATTTATGACCTCTATAACTTGTATAAAGAAACATGTTTACACTTGTTTAAAAAGGCAAATTTAATTACATTTTAGATGTACTAGGCCATTTATAAAGTAATAAACCAATTAAGCTGTGAGATTGTAGCTGACTGGACATCAGTTGTTTAACTAGCACGCATTGAAAGAACATTGAGAGTTGAGATTGTCGTAAAAATGACATTAACATTGAGGAAAAGGTGGAAAGGGCTCATGCGGGAATCTTGGGTGTCACATAATACAAATTTGAATCATTTATGCTGCTGTTAATTTAAAGGCAATAAACTGCTTAATCACATAAGTACACTGTAAGCAGACATAATGGAACCTTGAGATCCGTATCAAAATAGCTCCTCTGGACAATAAAACGGTGCGAGCAGTAAAACACTGGAATGTGTTCTAATCCGCCTTCCTAGTGTGATCCGGCTCACAAGCTGTTCATACCTCAGCCTGGTGTAAAAAGAAAGTACCGCCCACAGTTTAGAGAGAACGTGACTCAAGCTTACCATCCATATTCACCTCAGCAAACCGCTCAGGCCTCATCTGTGATGGAGGTGCTGTTAATGGCAGCAGGGAAGTTTGTAGCCAAATGCTGCATGTTCTGGTTTCTAAATGTATCCAAATGAAGTGTCATAAAAGACACAAAGTGGTGATGGCCCAATATCCACTTCCAGCGCAATCTCTGTACCTACTCATCAATGCAAAGCAAATACAGACGATCCTGTTTCAGTGTTTGCACTGACGTGAATTCATTCAAGACACTCAACAAATACAACCAATGCAGTGTGTTAGTATTTCCAGTTATTGGACGGGAAAAAAGTGCACAAACTCAGCAAAACATGCACTGGCACTAGTTTAGGCCTCCAAAAATGTAAAGCTGGTTTTGTACAAGGCTTCTGTTTGCTTCCTCGTGTGAACACAATGGAAGTCCACACGATGATAGAGATCTGAGATTCAAGGGACACAGTAGGACGTGGAGGGCCCCCCCCCCTCCCCCGTCACAGTCTGTGTGTTCATGGCCTTCCCTCTGTTTGCTGTGCAGCCTATGAAGTTGGGGGAGCACCTGAACAGCCTGCTCCTCAACATGTGTGATGATGTTACGTTGAGTCGAATGTCGCTGCGCACGGTGCTGGACATCTGCAGCAAGCACATACGAAACTCCAGCGGTGACCCTCCCTTCTCCTATATCCGAAAACTGGTCCGGTTGGTGCTGGGCAGCCTTTCCCAGGTAAGCAAAGGTTTATATAAACCTTTCTGTCTTTTTTATTGGCTCACACTTTAAGCTGTATCCTAGTAAAGTAAAAGTTCTGAGCTAATGAGGCTTGTGCTAATGGAACATGATTTCCGGGCGGATGACTCAGAGGGAATGACCCTCTAACTTCTGCTCTCCACCCCCTTGCTCTCCTCTTTTAACGGCTGCTCTTTGTTTTTTGTTTTCTTACTTGCACTCGTCGCCGTCTTTCTCTCAGCTGGACGGTCTGCTGACTGACAGAGAGTCTCTTCCGGAGCGAAGTAAGGAGATTCGGGAGAGGCTGAGGGGCAAGGGCCTGCCTTCAGGTAAGATGAGCGTACACACACTTATTGTAAGCGGAGTATTTACGCTCTCATTCTGGTTTCTTGGATGCTAACTTATCTATGTTGTGCGTATCCTTCAGCTGACTGGCACACAGTCTGGATCGAGGACACCAGATGCATGATTAGTGTTAACATTAAGAGAATAATATGTATTATTAAAACCGTCTAATGATTCACTAAGCCTATGACTGTATGACATGAGTGAAGTGGAGGATACTGTTTATGTGCTGTTGCTGTTGTTCTGTAGATGTACGTTTGATGTGGAGGGAATTGGATGTCCGTGGTTGTCACGCAATCAATCACTCACACACTCACTTTGTGGAAAATAATCAAAAGTAGATGGGGCAACAACACCATGCTGCAACCCTCGAATCAGATTAAATTCAGGAAAATATGACCGAGTCTTCCCAGTGGTTTCTGGGAGAACTTTTCCAAGCCACGGAAAGCAGAGCGCAGCACAAACATGGCAGCGGTCCCGATTATGTAAGCACGGCATGGCATTGATTACGGATGCATATTTCGGAGTCACCAGTGAAGCTGCTGGTCTGCTGTTTGTATCAGTGCTTTGTTTCCCCGGTAGAGCACCAGCCAGCCCTAGGGAAAGTGCATGCAAAGAGTATTACGCAGTTCTTAAGAGCCTTTCTTCTCAAGTAGCAGCTTCCGTGGAACTTGCTGCCGGGGGATCCTACTCATCGTCTTTCTTTTGGTTTTGGATACTTAATATCGTCACTTTGTTGCTTTAGATTAAATGGTATTTGAGCAAAACATTTTTCTAAAATTATGAAAGTTTTTCAGCAGTCTAGTTTTCTGTGCTTCCCAGAGTTCCTGGAAGACGGCCTGTCCCTCTTTGATGTCTTTGCCCGTTAAGATCAAGCGTACGCTTTGTAGATTAAACCGCCGCATGCAGAGTTTTTACAGGACCCGGCTCCCTCTGTGCAACTCCTTTCTGCATCCGTGCCTCTTGCATTTTTGCTCCTGCTTACACTCATGTTTTCTGTTTGAAAGACAAACTGATCAGTTTACATTGAGCGCGGAAAGGCAACTTTTAAAACGTATAGAAAGTCGGCAAGAGTTCTTTTTTTGTTGTTTTTAAGAAAGACACGTGACAGACTGCGGGAATTAAACCTCATTATTGTGGCACGGTACGCTCGATTGTTTGTTTATAGGTCCCGGTGAGACTTGGCTACTGAAAAAAACTTTCAGACTTTATGCTAAAGTAGTTGGCACCCCTCAAAGTCAAGAGTATCCATTATTCCTACTATGCCGTTCTTTGTGTTGTTGGTTTACTATACTAATTCATTAGTTTATTTTGCCCTCAATGGCTGTTTCATTTCCACCGCCTTGGTTATGTTATGCAGCCTTAGTCGTGTTTTTTGTTGTTGTTGTTGCAAAAAAAATTCCCCCTCCCCAAGTGAAATGACATGTCACAATGTTTCATTCCAACAGCACAAAGAGCAGGTCAAACGAGTCAAACGGATAATTTGCGTGTCATGCACTAAGGGTGTGCGTGTATTGCTCGTAGGATCCGCTCCTTCTACATCATATGGGTGTTTAAGTAGTGAATGCCTGAGTTCTGAGGGATGCATGAAGATGGGAGGGGAGGAGAACAATGTGAAGTCACCTCTACCCCCCCCCCCTCCCCACCCCCCCTGAGGGGCCCAGAGTGGCCCGCAGCATGTCCTCGGTCTTCTGTGATCAGAGTGACCGTGTGAGCTTCCGCCCGTGCTGTGATAAAAATGCTGCTTGTCTCCGGTTCTCAGGGAGGAGCGCCGCCCCCAGGGTTCTGGAGCGCTACAAAGCGAGGAGTCAGGAGCCCACGGCGCTCAATCGAGGCCTCAGTCGCTCCATGGGCTCCCTTCCGATCCAAGACCTGTTGAAGGGGGACGAGGGGCCGGCCCTGCAGTACTCCCAGTCCGAACATCAATCCCAGTCTGAATCCCCCACAGAATTCTACCCCAAGCCCCCCTCACTCCAACACCAACACTCCTATCCCTACCTGCACCCCCTTCACCCCCAGCAAAAGGGCCGACCTGTGGAACTGGACCGCAGATCTTTACCCTTCCACAGTGTGGACTTGAGCCGCAGTCAGGCCAGGAAGAACTGGGCGTCCTCGGTGGACTTGGCTTGCATTGACCCAGACGCCCTTCGCTTTGGGGCCTTGGAGGATGCGCGCAGGGGCAACAGTGCCATAAGTACCACCTCCATAGGCAGGCGCAAGTCGCCCCTGTGGGCGTCCAGGGAGAGGGATTCTCACTTCTCAGAGTTCGGTGGGCTGACGAGTCGGAAGCCCCACCACCACTCGGCCCTGTCGGTGGGCTCGGGCCTCACCGGCGCCTACGACCGGATAAAGGAGAGACAGAGGAAGCTTCAGGCGCTGAGGCAAGCAGTGGATGGTGAGTACCCTTTCTCGACATCAAAGTAGAGTAAAGAGCTGCGCTTGCTTTCAGTCCCTACACTGACAATAACGTTTCTATTTCAGTCCTCCAGGTTGAATTTAAAGTGTTACATAAATCCTATTTATGGTTCCGCCTGCTTAATCAGATGTGCTCCTTGGAGGGTTTGCAAACCCCCGGAAAGCCAACATCTGAGTTTGGGAAGGGAGGGGCTTATTCCTTTAATCACTAAATGAAAACGGCCATATGAGATTCACGCTGTGACCGGCCAGGTGCGCGTGGGTGAGAAGAAAAAAAAAAAAGTTGCCGTTTGAACAAGTGCTTTTTTGTTCACGGTGAGATGAATGCCTTCCAGGAGCAGCTGTCTGAAGTGCGCGTCCCTTTATCCCCCTCTCCATGTGACGGACAGCTTTACATCCCCCCCTGAGGTTGCACAACACGTAGTATGAACTAATACCTTACTCGCACAATTGCCCTTTAACAATAAACAATCCACATTGATCCACATGT
Organism: Pungitius pungitius; assembly: GCF_949316345.1. Classification (NCBI taxonomy): domain Eukaryota; kingdom Metazoa; phylum Chordata; class Actinopteri; order Perciformes; family Gasterosteidae; genus Pungitius; species Pungitius pungitius. Next base: position 4,279,489 of record NC_084917.1, on the reverse strand, counting down.
AATTGGTGTTTGATAGATTACATCTTGACAAGATCATTTGGTAAATATACAAATCCCGCTTGGGCCTGTTTGTGCAGCCACAGTTCTATTCAGATCTTTTATCTCTGCCATCTTGTTTTTTCCTCTTTGCGACGGATTGCAGTCAACAATCACCCAGTCATGAGTATTGCAGGATAATAGGATTTCGGCTGCAGGTTGGATCTTGTGTCTCTACTCAGAACATGTAGCGGGTCGACTTCAAAATTTAATTTAACCGACATAAATTGTATATGTTACAAATGGGGAAAACCCCGAGCAACGTTCTCAGCTTTACTCTGCTATCGAGACAATGAATAAAATCTTCAGTATTGCTTATATTCATTCTAGGCCCCAGCTGTGTCACTAAGATACAAAGTAAATGTCAAACAGGGTGGTAAAATGAATTCATTAGGCAATGAAACCGGGTTACGGCCCCTTCTGGTGGAAGGCTGCATGGAGACGGCTTTCAGCTGGGCTGATGTAAGGGAAGAAAAAGTGACAGCGACGGGGTGACGTGGGCCGACAGGCACGCGTACTAGTTACAGGTTGCGTGTCCATCCGTGACGGCCGCGTGGGATGGAAGCGGAGCGCCGGCTCCAACGAGGGCCCGTTGGTGGGGGCTGTGCAGCGGTTTCCAAATGGCTGATTGTAATTACAGGCCGGCTTAATTCTAGCCCTAACTGTTCTAACTGTCACACATGCTGTACAGCCAAGTCCCTTTCCCTCCCCTCCCACACCCCCAACATGCGGCTTCAGAAACGCAAACGTAAGCACACAAATACGTGAAAGAAATTTACAGATTTTTGTTTTAAGCAGACCGAGCCCACACAACATAATTGTTGAAGAGCTTTTCGTTTCCATCAGGAGCTTAATGAATTCTTGGTACAGTCTTGTTTTATTTTTTTCCAAGTCCCAGGTGGCTATATGGGTGTGCTGGCCATCTGGCCTGCTGGAGGAGCAGGAGGGATGAATGGTTTCATAGAATAAACCACTGTCTTCGACCTCTTCTTCTCTTTCCCTCCTCCGGCTGGTTTCCCGTTCTCCTTCCAGCCTCCAGCCTCCCCCCTTCTCCAGCAGCTATTTTTAATACTGACCGAGCCACCAACCGGCAGCATTCTTCTCCTCGGCTGCGGCTTTCGTCCCCAGCGAGTCCTGCAATCTTGCCTTCCCTCCCCTTTTGCTCTTTGCAAGGCAGAGGTGCTTGGTCCTTTCTCTTTCACTTGACGGCATAAAGAAAGCAGCAGAGCTTCTCTGCCTGGCAGAGTGGCGTAACAAGAGAATTTTAATTGTGTGTGTGTGTGTGTGAGAGGATTATTCATGTATATTTTCTGTGTCTATAGCTTCTATTTGTTATCACAATAGACTATGCAAAAGAATGTAAACTTCCATCAAAATCAGCTGAGGTCGACAGCGAAGAGTGAGCCAACATATTTTTGTATTCCAACCCCCAGTTATTTCGCTATAGTATGAATGAGGCCTAATGGAGCACAGGCCCTTTGCAGGGCGTTGTGAATCGGTTATTTGGCAGAGACCTCCTCTTCTTTCTTTTGCTCTTACTCTTTTCTGTTCTTTTCTGCAGGGAAGTGATGGCGCAGCAGTGGTCAGTGCTCTCAGGTTTCACCCAGTTGCACGCTGGTTCTCTGCCGTGTGTGTGTGTGTGTGCAAATCTTGTCTGACTGAATACGTATTACATAACTTAACGTGTGTGTGTGTGTGTGTGTGTGTGTGTGTGTGCATGCCTGTGTGTGCATGGGCATGTTTATACCTGGTCCCCCATGTCTCACCCCTTTCACTTTGGTGCCAATGTGCTTCAACTGGTGGAAAACCTTCCTCGCAGGCTGTAACTGAAGTCATGCGCAGCAGATGAGGGAATTCCAAACATTATTGGACTTTTCCGGCTCTTGGCGCAGGTCATGTGGTTTTGGACCTGAGCAGGTCCAGCCCGGACAACAACACAAAACACGTCTGCCTGAGGGGAAAGGGAGGTGCTCTGCAAAAGCAAACCAAAGCACAGTTGTTATTATTATAGGGTTTAGGTATGAATAATGATCTCTTTTAATCTCTTAAACTTGTGACTCCCATTAAGCATAATGTCTAAAAGAAGCAGAATAGGAATGTTATGATTTGACACATTTTCCTTTCTGGTTGGCTATTTTCCTGCACTATATGCACTTAAAATGTCAGTCAGTCATGTTAACCCGCGGGGGTTTCTGTCTGCTATTATCCATTTAAGTCTATGCTTTAAAGGGTGTTCTGTTTTTCTCCGGGGGACCACCAGACTTTGAGTAATCTCACAGTCTGAGTTTGTGTCTCTTCTCTGCCAGAGCCTATGGAAGCTGTTTGTGTACTCGCACCAGGCTAAAGTGACTGTTCTGCAGGGACTCAGCAAGAGGGGAAAGAGGAGCAGAGATGTGGGAGAGGAAATAAGAGGATACGGTGAAGGAAGTGGAGAGGAGCAAGGAGGATAAACACAGGTTGCAATATTCGTTCCCAGGAAATTATGCTCTTCCAGTTAAAGAAAGTGTGAGTCCTGACATTGGGGAAAAATACAGGATAGAGCCTAGAGAGCATGATAGGAGTAAGCTGGAGCATTAAACTACACCACTGGCCTTGCATTATTGCATTATTAGTCGCACCTAACCATTATCCAACCATTCTGCCTCCCTGCTCACTGAGACAAACATTCTCTCTCACTATTGTCCAGATGTGGCTCTTCATCTCTCTAATCAGCCGTGATGCGCTTTGTCTCTTTCCCTGAGTTGTTTTGAGCTGCAGTAGGTTGTTTTGGGCATATGATGAAAGGTTGACAGCATGTTCATTTTCGTGGCTTGGTTACATTTATGGATTTTTTTCACTCAATATGCAACAGAAAGGAATGCAATTACATTTATAAAAAAATGTTATACAGTAGGCCGGTACATGTAATTCTGCTGTTTTTCTAACTTATGTTAACACTGCTTAAAAAAGCAGTCAGACGGTCAAACCACAAATTAAGCTTCAACCATTTTTTTTGCTTTATGGATCTATTGTGTTTAATTCCACATCTGGAACACTGCTTTCTTTTAACGGCAACCTTAATGAGCTTTTGTTTAGTAGAATTATTTCAATGTTTTTCTGTTTTGTTGTCTATAAGCCATAACTAAATTCACAAAGTTATTATCCTAATATTTCCCTTTCCTTCTGAGCTGTTATCAAATCCCCAAAATGAATCCAAGACTGCACCTGCAGCCGCATAGTGGACATAGGTGACGGTGAACGTATGTGTGATACAGTGTTTTGAGTTGTAGTTGGTGAATCTAAGATGGTGAATCGCTATCAGACACCGTTCCTCTGTTCTCTCGTGACTCACTGCCCAGCGGAAGGCAGAAATCCATTGGCCTTCTCTTTCATAGTAAGGTTGGCTGCGTTGCTGCTGGGCCACAGTGGAGTTTATTTACGGCATGCATCATCACAAAGAGGTTTTTCCTGTGAAACTTCTCAAGAAAAATATTTGATCGGTGTCATGGGAATGCCATTTGCTCATGCTGAAACCGAAGAGCAGGACTTTCAAGTTCTTCCAAGCACCGTAGGAAGAGAAACACATGATCTATTGGCGCAATATCCTGTTTTGAATGTGTTGGGGGTGTTTCCCTGCTTCACCTGAGAGGAAAGTAAATCATTGTGCGGAGATTGTCTGCACTTGCTTTGGTTCCGTCACTCAAGCAAGACAAAAGATTACACCCTCATTTAAAAGCTCTCTGACCTGACCGGAGCTATGCATGGATGCACTCGTGCAGAGGAAGCTTTTCAGTGTAGTTCCATATGCCTTTCGTAAAGAGTGTTGCAACAGCATGAGTAATGCCTGCGTTTTGTGTCTCAGTCTACTTGTCTAGGGTTGTCATCGGCCTCAGGAGGATTTGGAGGGTTTTGCTAAAGCAAAAACTCTCAATTCTTAGTACACCTGCTGGCTAAACCTCATAAAAAGTGTAGTGATGCCCCTGTAACATTTTTATTTTAGAGTTGTCTTCTGTGCATGAAGTCCATGTTTGACCATTTCATCTCCTGGCAGACATCCTTTTATGTTAATGACTAGTTCATAATGTTATTTGCTAAAGATGGGCCATGGTCTCCCTCTTCCCTCAGACCCAGTTCACATCCAGCAGAGGTACCACAGTGATTACAGTTCATCCAGTGAAAGCCCCTCAGTGACCTCCTCAGATCTAGACTACAGACAAGGTAAAAAAAAGTGTATGTATGTATATGGTACATTTACAGCAGGTTCAATGTGTGAAAATCAAATCAACACATGTGAAATAAAAAATGTACTGGTTCTTGCTAATCTCTCTCCTCCAGCCAAGAAACCCGGCGAGGTGAGGAGGTTTAGCTCCCAGCTGGCACTTTCCTCCGAACACGATGCCCTATCCTTGACAAGTCACATCACAAACAGGCACAGGTAACGCACATGTTTCTATACAGGAGGCCGTTTAACAAAAAAGCTGCCATCGTTGTGTTTATGCAGGCAGCCTCCAACTACCAGTTAAATGGTAGTACTTTAGCCCCAAATCTCAGAAAGAATGTTTTTCCATTTACTTGTTGTAAGGCTGGAAAATATAGCAAATACCAGTGTATTAATCAATGTATATGTGAATGAATGAATTATTCTAACATCCACTCCACTGCATAGGACTGCACGTGTCTTGAATCAAATGTGTTTGGATGTGTTTGTTTACTCCAGCGAGCTGTCTGGTTTGGTCCTCCAGGCCAATCGCTGATGGTGTGGCACAGCGGGCTCCACCCCCATGCTTTGTTAGTGAGGTCATCTAATGTGACATCCGCTTTCAGAAATCTTTCTAATCTGGCATTACAGAGAACTGCTGCCTGCTTTTACCGCTTATAGAAAAAACAAAAAAACAATGTTTTCACCATGTCCCACCACGCACTTGTTTCCCCCCCCCGACACTAAAAGAAGACACAGCAGCTTCTACTTCGTGCCCCTTAGTGTGTAAACACATTGACTGACATTGTTGTTGCTACTTTCACATATTTATTTTATGGAGTAAGTGAAAGAAGAATCCCACATAGCTATCTGACGACTCCTCCTCTCTCTCCCCCCTGCAGGCTGTACGAGGGGGCGGCCGACGAAGGCCTGATTGGAGCAGAGCTGCTTCTCCAGAGGCAGGAGGAGGAGGTGCAGCGGCTCCAGGCCCACCTGGCCAACAGGCTGTCCCGGGCCAACCTCTACCCCACAGACGACCCCCTGGCCCCGACTCGCAGCTCCATGCTCGACCTCCGGGACCCCCTCTTCACCTCTTCTATACCACTTCGCAAACCCAAGGTGTTTGCTCATTGTGGCTAAACAGAATGCCGGATGTGCTTTAAAATGATTCTCTGTTTAGTATTTATAATGTCAACTTTGAGGATCGCTTCAGTTGTTTGTGTTGTAGTCTCCCTTCCAAATATTCATTGTTTACTACGGATCCTGTAGAGCAGTAAACCAGATGTATAAACACGAGCAACTGACACAGCCAACTCCTGAAAATAGATAAAATACATTTCTGCAACAATGGGAACTGCTTATGTTTAAGGTCTGACTAACAATCGCTTGAAGCTTGTTAATCTATTTTGTGATAGATTCACACCCTTTGATTCACATGAGGGCATTGGCAAGTAGGACGTTGCCCGCCTGACAAAAGTAATTAATGTCAGCCGCTATCTACTATATCAAAATGTGTTCAAATGGTAAACGAGCAACAAATCTGCTGACGTTCGCAGTTGACCTCATCCCTCATCCCATGATTCATATTCGGAATATCTATTAAAAACAGGTTTGAGCCTGCTGCGTGAGCGTCAGTCTAAAAAGGACGTGTTGCTTATGCATGTGTGTTACAGATGTTTTTGAACCGTAATTCAGCACTGACAAGATCCGTTATCATAATAGCAAAAGAATTTATATGAAATGAATGATCGGGTTAAGAATTATCTTTCCATCCTGTTGTAAATAAACGCTCCGTCAGCTGAACATGTTTTTATCTTTGCACCAATGACAGAGCTTCCACGGGCCTGAGTTTGTGAAGATGGCCGGTGAGCCCTGCGTGGCCTTATCCGTTCCCTCTTCCATAATGGTAAGGATGAACATTTAACGCCACTTGACAGAAACTGCTTTATATCTCCTTTTACAATCCGCTCATCCTTCCTTTTTCCTCTGTCCACAAGAAGCGTGGCAAAGTGGAGGAAGTGCAGCGGAAGGTGGGTGTGGTGCTGCTGAATGGCCAAAAGCTGGAGCTGAGCTGTGATATCAAGGCAGTTTGTAAGGACGTTCTGGACATGGCGGTCGCCCACATCGGACTGGTGGAACATCATCTCTTTGGCTTAGCATACCTCAGAGGTAATGAACGATGCTGCGGTGCATGTCTCCTGTTAGTTGGGTGTATGCATGTTTTTGTCTGGCAAATGCAGTGCCATCGCGTGCACTTGCATATTAGGTTATGTAGTTACTGCACCATGGTTGTTGATGGTTAACCAGTGTTTGCTCCGTTACTCATCCACTTTGACTCATTTTTAAAGCCTCATTCTCCCTTAAGAGAACATTCCAAGGATCTGGTGTTGCCCGTGAAGACCTTTTTCAAATAGCATATTTTGTTATAGAACTTTTTTTAAATGCAGTATATGTATAAAACTGTGAGCATATCTTAAGCATATGGATAGGGTTTGATTATGTTTTTTGTGCAGGATGTCCATGGTAGTCCCATGTAAATACATTGTATATACCTGATGTCTCCTTAGGGTTAGGGGTTAGGGTTAATTAATGATGCTGCAAGCAAAAATACATTGCTAATTCATTTTATTTTACCTTTTAAAAATCTCACCCACATAGATGAGGAGTTCTTCTTTGTTGATCCTGAAGCCAAACTGTCCAAAGTGGCCCCGGAGGGATGGAAGGAGGATCCCAAGAAGAAGAAATCTGATGTGCCTTTTAATCTTTTCCTCCGCATTAAGTTCTTCATTGATGACGTCAACCTCATTCAGTGAGTATATATATTTCTGTAGAGAGAACCTGAAGTGACGCAAGTTTCATTGTTACAGAACAATGGACCCATGTGGTAGGGTATCATGTTTAAGTTTTCCAAATATGTCTTTCTCTGTGCAACAGGCACGCTATGACCAAACATCAATACTACTTACAGCTGAGGAAGGATATCCTGGAGGAAAGAATGCGCTGTGACACCGAAACTGCCATGCTGTTAGCTTCACTGGCACTGCAGGCGGAATTTAGTGACTACCAACCCGAGGTAGTGAATCTCTTTGATCTCTGCTGAGTTAAAGATCCCTGGAGTGTTGGGTGCAATTCATAAAAATTGTTTTTGAGGATAATGTACATGTTGAAGACTGTACAAAAGAAAATGCCCTACCCTTTATGTGAACAAACTGGTATTAATATGATGAGAATTCAGCTTAAACCATTTCTGTATTTATAGTCAAAGTTGTGTTCTTATAAAAGCAGGCATTTTTGCCCTTCAGGGCATCGTTCTTAAACTCCATGGTATTAAACATTCTAAATAATGTGGTTAATCTCTGTGCCTCAGCTCCATGGGAAGACCTACTTCAGGGTGGAGCACTACGTGCCGGTGTCCGTCCAGGACAAAGTGGAACAGACGACAATCAAGGAGGAACTGACAAAACTTCACAGCAACTACTATGGAGCATCTGACACTGAGGCAGAGTTTGAGTTTCTCAAGGTAAGTAAGGCCAAAGTGTACAGGAACGCTGGTTTTTGAAAGATGAACCAAAATATTTCAGTTATCGCTACGAATGTGTTTATTTTGTGACAAATGAGGTGAAGATTTTATATGGGCAAAATGTCTCATGTTCCAGTTGACTTTGGCCAAGGATGAAGTACTTTTCAGTTGAAGTTTAACACCAAACAAACTGTCCTTTAGGTGAGCCAGAGGCTGACAGAGTATGGCGTCCATTTCCACCGGGTGCTTCCTGAGAAGCGGTCCCAGACAGGCATCATGCTGGGTGTCTATTCCAAGGGGGTGCACATCTTTGAGGTTCTTAACGGAAATCGTACCCCGGTGCTAAGATTTCCCTGGAGGGAGACTAAAAAGATTTCCTTCATTGTACGTATTTGTCTTAACGATAAAAAATGTGAAACTCATGTATTCACTCTAGTTGGTCATCAATATTAATGAAAGCTTTTTTTTTCCATCACCTTGAAGAAAAAGAAGATTTGCCTCCAGAACACCTCGGATGGGATTAAGCACCTGTTTCAGACGGACAGCAATAAGACCTGTCAGTATCTGCTCCAGCTCTGCTCCGATCAGCACAAGTTCCACCTCCAGATGAAGGCCCGCCAGAGCAACCAGGAGCTCCAAGACCTAGGTATGAGGGGAGTGAGCATCCACACCAGTGCGTAGAGGTCACATGACATGAGCGATGGAAAACTTTGGTCAACGGGAAGCTCCATATAATCTGTTAGTATGTCACAGAAATGCCTTCACACATTGGGCCTAAAAGTATCACGGTGTTCAGAAAGGGTGATGATGTCAACTCTAAACCACACTGTTTCTAGCTGCAGTTGCATGTGTGCCATCCCACCTATGCGCTCTCCAGATAACAGCTGCTGCCTACTCTTTCCTTCTCTTCAGATTTCCTTTGGAGACTATGCATTTTCTGCTTATAAATGACATTATATACTGTTTTTGCAGTTTGTCAATTTGTCTAACCTCCCTGTAATATCCCTTATTTATCTATTTATGTAATAAGTCATTCAAACACGTTGTTGTAGTTGCTTTATAGTTTCCCTAACTTTCTTGGTAGGTTTTGTTTCACTTGGCCGAACATCAGAACGGCTTTGCCTTCATCACGCCCTAATACTGCCCCCAGATTGTTGACATAGTCATAACCAGGTTCATCAGTTAACTGACCACCACCACTATTACTTATGGAGATGGATAATGTAATGAATTTAGTGGATAATGTACAGACAGGAGTTTATGACACAATTCAGCTCAAAACATAGTTCCCTCTCCCTTAGAGGAGCAGGAGGGTCTGACAAAGCATCTTGGAAGCAGAGAGGTCCCTGTTGACCACTCAGGACAATCCTGCACAAAGTAACTGGAGCAGGACACAGGTGTGAAGGAATGCACACTTCGAGCCCCCGCCCGCTTCAGTTATGAGTAAAGGGGAGGTCACAAAGTTAACGAGAGGTCGCAGAGTTCACGAGAGCACGAGGAGTCACAAGAAGTCTTGGTGTGAAATAAGTGATCCCCCAACAGATAAGTCTGGAGGGAAAAAACACAATAGTTTTTAGGACGGTGCCTGCTCTTTCTGTCTTGACAATACTTTGTTCAGAAGGTGGATTTGAATGAAGTAGATCAACACTTGAGCTTGTTGGGATTTCCCTGCTTTATTTTTTTTTAACTTGTCACTAAGCTGTATTTCCCCGTCCCTTGTGGTAACCAGAGAACAGCCCCTTGAGCAGTTTGCAGTATTCCCTTGATCCTCGCGGTGGCGACACAGTGGGGAGGATGGTGAGCTCGGGCAGCCTGGCCCCCAGCTTATCAACACGCTCCAACCCGGACCACCTCAAGAGGATCTCCTACTCGGAGATGGCCCTGCACAAAGCACCGTCCGGCCCGATATTGGTGCAAGATGAGGTCCACTTTCCGGGTTTCAATCCGGTTGCCTCGACGGCCCTTTCCAACCCGCGGATGATGAGCCGCTCCCACCACAACCTCGGTCAGATGCCCGAGTCTCCGGAGCAGCGACCGGCGGAGTCTCACCGGGGGACGTCGCACGGCCGACTGAGTCAGGCGCCACCCGGCCAAGTGGTCCCTCACTTCCAGCAACACCAGCGAGCCAGCTCAGACACAGACTCCATCTTGACCCAACAGGACAAGTGAGTTTAAATGCTGTGGGTGTGTGTGTGTGTGTGTGAGTGACGGTAGATCTGAAGAAAATAGGAGTGGATGTTTTCATGCTGATATTATTTGAGGGACTTGCAACATTGTATACTGGTTTTCATTTTATGCCCTGTTTAGGAAATGGGATGTATGTGTTTATTTTGGGATGTGTTCATTAGTTAGTCTGTAAAGTCGGCAGTGCCAGAGCCTCCAAGCTCCCTTCAGGAGTCACCAAAGTGAGGACTTGTTACTCGGATTAAAGCTCCGCCTAATGCCACAGAGACACAGACGACACTCCCTCAAGCCTCTAATTAAACCTTCGGGGGTGGTGGTAGCGTCTGTGTGTATTTGCCTGTGCACATGCACACTTGAGTCTTTAAATTGTTCTTACCCGTGTGTGTCCCAAGTTGCTCCCTCTCGTGTCAGTTTTACAGATCATCAATGACTATAGTTTTTTGGTTTGATTTTAATTTTTTTTCTTATTGTATTTGTGTTCAATGAAGAAAGATGTGTCCACAGGCTGAGCTGTCTACCACTACCCCTCTCTCTCTCCTCCGTAGATCTTTTGGCACAGTGTCGCACAGCAGCCCAACCTGGAGTCTCAGCAAATCCAAAAAAGAGTCCGACTCTTCTTCCACAGAGGAGACTGGCCAAGCATATGTAGTCGGTAAGGATTTGGACCCGCCGAGCATGGTTCTGCTCTCTGGTGAATGAAAGCACAAGTGGTGTTGTTGAGTTTCCACCTGAAATGTACATTTGTATTTGTCAATGCAATCTCAGTTGTTGGGGAGACTCCTATATTTCACCAGCAGCTCAGATAGAAGTTCTGTGCGGCTCAAGCTCTCTACTTTGAGACAATGAAAGAATTCAGGAGGCTTTTTAAAGATCAATGTTATTAAAATTTGGAAAGCAAAGTAATTATGATGAACATGTATTCTGAAGACCAGCCGTTAGATATACAAAACAACTGCAGTGTTCGCTTCGAGGTTTGGCTACATTCAACAGTAAGAAGGAAAACTGGCGGCAGAGTGGAGTACATTTAGTACTTTGCATGTTTGGCACAGTGTTCCCTTCGGTGAAGTAGTTGAGTTCCCACATGGGAAACATCGAAATTATAGCGTTGAAGTGCCTTTTAGTTTAGTGACAATACTTGCATTTCCTACAATGTTTTCTGTAAAATCAAAGCCCAGTTTTTCTGAGCTCTTGAGTGTTTGTTCCCCAGGTGTCAGTATGCACAGTTCCTCCGGCCCTTCAACCCCAGCCTCTGTTAATGGTACGTGTCACAATATCTCACTTCCCCAGATACGCAGACACCTGATGGTCCACGCTTTGTTTACGTTATCATCTCAAAATGCAGAGACCTTCCGACGTCTCTCTCCCTTGGCTCATTTTGTAACGTGCGTAATCCCCCGCTCCAATCTGTTCAACCGCATGCTGATCGTGGCACAGCCAAGTACGGATATACAAGAAAAAAAAGCCTTGTGTTCTGAATCGCAATTATATAATGCAGAATTGCGTCTCGGGCCTCTCCGTGCTGCCCGACCGTTGAACTGTCCCACCGTTTAATAGCTTCATGCTTGGCGTTGAACTCGTGACCTTTTATCCTAGCTTAACCCGCCTTTTCAGGCCCATTAGCCAGCAGTCGAAAAGTAGTTGTCCTTCAGCAGCGATGTGTGCCTGAGCTGATTTAATATTTCCCGTGTAGATATACTTATCCACTCAGAATGGCCTGTATATCATTAACCAGAATATGGGATGATATCATCCAGAAATGACAGAACTAATAGCTAGTAGCTGTATATTCTGGTACATACAACGAATGCCATTTGTCCTTTTTCTGCACAGATTCACTCAAGAAAAAGCTAATTGCCTTACCATCTCCAGAGAGAGAGATCACAACTGTAAACCTGAAGAAAGATGTGAAATATGGCCTCGGTAAGGCTCCATATGCATTTTTTAAGATAACTTGATTTCAGATGCTGCCCCCACTTGCTGTTGAGTAGAAGTATCCCTGAGATGTTTGATTGTGTGTTCACGTCTTGTGTGTGCATGTTCTCAAGGATTCCAGGTTGTTGGAGGGGAGATGTCCGGTCGGGCGGACCTTGGCACCATCATTAGCTCCATCACTCCTCGGGGTCCTGCTGACGTCAACGGCTGCCTCAGACCTGGTAGGACCGGTGTTTTATCGCGCTGCGCTTCCTCACATTGGGCTAGATTGTGAAGCATTTTTAGCTTTGGGTCTCTGCTGTTATATCAGTTAGCAGTGCCAGCGTGTATGTCACGCTTGTAATGTCCATGCAGGTGACCGGCTGATCTCGGTGAACGATGTGAACCTAGAGGGGCTCTCTCATGCCACCGCGATTGACGTCCTCCAAAATGCTCCCGATGATGTTACTCTGGTGGTGTTGCAGCCCAAGGAAAGCCTTTACAAAAGTAAAATGATCTCTTTTTTTGTTTTGTCTTGGTCGTAACGAGTCGAGTCCGTTAGCAGTGCTTTCTCTTTGACTGTTTGTCTTCCTTGTTTTGACAGACTCTTCTCCAAGCCTCGTTCAAGCCAAGTCTGCAGTAAAGGCACCGAACTCTAGCCAGGGGCGAGATCTAGACTTTGATACCTCGCCAGAGGAGCGAGTGGGAACAGGAAGCGCTGGCACACCCTTATCCACCTCCTCCCTGAGCCACCAGCCCCCCAGCCTCAGCTCTCAGGACTCCAGAACCAGCAGCGGCGCTAAAATAAGCCCGCCCCCTGCTAATGTTCAGCAGTGCCTAGAAAGGCTTACGGGCACTGCAACCATTACCGAACGTCGTAGACCAGAACCCAACACGGGTTTGCATCCTGCGCCGCCGGCTCTGGATCCTGCGCCGCCGGCTCTGCCCCCCAAAACTAGAAAAGCTAAAGTGTCAGAAGCCCCGAAGGTCCCCGAGCACTCCGACTGGGGGGATTCAGACATGGATGAGGAGACGTATTCCAGTAGTCAAGAGAAAGTCAAAGTCAAAAAGGTGCGCTTTTGTGTTTACAAATTCACCGTTTGTTTTTGTTCCTGAAGGGTTGTGGTCCACTTAAGAGATCAAGGAGTTAAAACCATGCGGAGCAAATATAAATATAAATCGCCTTTTCTCAATAGAACAGGATGAGAACCGTTCTTCCTCAAACAAGCATCACGTTTACCTTTCAGATGCTTGGCACAACAAACTGCCTGTTGTTTATAACCTTTGCCTACCATTACATGTACAATGTCAATGCAAGGCCCTGTGTCACCTGTTCACTGCATGTTATTCTTGGAATGTAATGTTTGCTCATTTTCCTCTCTGCGTTACCTAGCTGAGCTTCTTCCCTCTCCCTCGATCCCGTTTTCTTGATGCATGTTCCCGCTTGTGAAAATTCAACTTAATACCCTGTTCTCTGTTTGCAGGAATACAACATGGAAAATGTAAATGGTAATGTGCCAGGGGTCAGTAGTCTCTGTCCAGGAGAACTATTTGACGTTGAGCTGTCTAAAAAAGACAGCAGCCTGGGCATAAGTGTCACGGTACTGTTCGGCAAGGTTTTAATCCTCTCTTTTTTTTTCCCCTTTCCCTCTCATCCTGTGGTCCCTCTGTGTTTACACCGCTTTGCTTGGTTTGCTTTCTTAACACTGCATGCTGTTAAGTGGAAATATTGCCCACCCAATTCTTTTTGCATGCTGTCTTCCTTTTTTTTCCAATAAGGATTTAATTTATTTTTTAATAGACTTAACTCTGTGTCTTTGGACCGCAAACATTTGAAATCCGGCTGGTTAGTGAGCCGTCTGTGGGCACCTTTTGGTGCAACTCCTTATTGATCGAGGAAAACACTCAATAACAAATACGGTGATTGTCTGACACGGTTTTGCTGTGTTTAAGAATAATAACTCAATTCACTCAACTCAATATCAATAGTATCATGTATAACCAAATGGACATAGAATACAACTTCATTGTCTTATCATCATTGATTATTAGGATTTACTGTTGTCAATAACATCACAGTGGAAGTTTTTTTTCATTTTTAAATTAATTCATCCGGTTGTCAAAGGTGAGCAACCATGTGTTGAAGACTATTTAAAAAGATATAGTCCTCGGCACATGATAGTCAGCTGATGGCATTACTGAGCTATCCATTTAAATCTAAGCCAGTCATTTGTTGTGCTGCTCAAACAGCCCATCACCAAAACTAAACACTGATCTCTGGTAAGGCCCAAAAACAACGAAATCTACACGCTTACAAACTAGAGCGTTTATTGCAGGGGAACTTTGGCCTAATGTTCTCCTCTTTATGAAGTTTGTTTTCATAACTTAACCCACAGTAGAGACCGAGTATTTCAAATTTTAGCAATTACACCTGAAATGAAGAAGAACTCCACCATCCCATCTCCCCCATAGAAAATACATAGTCCAATCAGCCAAAGAGGCAATAGCTTAAAAGGTGTGTTTTGTTTCTTAGGGAGGAGTCAATACGACGGTCCGACACGGAGGCATCTACGTCAAAGCCATCATGCCGAAAGGAGCCGCTGAGCTCGACGGGAGGATACAGAAAGGTGACGTTAACACCAAAAACAAAAAAATTATCGTCTTCTATTTCCACTCTTTCTGTGTCTTAATGGCTTTGGGGCGGTCCCGTGCTCAGGTGATCGCGTGGTCGCCGTCAACGGAAATAGTCTGGAGGGCGCCACTCACGAGCAAGCGGTAGAAGCTCTCCGAGAAACGGGGCAGGTGAGGGACGACGTGCACCTCCAGCACCTCCGCCGACCAGCTGTTTCAATTGCTGACGCTGAGCGTTTCTCCCTCAGTTGGTGCACCTGTTGCTGGAGAAGGGCCACTTGTCCGCAGACAGCGTCCATGCTCCCGTCACCCCTCAGTGCACGGCAGCCAGCCAGCAAGACGAGACCAAGAGCAGAGAGCGGCCGCTTCCGGTCAAGGATAAACCGGAGTACAGCTTTGTTACGCGAGGTGAGCCGACAGCGGTTTGGGTCAAGTAAGTCAGCGTTTTAAAAGTACACCAATGAGTAGAACCTGCGTGTCTTTGTTCCCGCAGATAATGTGTTCGACGTGTGCCTGCTGAAGAACACGTCTGGTCTGGGCTTCAGCTTCAGTCGGGAGGAACACATCCCCGACGAACCCCCCGGCTCCAGTATGGTGCGGGTTAAAAAGCTGTTTCCAGGGCAACCGGCCGCAGAGAGCGGTCGCATCAAGGTGGGCGACGTCATCATGCGGGTCAATCAGACCTCCCTCAAAGGACTCTCGCAACATGTAAGTTGGATTTTTCTCCAGTTGCCGGTCCAATCAGTCAACAAGTGAAATAAGGTTTTCAGAACAGTTTATTTGGGACTTGTTCGGCCTGTGCTCTCATTGGTCGATCCTGTCATTCCGTCACTTAGGAGGTCATATCAGCTTTGCGAGGAACAGGACAGGAAGTGAATCTGCTTCTCTGTAGACCTGAATATCAAGTCCTACCTGAAATGGACACTTCAGCTGTGGTGAGTCAGTAAATAAAGCTCCATATTGTCTGCCTACTTCACAGTAAAAATCACATTATTTTTCTTCCAACTACTGTGTGGATAAGTACCAGTAACCGGTGACTGCATTTTAACCGATTTCTTCCCAGACGCCCAAGCCATCCCCTCGAAAGGCCCTAGTGACCCCTGCACAGTCCAGCTTGACTGTGGTCAGGGACAAATCTCCTCCTGGCACACAAGGCAAGAGCCTGGTGGAGGACGTCCTGGAGCGGCTGCTGC
This sequence comes from Pungitius pungitius, assembly GCF_949316345.1. Lineage (NCBI taxonomy): Eukaryota > Metazoa > Chordata > Actinopteri > Perciformes > Gasterosteidae > Pungitius > Pungitius pungitius. Next base: position 4,263,837 of record NC_084917.1, on the reverse strand, counting down.
ACAAAAGCCCCGGGCGACACAACAGCTACAGTGACAGCACTGACGGGGACGAGGAGGTGGAGGAGGCCTTCAGCACCAGCCCGGTGGAGCACAGGAGGCAAACCTGGGAGCAGAGTGTCTACCACACCCCGAGCAGCCACCTGGGCCGCTACGACAGCACAGGTCAACTGGACGACACAGTCACCACAGCCTTCTACTCCCCGAACTTGTCGTTGACGAGATCGGACCTCAGCAAGAGGTACTAGACGGGTGTTTAAAATAATGGGAATATCGTTCGCAATTATTGTTTCCTCTGATATTTCATAGTTTTCTCTTCATGGTTGTTTGGGCAGGTGTCCTTCATCCCCCATTACGGCAGATGTGGAGTCGTCCGCCCTGCATAGGGCGTCGTCCCCCACTGCCCCGAGCCCAGATCCCCTGCCTCCTCCACTGCCTGTGCCATTAAACCTCACCGTGTCTGGCAATGGACTGGACATGGAGGACTTTGTCCCGGTAAGGAGCGAGAAAAAGATAAGGGTATGTATCACACCCAAGGGTCATTTCTCTAATCACGATCCGTCTCTGTTGTCAGGAGGTGGAGCTCAAGGTCTCCCTGGTGAAGTCAGAAATGGGCAGTCTGGGCTTCACCCTCACAAAAGGTAACGATCATGGCTGCTACATCCATGACATCATCCAGGATCCAGCCAAAGGAAATGGAACCCTGAGGCCCGGGGACCGGATGATTATGGTAGAAATTCATCCATATTCTGCTTCATATCGGGTCACAGTATGTTTCTGCCCATGTGGTTGGTGCAGTTAACAAAAGACTGTAGTCTCCTTAAAATCCGTAAAGAACAAATGTATTTTTCATCTCCAGGTAAACAACACAGATGTGAGCAACATGGGCCACACCGAGGTGGTCAACCTTGTGCGCGCGGCTCCTCGTGTGGTGGACTTGGTGGTCGGGAGGGTTCTGGAGGCTCCCAAGCCCTCCCTAGAAGCCCACCTGCTGCCTGACATCAGCTTCAAGGGCAGTCAAGACCCTCTGGGTGAGAAACGGCCCTCACGAAGAAAACATCTCTTGTCAAGTTTCCCCAGAAGCTGCAGGAATACTTCAAGTCTTGATTGTTCCACATCTTTCTCTATCGCCAGGTTTGGAGCTGGATGGTGGCTGTGACAGTGTGTACGATGTCTTGTTTGTCAAAGACATTGTTCCCGGCTCAGTGGCCTTTGAGGAGGGCAGCCTGAGACCACTCGATCTCATCCACTACATCAACGGTGCTCCCACGCAGGACCTGACTCTTGGTGAGAGCACCCGGCTGATGCACCTGTCCCTCGACGACCTCATACTCAAAGCCACCAGGTAGTTTCTGAAAGAATGACGCCTGATTCCTCCTGCTGTGTCCGTGTAAGGTTTTTGATGTGAAGTTGTTTTTTAACATTTTCTCTTTTTTTTCTCAAAGGGATGGAAAGCCTGTTTCTGCCGGGCAGAAAAGTGTCTCTTTTCTCAACAACAATGTCTCATCCAGCATGAACGGTATGTTTCAGATGCATAAAAGAAATAATGCTGATTGTGTCTATTATTTTTGAGGTGATTGCAACTTTGCTTTCCGTTTTAAGGGTTTGTTAAAGGTGAAGATCTAAGAGATAAAGAGAATCTAGCAGCACTTTGTCCTTTAGAGGTAAGTTTAGAAATGTATATAAATTTAAATAACATTGTGAAGCCGCTTCTCTACCAAACTGTTGTCTAACAAATGAAGTTTTTTATGTGCAGGAGGAGATCATGAATCTGGATCTGGAGAAGATGCCGTCCGGAGGTCTGGGTTTCTCTGTCATTGGAGGAGAAAGGGGGATCTTTGTCAAGTCCATCACTCCGGGAGGAATAGCAGAGTCCTCGGGCAAACTGCAAGTCGGGGACAGGCTGCTTAAAGTGAGTTATATTGGGTTACAATTTAAGGTTAATATATGTACTTTTGTCAATCAAGATTTAATTCATATACATTTTATAATGTATAATTCTGGTCAATGCATTTAACAGCTAACCTCCCACTAAGAACTTTAAATAAACCAAACGACCTCAAAAATACCTTGTTTAGTTCAGTGCTGAACATTTATTTTGTGTTGCCTGCTTTGTTCTTGCATGTGCACGTGTATCAAAGATTGTAATTTTTCTTGCAGGTAAATGAGGAGCTAATGACGGGCGTGTCCCACACCAAAGCTGTCACCACCATCCGTAAAGCTCAAGGCCTGGTGCATCTCATAGTGTCCAGACCTCCAGACCAGAACCCAAGTACATACCTGGCCTATCTGCCCATCAACTCCGACCGGTGCAATGGAAACGCAGGTACAAGCAAGCACGGAATCGCTACGCCTTTTCATTCATTATTAGTCATCGTTATTAATAATGCAACCCTTTCTTTTCTCTCTGCACGCCCACACACACACACACACACACACACACACACACACACCACTCCCCTTCACGTGGCTTTCAGATCTGAGTGAGCACAGCGGAGCGAAGACTAAGCCGTTTACTCTCCACGACGAGCTGAAGGCTGGCGGATGCCCTCCCATACCGCCGATAGGTGATCGCACGCATCTCAGTGGAACCTTTTGCAATTAATTATCTTGTTTATCAAGTGATTTAAAAATGTTAACTCGACTACTTTTTCTGGTTTTTCAGACTACGAGGACAATCCGCTCGGACACAAGAGAGAGGCGGAGCTCAGCGCAGAGCTTTCAGAGGACACCGACTGTGATGGTTCTTCATTACCTGAAGATTCCCCTGAGGTTCAACTAAGATCTCCCTACTTGGAGAAACATTGATGCTATATGCAGCTTAAATTAAATATATATTTTTTTATTCTTTCTATATAGAGTTCCCGAAAAGGGGAGTGGCAAGAGGACAACGTTGACGATCCGAGGAATGAAAAGTACGATTTTGCTTTTGGAGTTTACACTAAACTGACAGAGAATTTATTAATAAACATCTGAATGGTTATGATTTTCAAATCAACAGCTATCTGCAAATGAGTGCTGGACAGCCAGAGGAAGATGAAATCACATGGGGAAGTGATGAATTGCCGATTGAAAACATAAACTCCAAATCAAGAGATGGTAAGAGTGACCGCGGTGTGAGTTAATCAGTTAATATTTGTCTAGTTTTTGGAGGATAGTAGTTTTGTAATCTGGAATTATGTAGGTAATTCTGCTTTATTGCCCCCCCCCCCCCCATTCCTGTTAAAGACGGACCAATCATCACAGAGGACGAGCTGACCTCTTTGCCCCTCGTCAAAGTGGTCCCCGATGGCCAGTACACGGGACCCAAGCTCAACATGGTGGTTCGCATGATGAGGGGGCTTCTGGAGCAGAAGGTCCCTCTGCAGGAGTTCGATGTAAGAATCTACTTTGGAATTCAATGCCTTTTCAATTAGTTGCTTTTCATTACATGTTTTTATGAGCTTTTTATTTTTATTTTTTTGGCAGAACCTTCAGAATCTCCAGCCGCTGGACGACTGTTTGATTGGTCAGACGAGGGAGAACAAGAAGAAGAACCGCTACAAGAATATTGTTCCATGTAAGAACAGTCTGCAAGGGTGGTATTTGTGAAGTGTCTAAAGTGAAACAGAAAGGCTTTTTTGACAAATGGCAGTACTTAAGGACACAATGTTGGACATGATTTGAAAAAAATATACATATAGTTTTTTAAGGTAAAAATCTCTTCTAGTTGACACAACTCGAGTTGTTCTTGGAAAAGACGGGGGCTACATCAACGCCAACTTCATCAACATGTCAGTGAAGGACGAGAACTACATGTACATTGCCTGTCAGGGGCCCTTGCCCACAACCCTGGGGGACTTTTGGCAAATGGTCTGGGAGCAGAAGTCCAACGTGATCGCCATGATGACCCAGGAAGTAGAGGGAGGGAAAGTGAAATGCCAGCGGTACTGGCCGGACACACCAAGGACGGCAGAGATGGTGGACGACAGGTTACAGATCACGCTGATCAAAGACCAATATCTCGACAACTTTGTCATCCGACTCATCGAGGTCAAAGACGTCCAGGTTGGTTTGTGCACCAATCGCAAAGAAAAAACTTTTTTTTTTTTTTTACGTTTCCACGCTGTGAGCGAACGCGCTAACTTTCAGAGCGTCTCCTCCCTCAGACCGCTGAAATCCAGCGAGTAACTCACCTCAACTACACGGGATGGCCGGACCACGGGACGCCCTCGCAGCCAGAGCAGCTGCTCACGTTCATTTCCTACATGAGGCACGTGCACCGCTCCGGTCCAATAGTCTCGCACTGCAGCGCGGGCATCGGTCGATCGGGAACCCTCATCTGCATAGACGTGGTACTGGGGCTCATCAGTAAAGACGCTGATGTAAGTGCACCATCTAACGTGCTGTTTTGCTATTTTTTTTTCTTCTCCTGTGCCATAATCACAATCTAATAATAAGCACTTTCTGTAGTTTGATCTTTCAGATGTGGTCAGGAACATGAGACTTCAGAGACAGGGAATGATCCAGACGGAGGTGAGTTTGAATGTTTTAAGTTAATTATCAGGTGAGCTTAATTCTTCACCGCTCTGATTTGACATTATTTCTGTTAATTTTTTTATTTGTATTTTGTTTATTTGCAGGAGCAATATGTCTTCTGCTATCAAGTGATCCTCTATGTGCTCCGATGCCTTCAAGCAGAGGAAAACATCTCTGGATAATAGCCCTCCTGTAGAGGCTGAGGGGCCGTTTCACCGAGCAAAACAAAAATGGAGAAGAGTTGACACAGGCACAAATTGCCAAATTTACACTACATGTTTTTTAAAATGCCCTAAAATATCCAGTTCCTTGAGAGCACATCCTTTTAAAGACGTCTATATTTTTATGTTTGCTTTCCAACTTCTCTCTCTCCTTCTGTGTCTGGATGCTAATCACTTTCAATGCACTTCTGAGAACTGCTGATTGTGTTTGTTATTGTCAACAAGAGAACCTACTTTTTTTTCCAGATCTTTGGATTATTTTTAAATAATGAAACTGAACAATGATTTCATATTTTATGTGGAACAAAATTGTACTTGTGTATTTTGACTCCTATTTTGATGCTGGAACATGCCTTGACAGAATACTATGTCAGTATTTGCTTTGTAAATCTATTATACAGTACCTGCCTGAGGTAAATGATGGAATTAAAAGTGTACATATTCATCTCCTGAAAAATAAACTGCCTACATTTTAAATGTAATGTGACAAGATATTTTATTCAACGAGGAAAATGCGATTCAAGTGTTTTGCATTTTGAAGAGAGGGCCTATTATGGCTTGCATCATTTTTCAACGCCATCTATCCCCCTTTTCAAGCTTGCTGACCAGACAAAAAGATTAAGGTGAGGCATGAAAGCTACAACTTGTAAACATGAGTAAGGGTTGATGAAGAACAAATGCACGCATATATAAATATACATTGCATTTGTATATGCAGGGCTGTTGACACCAATCCATGTTGAGGGTAAAAAAAAAACGTTGACGATTAAAAATCAAATAAAGCTAAAATCTCATGGACCGAAGTTTAATTGGGATGAACTCCTGAATTTCTTTTTCAGTGATTTAAAAATGTGTTTAATTAATATTTATAAAGGTGAAGTAACTAATAGTTAAATGATTTGTCTAACAAACCATGTTTGTCTTACTAGCATCTTATTCCTCAGCCATGAGGAATCAGTTTATGATTGAGGAAAAATGAAGTTCAAGCTTCTGTTTTGTAGAGAAAGTGCACCTTTTATTAGTCCAAAATTAAAACAATATGTAGCATATAGTTGGTAGGTCATCTATTTATGATTAAATGACATTACATGTCATTTAGCAGACACTTTTATCCAAAGCAACTCACAATACGTGCATTTCAACCATAAGAATACAAACTCAACAAACAATTTCAATAAATAAGCTTATTTACAACTTGCTATAGATAAGAGCCATTATAAGTACAATTTAAGTGCTACAATTTGATAAAATATATATGATGCCACTTATTTCTAATTAAAAGATGAAGCATATTTTCTACTACAATCATTTTGATTCCTGCTTTAGTGGAAAAAAGTAAGAACTTTTGAAACCTAAACAAAGTGACTTGGAATAGTTTTTAATGTAGGACAACATTAAAGGTAGTAAGACATGTCTTATTGTACTATCAATCTGTTTATCCGTGTGGTCGCGTATGTATACGCTTGAAAAAAGTTATATATATAACTATAACGTTAGTTATTTAAACATGTCGATTTTTTTTATGAATTTGTTATGAATTTTAAATCACTTGAATGCCCAAGAGCAGTGAAAAATAAATAAAAGTCACCTTTAATAAAAGCAGAAGTGACGTGTTGTAGCCGGAAGTGACGTCTCCCTTATTGCGATTAAATGGCAGCCTCCACATTTGCCACGCTTGTCTTGTAAATTCGTTCCCTTTTAGACTTTTTTTCCCCCGCTACTTACTGGCAAATACCCTCTCGAAACATGTCCGGGCGACACAACAACAAGCTGCCGAACAATCTGCCACAACTGCAGAATCTAATCAAAAGGGATCCACAGTCCTACGTGGATGAGGTGAGTGCTGTTAGCCGTCCGTGCTAACGCTGTTAGCCAACTTCGTAGACTTTCCGTAGTTATTAACCGCTCGCGGTTTGACGAGGTTGTGCCTTCCAACAGTTTCAGCAGCAGTTCCGACACTACCAGTCCAACCTGCAGATCTTCAAACTGCAGCCTGACAAGCCGAACAAGGAGCTCGCAGATCTTGTCATGTTTCTCGCTCAGGTACCGTGTTTGTATCCTCTAGCGGGGCTGCAGTTATTGTTATTGAGGGATAACAAGTGCTTGGTTGAATACCAGCAGTGCTACAGTGTGAATGGCCGTCTCAGAGTGGTGTAATTATAGCTCCGTTTGTCCCTGCAGGTTGGCCATTGCTACCTGCAGCAACTGTCCACCTTTCCACAGGAGCTGACTAGTTTATTAATGAGTCACCACACAATGATAGAGCCAGACCTACGAATGGTAAGTCGATATGTTCCCGATACTTGCATCTAATAAGCCGGTTGATATTCATGCATATAGACGTTTGTGTGTTGACTTTTTTTTGTTGTCAGACTTTCTGCAAGGCGTTGATTCTCCTGAGGAATAAAAATCTGATCGACCCCACTTGCCTCCTGGAGCTCTTCTTTGAGCTGCTGCGATGCCACGACAAACTTCTCAGAAAGGTGCCTTCAGCCCGCCAACATCTATTATCTGTGCACATAATCAAAGTGTTTAGATATGAATCTACATATGCTACAAATGGACTGGCTTTTTGTTTCATTGTTGACATGCTCTTTTGTAGTCCCACCCCCCCCCCCCTCCTTTCAGAAGTAAAAACCTGGTTCTCTCTCTCTCCCTGCAGACACTGTACACACACATTGTGGCAGATATCAAAAACATCAATTCTAAGCACAAGAACAACAAAGTCAACACAGTAAGTACACACACACACACACACTCGCACGTGTTTGACTACGGCGGCTTGAAGCGGCTTGTGTGACCATGTTGTGCGTTTCAGACGTTACAGAACTTCATGTACACCATGCTGAGAGACAGTAATCCCATAGCAGCAAAGATCTCCTTAGACGTGATGGTGGAGCTTTACAAAAGAGACATATGGTGGGTGTTATTTGTACACTACTTACTTTAAAATGCTTTTTCTTTTTTGTCTGCTTCTTTTAGTCTTATTGTCTTTTTGTTTTCTGTCACAGGAACGATGCCAAAACAGTTAATGTCATAACAACGGCGTGCTTCTCCAAGGTCACCAAGGTATGTCATGTCACATTGAGAGCGATGTATCTCATTGGTGGCCGTCCTCTACATTCTCACCTGCCTCTCCTCCTGTTTAGATCGTTGTAGCCGGTCTCAAATTCTTTCTGGGCAAAGATGAGGATGAGAAAAATGACAGCGATTCAGACTCTGAGGCAAGTACCAAAAAAAATGCGAGAAGTTGTTAAATGTGACACTTTTCTCGTTCTGTTAAAGATATAAAAATGTTTTTGTTAATAATCAGTCTCGTGTTGCAGGACGGGGGACCATCGGTCCGAGACCTGAAGGTGAGGTACTCCACCGGCAAGAAAACCTGCAAAAACAAGAAGAAGCTGGAGAAGGCGATGAAAGTCCTCAGGGTACCAGTCTTGTTACTACTATGTAATAACTCGTATGGTGTCATTTGTGTTAAATGTAATAAAGTTGTTTGTTTTCCCTCTGGGCAGAAACACAAGAAAAAGAAGAAGCCGGAAGTGTTCAATTTCTCTGCCATTCACCTCATTCACGACCCGCAAGGTAGTTTCTGCAGCACAACGAATCGGTTCTGGGTTACTTTTGCAACAATTCACGTCATATATATATATATGTGTATATATATATAATTTTTTTACAAAGATTTCTCTGAGAAACTCTTGAAGCAGTTGGAAGGCTCAAAAGAGCGGTTTGAGGTGAAGATCATGATGATGGAGTTCATATCCAGACTGGTTGGAATCCACGAGGTGAGTGAGCCATCGAGTCTGTGCACGTGTAGAACGTGAATAATGTGCAGCATCAGCATAAAAGCATAATACTCTTTTCTTTTCCAGCTCTTCCTCTTCAATTTCTATCCATTTGTTCAGCGGTTTCTACAGCCCCATCAAAGAGGTAACGACACCTCCCAGCTAAGTGGATTGAAGTGTTTTGTTGAAATGTTTTTAACAAACTGTTGCTTTTCCAGATGTGACAAAGATTCTTCTGTGTGCCGCCCAGGCGTCCCATCAACTCGTCCCGCCGGAGGTGCGTTAAGATCCATCTAGCTGGTCCACACGGTAACGTACAGGTTCCTGTACAACCCTTTTCACACATTCCCCCCCCTTTTGCAGATCATCGAACCTGTAATCATGACCATCGCCAACAACTTTGTGACCGACAGAAACTCCGGGGAGGTAATGACCGTGGGGTGAGTGGCGCCTTCTCCATCTTTTGGTTTTAGCTATCGCGTGTTTGCATGGATTCAAATGTGATGGGGAAAACATTTTGGAACCAGAACTGCAAATCCTACATTTTCTTTTTGTAGCTACCATGCCAGTAATGTTTTTTTTTTTGTGTATGAAGCATGAATGCCATCAGAGAGGTGGCGGCGCGCTGTCCGCTCGCCATCAACGAAGACCTGCTGCAGGACCTCGCTCAGTACAAGATGCACAAAGACAAGAGTGAGGGTTCTTTTTTCTATCTCCTGTACTTGTTTGTGCACATTCACTCCCAGAGCAACATGGTGATGTGTGTATTTGTGTTCAGATGTGATGATGTCTGCCAGAGGACTGATCCAGCTGTTCAGGAGTCTCAACCCACAGATGCTGCACAAGAGGGACAGGGTGAGCGACGGCGTTTACTGAAAGTCTTCTTCAATAATGCGAGTACTTGTGATACTTACGAAGCGCTGTCTATCAAAAGGTTAACGGTTTGAGCCATTTTTCTTCACCCCCCCCCCAACAGGGGAGACCCACAGAAGCGTCATCAGAGGCCAAGATCAAAGACTACGGAGAGATGGAGGCTAAAGATCACATCCCTGGAGCTGAGGTCCTGGAGGTGGAGGAGGGGAGCAAAGAGGGAGAGGAAGACGGAGGTGAGCAGCTTATTATATTATTGTTTGTGTATATGCATGGCGTTTGATTACTGTAGATGACCCATCGGAATCCTGTGTGTGTGTGGTAATGAATATCACATTTTTCATACTGTACACCAGATGGCTGGGAGAGCGCCAGTATGAGTGGCGGCGATGACGACGGGGAGTGGGTGGATGTCCACCACTCGTCTGATGAAGAAACGGGAGAAGTGGTGAGAATAAAACGGGATGGTTTATTTAAATGCTGACTGTTCATTTGTGTGAATGTGGCATCGTTGTTCTAATGTAAGAGTGTGTGTGTGTGTGTGTGTGTGTGTAAGGCGGAGAAGCTTCAGAATATACCAGTTGAGGAAAGAGAAGCCAAAGCAGCTGCGGTGAGCGGCAGCAGGCTGCTCACTCAAGATGACTTCAAGAAGATCCGTCTGGTCCAGCTGGCCAAGGAGGTCAGCGCGGCACCAGGCAAAGGCCAGAAAAGGAAGAACGTGGAGCTCAACGAGGAGGACGACAACCGGTTAGGAAGCTGTTTCTAACAAAGAGCTTAAAACGTATATGTTTGGGCATGTGTGGGGATAAAGAGAAGATCATACTGAGATACTTTGCTGGTTTTCTTCCAAATCCTTTAGAGGGGAGGTGCTGACCTTGAGGAATATTGAGAAACTGCATAAGAAACCGAAGGATGACAAGGAAACACGCCTGGCAACAGCAATGGTAAATCCTAATCACCAGTAGGAGGATCGGAGAGGGGGAATCTGCACACTAGACGATGCCTCTATGAAGAAGTGTGGTCATTAAATACATGTTCATGGGGGCATAGTTAATATTAGAAATGTTTGTGTGTTACAATGTCAAAGGTAACAAAGAAAAACTAAACAATTTTGGTATTAAAGGTAATATTTACGTTGGAAATGTTGGATGAATTGATCACTGATGGAGGACCCATTCCAGCCGTAGTGACGCGTTTTGACTTTCCAGGCGGGGCGGAGTGACCGGAAGGACTTTGTCAAGAAGCATCACAAGCTGAACCCGCACGCCAGCACCAGCAACCGGGAGAAGAGAAAGACGAAGAACTTCATGATGATGAGGCACAGTCAGAATGTCCGGACCAAAGGCAAACGCTCCTTCAGAGAGAAACAGGCAAGTCTCACCTGTCAGAACTGTATTTGACTAGGTTTAATGTAAGTGGCATTTCAATTGGACTGAATTTTTTGGGATTTCCTCGTCCAGATTGCTCTACAGACTCAACTCCTGAAAAAGAAGAAGCAGTACAAGTAGACGGGACGGACATGATGATCATTGTTGTGACAATGTCAAATACTGTTGTACATCCTTCAAGTAGCCTGTAAAACAGTCTGGTTTATTCATGTTAAACTGCATACATTCACACTGCATTGAAATAAACAGTTTTTCATAATTATTGTGACAGTTTGTGTGGATGTCTGTGTCCTAGTGATGTTTTCTAGCTGTTACTTTTGTTGACATTTCATATTCCTGGTGTTTCATTTAGGGTTAGTTAGATGACCATATTATCAACATTTATTTGACAGCACCTGTTATCTTAACTTGGCAGCGACAGTGTTAATATTAACCATAAATGATAAATTCTTAGACTTTTTTTCATATCATCTCATTAAAGTTCATTAAAAAAATGCCATCCCTTTTGTATTCCGGTTGAGATGACCGTTTAAACCAAATTGTGACTTTTTCCGGAATATCTATTTTATAGTATGGACCCAGATTTTTTTTTTTGGGATGATATAATTGTTTTCTTTATACGTATACATTAAGACCTGTTTCAATGTGTTCATGCAGACGTTGTACAGTTTACACTGAATATAACTCAAATCAAGATGTTACGGTGTTGTATGTTTATAACAAATAACTACAGTTTAACATTTCCCTACTTTAAACTGTAGTGTGGTTCGTTAATTTGACTTACTAGAAATATTATTCAGGAAGGCTGTCAAAATTACACCATTCAATCATAGCTCGGGAGTTTGATCCTATTTGTGTGTTTGATCAATAGTTTTTTGTCTTTGATGGGTAACTAAATAGCAGGGATCTAAGCATTACCACATGCCCTCTAAGTATAATTAATAAAGTGTCACACTCTGATTTATCAAGGCGTCCCTCTGATCACCTTCAGACACCAAATGGACCATTTAAAAACGTGTCGCTTTTCATCCGGCATTACGAGCTCCCTCTAAGCATTTAATCTTGTTCCTTCAGCTGCTGTTCGGGTAACGCCTTAAAACTACAACACCCATGATGCACCTGGAATCACAACAAACGTGCCAATGCCAAACATTCCGCTCAATGAAACCGGCATCTTAATTCACCCTACGACATGAGGTATCTACATTAAATATGTGTTAACTACATGATTATTTAATTGTGGTCGTATTGTGTATGTAGTATTTTCACAGAACTCCCCGGTTGAATCAGTTCGTTTCCCTGCCAGCTAACGTTAGCTCTCGAACGGATGCTACTCTGCTTGCTAGCAAACATGCTAGCTAGTTAACAGTTTATCTCGTAAATCCGATGATGAGTCCAGGTGGTTTCATAAGGTCCGTTTGAGCCGTATCCTTTTGTTTTTTTTCCGGCTTCAAAGGGACACGCCACCGTGCGCGTAACCGTTGCCAACACGGTATGAACACGACATTACACAACTTGAAGATAACTAACGAACGCGAGCTCATCTTCACAAACTGTTGACGTGTGTTTCAGAAGATTTAGATGCATTTCTCTTCGGCTGTCAACAGTTTTGACCGATATTATTCACTTAGCTACATGACTGCGACAAGTACGAGTATGTATTTGGACCGTAGATCAAAAACACTGGCACGTGTCACTGCTTTTAACGTTAACGGCATGTGGAGAATAGATGCTAGTTATCGTTTACATTAACGAGCAAACGTTAGCTAACGCTAACTAGCTTGCTGTAAGTTGTGAGGTATTTACAGAGTCGCTTTAGCCAGTATCTTCTTTTAATGTTAATATTTGTAACGCGTGTTACCGTATTGTACATTTTAGATTAAAGGTTAAAGTTTGTTATGACTGCAGATGCACTGATTTCAAGACACATTACGGAACTGTCTGTGTGCTTTGAAGGTCTTATACGTTATACAAAAAGTGCATGTGTGACATTAACACAACAATTAACACCAACGGTTCCTCTTGCTGACTAGAAACTCTCTCACAAGTTGCCTTCTTTCAATGGTGCTCATAGTAATTCAGGTTGCAGGAAGTAGAAGCTTTTTAAGTGGTTTAATTACAATCACATTGATCTGATCAAAGCATGAAAACCCATCAAAGCAGTAGCTGCTGTGTTTGTGTACCTTTTTGATCCAGGTGTGGAATGCAAACAGATGGATCAAAAATACGTGTATTTAATAAGAGGTTTCTGTTGGCACATGCAGCTTTTCAGTCTTTGCTCAGTGGAGATGAGTTCTACATCTGTCCTTAAATTATTGACCGTCTCGCTCCTCATAAATAATACAACACGACGGCGTTGTCATCTCGAGGCCATGAAAGTGTTCCTCAATCACAGTCTGTGCGCAATACGTGGTTTTAAAAGATGATTTCCTGCTTCCCAAACCAAGTAGCCGGAGTAAGAGAGCGCGCCTTTGACCTCCTGTGCCATGATGGGGGGCTTGATGCTTTCTGCTCATCTAGCCGAGCGGACTAGTGATGAGGGGGCGACACACTGACTCTATTCAGTCTGTAGCTTAAAGGAGAGACAGTGCATCATCTGTAAGGTGTGGGTGGAGCTTTGGACTCTGGCGGTCTGCTCTCAGTCATTTTGTGACACACCGACTGGAGATTTTTCATCAGATTCAGCAATCGGTAGGACTTTTTAGTGGGTTTTCATTGCGGGGCAGTCTCTGCATGGTGTGTAATGTTTGCTTGGAGGAAAGTGATGTCCTGGTTTGTATTTTCAGATTTGTGTATGCTAAATGAGTAAAGTGGAAGTGACTGAAAGGGGGATAATACTGAAATCGCTCAGCTGGCTGGCAATGTCTGTCACCACAAATTTTCCATTTAGTTTCCTCCATTGACGCTCATAGAATTTTATTTGCACCGTTTTGGGCTTCAGCTCACTTTGCAAATTGTGCGGATGACGGCAATGGAAATTTTGCGTGCTTACAGCCAAAGAACGTCAACATTTATACCGTTTTGTTCACAACTTATGTACGCTCACTTTTGATTTTTATCAATGATTTTTTCCCCCCTTTAGACTATAATATTGCTCAAGTATTATTTTCCATATAACCCAGACCACCCTCTCCTCCACCTACTGTAGGGACAGCGGAGTCCTCCAGCTGCGCCGTCAAAAGGACAGATACAGGAGATTTATTTCCTCCCTTGAGTATCTATAAATGCTGCTTTAAAAGAATCGTAGTCTCCTTATAGGATGAAAACGATCATGTATCGCAATCAATCACAGTAGCCATTAGTATCAAACAAAGAAACATAACTGAGAAAATAAGCCAAATCATTACAGCTGAGGAGCAAAAACCAGTTAGTGGTTTTTATTTGAAAATACATTTAAAAAGTAATTAATTCACTATTAATGTTGTTATTTCCTATCAATTCTACTGATTAGCCATTGATTGAGTGATTCTTTCTGTCTGTTGCAGGTGTTGTCACCTGTAGCCAGTTATGGCACCAGGGGACATGGTGCAGGACCATGCCAAGCAGCTGAAGCCCAAGGACAAGCGGCCTGTAAGCAGGACATCGAAGGCAGACTGCGAGCCGGATGGCTCCTTTGTCTTTGAGGCTCACGAGGCCTGGAAGGACTTCCATAACTCCCTCAGACATTTCTATGAAGTAGGAGAGCTCTGTGATGTCACGCTGAAGGTCGGTCCCTCTATCCAGACTCAAGTAAACAGCGAGAATTTTTTCTTTTCTTCCATTCACAATTCAGCGTACCTTTGTTAATGTTTTCCGGTTTGAAATTTGGGTTAGGGCTAAGCTTTAGTGTGTTTCACCTCTAAGTCCCAAACAGCTGCCGCACTGTGGAGATTAATAAACGGGGAGATTATTGTCGGGCCTCTTTTCCTATTCCTGCCCTTGTGTCTCTTTGTAGGTCGGCAGTAGGTTGATACCATGCCACAAGCTTGTGCTGGCTTGCGTCATCCCTTACTTCAGGTATGTTCCATTTTCTTCGACCTGGTCCTGTAACGGTAATCCTCACTGTAGCAGAGACCTGGATTCTCACTCGTGGGACGTCCAATCTGTCCTGTGACTCTGGAGAAAGCTGATTAATATTTTAACTCGACACCCAAACAACTGCCACTCCCCTACACATTCTCCATTCCTCTTGCTCCCCATTTTTTTTCACTATGTCCAAGGCCATTTCCCTTTCGTGTGCATGAGCAAGAGCGCCCCCTGTTGCTAAATGGCTTTAACAGTGTTGTGTGGCGCAACTTCATCACCAACCCCCACACGCACGCACACACGCACATACCAGTAAAACAATATTACATTTAATTTGTAAAGATGGGGCACTATATCCTTTGGTTGCACCCAAGAAATACCCAGATCAAAAAATTCAACGTTCCTAATTCATCAGGAAAGGTTTGTGAACCACTGGTCCAAGTCACTTTGCTGGTTTGTTAGTTTTCTTCCAGATAAATACGGTTATTATTAGAAACTAAAATGTTCTGATTGTGACCTTTAGCCACTGTTTGCCCCCCAGGGCCATGTTCCTCTCTGAGATGTCAGAGGCCAAGCAGGAACTGATCGAGATCAAGGACTTTGATGGTGACGCCATCCAGGACCTGGTGCATTTTGCCTATTCCTCCAAGCTCACATTAACCGTGGACAACGTCCAGCCACTGCTGTACGCTGCCTGCATCCTTCAGGTAAACCAAGGGTCAAAGGTCAATGCTAAACTCTTCTTTTTGCAATTTCCACACAGAATTCTATTATGTGTGCAACACATTTTTTCTTTTCTAGGTCTTAACCATATTCCTGCTTGAATCTATCAGGTGGAGTTGGTGGCGAGAGCCTGCTGCGAGTACATGAAGGCCCACTTCCACCCCACCAACTGCCTGGCGGTGCGCACCTTCGCCGAGAGCCACAACCGCGTGGACCTGATGGACATGGCGGACCGCTACGCCTGCGAACACTTCACCGAGGTGGTGGACTGCGAGGACTTCACCTGCGTGTCCCCCCAGCACCTGCGCA
The DNA here is from genome assembly GCF_949316345.1 of Pungitius pungitius. Lineage (NCBI taxonomy): Eukaryota > Metazoa > Chordata > Actinopteri > Perciformes > Gasterosteidae > Pungitius > Pungitius pungitius. The sequence goes on along the minus strand of NC_084917.1, from coordinate 4,248,018 downwards.
CCTTGCTCTCCTCCGGCGAGCTCAACATCCATTCGGAGACGCAGGTGTACAACGCGGCGGTGAAGTGGCTGAAGGCGAACCCGCAGCACCACGAGGACTGGCTGGACCAGATCATGTCTCAGGTCAGAGAGCTCGCCGCTCCGCGTCGGACGCGAAAAGGGCGTAGCTGGCGGGGGGGAGGGGGGGGGTGGTGTGTCAGTGTCACGTTGCCTGCGGGTATCGCTGCATCACGGTACGATGCCGGTCTCTCTCTCTCTCTCGCCCCCCCCCTCAGGTGCGCCTGCCGCTGCTCCCCGTGGAGTTCCTGACCGGAACGGTGTCGAAGGACGAGATGATCAAAGGCAACCTGAGCTGTCGCGACCTGATGGACGAGGCCAGGAACTACCACCTGCACCTGAGCAACAAGGTGGTGCAGGACTTTGAGTACTCCGTCCGCACCGTTCCCCGGAAACACACCGCAGGTAACACTTGTGCTGTTGCACCTTTCCTTTAGCAAACCTAATTTTTTGTCTTCATATTTTCTTTGTATGTTTTTTCCCCATCTGGGTTCATTAAGTAGCGTGCGAGTTCTCTCACCGATCCGAACCCTCTGTTCTCCCCGTCCTTCTCCTCAGGGGTTTTGTTCTGTGTGGGCGGCCGGGGGGGTTCTGGTGACCCATTTCGCAGCATCGAGTGTTACTCCATCACAAAGAACAGTTGGTTCTTTGGCCCCGAAATGAACAGCAGACGGCGTCATGTGGGTGTGATATCTGTGGGAGGTAAGAGGGGTCACTCTTATATGTAATGCGGTTAAAGAGGAACGCCGAGCAGTACTCCGATGTATTTATTGACGTAGCTGGAAGTTAATGTGTACAAACAATACAGCCATTAATGACGATTACCTTAACAAAGGAAGTTGCTTTTATTTACATTAACTGGCAACTCAGTTTATGGTTTATGCATTTCATACAATACCAATTGAGAATATTGCTTTGTCAGGTCATAAAGATTCCATGTCTGTGTGATGATGATGATTTTTTTTTTTAGGCAGGGTGTATGCAGTCGGGGGCCATGATGGAAGCGAACACTTGGGCAACATGGAGATGTTTGACCCCCTCACCAACAAGTGGATGATGAAAGCCTCCATGAACACCAAGAGGTACCAAGAGGACCCTGAGAGAAAGGAAAAAAAAAAAGAAAAAAGTTCGCTGTTGATAGTTTGGGGTAAATAGCAGAAATATCGCTTTGAGCAAGGTCACGTGTGTGTGTGTTTCTAAGGAGGGGCATCGCCCTGGCAGCTCTCGGCGGCCCCATCTACGCCATCGGAGGCCTGGACGACAACTCCTGCTTCAACGACGTCGAGCGCTACGACATCGAGAGCGACTGCTGGAGCGCCGTGGCGCCGATGAACACTCCCAGAGGAGGAGTCGGCTCCGTCGCGCTCGGGGTAAGGCAAGCCTTCAAACGCAAGGGGGGCGGACGGATGATGTAACGGCGTTCTGGGACCTCACCTCTTCTGTGCCCCCCCCCCCCTCTGCTTGGGGCAGAGTTTCGTGTACGCGGTGGGAGGCAACGACGGCGTGGCGTCCCTGTCCAGCGTGGAGCGGTTCAACCCGCACCTCAACAAGTGGACGGAGGTCAGCGAGATGGGCCAGCGGCGGGCGGGGAACGGAGTCAGCAAACTCAACGGCTGCCTCTACGTAGTGGGTGAGGGGCGCCGCGACCGCCATCGCGAGCGGGTCACACGCCGCACATTCACAAACACGACAGGCGCGTGAATGAGGGAAAGGTGAAAGTTCACGTTCCGTAAGCTACCCGGTGACTGATTAACAGGGCGAGGTCTCATTAAAGCGGGATGTTATGCCCGGTCAGTAACATGTTTTCCTTTCCCACTTACACGTGTCCTTATTATTCAACGCCAAGTCGTATCATACAGGCCAGTTTTCAGATGAATTTCGTGTCATTTTTCATCATTCCTCTCCGTCTCATTCCTCGCCGAAGGCGGCTTTGACGACAACTCCCCGCTGAGCTCCGTGGAGCGCTTCGACCCCCGGATGCACCGCTGGGAGTACGTGTCGGAGCTGACCACCCCGCGGGGGGGCGTCGGGGTCGCCACCGTGATGGGGAGAGTGTTCGCGGTCGGCGGTCACAACGGGAACATCTACCTGAACACGGTGGAGGCGTTTGAGCCCCGAATGAACAGGTGAGGAGGCCGACGCGTGCGCTCTGTGGCCTCCGAGTGGCCTCCAGCGGGATGGAAGTAACCCGTTGTGGTGCTCTCGCCCCCCCCCCCCCCCCTCCCCCTTAGGTGGGAGCTGGTGGGCTCCGTGTCTCACTGCCGCGCCGGAGCCGGCGTCGCCGTCTGCTCGTCTCACGTCAGCCAGATCCGGGACGTGGGACAGGGCTCCAGCAACGTGGCCAACTGCATGTGACCCGGCTCCTCCTCCCCAGGTGACCCGACTGCCAAGTCCCCGTCGGACCTGATCACTGCGCACGGAGCGCACGCACGCACGCACACACACACACACACACACACACACACACTCACTGTGGCTGATATTCAGTCTGCACACGTGTCGTTAGTGAGGTTCTACTGACTTGAAGTGCACAACGGATAAATCTGAAGTCTTCTATGACACATTTAAGATATTTCTATTGGTGTTTTTTTTTGTACCGTGTTTTCTCTTGTTTGACACCCTTGCCATAGTTTTTGACTTTTCGTAAAGGCGCCGCAGTAGCTGAGCCTAGTGGTATTTGATACTAACGTCTCGGGAATGGGAGGTGAGTTTTTGCTGCACGTTGTGAACGAGGTGTGCGCAGTAGGCCTCTGTAGTACTCTGCAGTTCTTTTCCACAGAGATTTGAAAAATCAGACTATTTTAAAACAATCAACAATGACACGTTCTTCGCAGTGCACGCAGTTAAAAATGTCAACGGTGTCACCAGTCAATCTGCAACACAATGTTAAGTTGTCAAACACTTTTTTTTTTTTCTTTCGTTCCTGAGATCTTATTATAGGTTAAGTGCGTAATTTTTTGACTTTTTAAAGGTGCGTTTTGGGGATTGTTCTATCGACTGCTGTGCGTGGATCACATCGCAGCAGTTCTAGCTGGACTTTTCAAGTAATTGCGTTGGAACAATCATCCGGTTCAAACGGCGACACGTCGTTCGCTGGGCCGGAGGCGACGGGTTCAAGGAGTTTAAACTGCTGCAAGTACCAAACAAAAAAAATATAGTGGGTCCCTGAGTCGCCTCCTCGCGACGGTTTGGTGACGTTGGAGGACTCATCAGAGCAATACGGTGCCCCTCTCGACGACTATTTCCACTTTTATTGTACAGAGATCTGTTCAAACGGGCCGGGACAGAGGCTCACGTTGAAGATTTGTGTTTGACGATAGCTGGACTGTCAGAAATCCTAATCCCAGGGCTTTCAGATGCGTATTCGATGCGGCGGAGGTTTGTCTCTGCAGATGGTTGCGTTATATTTTAATATATGGATATTTTGTATAATAAAATAGGTGTATCTTTGGTAATATCCTTTACTACTATCTAATCCATTGCTGTGCACTATTTTCATAGAATAGATGTGAAGTCTCAGTATATTTTTGTCCTAAATGGAGCATTTTATGTTTAAAGATGTTTAACACCTTACTGCTATTTCTATTTCTCTTTTTTTTCTCTGTTTACAGAGTGATGACTAAAACTTAAATGCTTTGGGGTTATAATAGAAATAAGAATATTATTTGACAGCTTGTGTACTGGCAATCATAATCTTGGTGCGTATTATCAACCTGCAACATTTTACACCAAAAGCCCCAAAAAATCTTGTTTCCAACTTTGTTAGCGACTGAGCCAGAAACGTCTTTTCTACGTCTTTTTGTAAACTTTACTGTACTTTGTTGTTCTTTCTCCTCCTGACTGCTGGCATCCTGTGAGTTTTATTTACCCGCTATTGGTATAAATTGGTACAATAAAGTGATGTGGAAAGTTTACCAGTGGGGTTTGGCTTCTTCTGTTTTTGCCTAACACGAATGTTGCCTTTTTTCAGGACTGACGCCAAACTGTGTGCAAACCAGTCCAACCAGTCCAACCAGTCCAACCAGTCTCTCACTTCTGTGAGGAAAATGCTCATCTGGTCACGCTCCAATGCACACAACACTTGTTGGGTTTATTTTTCTGTCCTCAATGGAGATTCATAAAAGTCAGCTGACCAACAAAACGCGTAAATGAGAATCTGATATGAAATATGCATTTATTGTTTTGTAACAGTTAAAAAGGTGTTCGATCCAACATACCACAAGGCGCAGGTTCTGAGGTATAAAGTTTATGACACCATCTTCTGGACTTTGTTTTCACTGTGTCAAATGTGACGAATAGACAAAACTATAACCAACAGGTCCTTCAGGTTTTTATGGATGGAAGCTTTGTGTTAACTATGTAAACTGATATCACTTCTGTGAGTATTGATACTTTCTTTTTTTCTTTAGTTGGTTACAGACCCTTTTTACGTTTTTTTTTTTTTTTTAACTTTCAACTTAGAGTTTGAAGTCACACCAAAAATGATACATTCAGCCTTTAAATATCTGATAAAATAAATGTATAAAACACTGACTCCAGGGCTTCTGATCTGAATTGTATTTAGCAATAAATCACAAAGAACCAAAACCAAAGAATACATGTCCGTTTTCTATTGTCACAGCCATGTTTATTATTATTTTCTGGTTAAATCAGGGTTTCACCTTGATATTGCGCTGTGTGTTTACAAAACAACCAACCTGGTCTTAACAAGTGAAGTTGGTTTGGAGGCAAACAACAGATTGTTTTGTAGAAAAAGAGTCAAGTGGTCAAATGTGTGTCATCTGTGTTTTACTGCTTTTTCAGCCTTTGGACCCTGGCTGGATGCTGAAAAGAGCTGAACCTCTCAGGTGATGCTCAGAGGTCTCCGCTCATCTCGGGCTCAGGAGAGTTTGGAGAAGAACCCTGAAGCGTAGGAACGCACCTTGAGGGGTGAACACCGAAAAATAGAAATGGACAAAACCCAAAGGATGATTCTGCAGCTGCTCGGCTTCACTGCGCTTCTGGCTCGTGGTAAGACTCCTCCTTTCCTTTAGTTTGTTGGGAAAGTGAAGATATGAACTTAAAATAAAGACAGTGTGTCAACGAACAAAAACTATAGCAAATATGATCCGAATGTTGAGCATAATTCATTTGCTTTCTTTCATTCCTGAAAAACTCAACTGCTAAACATTTTAATAAAAGGTCTAGACAATGATTTATGTAAAAATATATTGTCTTACAAAAACGTTATATATATTTTGTATTCGTGTTCGCTGAAGAGTTTATATAATATTTCTTTTGGGCATCACTGCATGAAGCACATTGTTGCAGATGGAGATTAAATTTGGCATCATGTGGTTTTTTTAAAATCATTACCGCTGTGTGCAGAACATGTGATTCTATAGTGTCCCTTTGGGCTTGTTAAAAGTCAAACATTATCCAAACTTTGCATGAGAGGCTGCACTGATCGGTCATGGGACTTTTATGATGGATGGGAATGTTTCACCAGCTTTTTTTTATTTTTATTTCACACCAACATTTTTATTTATTCAACACAAAAGGTAATCACAGTAATTTAATTCTACTGTTTTTTTGCTGACGTAAAGTTGTTACTCAGTTATTACATTTGCCTTATGGTCCACGCATTTAGTGTCCATATCTTCCAACCCTTTAAGCAAAATATTATTTTCTTTAACAAAATCTGAAACTGTGGAAGATGTACTAATGTTACCATTAAACTCTCGTTGTCGAATTCTTTTTTTATTTTTATATTCCAATGGTTTTGTCAAATACTAACAGTATGTTGTGCTCGTGTGTCTTTCAGCCCGGAGCCAGTGTCATCAGGGCTGGAGGGAGAATGACAATAACTGTTACTTCTTTTCAACGGACACAAAGTCGTGGATGGAGGCGAATGCCTTTTGTCTGGAGCAGAACTCCAACCTGATGAGCATCCAGAACGTGGAGGAGAGGGTGAGGCCACAAGCACCCCGCAGGGCCCCCGCCCCCCCCCAGAAACTCGACTTAACGAGACCTGATTGCGTTTCCTTTTACCCTGACTCCGGTCCAGTTGTGGGTGAGGACACAAATCGCCGCGGAGACCTTCTGGATCGGCCTGAACGACCGAGCCGTGGAGGGCGTCTGGGAGTGGAGCGACGGGAGCCCTTTCATAACCTACCTGTCGTATGTCATTTCTCTACCACTATCCGGGGGGGGGGGGGGTTTCACATGCAAAAACGATCTCTCGCTGCGTCCACTGTTCCGTCAGGTACTGGATGGAAGGCCAGCCTGACGACTGGGGCGAGGAACCCGGGGAGGACTGCGGTCAGGTGGCGGGAGGAAACCTCGGGCAGTGGAACGACGAGAACTGCGACGTCAAGAGGAAATACATCTGCAAGCACGCCAACGGTACGCCGGCCACGGAGATCCGACGCCACGTGTGAAAAGTCAAACTCGTTGGAAAAGCTGAAGAACTTTTCATTTCTGAATCAACTGAAGTTTTGAATTCATTCATTCATCGAAGTCCACCTAACCGAGCGTGTGCTCGCTCTCGCCCTGCAGCAAACCCGGGCCCGCGCTGCGACCTGGCGAGCGGCTGGAGGCAGCACGCGTCCGACTGCTACAAGCTGAAGGCGGCCGGCCGGAGGAGCTGGGCGGCGGCGCGGAGCGACTGCGTGCAGGAGGGAGGAGACCTGGCGTCCGTCACCTCGGCGGAGGAGGAGCAGTTTGTCACCGGGGCGCTGGACGCGTCGTGGGTCGACCTCTGGATCGGGCTGTCCACGCTGGTGAGAGGGTTCGCCTGTGAATAAACGCCGCGTGCATCCACGGGGAAGGTTGAGCTTTTTCTCCCCCCCCCACAGAAATGCAACAAGCTTTCGTGTCAGGTGGACGCCACGAACACCCAGTACGCCTGGTCTGACGCTCTCCACGTGGGGTACACCAACTGGGCCGAGGGGGAACCGACGGGGTGAGGCGTCACGTGACCTCGTCACCCACACAGAAAACAGAAAACATTCACATTCAAACGCCAGCTCTCCCAACAGCGACGCGGCGGCCGGCGCGTGTGCCGCCATCGCCAAAGATCCGACGGATGAGTTCGGGAAATGGAGATCCCATCAGTGCAGATACGAGCGTCCTTACATGTGTAAACGACCACTCAACAGTAAGCCGGGCTTTTTTGGGGGGGGGAAATGTGCGCAGATTGTAGCTCTTACTCTCACCACGAAAGGACCTCAATTCACTTGCGTTGTACCGCTCGCCCTGCAGCCATCTGCCCTCGCGGCTGGCTGAGCTTCGCGGGCAGCTGCTACTGGGTGGTCAGTAACACCAACCTGCTGACCACCTGGCACGAGGCCTTCACCCGCTGCTCCGGTATGGGGGCCCACCCGCTGGTTATTAACAGGTAGGAGAGGAGCATCTGCTTCCGGAGCCAAAACGATGAAATGGCACCACCTTCCTCGTGAAGCTTGTAAATCTCCGCGTTTCGTTTCTCGCTCGCAGCGAAGAGGAGCAGCTCTTCGTCAACGGGAACCTTCCAGACTTCCACCACGTGGGCGTTCCTGACATCTGGATCGGTTTATCGGGTACTGCACACACACACTGGGGAAAATGGAGGAACAGTGAGAGAACGTCGCTTGTTGTCTTGTTGTCATCTTGTTGACCGTGTGACGTCACACAGATAAGGACCAGGACGGGGACTTCAAATGGGTGGATAAATCCCCGATGACCTTTTCCAACTACGGTGCCGGTTGGCCCAAAAACACCGCAGCCACCTGGGATTGTGGACAAATATACACAGGTACAACCTGCGCCTCTGGTCCGTGATGGACTTTCCCACGTTTGTTCACGTTTGAGAGCCACGTCACGTGCGTGTTCTCTTCCAGGGAATTACGAAGGAAAATGGGAGACGACCAACTGCTTCAAGAGCCTGGGTTACATTTGTGAGATGACCGGCGGACAGAACCCCAAACCCACTCCGGCTCCTGGTTGGTCCCTACTTTTGGTTCCTCCTTCACACTGACACAGGGCGCGCTGGTAACCACCACGCCGCGTGATTTCCCGTCCCAGATTCCCACTGCGACCCCGGCTACCTGCTGTACAAGGACTTCTGCTATCACTTCGAGAGCGAGTCGGTGAAGAACTGGCACGACGCCGAGGCCCACTGTGGCGGAGAGCAGGCCCACCTCGCCAGCTTCCACGACCCGGATGAGCTCAGCTTCCTGATTGGTGAGCGGCCCCCCGGGAAGCACGAGCCGGGGGGGAGAAAATAATACAATACAATCAAGAAATGACCTTAAAATGAGCTTTGCGCTCCTCGTTTTTTATCCCCAGCTCACATGCCGGGTGCGGCCTGGGTGGGTTTGAATGACATCAGTGTTGAAAACCAGTTTGTGTACACCGATGGAACCCTTGCAGTAAGTGATTTAAAAAAAAAAAAACCCACAAACCTATTTAATGACGCACATAACTCATATTATGTCATTTCACATGCATTTGAAAGCTGTAGGATCCCCTTTTATCTGTCTTACATATTTCATGGTGACTGTGTTTTTGTCTCAGAATCTCCTCCCGTGGGCGCCCAACCAGCCCGACAACTGGCAGAACAACGAGGACTGCGTGCACCTCCGGGGGATGACTCACAGCGAGGCCGGGAAGCTCAACGACGACTTCTGCACCACCGCGAGGGAATTCGTCTGCAAAAAAGGTCCGAGCCGCGCGGCGTTCGCGCCCGAAGTCGCTCCGTGTCGTGTTCGACGCGAGGTGTGTCTCATGCTTTCGTGTCCGTCTTTGCGTCCCCAACAGCCAAGGGACAAGGACCTCCTCCCCAGCCGCCGACATCTGGACCAGGTGCTCGCGGCGCTTCCGTCGCTCAGAACGCCTTCAGGCACGAGCCCCCGGAGAGCTAACGGCGAGGTTCTGTGTTGCGTATTCGTCACAGGATGGAACGAGAAATGCGGCTCCTGGACGCCCGACCCTTTCAACGACTACTGCTACCAGTTCAACCAGCTGTCGATGAGGCCGTGGGCGGAGGCCCGAGCTGACTGCGTCAACCAGGGTGGAGACCTCGTCAGCATCACGGATCCCTTCGAACAGGCCTTCGTACAGGGTGAGTCACACCGGATTGGTCTTTTTCCTCTGGACTCATCTCAATTGCATTTTTTCATTGTTTTGTCATTCATACGTATGACTTTAGTCTGCTTTAGAATTTTGGTGTGTTTAATTCCTTAAATGCTTCTAATGGTTTGCATATATAACTCTCAGGTGTGATCCAGTCCAGTCCCACGGGCATCTCTCTGTGGATGGGGGGTCACGACTCCGTCACCGAGGGCGGGTGGGAGTGGACGGATGGGTCCCCGTTCCGATACATCCGCTGGAGTGCAGGTCAGTTGAAGCCACATCTAGGCTGCACGAATGAAATGAACGAATGAAACGACAACCGAGTCACCTTCGCTCACCAGGTAACCCAGACAACTACTATGGTGAGGACTGCCTGTCTATATTGATCAACAACGGCTACTGGAATGACGACAACTGCCAGCAAAAGAGAGGATACATCTGCGAACGGAAAGGTGGGAGGGTGAAAGGTCGCTCCTGACTCTTGTATTTCATGCATTCAGAGGGTTGACGCGTGTCCGATTCCTTTCAGGAATCACCCCTGAGCCGCCGCCGCCTCCTCATGATGGTAACGACGCCCTCCTCCCTCCTCCCCCCACACCTCGTACCAGTCACTTATTTAAAATCCGCTTTGCTCAGCCGGTGGCGCGTAACAGCGACGGGTTTTTGCCGTCTGCAGGCTTCCTGACGGCGCTGGTGTGCCAGGGCTCCACCGCCGCCCTGCACTGTCCGCCCGAAAGCGTCATCAACATCCAGTCGGCCTTCTACGGGCGAAAAAGCGCCGGCGTCTGCCCGCACTTTGGCGGGCCCGAGGGAAGCTGCACCGTGGACGGCGTCCTTCCTCGCTACCGAAAGACGTGCGACAACCATCCCTTCTGCTTCGCGTACGCACACGCCGACCCGGACCCCTGTCCGTCCGTGTCCAAGTACCTGGAGATCGTCTACAGCTGTGAACAAAAAGGTGGGCTCTTTGATTCGGGGGTTGAAATCTTTGTGACAATCCCGGCTGAAATGCTGATGGCGCCGCTTCCCGTGCTTTTGGGCCGCTCGCAGTGTGCCTGCACGGCCTGGGAGTCGAGGACGGCAACATCACGGACCCTCAGCTCTCGGCGTCTTCCTCCGCCGGCGGCTACACCCCCGCCAAGGCCCGTTTGAACGGGAACTCCTGCTGGATGCCTTCAGGAAGCCGTACGTACCAACAAGAGCGTTCAAAGGTTTCATCCCTATCGCTGATCTGTCTAACGAGGATCTACCCTCCAGCGACCTCCAGCTGGATCCAGGTGAACCTCGGCCAGACCAGAAAGGTAACGGGCGTAGTAGTGCAGGGTTGTCCTCAAAACGACTTCTGGCTCACCGAATTCAAGATCCAGCACAGCGCGGACGGGACCAGCTGGACCAACTACACGGCCGACGGGCCGGTGCGTGAGCCGCGGGCCGCCTGACCAGAGTTTGAACTTTGACACGCGGAGGACAGGTTGTGATTCCAGGGTTTCCATCCTCTGCAGTTTTTCCCAGGCTCCACAGACAGAGACGTCCCTGTAACCCAGCTGCTGGGGACACCCGTGTCCACCCAGTACGTCCGCATCCTGCCGCTGGGGTTCAGTGGTCAGGCGGGCCTGCGCTTCGACGTGTTAGGATGCACGCCGGACTGTAAGGGAACCAGTTAAATCCCACTCTGAAACAATTAAACACGGTCAATAATAATCTTTTTTTGAATTTTTTTCCAACAGATGCGATCACGTGCGCCAACAAGCCCAACTTCAACTTTGCCAACGATAAAATGACGTGAGGGGAAACGCATCGAACGCATGATACTTGCATTCTGTTTGGATGACGTCTTCTTGTTGGACGGTCCACCGTCCTCTCAGACAGCGACTGATCCTCACGTGTCTTTTCAGCGTCCATTGTCCAGCCCGCTGCGCCGACGCTTATCACCGAGTGTACGGCACCTCGGTGTACCGGGGGGTCAGTCAGTCGTTATGTCACATGATCCGCAGAGTGTCGGCGGGAAGGAATCACTCACAGATGCTTTTGTCTCTCCTCCCCCCCCCCCCCCCCCCTGCAGGACTCAAACATCTGCGCGGCGGCTATCCACGCCGGAGTGATACTGAACGAGGGCGGAGGAGACTGTACTCTGCTGAAAGTGGCCGGGCAGGACTTCTATCCCGGCTCCACCCGGAATGGCATCACCTCGCTGCAGTAGGTCGCAGGGAACCGCTTTGTCTTTGTCCAGCGCCGTGCTGGGAGGCCGATTCAGCAACAGCACCATTTTTTTTTTTTTGCTCCTGCAGATACGATGGAGACTACGTCGTGTCGTACACTTTTGCAGACGGGGGTGAGCTAAAAGTACAATTACAAACCCTCAATTGCGGAGCAGTGAGTGCGCTGATGCGGATTGGACTGATTCTGAATTGTGCGCCGCAGAGCTGAGGTGTTCGGGGCCCGACTGGTACGAGTTTGGGGAGTTCTGCTACAAACCGTCCCCGGACAAAAAGAGCTGGCGCGATGCCCAGGACGCTTGCAGGAGTCTGGGTGCGGAGCTCGTATCGATCCAGTCGATGACGGAGCAGAGCTGGCTGGAAAGCTACCTGTACATGGGTATGGAGTTAGGAACATGGGTGGTGTTATGGACTCCCACATAAAATGTTTACTTTATTTCATCTTGACACAGTCGGCTTGTGGCAAACGAAAGGCTGCGAGAAGATGGAAAAAAAAGAGCACATAACAAAAGCTAAATTGATCCTTTTTTTCCCTTCAGCCACCAGTGACGTGTGGACTGGTCTGAATGACCTGGTTGTGACCGGTATGTTCACCTGGTCCGACGGACACATGGTGACCTTCACCTACTGGGCTCCAGGGGAGCCCAACAACCACGACGGGTTCAGTGAAGACTGCGTGGAGATGTTGCACCAGGTGATGAACAGTCCCACACAGCAGCGGCGTGCATTTTATGCTACAAATGCATACATTCATACGTTTGAACGTTCCAGACCGGACGATGGAACGACGTGTCGTGCACCGAGCTCAACACCTACATATGCAAAGCGGCCAAAGCGCATTACCCCGCGCCCTCTGTGAAACCCACCGCGTACGGATGCCCTCAGGTACCACGCGCTCTGCGTGTCTGTTCTCGCGACGCCCGTCGGGAGGAGGGTTGTGTAACGAGGTGTGATGTGTGTTTCAGGGCTGGGACGCGTACGGCTACTCCTGCTACTGGATGGAGGAGACCAGCAGGAGCTGGTCGGATGCTGAGGCTTTCTGCAAAGAGCAGGGCGGCTTCTTGCTGCACATCGGGGACGTGTGAGTCTCTGTTCCTTTTTCATTAAATCATACTGTGTGCGCAATCATTTCTGTTGTTGACGTTTTGATTAATGAAGTCAGTTTCCTCACCTTTTACCTCAATAGTGATAATAGCTCAAAACTGTCAAAATGTCATGTGCCGGTTATACATGTGTTAGAATATTCAGACAAACGGATGAGGGTGGCAGATTTAGTACCTCAAAGGTTTTCTCATCATTATGTGACTTTATTTTTATTTTTTTTAAATCTCTGCAGTTATGAGCAGGCTCATTTCACAGTGACGCTCTCTGGAAAGACGGGTCTGTGGTGGATTGGCCTGCGCGCTCGAGGGGGGTCAACTGGAGGGGTCGACTACATCTGGGTCAACGACTTGCCCCTCACCTTTACCCACTGGGACAAAAACCAGCCAGGTACGGACTCGAAGGCGTCCCCTCACAGCAGCTGGGCGGGTTAATGCAGTGTCCTCCCCCCCCGTAGATAATGGGGATGGTACCTGTGTGGCCATGACAACGGGTCAGATCGGTGGTTTCTGGGACGACAAGCAATGCTCGGAAAAACACGCCTTTGTCTGCGAGAAGCCTCGGCCCGACATCACCCCGCCCCCCAAGCCCCCGACCCCTCCGCCCGCTCAGGGCTGTGCTGATGGGTGGAGCGCGCTGCCTCACTTCAGGAACTGTTACCGGGTACGCAAAGGAGGCCACGGTGCGGTCCGCTGGGGGCCCCCCTCTTCTTTTATTGAGTGTCAATTTTGTCGGCCGGTTTTATTGCAGCTGTTCCACGGAGTGGACTTTTCCCTGAAGAAGAGCTGGGGAGCGGCTCGCGAGGACTGCGTCTCCCGAGGAGCCGAGCTGGTCAGCGTCCACAACCAGGAGGAGGAGGAGTTCCTCGCTCTGTACAGCAAAGACTCCAGCAAGTGGATCGGCCTCAGGCACAACCCCACGGAGGGAGGTGAGCACGTAGAGCGACTCCTGCAGGCGAACCCCCGCTGGAAGATGGATAGAAGATTTTTTTTATTTTTTATTATTTTAAATCTCGGTCATTCCCATCGCTGCAGGCTATTCGTGGAGCGACGGCACGCCGCTGTCACACACCAACTGGGCTCACGGGGAGCCCAACAACCACGAGGGGCGCGAGGAATGCGTGGAGATGGTGAGCAGCACCAACGGGAGCCGCTCCTGGTGGAACGATCTCAACTGCGACGCTCACCAGGACTGGATCTGCATGATTACCAAAGGGAAGAAACCCGTCTTGCCCCCCGTGCCCCCACCTCCAATTCCAGGTAAACTGTTCCCACAATGCACCTGCGCCAAACATCATGTTTGTTAATATATCTTTATGTTTAATATCAGCTCTGACAGGTTCAATAAATTAATATTTTATTAATACATTATCTTCCAGAAAATAAAACACATCAGCAATGGCGGTAGAAATAGAAGAAGTTTCTACTCAAATGTTGTAATTATTTTCTCACCTACTTATTTGAGCTGAATCATTTTTGGAGATAAGCTCAGGCTAGATTTTCCTGGTCTAAAATATTAATTAAAATAATGAATTGTGGCCCTCTTACTTCAAATGCCTTACATATTGGTACTCATAAAAGACTAATAATATGTAATACCTCAAAATGTGCAATTATACCTAATTCTAAATTTAAATGTAACTACTGGGAGACTAGTGCTGACGATGGTTTTGTGATGGGCTCTCCTCACATCTCAACCCCTCAGCTCCCGACTGCGGCTCGAACCCTGGCTGGAGGAAGAACAACAACATCTGCTACTACTACAACGACACCGACATAGTGGACTTCCACACGGCCCTGGGGCGCTGCTACCACGAGAAGGCCTTGCTGGTGTCCATCCACGACAGAGACGAGCAGGCGTACGTCAACACCATGGTACGTGTCTCCCCCCCTCCCTCCCGCAGCGCGGCGGCCTCCAGTGAGTTACGAGTGGCTCACATTGCACCACCCTTTGCAGGTGGGGACGGGCGACGTTGCTGCAGCTTGGATCGGAATGAGGATGCTTGGCATTGCCAGCGGGCAGTACATGTAGGTGTCGAATTAGATTTCACATAACCTTCTATATAATAAGTGGCAGGAAAACATTGCAGCACTGTGCATGTTCTCATTTAAAACTAAAATATAAATTTGATTACGAGACAATGATTTGATATCAGTTTTGAAAAGTCAAATCAACTCAGATTTGCTGCTTTAGGAAGACGGTCTGTATCGTAGATAATATTCACAGCAGCCACACAATGCAAATTCTCCTCCGGAGTGGACTTTTTAACGTGAAATGTTTCTCTGGCTTACCTGCGCAGGTGGGTGGACTCCTCCCCTGTGACCTTCACTCACTGGGGTCCAGGTGAGCCAAACAACGCCAACGGGGAGGAGCAGTGTGTTTAGATGAACAGACATCAAGGTACTAGAGCCACAGAAATCAGTTTCGCAGTGTTCACTGAACCGTTGCTTACCTTCACAATTAACTCTGTGGCTGTTTAAGGTGGATGGAACGACGCCAACTGCGGTCGGGCCGGAGCAGGTTACGTCTGTAAGAAGTTCCCTGGAGGCAACCACACACCTCCTCCACCCACGCAGCCCTGGCAGGGCAACTGCCCGGCAGGTAACACGCACACAGCAGACTAAATTTTAGCTGTTGTTAAAACACGGACACAGCAGACTACAACTTTTTAATGACATTGAAAACTCTATGACCTAAAGGTGTGTTATACAGTATGTGTGTATGAATTGTGAGCGAGATTCTAAACATTTTTACTATCCTGACACAAACAGTGCCAGGATTGTGGGTTTTCTGACCAATACCATTGCATTTAAGGTAGTTTTCTTGACGTACACAAATCAAGCTGTAACTGATAATATTACCCCCTCCCCTTCCTACTCTGCAGGTTGGATGCTTTTCAAGGACAAGTGCTTCATGTTCAAGGGGAGGAAAGAGGACATTAAAGCAAATTGGTCTCATGCGCGGACCTGGTGCAAAGACCAAGGGGGCGGGGAGCTGGCAGTGATCGATGACCAGTACGAGAATGGTGAGCTACAGCTGTGAGAGGTCAACAGTCCATTGGCCCTCGGGTCCAAAGAAGACTGCTCTCCATGTTTAGATCGTCTCCTGTCCTCCAGACTTCGTCGCTAGTTACCTGAGGGACCTGGAGCTCCCCACGTGGATCGGCCTGTCGGACCTCTTGGTGGAGAACCAGTACGCCTGGAGTGACGGGGTCAGCCCCGTGCTGTACACCAACTGGAATGACAAGGAGCCCAACAACGCAGGAGGAACCGTGAGGAGAACTGAAACCTTCACTCTGTGCTTTTGGAAGCTTTCACGTTCGGTAGCTTGAAACCTTGCCTGTTCTTCTGAACAGGAGCACTGCGTGGCGATGGCTCACGGACCCCTGATGAGTGGCAAGTGGAACGACGACGCCTGCCACAAGGGTCACAGCTTCGTCTGCTCCAGGAAGAAATGTCAGTTTTACACCGTTTTCCTCTCTGCTCAAAACAACCAATTATTTCATTTTAGTCACAGGAAGAAACAAAAAAAAAGTCTCAGCATACAGCAGCCAGGTCGGGGGGGCTTTTCTTATTACTTTGTCTGCTTCCACATCAGCGAGCAGCATCGCCCCACCGCCCCCAACCAAGAGCCCCTGTCCGGAGGGCTACGTCTCCTGGTACAAGAACTGCTACAAGCTGGTGGAGGAGCCGGCGGCGTGGGCCGCGGCTCAGACGGCCTGCGGCAAGGAGGGAGGAAACCTGGCCAGCGTCGACATGAGCTACGACCAGGCCTTCATCGCCGGGGCCATCCTGCAGGGCAAAGCGGACGCCTGGATCGGACTCCGCCGCAAGGTGCCGTTCGGGGGAGGGCAAATGGACAAAAAAAAAAAACACGAGAGTCCCTTAGACGTTGGTGTCAGAGCTGACAAAAAACATCAATACATACAATGTTAAAGTCCAAAGGGTCACTTTTTCAGGAGGTTAACATTGAACCTGTTCTCCCCCGACGCAGGACGAAGACGGCTCCTACTCGTGGACGGACGGCTGGCCAGTTTTCTTCACCCAGTGGGGCCCGGGCGAGCCCAGCAACAAGCCGGGCGAGGGCTGCGTCAGCATGCACGCGTCGCGCGCCTTCCACGGGACCTGGAACGACACCAGGTGCGACGAGGCCAAGCCCTACATCTGCAAGATCTCCTCAGGTTTGAACTTTTGTTTCTCTTCCTCCCCCCCAGAAGAAGCTCCTTTTTAAGGGGTAGAGGCGCACAGCTTTGATGCTGTAACTTAACTTAATTGTACCTCAGAGACGCCGCCGCCGACTCCCGCCCCCGGCGACGGGAAGTGCCTGCCGCTCTGGGCCCCCCACGGCCGCTACTGTTACGCCGTGTACGGCGGCCAGCGGGGTCACTCCTGGCCGGACGCCCGACACTACTGCCAGTCGTTCAAGGCCGACCTGGTGTCCATCCACAGCCGAGCCGACGTGGAGTTCATCAGGAACCTCAACGCCACCGACCACCACAACATATGGATCGGCCTCGCCAGGGACGACAACTGTGAGTGCAGAAAGGGGAAAAAAAAAAAAAAAAAAGGGTGAGATCACAGATGGGTTCGTTTGCTCATTTCCCTTCTGGCTCGTCGGCTTTTTTGCAGTTGCCTGGGGCTGGACGGACGGGACGCCGCTGGGCTTCATCAACTGGGCCCCCAACGAGCCCAACGCGGCCTTCCACCCCGGGGACGTGGCCGAGGAGAGCTGCGTGGAGATGTACCGGGACGGCCGCTGGAACGACAACGACTGCCTGCAGAAGAGAGGCTTCGCCTGCCGCCACCGCCAGTGTGAGGATTGGGTTTTAGGACTGAAGGTGGCAACGATTCAGAGACGAGCAGGTCAACAGGGTTTTTTTTTTTTTTCAGACTACACAACAGATGATGGCGGCGAGCCCATTTTCCCCACCGACGGTCCAGGTGCCAACAGTAAGTAGGACCACGTTCTTCACCGTCTACGTCCTCTCCGGAGACTATTAAAACGGAAGCCGTGTGGTTTCCGTGTGTGCAGAAGGCGGCGTGATAGGCGGCGCCATCTTTGGAGCCGTCGTGTTTCTCAGCTTGCTCGCCGGCCTGCTGTTCTACGTCTTCAGAGTTCGGGGATACAAGCCGAGCGGCCTGAGCCTGCCGACCAGAGCGACCAGTCCCGTTGACGCGGTAAGTTATTGAACACGCGGTCGCGTCGCTGTTGGAGTGTGACGGCTAATCCGTGTCATCTTTCTGTTGCAGCCGGCTTTCATCAACCCTAATTTTACAGGAGAATCAGACACATAAAATAAAAAATGTCATTCAAGTTTTGTACAGTACATTGAATGTTTTTAATTAATCAGTGATAATGTTTCCAGATTTAACTATTGTTATACAACAATAGTTTTTTTTAAAATATGGGACCTTTGCCAAGTTGTGTAATTCGTATTTCTTTTGAGAATTAAAAAAAAAAAACCCAATAAATTAAGATTAAACATGTATTTTCAGTGTTTATTCATTTATGTACACTGCTGCACAAATTCTTTACATATTTCACAACAGGAAGAGAGCATCCTTCATAAGTGTTTTTGAACATTTGTACGGTAAATAATTATTTGTCAAGAAGTGTAAACTTGCAGAGTAATTCATAAATGAAGCACCAACAATCGAGGAGGATGATGGAAATAAAGCCACACGATGCAGAAGACAAGAAACAGCTGAAGTTGCACTATTTATGAACAAGGCGAATGTCAAAATAACATTGTGTGCAGTGCACACAAGCCTGAAGATGATGATGGTGGGTACATCCAAGTAATCCCAAATGGCACAAGTGTTCTAGCTCCTTGAAAAAAATATCACTTTAGCATTTATGTGAGAAAATAAAGTCATGAGCACTTTTACGATACTTGTTTAGCCCTTTTCTCTAGAAAATCATCACTGATTATTTTCAAATCCCCTCAGGAACCTAATAACGTCAACACTGCACTAAAAAATGAGAACCAACAAAACTCACGCGTTACTGCTTCAAATGGAAGTTACTAAAGAAGAGACTCACAGTCCTGCAACTCGGTGTGATTTTTCCAATAATGCTCCAACATGCAAAGTGCAATCTTTAGAGAGCTATTGTGTGGCTTTTTCTATTCTACTCACACAGATTTAGTCAACGCAACTCAACAAAAGTGTGGAGAAACAGCTTCCTGGTGTCTGTTGTGCTGGTCCCACTAACTCAACAAGATCAAAGGAACATCAGGATTAAAAATACCACACCTGCCCCCTTTTTTTTGTTCTTGCAAGTAGTTTGGATGTTTACTGAAGTATGTGCTTGTATAACTCATTAGATGGGAGGGCACATGTGTAACTTGGAACACGATGACGGAAGAATAAAATAGTCTGCTTTGGTCTGACAAAAGTCAAACGACTTGATCCTGAGCTTCAAAACGTCAAATCAACAGAACTACATGACGAGAGCCAAGATGATCCCGGAGAAACGGGACCACCTTCAGATTTCCGATTCTGCGGTTACATCCGATACGCAGCGATTTCATCAAAGTCTGAACCTCGCAGGCTGGACTCCTGTCACCAGATAAAACTCACGAGTAACATTCGACCTACCCGTTTTTAGTTATGGGAGAGTGATTGATTAATAGTACGGCCCTTTTTAATTGAAATGTCTTATTGCACAAGAGACGTGTTCAGATCCATCCAGAGCTGCGTAAATGACTGAAAATTTAAAAACTAATGCTATCTGGCTTAATATCCCCATGTCTGACTTCTACAAAGTCAACATCAGGACTTGTCACGAGTGCAAAAGTTATAAGAAAAGTCTTCCCCACGGAAGTGTTGGAGAAATGAAATGCTGAATTTAAAGAATACAAAATCCTTGAATCAAAATCAAACTGATCTTTCAGAGCGCGCCAAAATGTCCTCTTTTGAAGAGAAGTTATTTTAAGTTCATGATACATTGGAACAAGGAGTATGGTGATGAACATGTGACAATAAATAAAATGTTTCAGAACTAGCAATACATGATCGGCCAGGGGAGGATTTCAGCGCCGCCGAATGGCACTCAGTTATATTTCATGCGCGTCCATCCATATGTAGTTACGGTCACTCCTGAATATAGAGTTGTGATTCACAACTGATTCTAATACAATCACTAACTAACGGGACATGAAAGATGAAGATTACAGCAGAAGAAAACTATGTTCATAAAAGTGCAAGAGATAAAGTGAGAGACACCGAAGTGGACGTGAGGGGAAACATAAATAACAAGTGCAATGTTCATGTGGCGTCCAGCACATGACGGGACATCTTTGTTTTCTTTTTTTTTCTTTTTCCCGGAGAGATGAGTTCATGTGAAGTAGAGAGAGCGGGTACAGGCCTGAGGGACGGTCCACGTCGACACAATGAGCCAAAGGAGAGAAGATAAAAAAAAAAAAAAGGTCCGGTATCCCGCTGGTCACTTCCCCTTCTGGCTGTCCAGCCTCAGCCAGTGGACGGCCTGCCTGGCGTAACTCACCATGGAGCTCATGCTGGACGCGAGGCTCAGCGGGCCCATGACGGCGTCCAGCTCGCTCAGCATACCTGGAACATACAGGGATATGTAAAAGGACGACACATGCAAACAACCCCGAGCGCTACTTAAAACGCCCACACAAGCCTCGGTGGGTTCGGACTTTCTGGACTTGATTCAGAACGAATCGATGGCGTTTCACATGGCATGTTACACACATTGATGGTGGATACACTATTGCTCAAATTAAAACTTTTAGGAAAAGGTGTTGCCGGGTTTGTAAGAGCAAGAAATCACGCCTCTCAAATCCTTTCCCTGGTTACAGTTGACTTTCAGAATCTTTTTTTTCTGCAGGTTTGAGTCACATTGTTGCTTAGTTTTGTCTTTTAACTGCCCAGGAATATTTGACTTACCGCTGCCCTTTAGTGCCAGCTCCTCCGCCTGCTCCCAGATGTCATGAGCGCTCACGAATAACACGGTGATGTTGACGTAGTTGAAGGCCACCTGTCCGATGGCGTGGGGGATGAGGACGGTGCTGCTGACGGGGTCCAGGCCCGAGCCGCTGGAGCTGCTGGACGTGTTGGCCGGAGACGGCATGTTGGGGATGTAGGACGGGGTCACGGTCACTCTAGAAAAAGATCAATACTCTTTTATAACGTGTCCATCGCCCAAACACCGAGTGAATGAATGAATGTAACCGCACACTAAATGACTCACTTGAAAGGTACTGCAGATGGATCGGGAGGTGTCGAGTTCTGAAAGGTCCACATTTTATTTGCAAAACAAAACTACTGAATCAAATGCGTTGATTAGGGATTCTACAAATTATTTAAAAACCATGACAGCCATGTACTTTGATACTTACGCTGAAGTGATCAGTGAGGGTCTTTGAATACTTGAGTGCAGTTTTTTGTTTGTGACGAAACATGGCCATTTGCAGAAGAGACTGGCACTTCAGGCTGGGAGACAATTAAACGTTATTCATTATTAATAATTCATTTTTTTAAATGAAATGTTATACAATACCTTTTAAATGGTATACCATGATTTGTTTTACTTTAGCTATTTTACTATTTTATGACTTTCAATACAAAGTTAAGACAATTTAATTACATTTATGACATACCGCAATATTTTAATCGCATATTATGATGTTTTTTAAAATAGTATAACCCTTAATTTGCATTTTTATATGAACTTATTCACTAATGTTTTCAACATAATATACTAGAGCCTTTTATTAAATATGTCAACATATTAATGATATTTCTACAATGATTTTGGTAAATACCAGACTATACATAGATTCAACATCTTTTCTTTTTCAAGACGTTTAGTAAGTTAGTAACGTATTACAAAAAGTACCAAAGTATGAATCTCTCAACAGAGCCCACTGATGATCTTTTTCAACATATCTATTAACTAGCAGAGTTCCTGCAGAACAAATTGATATAGTCTACCTCTTACCACAAAGATAAAAAGTCCTTTTCTGAGGGAGAAGCAGAGGCGTCCACTGAATTTTTAAGTTTCAGTACAAACCTGTGAGAGTGGAAAATGTGGCTGTAAAACTAATATATGAATCAAATTCAGTTAAGGAGCCAAAATGTTCATTCTACAGCTTAAAATTTAACTTGGATACGAAAACAAAATCCAATGTCTGTGACCATGATAAAGGTTGTATAATAATTACAAAAACTACTATAGCAGATAATAATGATGAAAGTGGGTTCATACTTGAGCAGTTCCACTGTCTCTGCAAACATAGTGTAGGAAGATACTGAAATGTGTGGATCTTTTTCCATGGCAATGCCACTTTCAACGAAGTACATGGCCGCATCCAAGTAATTGATAGCTTTACTGAGCTTATCTGACTACAGAAAGAGAGCAAACAAAAATGGAGTTACTCGTTTTACAGCACTCATTTTTTATTAATTAACTAAAAAAAAAAGGAAGACCTACCTCTGCATCTGCTTTGTGCTTCAGTTTTTTTGCTTCCTTTATGTAATGCTTCACTGGATACTGCCTAGAGGTAAAAAACCCGATGTATTAGACCAACAACATTGTACAACGAACAATCTATAACGACAACAATGCGGGTAAGATGTCCCAACTTTGTCCGGTGTGAGCTTTTACCCGTGGAAGGCAATGACAGCCTTTTTGGGGACACAGCAAAAACAAACAAAAACTGTATTTTGGAACAATTAAAGCGCTAGGATGATTTTACCTCTCCTCCGATCTGAACAGGGGCCGGTTGCTCAAAGCTTTCCCGGTGGGCTGTGAGGAGGACGGGATGCCGGGGTTGCTCTTTGGGGACTTCTGCTAGAATTGCAATACAGATTTATCTTTTTTAGGAAAAGAAGGAATGCACAAACATGCAAGAGGGGCTTGTATCATGTTACCTTTACACAATGTGGGGGCTCTGCGTGCTTTCCCCTGCTCTTCTTGTGCTTGGTGTCTGGGTCTTTGCTCTTCACAGCCTTTTTACTGGTCTGCTGAGTTTCACCAGAACTGCGTTTGTGCATCTTTGGGCCTTTGGCAGCGTCTTTGTGCGTCAGGGGCTGCTGCAGAGGAACAGGGGCTTTCTTTCGGTCTGTGTCATCTTTTGGATTGCAGGAACGCCTGCAATTGACAACATTAAGAAAATATTTGAGATCTGACACACAAAAATGTTGATGTTATTCCTGGTAAAAAAAAAAAAACAAGCACGGGATGCCTCTGATTTGAGGGACCTACTCCGGTTTGAGAGGAGCATGCGTTGATGAGGTTTTCTTGTTTTCCAGCCTCTGTTTCTTCCGTGGAAGAGATGCATGGTCTACTTCGACCTAAAAGACAAGAAATGACACCTTTTAATGAAAATATAATGTACATGCATGGAAACTAGAGCAGGTCTCTGCTGCTCACATTTTGAGATCTGCTCTTTGTGCTGGTTTTGGAGAGTTTGTGCGTAACAGAAGCATCCCTGCCCCCTCCATCTTGCTCTATGACCCGTACCGATCTCTTTGCAATGCTGGGTGTCTCCAGGTGGTTGCCCGGGGTCGGGGGGACCCTTGAGAGCAGTCTTAGGTCAATCTTCACCAACAGGGATCTGGAAGGCCTGTGGGAATCCCGAGAACTTTTAGCTGTCTGACCGGTCTTATCCGAGCTCTTGATGGTTGTTTTGAGAGGAGTCTTGGTCCCCCTTTTGCAGATGGTCTCAGGCTCTTTGTTACTGCTGATTTTAAGTCGGGTCGGCAACAGCTGGTCAGGTCGAGCGCGACTTTGGGTGGGGCAGGAGCAGGGGATCGGATATTGCACACCACATGATGGACAATGACCACACAGACCCACGGCACCTTCAGACTCTTCTACAGCCTTCCGCTTGTCGAGCAACGCGTGTTTGGAAGTCCGGTTCCGGTCTCTTTTAGGATCACAGTTATCCTTGCTTCTCTTGCTACGTCCCGTTTTCGTTTTGACCGTGGGTCTATCTGGGAAACGGGTGTCTTTGTCTTGTGTGGCGACAACTTCCTCACACTTCACAACGTTTGGAGCCTCGCTGCGATCTGGGCAAGCTGCCGCCTCCGGTATTGAGGAGTCCTTGTTGAATGAAAGTTTCCTAGAGCTGCTACAGCTATTCAAACGTTGGTTACTTTGATGGTTATAGTTGTCCTGAGAGATTTTGCTGTGCTGCTGGAGCCTTACGAGCCGATCAGCAAACTCTCTCTGGTGGGGTGAAAGCTGAGGTTTGGACTCCCTGTTTGGGTCGACGACCTCTGCACTGACTGAAAGCTGTGAACTTTGGGAGGGCGGCGGCCGGCTGGGAGCAGGGCTCCGAGAGGCATGCGCGCCGCTTTGACTCTTGGCGCTGGAGTTCTGCTGGCTGGACCGAATCCAGTTCCCCAACTGCCAATCAACCTGGGCCACCGCTGGAACATCAGGCTAAAAAAAAACAAACCCACACACATTGTGATTTGAGAAAGAACAGTTGACCGAATGCATGTTGATGTGTCCTCCACTAGAGAGGATTACGTACCTCGGTTTTGACGTTGGAGATGCTCACAGGGAGATGAGGGGGCTCCTCGATGGTGCCTTCGCTCTCCGACTCAGACCTCGAGCTGCTCTCTGAATCGCTGGAGCTTGCGGACTCGACACCTCTTGAATGTGCAGCCTCAAATGAACTATAATGCACACACAGAACACCACAATCTCATCACATAGAAGTTTAGTTATATGTGATTTATGATAACAGTAAGCAAAAGTCACTTACGCTGGGGAGCCCTGCTGGACGAGCTGAGCTGGATCTGCAGGAGATGAATCACAGGTTTCTGAAAGAAAGTTAACAAAAAAAATTAAAAAGAAAGTATGTTTATATAGTTTTAATAAAATAGTACCTGCACAAATGTGGGTTGTGCTCCGTTTCAACTACTGTTCGGACTAACTAGAACTTCATCAGTCTAAAGCGACCCTAAAGATATCCCAAGGACATCTCTTTAGTTTTTTAAAATATAAAATCAAATGTTTGTAAAAAAGAAGAAACCATCAAGTTTGATTTCCAGCTACACCTCCAAAAAGATTATTTGAATGTTATTACTCTTCAATTAAAGTCCTGAATTCAAACTACCATCAGTCATGTCAAGAAGATCAGACTGATGCTTCATTTCTACAGTTTGGTCACTTTGCAGTCAGATCATTATCCTACTCAAATGTTTCTCAAATGGTTTGCTAGCTTTTACCAACAGGGGTTTCTGCACAGTATGACACCTTAGTATATGTTGATGAAATCCTGCGTCCTTTTGTAAAATTATTTTCTAGCAGATGCTGCAACGGCCAGATGACCAACAACAATAATGCTGTCAGATTTTCTAAAGATAGAAGCACTTAAATGTAAAAGGGTAGATGAGATAACAAGGCACAGTAAATAAAGGCCTGGATTGTACTCTACTATATTCCTTCATTACTCACTTTGTCCTGGACATGAAGAGACTTGCTTTTTCTCCTGTGAAGACGCAAAACACAACAAACCTTTTATCTGGGTCACACATTTATTTGATTTAGGTTCGTACACCTGCACTCAACTGATAAATGATGTAGCAATCGATTAGGATACGGCCTTCGGTCAAACGAAGGCTGTACTTGTGCATCACAAGGATTCCTCAGTGGGCTTCATGGGAGATGGTAACGCAGGTTAGATCTTACCTTGACTTGGAGCAGGGATTTGGAGGGTTCATTTGTGCTGGGTGTATGTAGGGTTATCAGGAGAGGGGGCCACGTTTGGGTCATTTCCTGTGGAGGGGATTAAAGAGAGTGATGTGCTAGAAACCTACATAATCACCACAGTTACAAATTTCACTCTCCAATATATAATATATATATATATATATTTTTAAACAATCAGGTGTAGTGCTTTCTACGTTGGATTTAGTGAAAGTACGCAATGGCTTCAACTTGCCAAGAGAGAAACTAACAGTCTGACATTGTGTAGGTTTGTATATACTGAAAATGAGAATGTGAACATCTGCACTCACCCTTAAGATGTCCTTGACACAGAGAACTTCATCTGACTTATCCTGTAGAAAGACAAGGAGTAATTATAGGTTTCCAAAAGAATTTGTTATTTAATCTCAATTATTTTTTAATCCCATTCCCAATTTTTAATCTCATATTGTTCATTCGTTGTTGCGCTGCGTGTGGTGACCACAAATATATCTCAACCGTAGAGAGGCATATCTATCCCTACTAGGGGCATTGTCACATAGCTCTCCTTCATCTAGACACGTACAGTTCATCATTTGTAGATAAACTAACGTGTGAGGACCGTAGTAGTGGAAATAAAAAATAAAAAGCTTTTAATTACAAATAATATATATTAGGAAGGGCAAACATTTGGCTTTTTCTTTAATAACTGAATCATTGGTACATGCGTTTTCAATGACACATTCAAATCAAAGCACAAAAAAGTGAACATGTGAATCTGCATATGAGGTTTGTCCAGCAGAGAGCAGCACAGACCGCCTCACATGGAATGCAGAGCATGTGATGCTTAGTTAATTAGTTCTGATGAAGGCTTGTATGGAGGCGTTTTTTTTGTCCAATGAAAAGTGACCATACTTTGCAGCAGAATTTCTTTGAAGAGTCATTAAAAATAAAAGTAAAAAAAGCATTACATTCAAAAATGTAATTGTTCTTTTGACATATAACTTTCCATAAAATAATGACTAAAACATTGTATAATTTGTGGCTTTGTTGTTTCTTTGCTGCATTTTAAAGATACCACACAACACCAAAAATAACAAAGCTCCCTTTGAACTACAGAAACGCCAAAAAAAAGAAAGAAAAAAGGTCCTGCACGCTCTGAATGGATATATAATGCCATCCTATACCACATGACCACCAACTGAAGTCTTAATCCCTAGATACTGATGCAATACCCTGTCATTGGCAGCAATGAGGGCCAAATTCAACATTAAAAAAAAACACTGTGTGACTGACTAGGTCAACAGGCTGCATTTCAGTCTTTCACTCATTCCTTCTGAATGGACAGTGTTTCAGATAAGGCTAGAGTGAAAGGGCCCCCAGAGCAGTTATGTAAGTTGGTGACAAAGCTCATTTATTGTTCTGCTGCTGAGCCCAGGGGTGAAGTTATCAGACGCAGCTGAGGTCACATGTACACACACACACACACACACACACACACACACACTCAGGCACGCATGCACGCACCAACTAAAACAAAAACAAACAAACCACCAATGCTTGCCACGGATAACACGTTACGCAGCCGAAAAGATCCGCTCAAAACGGTACGCTGCTGAGCAGTGTTGTAATTAACAGGAAATACTAAAGTGCATGTCATTGTCTACAACGTTTAAAAAAATCATTAAAAAAAAAAAAAAAAAACGTCCCACTTCTGAATTGAGGTGACCAAAAGTAGTGCGTTTTCTGAGATGAAATTGTGTTTTATCTAATATCGTATTAGTTTATCGGCATTGTGAAATGTCCGAGTTGACGTTTTTGGTTTCAGAACAGCTGTTTAGGGTTGGTTCAATCAACTCGAAGTAGGTTGACTCGAGAGTTGAGCGTGTGCACTGAAGGCAACATGAAGTGCCAGTGTCAGTTAATATTTAATGTACACACTAATCATTATCCATACGTTTTACTAATTCCCAGTGTGGAAATTACACTGTTTACACACTGGTTGCACATTACAATGCACTACACACAGGCTTGAAATACACATTGCGCTGATATTTAATCACAAGAATAATATCGCTGGTAAAAACTGGTACGATGGTATTTAACCTACAATGTATTTTATTCAGGTGCATCCTGTGGAAGTCCTTTTTAATGGCTCTCACTGGTTTGTGTCCAGGGAACAAAAACGTTTCACACTTTCCTCACGGCTCTGCATACAGCAGCTTTACTAATATTCTCTGCATCGCCGATGTTGTAAAAGAAACTGCAGTTTGCAAAAAATACGTAATACTACACAAAGAATGTGCTCGGATGTGAGAGCATGTCCACGATGGGTGACGTTAGTTATAAGAGGACGGATGAGGTTTTGATGGACTGAGAAAAAAAAACGATACCGTTCCAACAAGTAAAGTTATCTGGAAATGACAATATATCTAATCGGGGCCTCAATATTCTCAACCAACGTTTAACATCTTGAGAAGTAAAACCGCTTCTTCATCAACAGGATTGTCCAGAAAGAGACATGCCATGTTCAAGAAAACGCTTTATTCTTTAACAGGATCTTATTTTGTTTGTGGAAATTGCGCTAAAATATGCCTGATTCAGAGTATGAATGAATGAGGACATGAAAGAGCGCTGTGTCATTGGCTGGCTGCTGTCAGAGGGAGGAGCCTGTGAAACAAACTCAAGGTTTCCTGAAGAAAACTTGCTCCCGACCAGGTAGGTTCACAGGCTTAGTTACCATAGCGACTGACTATGAGGTTTAGTTACCTCCCTTTCTGAAACAGACGCACAAGTGTGTCTGCTCTCTGACCCATGACCCCCTTGAATGGACCAGTGTTAGGAACACATTGTAACTGCAATTCTTCTTCACGTCTTCTACTTGTAAACGGCAATAAGTACCTCCATAGAATTTTGCACAGCAGTTTCCCTTGGCATTATAACAGGAGGGCACTTAAACAAAGCAAGTCCAAGACCTTTTAAAAAACACCTGAAAAGTCATGGAAGACTATCAGAATATCAGAAGAGAGGTTTCTGAGAATATATTTCTAGAGGCAGGCACACAACCCTCAAGTATAGTGTGCAGGTATTAATAAGTAAGATTTTGGCAGTCCGATCTCCTCCCCCAAAGTCCCTGATAGCATCAAACAGATCAGATTCAGTTGTTTATAGCGCAAGACCTCTACATCTTAAGGGCAGGATGAATTCATTATTTTACGTTGCATTACTCTACTCTAGATATACATTTTTAACAGTGCTCTAGCGTTCAACAAATTACAGCCTTCAGAACCAGTAAAAACCGGATCTTCCCGGTTCCCTGACTGCTGTGTGTTTCTGGTTTTCAGCCTAACAGACTGATGGCCCGGAGAAGGCATCAGGATTTACAGTCTGTTAGTACAACTATTGCTATTAATGTACTAGCAGGAAACCACTTGTATTGTAAAAGTGTGTTTCCCAAAATGTTGACATGAGTTACATTAAGTCAACAACAATTGGAATGCTGTATACCAAATTACAGCAGATTTTCTTAGCATAAAGACCAGAAATGGGCTCCGACAAGTCCAAGATGAAACCCACCGTTAAAGCTCACTAATAAACATATTATGTCAGGTGTGTTTGATACATACAGACAGCAAAGAGTACATGTAC
Organism: Pungitius pungitius; assembly: GCF_949316345.1. NCBI lineage: Eukaryota > Metazoa > Chordata > Actinopteri > Perciformes > Gasterosteidae > Pungitius > Pungitius pungitius. The sequence goes on along the minus strand of NC_084917.1, from coordinate 4,219,235 downwards.
TTATGAAATATACTCACCTCCAAAAATGGCGACAGTATCTTAGTTCTGCACAGATCAGATTTGTTAATTAACTCAGACAGCGGTACATATGGCTCCGGTGAAGACTTCAGCTCGGGGGACTCGCTGACCACCTGGTCCTGACCATCCATGGGCCGCACGTACGCCGTTGGCTTCCTGGTCATGACTACGCTGGGCTGCTTTGACAACAGGAGCGAAGGGAAGGTCTGTGAAGGTAGGGCATTGCCCACATTCGCCTGGAGCACAGACACATCGCCGGGGGACTGTTTTAGGTTAAAAGTGGAAGCATCCATTTCCTTAATGTCCTCGCCATTGTTATCGTGGTCACTGGAATGCGGGAAGGGTAGAGGCTTCGCATCGGGAGACTGAGGAGAGATTGGATCGGAAAGGCTGACATACTCGCTGAGATCAGAGTGCACCTCACTCCTCTTTTGTTGATGTACTGATGGGCTGAGCTGACTGTTGCTCAAACAATCCTTTGAGAAAGTGGATGAATGTCCGCAGTGGTTCGGAGAAGGAGAGGCAGCGGACGTCCTCAAGGGTTGAGAGGGGCATCTGTTACTAGATAGCGATTTCAGAATCTGGGCAGACAGGTCATGGACTTGATTGTGGAATGGAGGCTTGTTTGGTTTATCAGGGTTTGGCGGACCCCGATCGGACTGTGAGAAGGATACACTAGTAGGAATGGGTAAAGGCTCAATAGAGAAGGGATATGGATTATTCACATCTTCGTAACTCCCAAGCATCCTCTGGATTCGATTGGAGAGCTCATCCCCTTTATTTGTCTGCAAAAAGAAGAAACAAGCAATTCATTGTAGAAAACACTTTTGGTAAATGACTAATTTAGCAATGCCAGTGACACAATTGATTTCATTCCTGTGGCGTCAATAGAGCATTTAACTCATGATGTGGCTCCCTACCTTGTATGGTACCCCAAAGAGTGGCACATTCTCAGAGGCGAGTTCTGCGGCTTGGCTGGTCTCTTGGTTCCTCTGTTCCCAAGCACGGAGGCGAAGACGGTTCCTTTCTTCACTGTATATTCCGTAGAACATTAAGAAAGAGACATATCTTGGGTCAGCTTTGCAATTAGAAGTGCATCATTCACACTGTAACTAGTTTCCATCTTAAAAGATGTAGCAGGTGCCTTTAAATATTAAAAGTCAAATTGGTGATGGTACCAGTTGATGGTATACAGCTCAGTTCGATTTGTATGTTCGATGTATATACTAATACACCGCGACAAAATTAATGTGATTGCTCCTGAATGATAGGATCTGTTTGACCTAAAGAAACACCAGAAAATTTAGAGACTGCCAATTAATGGCATCTTATCACAGACTTCTCTACCCAAGGGGCTGAGCAGCTAGGTCTAATGGGAGAAGACGGTGCCCATCTTTTCAACAGACAAGTGTAATTAGACTCACAGACGCCATGAGAATTCACCACAACATTCACATCTGTTCTCTCTAGTCTCTAAAGATTACATGAAGCCCATGCAGACATGGATATTAACAGTCCGGATATGATGCCAATGACAAAAATAGCTCCTTTACTATAGTAAAATTGTCTTGTGGAAATTTAACAGTAGCAGGCCCCATTGGGAGCAGGCCCTACTTGAAGTTTTAAAAAACACTAAAGTGAACTGAACTGATTATCCACATTTCTTCCCAAAATACAGTGTTGATTGTCCTCACTGACAGCAAGCCCAATGGGACGCTTCCATGGCAACAGGTGGAGCAGCACAGATTTGAGACCGAGCCAAACAGATGAGCTCCAACCCAATTAATGGAGCAGAGAGACAGGCCAAACTACCGGTACAGCACACGGTGTTACTGGCCAGCCGCAGTACTAACCAGGGTTAAAGCAACACACTGCAGCTCAAGTTTTGAATTACACACTGTTCTCACAAACAAATATGAAACATGTAAGTGCACAACTAACGGAAATAATTATAAACTCCTGTTAGCAATACCAGGAATTGAATTATGGATGTGGATGGAACATAAACTGTCTAGATATTATCAAATTAGAATTACTGGACATACACAAATATTTAACTGGCAAGCTAAACATTAACCCCTTTTGGATCGATAGCAACTATTTTAGTTTGGTGGGAATTAATCCTGTTTTTAGAACAAAATATAATTTTCTGTACTCTGTAAATTCTGTTTAGAGCCTTCCACCGACGTGGCTGGAATTTACCAAATGAATATAGACTTATAGAAAATCAATAGTATAGAAATAGAAATGAATAGAAATCACAGATTACTCCACACAATAGAAGGAAATGCTGATACGGATATCGCACAACCCAATAAAGAGCAAAGCAGAAGGTTTCTTTCAAACCTGGCAGACAACCCACCGTAGTAGTACACACAGTTGTGTTGGTCTCATATCAGAGCGTGCACATCCTTAGAAAATACAAAACCTCCACCTCACAACATGACTCCAGTCAATCAATCCATCTCGTTTAACATTTGACGCCACTGAATCGTAGGAATCAAACCCCTGGAAGCATGCTTTCATGAAAGACTCACAACATGACTCATGATTTCTTGCAAGACACATTTGGGGGATTTTTTTGTACTATTTTGGGAGCTTTGAGACTCATAAAAGGAGCGTGACATACAGTCCCCTTAAATTTGAGAGAGGCAGACACATCTGCGGGCGCTATGTTAAAAAAAATCGTCAAATCACACCAAAATCTAGAGGGATAAATAGCACCAGAGGTAAAAGGAAGCATATATATTCATTTTAATATGGGAGTTTATGGTGACTTAAAATGACAATAACATTTGTATCCAGCTTTTTCAGCTTGAAGCTTCTAAAATCTGAGAACATAATTTCTCTCGCTATTTATTTTTTTTGAATGACATTTGGATAAAAGAAGATAATTGATGGCCGACTTTTTAAAACATGGGATGGACTTTTGCACTATTTTACGGTTTTATACAAACGTGTTTATTAGTAAAACATTTAGTTTTTTTTACAAAAATTAAAAGAGTCTATAGTATATAGAATAACGAATGTCTCTGAGGAATGTCCACTTTGGTCATCAGCGTTTTTGATGGTTAGGACACATCTGCTGATGATGTCCTACTTTCCAAAACTGAAGACATACATCTGAACAAGGAATCCAAACTTTGTGCATAATGTGCACAATGTGTTTTAAATTACAGTGTTTGCCTGCTTTATTTTTATTTTTAACTTAACTAACCCATGGCTTTAGATTACTAGCCCATAGCCTTATATTTTATTATATGTTTATCTTATTCCTGCACTTTGTTGTCCATTGTCGGACTGTCTGCTGTCATGCACCAACCGCAAAGTCAAATTCCTTGTACGTCTTCCATACTAATACAATAAATGTTTCCTGATTCCGAAGAAGACTCAGCCCAGTTTTCCCCATTGTTGTCCAACTTGTTAGACGCGAAATATGAGTTGCGTCGAAAACATAACGGGTGAGGATTTTGCAAAACACACACACACATACAACGTCTCAGTAATGTGTGCTAACCAAACATCTGACGTTAATCCACATAAAACGACTCGTATAAAACTGCAGCCCCTTCAACCAGCTGGTAAAAATCACACCGCCAGCCTCCTCTTTCCAGCTGATTCCACCTCCTCCCCGAACTGCTTAGAGAAGCTAAAATCACGCTTGTCGGTTCGACATTAACGAACCAGAACAGCGGTCGGGTTTGCCTCCCCCCCCCCTTCTCCATCTCACCTCCCTCTCTCTCTCCCCTCTTTTATGATGACTTTTACCGGAGTTTCAAGTCAACCCGTTAACTTGTCGCGAGCGCCCCGACCGTTGAGCTGGCTAACCCGTCTCGAGCTAATTAACGGCGGTTACCCCGTCGGGCTGCGAAGCTAGCGCCCGGCTGCTAGCAGCTAGCTAGCGGCGCTCCTCTTTGCCTTACCTCGACTGAGATGCCATGGCGCGCCTCTCACGACCACCGAAGTTGTCATGTGTGTCCGACAGTCCCGGGCAAGCCGTCCTTCTCACTTGGTCACATTTTTTAAATAAAAACCGCGGACTAAATAGTTTATTAAATGGCTGTCAGGCCGTCGTTGTTGGATAGTTGTCTGCTAACCGTCCGTGTTTGGGTTGTCCGGAGTCTCTCGCTCTCTCTCTCTCTCTCTCTCTCTCTGTGTCTGCCTACTGGATTGTTCTACTCTATTCAGCCACCCGGGGACCCAAGCTCCGCTTTAAACACTCACCGCACTACAAGCTTGTTAAAAAAAAACCCATCTCTCTAAGGCAGTTGCGTTGCTGTTATGCGACTAATGACAAGGTGAATAAAACAACGGAGTCCTTTTAGAGCCGGCATTGTGCACTGCTGGCTGTTTCTCACGACGGCAGTTTGCCCAAACTCTGCCCAAACTCCGTGACCCCTTCGTGACGGACATGGTACAGTCACCCGTCATTAGATTTGTTTGCACAACAGGGTGCTGTGTGTCCTCATTCGAGGTTTTAAAGGCCCGTGTTTGCAGATTATCTTTACTTCAGGTTACAAGTTGACAGCAAAAGAAAACGGAATTGCTCGCTGAATTGAATCAAAGAAGGAGACGCAGGTGAAGCTGTAAAGGAAATACAATAAAAGCTGATAATTCATGATTCAAAACAATTGGTGTCATGCATTAGATTAGCAGAGATGAAATGCAAAGTATGTAACTTAGCATTTTCTTTTTAATTAATGCGTAAACTCAAACTCATATTGTTTACAGTATTTGGATTGATGCATCTCATGATTGTGTATAGGCCAACCTGCTGTCCTGCATGCCCTGCTTTGAAAAGCTCAGTTTTCACTTGGCCTTTAATGGTGGAGGGTAAAATTAAGATGCAGCATTTGACAAGGTACACTAAAATAACTAATATGTACTATTATGTAATCATCTGCTCTTAGTTTATATGCCATCAAATTATGAATCAAATTTAAACAGGAATGATATATTATATATATTAATATGTGTGTGACAAATGTGTTAATGGGAACAGCACAAAATACCTTTACTTGTACCAAATGGAATCATAAATTAGACCAAATAAACGCAATAATCATGATTTATTTCAGAAATAAAACACACTGTTTCCCGTTTTAAAAAGAAAGAACTGAAGATCTTGCATGTGTTCACTCTCCTGCACAGTAAAACTTGAAATGAATCCTAGCCTGACTCACTATGTCACCTTGGTGCTAGTTTTGGTGCACGAGTTCCGATTTGATGACACAGAGCTCAAGACTGCCAGTGGTTTTATTGTCTCCCAGAGGCTTCAGAATTTAGCCTGCAGCCAAAGAAAACAAAACCCCACACACAACTCATGCATTTCGACCAAACACGTAGGACCTCAGGATCGACATGGTTGACGAAGTGCTTCACAAACAGCCATGTAGCCTGTGCTGGCTGCTCTTGGAGCACGGGCGCCAGCACGTGCGTGATTTAATGCAGGCCTGAAGTACAGGCTGTACAGAAAGCCCTGTTATTGGACACTCACCCTGGGTAGTTATGCTCTGCTACTGGCTGTCTGCCCACAGAACACGCCAACATTATCTCACTTCATTTAGACCCTAACCGGAGGCTCGGGACTGCTGAATGAGCTAATAGACTTTAGAGATTATAGGTAGAGATTGGGGTCTAAAGATCATGACATGCATAATATAAAACAATATAGCTATTAAATGTTGAAGCAGAATTAAAAGGCAGTGACTTTCTCTTAACATTTTCCAACATATGTGTGTAGATATTGGATATACATTATTTAGTGCAATATATTTCTATATATTGATTATTCCACTGATTATGAGCAGTTACTGGTCAATGAAATACAGCTTTTTCTGTTTTGTCTTAGTGAATGAAAAACAAAAATATATCTTAGTGGGTTTTCAACTGTTTCCACTTGTTCCCTTGACACGCACCAAAGTATTCAACAACCATGTGACAAGGCTGCCACCCAGAGGCCGGATGTTGTGCATTCTGATGCCTTTGCAACCTTAAATGATAAACAGTAGGTGGCACTACATTGTTTCTTGTCAGTAGAAAAGACAACCAATGCACATTCTAAAGTAGGTGAAATTAGTTTCTTCAATAACTTTTTATCAACTGAAGCAACAAATAGTAAAATAGCACACGTGTGTATACGGATAAGAACATTGCCCATAATGAATTGTATATGTTAGTAATATTGCCAATATAGATGTATCTCTCCCATCATAACTAGCACAAACTCATTCGTTGAATAGTATTTGCTTTTGTTTGTAAAAGGAATTGGGTTAGTAAAAGTTATCATTGAATATTTCTCAATAATCATCACCACGAACACAATAAAGAAGTGACTGAGGAAGCGGTAAATTGTTTTTAATAATGCCATCAACACATCTCAGCCTTTCACATCTCACACTGACGTCATTCATTAAGCTGAGAGCTTTTACATCGTCTTTGAAACTAGCATTGCACTGATGTCGTGCTGCTTTTTACTCTGATAAACACATCAGTCACACGCCATCAATAATCCTCTAACAATGAAACATCCAGTGCTGCCGTTGTATATTGTATTTTATAATGCACTATTGGTTTTGAGTATTTACATATCATAACATCTGAGACTGTCAATATACATCCTACACAATGTGCAGTATATAGACATCTTTTCTGGTACATAGTGTACTCAATCATCCAGTTTGTATATCCATGAATTGTATTTTTCAACTTACTAATCCCATGACTTGGTTGTATTTCTTATTGTATTGTTGCTCATAAGTTGTTGTTATATCTTTTTAATAATAAATCTATTTTTTTCTTAGCGGTGTGTGTGAGTAGACAGTCTTAATCAGCTCCTTTTTCCCTTTACCTACTAAAGCTGTTATTTGTATTTCTGTGCTGACACTTTGCCAATAAAAGTAAATCTGAATTTCATTAAATGGCTCTTAGTGCTTAACAAAGCTTAATTTATAAACTTTAAGTGACTCGCATCTGCGTCTGTGATAAAAAGTCATCATAAACCTTCACAACAAAAACCAGATCCTTTATTCTGGTTCTAAAAAATCTTTACAAAACATTACACGAATGAAAAAAATCAGGAGATAACTGATGTCTACACTTACAGTATTATTATCACAATATTCTGCACGCACTTTACTTGGTAGGTTAATCAACATGTCAACACGGATATATAAACAAATCACGATTGCAAATGTTGAATGAAGTCAAGGAAAATGTCTTCCTTCAATTGGAATCTATCTCACAGAAGAATTTAAAGATTAACTCCAAACAATTGCAAGAATAATACAGGTAAAAAAATAAAAGCAAGATTTACTCAGTTTTTAAAAATGGTAACAAAGTATTATATTAAACAAGCGAAACGCTGATGTTCAGAGATGATTAGGATTCATGTAACGGAATGTATACTAAATACATTTACTGTAACTACTGTACTTAGGCATATATATGAGGTACATTTACTTAACTTACACTTACACTAAAAGGAAACGGAAATATTGTGCCTATTACTCAACTCCAATTATTTGACAGCTATAGTTCCTTGAATAAAAAACATCTGGAGTTTATACAATATGATGCAGATCTTCCAGACCTGTTCCATACCTTCCTGGTTTGAGAAGGTCAATTGCCAACATTTTCACGATGGTTTTTAATATATATATATTTTTAATTCTTCTGGCTTCACAACAGTAAAAGCGTCTACATTTGTATGTATTTTTAGGTTTCGACTAATTGAAGGTTTCACTTTGGGCTGTGAGGAATTTAAGTTAATGCATTATGTTTGAACAGTCTGTTAACTGAGAAGATAATCCAAAAAAACCCCAAAAAACAATAGTGTCCAAAAAAAAATCCAACACATTCTACAGTAATATGCTGCTTACACATGAATGCACAATTCATTATAATACAAGTATATCATGTATAACAATATAACAGGGACTGTGGAAACATTGTTGCATTGAGAACTGTTACCGTAAGGAAGTGTGGAGTAATAATAATCTTAAACACTTTTGATGCCGGTCCGCCTGCCTGAACATTTTTATAACATGTGACTCAAAGCTCGTCCTGCACGAGATGCTCTGTTGACAGGCTTGTTGCTTACATTCATAATGTTAATTTTTTGGGGAGTGGTTTCGGACGACCTTCACTAAATTTAGCAGCTTTTAAACTCTTGATAGTTTTTTAAGATTAGGATTATTTTAGTTACGTAACATTTGGAGGCCTTTTACTTGTTCACAATGGTTCTCTTCCACCACTCAGAGCATTTCTTCCATCCCTGAGATTCTACTGGCCTTCTCGGTTGTGCTGCTCTGGTCCTCTCTGCCACAGGGTGACCAGAAAGGGCGGACATCGAAGAACTCTGTCCCCGAGGACGCCCTCCCGGGCGCCGACCTGCACGCAGAACGACGCCCCGGCCCGCCCTGCGCTGAAGTGCGGCGTGACGTCGTACCTGAGGCCACAGCTGTCCGCCACCGTGGCGGGGTGGTGGTGAGCGAGCAGCGTGGCGGCGGTGGGGAGCGTGGCTTTGACCTCAAGCTGCTCGGGTCCGACCGCGGATACATCCACGGGCAGCACCACGTAGGCCAGCTCAAACCTCTCCCCAACGGTGCACTTGAGCTCCGTGGACCAACAGTGTCCCCCGAAGTCTCCTAGAAAAGATGAATTATTTGCATGAAGGCCCACACGCAGCAGAAGTTATGAGAATGTTTTTTCTTAACATTCAATGCAAGCACTTGTCTTTTTTTTTTAAACAAAGAGTGAACCACCCTAGAGTTGAAAAGGCTCCTTACCTTCCGTGGAGTCTTGAAGCCTTATATTATGATTGTCCTGAAGTTGCAACTTCTTGATGTAAGTCATCCCAGTGCACTCCAACAAACAGTTAGTCAGGTTCACATCCGACACCTTGTCCGACCTTGGTTTGAGCAACGTTTCCTTCTCCGAACATTCCACCGCCCCTACAGCCAGCAGAAGGGGGTACAGTACGCCAAAAGACACCAACACATCGAAATATCTTGACATTCTGTCCAGTATCAAAAAAGCATCAAGTTGCTGGCAGTGTCGAGCCCAGATGTTGACCCAGGTCTGGCCGTCCTCTTAGTAGAGCAGTTGCTTAGCCGCGGTCCGCGCTCACTGTGATCCTCCCACAACTTGACAATCATAAGTTAAGGATCCCCCTGCAGCAAAGAAAATATTTATATAATATAGTCCCCGAGAACAAACACTGCTCAGAGTCTGCTCAGAAGTGCGCAACATGTTTGCTCGTCCCCTGACTGGCGTCCAATTTCCTTGAACGCGGTGCCAAAATTTCTTCCTTTGCTATTTTCTCCTTCAAGAATAGACATGTCCAGCAGGCATGAAATCCCGAAAGGCTGGCACAAGAAAAGGCTTTCGCGAAGGAATATTTGAAAATCATAGTACACGATAAATGTTGACAGGAGAAAAGAAACTGAGAACTGTCTTTCTATCAATTTTATTCAAACAATGATTCAAAATGTCATAAGCACATTAAAACATTTTATCTTCATGGTATTGATTGAGTCGGGGTGATATATCCGTCCAACAAGTATATTTGTCTATTTGTGAAAATAATCTTTGAAAAACAGAAAAGGTGAGGTAACTTGTAAACTTGTAAAATCATACAACAAAATGAAAAACTCAAACTAATCATGAAAAAGTGGTCAAAGAGACCTATAAGGAGAACAAACATCCAAAAAGAACTACGCAGTTACAAAGGCATATGAATGCACATGTTATGTAAATCAAAATGTAGTATATTGTCAGCCAGGCTTCAATATTCAATTCACACACATCACAGCAAAACACAAAAATGTGATCCTTTCAGTGTGCCAAGACAAACTACTATGACCTTCCTTCTTCTTCTTTTTTCATTGTTTGTGCAGTTAAAGTTTTGGGAAGTTTGCAGGGCCGCATTATCGACTTCATCTCTTCTACTAGTTAAAACATGAAAAGAGAGGAGGCCAATGCCTGTTTATGGAAAAGCACAGATGTTGTGCTTTAAGTTTTAGGTGGAGTGACTTCAGCTTCAACAATCTTCTCTCATTACTCTCCCTGCAAAAAAAAGGCGTGACCTTTAAAATGGCAAACATATACCCAATTTATTAGGGAAACCTTTTTTAAATTTTTTTAATTTGAACTCGGTGAGACTTTTGGGATTGAATTGACTTCTTGCCCATAAGAGGAAATAGCTGTTTCACAAATGAAAGAGGAGACATCCTGCGGGATTTGGCTCTGCAAAGTCTCACATTTTTGAAAGGGAACACTCAGTAACAGTTAGTAGCTTTAAATAGCGCTCTGTAGTCATGCGATTTATTTAAAGATGAACTGGCACTTAGCAGATGAGTTCTCAGATGCACTCCACTTACAGCTCTTGGTGCAAGAGAAATTATTCTAATGCTATTTTACCTACAGAAATGCATTAATGAAAAAACGTCCAAATCGAATTGTTAATTAAGCATAATAGCAACTAAACTCAGCTTGTAATTTCATATGATTAACATGGCATTTAGAAAGCATCATCAGTCACACCATTCAAATCCTAATTGATCACTTTTATGCTTGGCCTGTGGAACGGATCTGCGCTGACACATTCTGGCTAGAATGGAGAAAACAGGAATGCAAAACGGAGTTCTTGGAGAAACTTTGCTTTGGTTCCCACGCTCCGTGTTGCGTACACACAAGAGGCACTAAGAGTCTAAGATAAGTCAAGGGAGAAGAAGATAGGTCAGCAGGTGATGTATGTCCCATATTTTTTTTGTATATTTTGTGTGTTTGCCTGTTTGCCAGGTGGCTCGCCTACTCGGAACTATAAAACAACCTTTTGCTCTCTGCTGCGCGGCTAGAGGAGGTCAACGGGTTTGCAGCCGCAGCTGCGGGTCAGCTGCACGGAGGAGATGACGAGGGTGCTGAATTCGTCCACGTAGAGGACGGGCACCATTTCCTGGGAGATGGGACCACAGCGCGGCACCTGAGGAAGAAAAAGAGAAAACATTTGAATATTTGAATGTGCTCTGGTGGATGATTAATTACTGTGCACCAAAAATAAGGGGTCATATATAACCGAATATTTTCTATCCAATGCCAATGAGATACACAAAAAGTAAGAAACAAAATAACTAATCAGACTTTTCAAAATGTGATGCTAGAACTCACACACGTCGTCTCTGATTGACCGACTTTGTGTCTTAGCTTGCTTTGGGTCAATTTGTGTTGGCAGAAGGAGAAAACAGGCTAATCTATTGGCAGCTGTTTCCCCGCCTTGAACGCACGCAATGGGCTGCGTGTAGCTCCAAGACACTGAGTCTCAGGCACAGTTAGGGGGAAAGTACCTAAGTACAAAGACACCGTACTGGTGTTGTAAGACAAAGAGAGAAAGCACAATGAAAGCATCAATGCTTGTAAATCAGTTATACAATGAAAGCTCATTTGGGATTCACTTCCCGATGTGAACGTCTTAGAGGATTATACCTGTGAGTCAGCCTCCTGGACATTGCCGTGGGTGGATGGACCCTGCACGGGGCTCCCTTCTGGGTCGCAGAGCGCACACTGAACAATGGTCAGGCTGGCAGGATGGAGAACCCAGTTGTCCCATCCCAGATCTTCCAAACACAAGAAGAAGACATTACAGCACATTTCTTTCCCTCGTGTCAATATGCAAGCTCAAACATTGTTGCACACCTTTCACGGAGACCTCCGAGGCCACGGAGCAGCACTTCAGGCTCGTACTGTTGCAAACAGTAGGCGACACAGAGTTGCCAGAAGCCACTGGAGCTGGAAGGACATAGAACACTGGCTTGCAGCTAAGTATTAAACAGACAGAAAACAAGCGCGGGCTCAACAGTGGTTTCTTTGTATTTTGGGTTCCACTCACTTGGTGCGTCCCTGGCGCTGCCAGCGATGGTGCTGAACGTGGTCCTCCATTGCTCTCTGATACCATCCAGCCCACCAGCGGGCAGCTGTGGCTCAGCCTGCAGGTTGAGGAGTCCCAGCAGGGCCTTCCCGATGGACTGCAATGACCCGCCTTGGCAACTGGACAACGTGTGCCTCAAAAGGTTATTTACACAATAGTGCATGCTATTTAAAATATATATATATATATATATATATATATATATATATATATATATATATATATACATATATATATATATAAGGACACACACACAGAAAAAAAATGAAAATCTTTGAAACTTCGCCAAAAAAAGTTAACTGTTAGAATCAAGACCCAAAAAGCTGCAGATGCCAGACCTGCTGTCTCAATACACTCAGCAAGCAAAGAGAGAAAATGTTGCGTTGAATAGGATAGAATGATTCTACTGCTGTAAAACAGAACAATGTGGAACATCTCTGTAAAAAAACCTTACACTGAATCCTACCCGGAATCTAGAACATCCCTGTAAGTCATGTTAAAAAAGGTTTAAGAACAAATACACCTTGTGATCTGTGAGCTGATGCTATTTTTTTTTTTAAAAGAATGGAAAACGCGACGAAAAGCAGAAGATTGCAAAACAAAGTCTGATCCTGACCCGTGACGGGAAACAGCAGAGGGTGAAGGCTCTTCCCTGGATGGCTGCAAGACAAACGCGATCGCCACGGAAGAGCCCAGAAGCATCGTCAGGGCAGAAAACGTAAAGGACATGGTGCACGAGCTGGATGGTCAATCTATAGGTCGACGGCTTTCGGGCCTGGCGGCAGGTTTGAGGCTGTGGTTGGTTCTGTGCTTCTGGTTGGAGGAGGAGATAAGAGTGACCAGGCGGGGGTTTGCTCCACTAGCTATTGTTTGTCGGGGCCTGGGAACCTGGGTTTTTATCTTCCCGTACCCCGGCATGACCTTGGGATTTTTAACATTGTTGTCTTGTCCACCGTTTGTGTGTGAAAGAGAGCGAGGAGGATGAGCCAGGAGAGACGCAAAGGGAGACTAATGGATCCAAGACAAGCAGAATAAGGATGTCACATAGGATCAAACTATCGATTAGTTAGAACGGTGGCGAAAAAACAAACGAGAAATCCACTGATGAATCATGCCTCAATTTCAGCCAACCAGACTTATCGAAATGTTTGCTGAATGTATTGCTTTACAAATTCCCCTCATGCTATCATGGACCCTTAGGGACCAGTGTGATAGGCACAACAAAAATCATTACAAAGCTCATAATGTTCAGCTTTATCTCCATAGAAGGTGCCCATTGACTTGTGTTTATTACTGAGCCGATGTTTAAAGACAGGATACTAAAACAACATTGTAATTATTACATTACATGTCATTTATCTAACACTTTTATCCAAAGCGACTTACATTGCATTTTTAACCCATGGTTTTAACACACAATCATGAACTGAATGCTAAAAAAAATTGTTTAAAAAGTGAAAAACTGTGATTAAATGCTGCGTGAGCTTCCTCCTGCCTTTCATTTGTTATTGATGACGTTCACGCAGTGCAGTTTGTCTATTAAATCATAACTCAAAATCAGTGGCACAGGAATCCTCCCTATAAGCTTGCATCAGCTTTTTTTTTAGAAGCCTGGCTCTCGTTGCATGCAAATGTGTTGTATGGATGAGTCTGTTATTTTTACCTTTTATATTCAAAGTGCATTCTGCTGATGATACTTTTGTTCTGAGGATGAATGCAATCATTTGGTTTGTAATGGTGTGATTTCAAGTGTGGTTTTGCTTTTTTTACTTAAGTGTATATTTGTTAATTCTAGCGGCCGACTAGTGGACTTTAAATATTACAATAGTCTGGATAAGGGATCATTTTAAAATACCTATGAAGAGCTGATAGTATTGCATCATTTATTCAGATATGACTTGTTATGACCTCGTCTGAATATGTCTTCACTGTCAAATCCTTCTTAACCCTAAAGCACTTTATGCATCTATCTCGAATCTATCTTGGAACCCTAACACAAATATGTTGTGCAGGTCTCAACAAAACAGTTCCCCGTTCTTAAAATCTCCCTCAGGTCGACCTCTCAGCTCAACTTTTCACTGCTGGAAAAGTTTCATAAGGCTGCAGAATTTCAGTGCTAATTTCTACGACACGCATAAACATAAACCCATGAAGCCCTATACTGTGAACAAATCCCATTAAAAGACCTAAACCAACAACTAAATAATCATGCTAATAAGCATCGGCTACAAAAACTACAAATTCAAATAGATTTAAAGTCTGCTAGTTGCTTATATGCACTTATTTCTTCAGTGAAAGGCTTTTTTTTCTTAAAGGTTACAATCTTAATTACGCACTTACATTTTTCTGCTATCTTGACTTGCACTAAATAGGCATGTATGCATGTGTGTATGTGCACACACACACACACACACAGGTACCTGAGGTCTCTGTGGGATCCTGCAGCTGTTAACATCCTACAAAGAGTCCTTGAGCATCAGACATCTCCCACCACTTCCTCGCCGTAGTGCCGCTGGGAGTCACACCATCGACAGCTGCTCCTGGCCGCGATCACAAAGGCCCTTCATAAACAGATGAAGGACTGTGGAGGATGCATACAGTACAAAAGGGAACTCCTCACATGTATTTCAACACACAGAAGACATTTTTTTAAAAATGTTGCAGGATTTCATCCGGCACAGATTGAGACGCTACATTAACAGGAATTCACATGCGATATAAGGATAGAGACATATTAAAAAATGTATGAATGCACATTGTGTAGCCTTGTAATCTAATCTAAAGGTTAACTCATTTTACAACACATTGAGCCTTACTTAAAATTTAAACAGCTAATTAGCGCAGGAGCACCAACATATTCAAAATGGATGACTTATTGTTCTTCTATTGTCTACTATTATTTTCATTCTTTAGGCTTCTTTCTTTGCTTGGGATACTAGCAAGGTTGTGAAATTTGGCATGCAAGGATGTGTCGATGGGCGTCAAGGTGTGGAATGAAAAATTTGGCTCGCTAGCGCCCCCTTCTGATTAGCCCCAATATTGGGTTACATCTAGCTGCATGCGATTGGCTTCTTAAATCGGTTGTTCTTAACACTGTAGCAGTGAAAATATACATAAAGGTCAAACAGTTACCCCACTCCATCTCAAATGTTGACATGGAGAAGGCAGGGTTCGAACCACCAGCCCTTCAGTTCCCGGCGCACCCTCTCTACTCCATGTAGCTGTAATATATATATTACCAGAAGACCAAAAATAGGATAACATTTTCATGCAGTTTCATCCATTTCTGTAAGAGTATAATTTATCGCTTGATAAAACATAGTTAAGAAATAGGTCTGTTTGCAGAGACTAGCCTCTGGTGAATTGACTGTTAATGGAGAGAATAATGACGACGTCGTTATGACAACGATGACACGGGTGTTGAGCGGAGGCCAAGCCGACCTCCTTCCAAACGCTGCCCTTTATCAGAGCCTTTATCCGTTTACTCAGCGTAGATGCCAGCTGTAGTAAAGTTTAATCCTTATCCACTTGCATCTTGTTTGGGTTCAGTGATCACTTGTCCTACTCACAAGCCTTCAGTGTGTGAGTTGGTGATGGATGAGAGTCTGTGGCAGCACGGAGGGGACGTTCCATGACAACACTGCGGCCAGCTCGGTAAATGGAAAAGTCTAAACAATAAGGCATGCTTCATTTCTGATTCGTTTTTTTTTCCTTCTTAAAGAAACAAAACAACAAGGTTTCCTTAAAGGCGCAGAAGAGGTGAACGGAAGTGATGACATAAAGGGAACGAGGCCAGGTAAGGTTCTTTTTGGGTGAATCCAGTTCTTTGTTTATATTTGGCTGTCGATTCTTTAGTATTTTAATTAGGTTCGCTAACACCTACTTTTAATAGGCCCTTTTTATATTAAATCAAAAGTGGTCATTGGTTATTCTATCCATATGTTCACCATTGTGTTGTAAAACATCAGGTAATTATGACTGATGGGAATGATTTCTCCAAATGATTGAATTTGTTAATGCTGAAGGCCTTTAACAAACATGTTTACAGTAAATACATATGTATCATTATGTAGACTAAGAGAAATGTGTTATACTGTTCAAAGAAATATGTTATTGCATCATTCGGAAGTTGCAAAACCCACTGATCTGATTTCTCTTGCTCACTCGTGAAAGTGTCTCGACTGTGACAACCTTAAAGGGTCATGGGATGTGGAATGGGAAAATCTGAGCTACAGCTGCAAAAAGTTGACAGAGGTGTGGGCATCATCCAAATCATTCTTGTTTATTATAGACGTTTTAAAAGAAAGCGTTATTTATTCATTTATTTGCAATAATTTAACGTCAGTATCATTGCCATCTTTCATTTTCAGTGACCATCTCAGTTCCGGGTAAATATAAATTTTATTCCAACACATCGTCGGTATCAGTTCAGCGTCTCACGCCGTTTGCTAACTTTCTCTAACAAATGTCCTTGCACTCTGTGAAGCTGCCACCGGTAAGTCGACCCGTCTCGATTTGACATGGTGCCTGTAGTGTGGTGGAGAGAAAAAGGTTCAAAAGGTGTGTCCTCCTCCTCTCCCGCTCTTCAGCGATCAGAGCGGCTCTGTTGATCCAGCGCTGGTACCGCCAGTACGTTGCCCGTCTGGAGATGAGACGCAGGTGCACGTGGAACATCTTCCAGTCTATCGAATATGCAGGAGAGCAGGACCAGATCAAGGTGCTCTGTGACACGACTATTGGCCACGTCAGTCTGTCGAGGACAAATCTCAACGACTATTGGAGGTGTTTCTATGAGGTTCAGGCTCCCCGGAGGATGAAGCCTTTTCCTCTAGCGTTACAATGAGGCGGAATGAATGACTTTGCTACATTTGTGGTACCCAGAGGATGAATTGTAATAGATGTAGTGTTCCTTTAACTTCTAATTCAGCCCACCGATTGGTGAAAATGTATTTGTGTAGATTACTTTTGTTTATGACCACATATAAGAATCACATTCTCACCAGCCTCAGCTGTCACTTTGACTTTAACACCAATGAGAACACGTTGATGAGCACTAACGTGATCGCTTGCACTTATAATTCAGTCATTCAGTCTTTTCTATGACACTGTGTTCTCTCCCTTCTCTTCAGCTCTACAATTTTTTTGGCTTCTTGATGGACCACTTCACCCCGGCCAGCAGTGAAAGTAAGACTCCTGTTTACTTTGAGCGAGCGAGCTAAGCTGAGCTCCGCCGGCTCACTCTCAGATGAAAGAAAACATACTTTCTTCTACCGCACTGATCCACCGTTCCTCCCTTCCCCTCACGCAGGAAATCTAATATCTCACATCTTTCGAAAGAATGAACTCTGCAGAGACGCAGAGTGGGAGAGACAGTTCTGCTACAAGAGCATCGAAGTGAGCGCCAGCTGCACCGGCCCCCATCTGACCTTCCCCATGACCTTCTGCGGGGTGTCTCAGCTGGTGGAGGCCTTCAAGCACAAACAAGTAAGTGCAGAGGCCCCCGTCATGCACACACACACCAAGGGAGATGCTCGAAAGCAGATGCGAGCACATTGCGGTGGCCTTTTTCTGCTTGTTCTTTTCCCAGTAGCAGCTCCATGCTCGATATGTTCTGCAGCTTCTTGGAGAAACTTGGAGGCTTCTACGAATTCTTCCAAACATCAGTCACATTTCTTGCTGCCGCTCCAAGCCGATCACCATATGCGGTACGCAGCGGCGAGCTCTTCCTGCACTTTACGGCACTCGAGGTGCACATGATGTTAATGCCTGATGTATCCCTTCCCAGGGGATTTACACGGGCAACTTGAGGACCTGCTGTTGATTTTCTATAAGGTACGCGCATCATTAAAAATTGCATCGTCAGACAGGTGTGCGTTCATTTTGATTAACAACTCGACCCATCCAGAACGGTTTGCCGTCCTGCGAGAAGCCGTACGTCTTCAACGGCGACTTTGTGGACCGCGGTAAAAACTCCTTAGAAATCCTGCTCATCCTGTTTGGGTTCCTGCTGGTCTATCCCAACGACGTCCATCTAAACAGAGGGAACCACGAGGACCACATTGTTAACCTCAGGTAAGCTGCTCTGTTGCTTTTACTACTTTGTGTCCATATGCTCATACTGTAGATCTTCATGCAATTGTTCATCGATGATGTTCACACTAATATTGTTTCTTCCTGTGTGTTTGTTCCAGATATGGTTTCACTAAAGAAGTTTTGGGCAAATATAGGGTATGTTTACAGTGCACATTTTGCTTCAACTTAATTATTATCGTGCTTTCAGACAAATTTAAACTCAGATGGACAAACTTTTCCTATCCAGTACTTAAGAAAAGTGTAATTATGAAATCCTTCATTACGCATTTTGCATTCCAAATATTAGTTTAGTAAAACCAACAAAGTAATTGAGGTATTACACATAATGCAAATGGATACTGTCTGTGTTTTACTGTTACATATTGCATTGTTGCATTATTGTTAGATTGATTTAATTTTAAGGCTGAAGCTGGTCGACTTTATGGTAGCACCTCGACCTGTGATTAACACAAAGGTGTGTGTGTGTGAATCAGAATCAGGTGTGTTGGACAATTATGTAAAAATATTTGAATTTCATGGGGGTACTAGACAAGTTAGGGAGTCCCTGGCTCACTAAGTTGCGAGTGTGTATGTCACCACACCTTGACTGGGTCTGCAGGCGCACGGCAAGACGATCCTAAAGCTCCTCCAGAAGATTTTCAGCTGGCTGCCTCTGGCCACGGTGATTGACAACAAGGTGCTGATTGTGCACGGCGGGATCTCCGACGCGACGGACCTTGGCGTGATCGCCCGGGTGGACAGGCACAAAGTAAGAGAGACCCTCCAGGTCAATAGAATCTGTGTATTTGGGGAAATGTGCAGACTGCAAAGCCAGAAACATCCTCAACGGTCACCACACACACACACACACACACACACACACACAACATCAAGTGTATCTGACCCGTGCACGTGTGAATGTGTGCAGTACGTGTCGGCCCTCAGGCCCCCCGAGGCCCACGCGCCGAGCAGCAGGAGCGGCGAGGAGGCCGGGGGGCCAGCGGAAGGCCGGCGCCGGGTGCGCTCTCTGACCCACCAAGGCTCGCCGACGGCCCGCATGCGCAAACTGCCGCGCCGCTCCCTCCACGGCGCGCCCGCCGGCGGTCAGCCCAACGGGTCGGTGGAGGAGGAGCTGAAAAGGAGGCGCAGGCAGGCCGGGTTTGACCAGAGCTACGGCCAGGTGAAGAAGGGGTCCGACTCAGACCCGGAGTCCGGACAGGCAACGGGGAAAGACGTGGATGAGTGGAAACAAGTAACTTGCAGGAAGAGTATGCACACGCAATCCTGCCCCATGATGCATCACGGTTTTAACGTCACGTGACCTTTGCTGCGTGCCACCCAGATAGTGGACGTGCTGTGGAGCGACCCGATGCCCCAAAACGGCTGCGTTCCCAACGAGGTGCGAGGCGGGGGCTGCTACTGGGGGCCCGACGTCACCGAGGAAGTGCTGCGAAGACACGACCTCCAGCTGCTCATCCGCTCCCATGAGTGCAAACAGGACGGCTACGAGTTCTGCCACAACCGCAGGGTGAGTCGCAAAGCAAGGAGTTCAGGCGGGAAAAAAAAAGATTTTGAAGCAACTCGTAACTCACAGCAGGAGATGAAAAAGAATTTCAGAATTAAATCAGAGGGGGATGAGAAATCAGCTCAGTGACTTCTGCTGCATTCAGGTGCTGACTATATTCTCGGCGTCCAACTACTACGAGGTGGGCAGCAACAGAGGAGCCTACATCAGAATGGGACCCGATCTGGTTCCTCACTTCATTCAATACCAGGCCAGCAGGACGTGCAGAGAGCTCACCCTGAGACAAAGGTAAATGGCAAAATGTGGTTAAGCGGACGGTGATCTCCAAAGAGTCATGGCGCAGAGGTCAGAATGCTTTCCTCCACCTGCTCTTCGTCAAGTGTCGGGTGGACAGAGAGGTCGGCCCTGCGAGCTCTGAGGGAACAGCTGTTCGTGCACAGGTCCGACCTCATCGGTGCCTTCCGGGAGTTCGATCCCAACGACAAAGGTACTGAGCAGCAGGGATGAACATGACAACGCTCGGTTCGCACTAAGGGCCAGTGCATCACAGTGCACGCCTCCGTCTGTGTGTGTGTGTGTCAGGGCTCATCTCTCTGACGCACTGGGCCAGCGCCACGGAGAGAATCCTTAATCTGGGTCTTCCCTGGAGGGTGTTGCGGCCTCAGCTCGTCAGCAGCACCGAGCACGGCATGGTGGACTACCAGCAATGGATCAGGGAGCTCTCCATCACCGAGCCCAAGCTGGAGGTCAGGTCTTTAACACAAACACACACACACACACACACACACACACACACACACACACACACACACACACACACACAAAATACTGATTGTTCAGTCTCTTTTAGATCTCAGATAACAGCATCCTGGAGACTATGTACAAAAACCACTCCAACCTGGAAACCATCTTCCGCATCATAGACACAGATAACTCAGGTCAGTAGGGACAGTTGAGCTATAAGGGTAATCATTTATGAGTCAATCCAACTGCGTAAAAGGACTGTGTACCACACCGCCCCTCCTCTGCTTCTTTCTAGGTTTGATTTCTTTCGAGGAGTTTCGTCAGACTTGGAAACTCCTGAGCTCTCATCTGAAGACGGAGATCAGCGACAAGGCCATCGCAGACTTGGCCCGCAGCATCGACTTCAACAAGGACGGCAGCATCGACATCAACGAGTTCATGGAGGCCTTCCGGCTGGTGGACGTCTCTGCACATACCGGAGGGCCTGGACGAGGAGCTGGAGCTGCTGACTCATTTCCCTGAATAAATACCCGAGGGCCAAAAAACATCAGCCAATCGACACGTGCAAATCTAGAAAGGTCTTTTCATCCCCTCACATTATCTGCCCTTTTATAAAATATCATTAAGAGAGTGTTGATGTATCTCATGGAGTTCTATGTATAACTTAATGATCGGCCTGGTTGATTATAAATAAAACTTAAAAAAAACAAAAAAAAAACATGAAGCCTGCTTTTCTTGATGAGAGCATTGTTGACCATTTGGGGAAAAAGAAAGACAAGCATTATACATATACACTCACCGGCCACTTTATTAGGTACACCATGCTAGTAACGGGTTGGACCCCCTTTTGCCTTCAGAACTGCCTCAATTCTTCGTGGCATAGATTCAACAAGGTGCTGGAAGCATTCCTCAGGGAGTTTGGTCCATATTGACATGATGGCATCACACAGTTGCCGCAGATTTGTCGGCTGCACATCCATGATGCGAATCTCCCGTTCCACCACATCCCAAAGATGCTCTATTGGATTGAGATCTGGTGATTGTGGAGGCCATTTGAGTACAGCAAACTCATTGTCATGTTCAAGAAACCAGTCTGAGATGATTCCAGCTTTATGACATGGCGCATTATCCTGCTGAAAGTAGCCATCAGAAGTTGGGTACATTGTGGTCATAAAGGGATGGACATGGTCAGCAACAATACTCAGGTAGGCTGTGGCGTTGCAACGATGCTCAATTGGTACCAAGGGGCCCAAAGAGTGCCAAGAAAATATTCCCCACACCATGACACCACCACCACCAGCCTGAACCGTTGATACAAGGCAGGATGGATCCATGCTTTCATGTTGTAGACGCCAAATTCTGACCCTACCATCCGAATGTCGCAGCAGAAATCGAGACTCATCAGACCAGGCAACGTTTTTCCAATCTTCTATTGTCCAATTTCGATGAGCTTGTGCAAATTGTAGCCTCAGTTTCCTGTTCTTAGCTGAAAGGAGTGGCACCCGGTGTGGTCTTCTGCTGCTGTAGCCCATCTGCCTCAAAGTTCGACGTACTGTGCGTTCAGAGATGCTCTTATGCCCACCTTGGTTGTAACGGGTGGTTATTTGAGTCACTGTTGCCCTTCTATCAGCTCGAACCAGTCTGGCCATTCTCATCTGACCTCTGGCATCAACAAGGCATTTCCGCCCACAGAACTGCCGCTCACTGGATGTTTTTTCTTTTTCGGACCATTCTCTGTAAACCCTAGAGATGGTTGTGCGTGAAAATCCCAGTAGATTAGCAGTTTCTGAAATACTCAGACCAGCCCTTCTGGCACCAACAATCATGCCACGTTCAAAGTCACTCAAATCACCTTTCTTCCCCATACTGATGCTCGGTTTGAACTGCAGGAGATTGTCTTGACAATGTCTACATGCCTAAATGCACTGAGTTGCCGCTATGTGATTGGCTGCTTAGAAATTAAGTGTTAACGAGCAGTTGGACAGGTGTACCTAATAAAGTGGCCGGTGAGTGTATATATATATATATATCTATATCTATCTATCTATATATATATGTGAAGGTGGCGCTTTAATAGTTAGTAAAAGCTTTATCTCCTGTCATTTATAAACACTGGCAACATTTCTTTATCGGTCAAATTTTGCATGGCTGCATCTTTTTCTGCAAAACTAAATGACTAAAGTCATCATCAGTCACTACTTCCAGTGTTTCTACTTTGGATTTGAAGAACTCCCTTATTCAGAGCCTCGGGATATCGGTGACTCTGCTGCACGAGGGGATATAATCTTTTTGGAAGCTGCTTAATCAGTTCAACTGCCAATCAGTCCGAATCCAGGACATGAATCCGATCAACTTGAGCCCTACTTTGATGAGATGTTGAAAAGGGCTTGTCTAAAAAAGGTAAACACCGGTGACGATAGATGTCCCATATTAGTACCAAAAGTATCTTCAGATCAAAAACAAGATGCAGATAGATGGGGAAGAAAGTGGTAAAATAAAACCTTTACATTACGGTTTCAATTTAAATGAAGTTTATTAACATTCTGACATCATAAAAAACAAAATACAGAGATGTATTTACAATGTATTCAAAGACAGCGCACACTCAGCCCTACGGTTTGTTTACTCGTCAGCCACAACCATCGTCTCATTTCCATAATCTGCTTTAACAAAAGGTGAAGCCAGCTATTATTAGACGATGTTGAGTTTTTATGTTAAGCTCCTCCTGTCAGTCTGGAAAGCGCAGATTAAGCAGACATTTTTTTTGTTGGTAGTGGGGCAAAGTCGTGTTAAAAATAACGAAATGGTCTCAAAGGATAAATCCTATACCATCACATAAAAAAGGACAAAGCGACCCGTATAGGTGAGGATTGATTATTGAGTCAGAACCTAATATACGTGTGTGTGTGTGTGTGTGCGTTGGTTGGGGAGACTCAGCTCAGAATGCCTCCTTTCATGTGTCCACTGTCACTCAGCCCGTGCTCTATGAGTTTGATGTCTTCCAAGTCATCTTTGATGACGCTGATCAAATGACTTAAACCGTCCTGCTGCTGTTTCAAGTGCTGAAAGGGACAGACGAGGAAGGTGTGTGAGTTATTGTACAAAATCTATAAATCTTTTCCAAGAACTGCTGTGGTCTAGAAAAGTAAATTCCCCAAACTTCTTTTATGAGGGACACACTTTTTGAAAATTTCCATTAACGAGACCACATGTAAGCATTTAACCGGCGTTTCCCCTCTACAGGAAAACAAACAGAATGTATGATAGAATTTCATATTAGATTCAACGTCCTAAATTGGCTACAAATGATCACAACAGTACGAACATTCATAGTCTCCCCCGTGTGGCTCAAAGGTGTCCTGCAGATAATAAAGCAGGAAATGATTTAATAAATTTAATAAAACGTGAGAAGGACTGGTTCTGAGAACTGGCACGGGAAATAAAAGGCCCGGATGTTAAAATAAGATTCATTGTGTGCAAGTACCCAACTCACTTGTTTGATTTCCCTGAGCAGGTCTGCATCAACACTGTAGCGCTCCTCTGATCTCGCAGCCCCGAAGTGATTCTGCATCCGGATTTGGGACATTAATTCATTCAAACGACCCTGGAAGAAAAGCCATCACAAACACAGTGAAACTTCGGATTGATCTTGAAGCTCACTGTGAACAAAGGTCATTTTTAAAAGACTGCATAAATGTCATGATTCGGAATTAAGAACTATTATTAAGAAATATTAGTAACACGTAGAAGAGCTGTCTCCACTGGAGGGTTACATTTCAAAGTACTGCGAAGAACACCAAAAAGAAAAATAATCAGTCCTGTAACAGCATCCTCGTTGTAACAACAGTGTTCGGTGTCGTTTCACTAAACTGCTTCTTATTCCCAAAATAAACTCAATAAAGTTTAGACAAACTTGCCTTGAACTGTGTGGGGGCATTTAGTTCAGAGTGAATGGTGTCCAGCTGCACCCTCAGGTGCTCCTCATCCACTTGGATAGCATACCCACTTTTCCTCTGAATTTCCTGTTTGATTAGCACCTGCCAGGAAAACAGGGATGTAGGAGGAGATAAAAAGGTGAGTAATCCTGGCGGAGAAACGATAAAACAGGGAAAGACACAGACAGTGCCAGGGCATTCATTCAAACTCTATGAAATATGGAGATGGTATTCATCACAGGTCATTTCAACCCAAAACACACTATCACTGAACAAAGGCAGATCGGCGAGGCAGCTAACCTGCAGCACCCTGTGAGAGAGATCCATCAGCTTCCTCTTGTACTGGGCTATTTTAGCCACTGTGGTCGCCTGGTTCTTCTGGAGGTCACTGATGTCACTGGATATAATCTGCATGTCGGAAAGCGTGTGTAAACGTGAGTAAGAAGAGGAGGGAGGGAATTTATCATGTTAAGCAATCCTGCACAGATTTCAAGATATATACATATTGTTTTTATGTTGAAAAAAAAAAAAAAAAAGTTATGTACTTTTGATATTTCTCTGAGCAACATAATAAAATAGAACATGATTTATCATTTCCCACATGTTAGGTGTTGTATTTGGTTGTAATATCGGCAAGTTGCTTTTGATAGACCCAATTTACAAGAGTGTTAATATCCTGAAATACAAAGCACAGATGCTTGTATAGCCTATATATAGTATTTCCCTCCTTATTTACTCTAAGGTCAACACTTGCAGCTGTATTTGTAATAGTAATGTCAGCCGTAAACAACCTGCTATCATGAATAGGACATCTGTGGACTCTGTCCTTGGCACCACAACATTTGTTTCAAATTCCTGCCGGTAATCAGCACATTGCCCATGCCTTTTGGCAAAAGAAAGGCGGGAACAGGCAGTGTTTCCACTTACATCCACTCTGGTCTGGTGCTGTTTGTTCATCTGATCCTGGATTTGCAGCCTGCGAAAAAGCTCCTTGAAACCCACCATGGGCACTGGTATTAACCTGGTGAAGCACATCATATAAAACTATTAAATCACAACAAGACTGAGCACATTAAGTCAAGATGTATTCTTTTATGTTGTAAGCCACAAAGATAGAAGATGTGCCAATTTTGATATGGCTTATGGTTATTAGATACAGCCTAAACTGGTTGAGGTTGTATCATATATTTGGTACAATAATGTGCACGCTAGTCAAAATGTGAAATTCTACACAGAAAAATCTCAAATATCTACCAGTCTTTAATTCCTATGGCAATATATGTGGAATCAGACAGATGTTCTACACAAACGTACTTCTCTGGGTCCGGGTTGTCCACCTTAGCCTGCTCCCAAATAATGGGGTCCACTCCTGAGTGAAAAGACACAACAGTCTCAGAAGTAAATCACACACGCACGTCCCCCCCCCCCCCCCCCACAAAAAAAGCTGGAGCTGGAGAATGCACACTGGAGTTCAGCGAGAGGACGGCACAAAATGTGCATGCACTCGCCTACCTGCAGGTGCGTTTTGAAGCAGCTGCTTGAGTTGAGCCGGAGACAGCTCTGTGCGTGCCACGGACATGACCACGCCGATCTGCGTGAGCTGGACTTTGACGTTGGCCTGCTCCAGATAACTGAACAGCGTGGTGGCGGGGATGCGCTTGGAGGTGCCATTGGGAGAACGCTCCACCACATAAACGATCACCTCGGTCCTAAGACACGGGAACAAGTCCGCACATTTGTTTACAATCAATCATACAGTATATCCATTCCAATTTCTACACACTCAATGTCTCTTCTGAAAGTCATTAGGGAGCCATGGATGACTTACTGGTCATTGGGCAGAGCTTTGACGCCGTCCACATTGACAGTGAGGGTCTGGTTGTTTCCCAGGACTTTGTGGAGGGACTCCACCAGTGGCTGCTGCTGAGCTCGCACATCAGCTTCCTTTCTATTAAAAAGCAAGACCACCAAACCATCCTCATCCTTACTCACTGGGACACAGCTGTAGCCGACCGCCTGGTGAATAAAACAAAACAGGACTACGATTTGATGTTCATATTCAAAAAGGAACTCTACAGCACACCTGAGCCCTCAAACTAAGTATCCACCATTACCTTGAATCTGCAGAAAGGGTTCTCTTGGCTGAAGTCAACGGGTTGGTTGTTGTTGCTGTAGTAGCCCTTCCCAGTGCCCCAGTAGGCCTGCAACTGGTTCCACTTGGCTAAAATGGAGTCACGCTCATCTCCCAACAAAGTGGGAGCTGAAAGAGCAGTGACCTGCTGGTAGAGCAGGGTGGGCTGAGCCTGACCCTGTAGCTGGGCCTGCTGGCCAAACAAGCCCCCTAAAAGGTGTAGGGAGAGGAAAATGACACGTTAGAGTGTCCTATTCTTTACGTGAGGAAAAACTACTGACCCAATGACTGAGTTTATATTTAAATGAAAATCTAACAATTTTTTCCAAATGTATTCACTAATTGCAGTCGTTTATTTGTGCTTCAGATGCACACTGTTGGACTGATGATGTTAGAGCTGAAATATGTAACTGCCTGCTTGTTGTCGCCCTCTGCAGTGATAAGAGGTGCACAGCACATGGGTACAGGAGCTGTGCATGATGTGGGTCAGCTTTCTGTGTTAGAAAACCCTGCAAAAACTTGATACTGCTGCACATCCACTTGATTGTGATACGAGGCCATTCAAACATGGTGTTTCAAGGGAATACTTAAATGTACCAATTAATCAGTCATTTACTATTTTAAAAATAAATAGATTTTGTGTTCAGACTCAAAAGTCTTCTTTGGATCATAATTTCCTACTCGTCACATGGAAACACTTAGACGGTTATCTGGAAAGACAAGCTCTCACCTGGCTGCTGCTGAGCTGGCTGGATATTAAAGCCTCCAAACCCACCGAGGCCAGTTGTTCCTAGCCCAGTTCCAAATCCCGTTGCCCC
Organism: Pungitius pungitius; assembly: GCF_949316345.1. Classification (NCBI taxonomy): domain Eukaryota; kingdom Metazoa; phylum Chordata; class Actinopteri; order Perciformes; family Gasterosteidae; genus Pungitius; species Pungitius pungitius. The sequence continues at coordinate 4,192,066 of NC_084917.1, read as the reverse complement.
TGCAGCGGTCCCAGCGCCAAGCCCAGAGGAGAACCCAAAACCTTTGTTCTGCGTGTTACCAAACAGGCCTCCTAAAGCAGAAGATTGAGCAAACACAGTAAGAACATATGGACAGTAATGCTATTCAATTCCAGTGTAAAGTGTATTGATGAGTGTAGATTTTACAGCCTTTGTTGCCATGCCAACACAAAACGGGAGAGTTTAGAAAACTCAAGTTTTTTGGAGTTTATTTCCATTTTCTAACTTTTTTCCAAAACATTACGATACTTAATTATTAACCGTAATCTACATTAGGCTTCCTACGGGAGTTTATCCTTTATATGCACCAAACCACAGTGAATACACATTGAAAATGACAATGGCCACATTGAAACACACCAGAACCCTAAGCCGTGGTCACAGAACAGTAACGGCATCAACACATTTGTAAAAAAAAATGTTTTTGCATCACAGAGTAGTAAAGATATTAGTTTCAGAATTTAGCGAACTGATTCATATTTCTACAACCGGTCTTTGATAACAGTTGGGAAAAACTGGAGAACATCCTCATTATAAAAAATAGAAAACGGAATACATTTTTTTTTTATATGAGCAACACTGCTGACCTGCAGTGTTGGCAGGACCAGCAAAGCTAAATGTGGACCCTGGTGCAGCAGCAGTTGTTGTAGTTGTCCCAAAGCCACCAAATGTGCCTGGAAAACAAAGCAAATCATGCCTAATGAAATGAAGGAGGTTAAAATAAAGGTAAGATCAAAACAAGGAAGAAATACATTAATTAAATTGCTGACTAATTGCACAAGACAAAAATCTGAGGTTTGACTTTAACATAAAGGAAAACTGAATTTGATTTCCCTCTAGCATTGCTCATCGGTCAGAAGGTAAAAATGTACACAAATCAGAACAGATAATCCAACGAGTCTCCTCATGCAAATTAAAATAAATGCACAAAACTTGAGACAACCAACATGGCAAAAGATACTGATAGATACAAAAGATGCTGCACCACATTGATGGGAAGATGGATGAAAATGTGTGTTTACAGACACAGAGTGTACTGATTAATTAATTACAAAGGTCAACTACCTGTGCTAGCCAGGCTATTCCTAAAATTGAAAACAGTGCCAGTGGTGGTTGCTGTACCAAAGCACCCCACATTAAAGCTGACTGCTGCTGGGTTGGCATTTAAACCAAACCCCCCAAAACTAAACCCACCAGCCGTGGTGCTTCCAGCTCCCAGCCCCCCAAATCCTGCAGCCAGCGGAGGCAGGCAGCGAGAGAGAGAGAGAGAGAGAGAGAGAATAACACAGAGGAGTTAAATGAAGAAAGGTCAGACTTGAATGAGCTAATTACTACAAAAAGATGTATCTTACCAGTGTTGGTGGAGCCAAAACTAAATCCTGTGGCCGGTGCGGCAGCAGTAGTGGCGGCTGCCCCAAAACCAGGGGCTGTCAGAGCTAGAATGAAAAAGCAGACACAAGAAAAAGGCCGACAGTTAAACCGACAGCCAGATTTGGTTACAACAACCATTCACAAAACTACATGCAAAACCTTTTTGTATACAAGAAACTGAAAATACAGAAAGCCATTCATCTTCATACGGTTTAAATACTTATTTTAATAAAAGGTACTCTTATCTGATAATACATACCGGACTATTTTTCATTTTCTTTCTAAATTGAGTGTAAATAACAATTTTCTGTGTTTTCATTCATGCCTCGTGCTACCAACTGAGTCCACAACAGAAGCAATTCTAGTTTGCACAACCGATAAACACATTTCCTATAAAAACACACAGGAGACACAATAATTATTTTAGAAAGTTACATCAGATTTTAACAAGTTATCTTACATTACAAAAACAGGTTGGTGGAGCTTCAGTAACGCTTAATTATCTAGACAAAAAAATTTGAGGGAGGATGGAAGCAAGTATGGTAGATGTTATGTGTACAGAATTAACAACATAACAGATTTACAAAATAGTGAGCAAAACAAATTACATATTGCTACCTGTATATCAATTTACAGATGCAAAATGACCAATTATTAATAAAGTATCCCACAGCTCACTTGCCCATCAATTTGACATTCTTTTAATTTCATCCTCAACCTAAATTAACCCGAACCCTATAGGATGTGGGGACCACCATTAGGTAAAGTTCTCCAAATTCTCATTTTGGACCCCCAAAAAACTGCTCCAACGCAGGTGGCTGCGACCCTCCCAAACCAACGGAAGCGGTTAGATCTGCCGCAATAACGGCGACCAACAGCCCAGTGGAGGCGGGTGGGATGACTGTGGCTCCTAGTTGGGGCGCGGGGCCCCCGCCCTGCGATGAGGGTCACATCTCTGGACTTACTGCCGAATCCGGATGCGGCGGTGGTTGTGGTGGTGGCTGCGGGGCCAAAGCCAAACGCTGCCGTTGATGCGGTGGGTTTGGCACCAAATGAACCGAAAGAAAACCCGGACGTGCCTTCACATGAACATAAGAGAGTGCGGTGAGTGTTGGGTGTCCTGACAGCAACGTTAAGGTACAACTACAATAGATTTAGCAGGCTGCGAAATAATTTTGGTTAAAAGAAAGAAAAAAAGGACCGTCTGGATGAGGTGAACTTTGAGAGTTAACGCTCACGTTACTCGTTAGCCAAAATAGCTAATGTTAGCCAAATGCTGTTGCGATAGCAACAATATGTAAGTTAACGTTAACCGTTACAGTGACGTTAATGTAACTTTTACGTTGACTGACACACGAGTGCTGTTTCACTGAAGCAAACTTTGACATTAAAGCGAGGTATAGTCACACAATATTATAGTTGTAACGTTAAAGAAGCATTATTGTGATTCCATCGTCATGACTGCTACTTGACGTGAGCTCAGAGGGCATCGGTTGACTATTTCTTTCTAATGTACACACACAAATGTAACACTATCGGGACAATGTGAAACTGGCATTGTTTGATTCTCATTTTAAATACTCCCAACACTCAATTAAAATATCCTTACTTGCAGCTGGGTTACTCGTGGCTCCGCCAAAACTGAACGCCATGTTGGATGTTTTCAGACGCAGGCGGTTCTTCGTCTTCTTCTTGTTGAGGCTCAGCGGTGATCATCCGACGCAACGACGCAACAGCGCCACCTGCAGTCTGTACGAGGGAACGTTACTAATGGTGCGGCCAGACTAAAGAGAGGAGCGCATTCATCCCAGCAGATACAATGGCGGGTCACAGTAGGGTGAAAGCTAAATTAATTATATATTATTGATGAAGTCTTGTAAGTGAAATAGTCAATGTATGTGTCTTAAAAGCAAGCAACAGATGAATAGTAGATCTCACAGAGAGCCCAATTTGTCTGTATTTTTCTGATTTAGGGTTATACTGGAGTTTAAGTGGCGTGGACTACCCCTCTTTTGTAATTTAATCCTGTAATAATTCATACAATGCCAGTAAGATTTTAACTTCAAACTAATTTTAGTTAAGGGTCCACAAACGGCCTATCTTAATCTCAAGTGGGCCAGACCAGTAAATTCATAGCATAGTAACGCATAACTATTACATAATAATAATACATAACTATTCATTTATGTTATTTGAATTGCTCTGTTCAACCTCTCCTCCTTTATTCGGTCTTGGGATCCCGGCAAAGTTGCCAGAAAGACATACTATTTTTAGTTTTAGTTAGAACTTTTTTGACATGCATTTTGTAGTTAATGGCAATGTGTCTGGCCCTATCGGGTTTGGAATGTTTGACTGCCCTGCTATGAAACAAAAAACACAGCCTAAGCACACCGCGCAATGCCATACAATTGTTAATAATGCAGACATCCAGTAACAGTCCTTTAAACATTAAAATACATCCAGACTCAGCGTTTGGTAGCATCACAACATGTTTGTTGTTGGAGAGCAATGCGGTTGAGAGCGTACCCCTGTTTCTTTCCTTTCGTCAGATGTTTATACCATGCATATTTTTGGAGAATTCTAAATTTCCACGATGAATGACACAATGTCAAGGTAAAAATGATGTAGAGACGCATTTTCTGAAACTACTTTTATTTTTGTGTATGCAGTAAAAATAGCATTAACAGTCTGTGTTTCAAAACTATGGGCAACAAAAGAATACATAGTTATAGCTGTAACAATGATTTCAGAAAGTACAGTCTGTGATCAGAGTATGACACAAAGTAACCAGTGTTCAATCCATATGGTGCGGTTTGTGTTTTGGTTTTATCCAACAAAACCAAAAAAAAATCACCATTCTAATATTGCGTGGTATTGTATTTTTTTATCTTTATATATTAATTCACCCCTTGAATTGTTATCGGGTTTTCTTATTGAACTAGACTCATTAAAGTATACAAATAGTAAAATCAAATGAGGAATCTCAAAATGAAACTTGTTAAAGCTTCCCCACTATTGTCTGATATATTGATTGCTGATTACTACAGTGCATGTAACTCATTCTTCCTTAAACTGTTACAACTAAGAATAAGAGCAGTAATACAAGCTGGGCTCAACACAGATAAAAGTATGTAATTCTGCAGCATTCACAACATTACATTCAATGGACCTGAAATCGGACAATTTAACCAGCCATGAGTGTGAAAGTTTGACCCTACCGGCAAGAAACAACTATTAAACCCCCATGGTTTAATGTTCACTTTTGTTTTGGTATTTAGATGTAAAAGATGTACATGAGAGTAGATTTGTTGGTGTGACATGGCATTATGTTCACAAAATAAGAGAAAAAAACTAAATAATTGCAGAAACATTGATTCCTTTAAGAGCATAACTTCATATTTGACCTTCATTTTTTCAGGAATCAGGAATCATTGCAATGGTTAGACACTACACAATAAATCCTTCACACCATTAAATGGTAATAAGCTGAATTACATTTTCATACGGTGGTGAGTTAATCAAAGCAGTTATACAGGGTAAAATACTGTCAACATACAGCTTCTGTACTGTATGACAAATACTGTCATACGGTACTCGGCTTCAAAAGGCCAATAAAGGTGTCACTCATCACGGCACCAGGGGACACGTGTGACGCTCTAAACAATTCTGCATTGACATTTACAACAGATCAACAGGACTTCTTATTTTTACAAAAAATTAAAAACATTCAGTGTTTTGCCTTATATTCATTCCCGTCACACACGGAGAGGAATGTAAACAGTTCAACACACCTTGCACTGTGTATGTACAACAAAATATACTCTGACGGTTTCCATGGCGCCGTGCTAATGGCGTCCACAGATGTCCCTCTAAGTACGGTGCACGAGTAGAAAACTATGACGAGCCATTTAGTTTGGGATGAAATGCGAATGACACGCAGCAATACTGAATGGATTTAAACGTCTTCACAAAGACGAGGCGTGGCGCATGTGTATATCGCTTTGCTGCTTTTTCTTTAATAGTGGTTCATAGTATTAAAGCGGAGGCCCCCTGAGAGTGGCGTATCATATCTTTAAAAAAAAATTAAAAAACCTCACAGTGAATGGACTCCTCTACTGTGGTACGAGAGAATGAGGCGAGGCCCTAGCTCTGAAATCTAATTTATTCCACACCTTTTGTTAGAGGGCCCGCAGCTCTCAGCCAATGATTTAACTAAAAAAAAACAAAAAGTAGCCCTTCACACGCTATGTGTTTCTCAGCACAAATGTCAAACCTTTTCTCTGAATTCAGCACGTACTGCATGCTCGACGTTAGGTAGTCCTCCACGGCTAAAATGAACCACACAACAACAACAAAAAAGTTTTCCCTCCTCAATTCCTCCACCCCCGAAAGATTTCCATTCATAAAGGAGGCATTGATCACTTCCCACCCCTCTCCTGAAAACCCGAATCCCCGTGTGAAGCTCTGAAGGTCGCCAACGTCCAGGACCCTCGTCGCCGTTCCCCCGCCTCCTCAAGCCTGCGGGTCGCCTTTTGGTGTCAAAGAGATGTAGGTCCCATTTTTAGGGTCATCCTTTTCCTTGTCACTGACTGGAGAGTAAGAAGTGTCCTCTTCGTTGGAGGTCTGGTCGGGGATGGAGATGCAAAAAAAAAATTTGGTAATTTTGAACTCGTCATCTCACATTGATGATACTCTCTAAATTACTTTAATATTTTATTCTTGAATTATGTTAATGTGTTAAAAAAACCAAACAATACGTTCCTAACATATGGGATTAAATGGAGATCGAATAGAGCGGACTCAACGTGGAATATCACATAAAGGAACAGAAACAGACTTACAGAATATAGAGGCTTGGCAAACACAGTGCGCTTAACTTCGTTCTGCACAAAGACACACAGCAATAGACACAAGCAAAGTGCGATTAGTGTCCCGAGTCACGAATCGACACAACGACTCGCTGAGACGAGGAGAGAAAATTGCAAGCAGTCGGGGGAAAACAGGTGAGCGGCGTCCGTCGCACCTTCTGTTTGCGCGCTCGGAAAAGGAGGAGGATGAACACCAAGAGCGTGATGCCGCCCAGCCCCACGATGAGGAGCGGGAAGTTGGACACTACGGTGACGATCAGCAGCAGCTTGTGCACTCTGGCCGCGGAAACGTCGTCAATCACCACGCTCTGCGCATCACAAGACATGAAAGGTACATTATTATACATTTATTTATCACTGGTGGCGGGTTCAGCGTCTCCTAGAGGTTTAGTCCTGACTCGTCTTGTTTTAAATTTGGTTCCCTTTACAACAAAAAAAATCCAAAAAAAGGCTTTGCGGGTCATTTTGGAAGGAAAAAACGTACATTGCTTTGTTTATAATATTCGTGAAGACGTGAGACTCGTAAAGTGTCAGCACTTCATACTGTTTCTTACCTCGTTGATGAACATGATGGGAAAGATGGTCTCATTCAGGACTCTAGTTTTCCTGTTGTGAGCAAAATGGAGAGAGAGTGAAGCGACCACACATGCGGCACAGACACACACACACACACACACACATCGGTCCTATGGAATAGCGTTCGGATGCTCACGGGAAACCAGAGATTCTTTCGATCAACATGTTGATCTGTGCTCTCTTGTTTGCACGAACAATCACCCCCGTGGTCTGCAGGAAAAAAACAAAATATCGTGTTAATAGTGTTAAGTAAACGGTTTTATCACCAGAACAGACCAAACAAAATGATATCTATGACGTGGTTTTAGTTGGAGTAACAGGCCGCTGTTCCTCTTCTGTACCACTAGGTGGTGTAGTAGGACGTCTTAATGAAGCACGGCATTCCAGTGCACATGGTTGAAGGAAACTTTCTGGATGTGAAGCTGATGAGCCTGTGTGCTCACCGGGTTCAGGTCCAGGAAAGTTTGGTGATGCTCTGTTTTCGGGGACATCCCTCCGATGGCGGCCACGTATTTATGGTCGGCCAGGTGAAAATGGGGGAAGGACGCGACCACCGGGGCACCTGGGTGAGGAGAGCAGAGGATTCAGGTTAAGTTCAGCAGAGCCACAATCAGCACAATGAGTCCCTCTACTCTGACACAAATATGTTCTCATGTCGCCGATGTGAAATATGACAAATGATGTGCCTCATCTGGGAATTAATGATGATTAAACGCAACTTTTAACATATCCGTCCATAACAAGCTTTTACTCATTAATTCAACCCAATTAACCCAATTCATTCATGATAATATTTATTTTCAAGATCCTCAGTCCTCACGTAAGCGACAGGCAACGTTAAAATGGCCTTTAACAAAAAAACACTGTATCGTAAAGGAGTTATTTAGATGAGAATTTTATTATTTTATAAAAAACTGATTTGTGCAGAGAGATGTGTTGTTGGGGTTGAACTACGCTTACTGGGGCTAAAGGCTGAGGACACTCAGGGGGCCAAACTTCCTGTGTGCAAGATTCACATGTGATGAAGCCAACAGACAATGAGTAAGTAGGTGAAAGTGAGTTGTTTTTTTTTTTGCTTTTCAGCAGATTATTTCCAAGCTCAGTAAAAAGGGAAGGGTGACTAAAGCGACGCGTTATTTAAAAGATCACGGTGTTTCCCCAAATTATAAGTTCTTGTCAGCAATAAGAACACAACATTAAAAAACCCCACTGTATCTTAAAGGAGTTATTTCGATGAGAATATTATTGTTTTATAATAAATACACTGATTTGTGCAGAGAGGTTATCTAATGTCAGATAAGAAGGTAAAAAGATAAAGATCGAAGCCTCTCGTGAAACCAAACAATCAACAATCGAGGAAGCAAAAACAACGTTCTTATCAAATATCACGTACATTTATAAAAGAGTCCTCAAGGGAAGCTAATGAGATATAATCTGACCTCCGCCTCAGGAAAGGCAACATGTTTCTCAGGGTCAATTTCCCAAAGAAAACAAACAATAGAAACACCAAAGGAACATCACCCGTTAATAGAACAAATTATGGGCAGCATCTAAAATCCAGATGAAGACTCTCGTTGCTCTGTTCCTTCCTCATATTGTAAACAGGAGACACAATACGGCCTCGGTCACAGATGAGGAAATGTGCACTCGTGGAGGTCACTGGCGGCGAGCCTCCACCTGCGCAGCGCTGGGCCCGAGTCGCTCTGTCGCCGCCTCGCCAGCAACAACAAAGTCAAACGGTTGCACAGCACGAGGTGCTGGAGAAGTGGGACAGAGGTGACGGTTTTCCTGCACTTGTGTTTGGCAACGCGCGTTTGCCAAGATCATCCGAGAGCCGCTGTCACCTGAGAGGCGGTTCCCGTGACAACCGACAAGGTCACTGAAGCCGACCACACACACGCGCGCGCACTCGCACACACACACATGTTTGCGTTGGTATACTTTGCAAACATGGTGAGTGCAACTTAATGAGTGTGTTCATTCCTTAACAGCTGACCTTAAGCTTCTCTCTTAAATGCTTTTTGCCGGCCACGCGTGTGCCACGACCTCAGAGAGTGTTGTGTATTATGCACGCTTTAACGTTTATGTGAACAGCAGGTAGGTGTTTAGGGGAAGAACATATGCACAATATTCTATCATCTCAACCCTCCCAGCAACAATCTAACTGACACAAGAAAAACAAGATGTTCCCTGTTGCTAAAAACCGCTCCAAAAAGGTTACAAGTATCCGCGTGGCGCGACTGAAAGGAACACAGAGTAATAAATGCTTTCAGTCGGAACTGGAAACATGGTAAGTCATTAATATGTTAACCACGTCACAACACTCCTCTTGTTCCTTCACAGGGAATGATAATGTTTAACATTTTTTTTAAATGTTCTGCGGCACTAAGGCCCTAAACCCCCCCCCCCCCCCCCCCCCCCCCCCCCCGAGCTACTGGGCCAGTCACGGTCAGATGGCGCCTGAAGTGTTGAGAGGGCCGTCACTTAGAGGCCATTAGTGCTGGTGAAAGTAGGAAGCAAAAGAAAAGGAGGACTGGTAGCGCCTGAGTGGAAAATAAAATGTGAACAAGGTGACGGAGAGCAAAGATGGGACCTCGTCCATACGAAGGAACGAGTTTTTCCTAACGAGAGGCGAAGACCAGGCCCGCGGGAGCAGAAGGGGACACTCACCGTTGCGACAGGGACTGACTTTGAGCAGCCGGTGCCCAGGCACTCTTTGGGGCTGACGCAGAACCCCCTCGTTGGCCGGGTTCTCCTCCTTGCTGGCAAACACGGAGCGCGGCGGCGTGAAGCGGTACGCCGGGATCCCCTTCACCTCGACGTCTTTCTCGAACTCCATGTGGATCGACCTGCAGAGCAAAAGCGAGACTTCGTTCCTCCTTCCCTTTCGTACCGTATTATCATTTCAATTTTGCGCTGAGCATTTGTTGCGTTATGAGCATTCTCAATTAAGACTGGAAAAAAATGTATTAGTTAAGATAAAATCATTAAAAAAAAAAGCCTCATTTTCTAATCGGGCGTGGGACAAATCGTACATTATATTCAAAGGGTTGTTGTGTTGTTACAGCCGCTGAGAGAATTGCGCCATCTGAGCACGTCACCCTCGCGCTGTCTGTCTGTCTGCGGTCGATGCTCCTTCGAGGGAATCCCGACGATTCTCACGGAGAACAAAGGCTTCCATACAGTGTCTGCCAGCTGGCCTTTGCCACCCGGCCCACCGATGGTGCAACAATGCCGCAGAGACCTTTCCCTCGACCCGGGCGAGAGAAGCCAAGTAAAGAGCCATACGTGTTTCCTCACGGCCAAAGCCTGGGCTGGTCCTGAGAGGAATTCATTTTCAAATGAATGCAGCTGAGATAATGGTCTTGTTTGTGCGTCCATCTCCCATCGGTGTGTGCGGGCCGACGCTGGACGACAGTGTGTGTGTGTGAGATCGTATTCTGGCCATAAAAACATCGAAAGGGAATGGAAGCGATGGGGGGATTGTTAGAAAAGCGGGAAAATCCGCTTTCTTTTCAAACAAATCCCAACTTTTCATCATATTCGTCATATTAACTCGTGTCGCCTGTGTCATATTGTTTCAATTTTCGTTGCTATTTGTTGCATGTTCATGGCGCTCTGCCGGGTTGAGCGTGTATGTTTTGAACAACAATATTTAACATGAAATTCCACAGTACAGCTGTCCTCCCAAAGGCAAGCTGGTATTTATCTGAACCAAAGGGATCACGACCCCGTCAGATCCCACAAGGGACTTTTTATTTTTTCATTCGTTCAGATCAGTCCCAGATGCCATTTGACCCAACGCATGTTTTCAGACAAAAAATGGTTTTGAACTGCGCTTACTGGTTCTAAAGGCTGAGGACACTCCGTTAATCTCGCACACAAGAAGTTTGGCTTCCTGTGATGAAGTGTTTTTTTTTTTTTTTTTTTGGTCACCAACAAATTATTTCCACGCTCAGTAAAAAGGGAAGGGTGACTAAAGCGACGCGTTATTTAAAAGGTCGCCGTTTTTTCCCTGAATTATAAGTTCTCGTCAGCGATTAGAGCTCCAGAACCTCTCCTCAGTCAGTCACTGTTTTGAGGCCGTTCCAAAAGCATCTCGATTCGGACAGGCTCCAGAAGTATGTGCTGTTTCAAAAGAAGAAATACTGGACACGTCACGCCGACATTTCTGAGAAGAAAGACGAAACATTTGGCTACATTTATAAAGCTCATTTTACAAGGCATAAATAACCTTGTTTTTTTTCTCCAGCTGGTGAAGAACAGCAACAGATGCCCATGCTGGAAAAAGCACTACTTCAATACTCGGGGTTAACCTTAAGCTTAATTGCTTTAAGGAAGTTCCATTCTTCATTTCTCTCATTTTTCCTTCCCCTTCCTCAATCACCCTAACCCTCCAAACCCATTAGACCAACATTCCTCCGACCGCAACCTTTCCACAATGTGTTTCCTGAAAACTACCATGTCAAGTCTTTTTCCAAAAAAAAGTCCTCGCGGCACGAAGGCCGTGTAGAGTTCAGAGTGAGAAAACAGATGGCGCTGCTTGTGAGTGAAGGGTCGACATGTTAGCCATGCGCGGGATTTTCCGGGGTCGGCTCGTTTTCGTGAAGCCGGGGGCCGCTGCGGCGGCGTACCTGCAGAGGTCGGGGGTGAATATGTAGATGCGCTCGTTCCTGTCGAGCAGCGGGTGGAAGGCACTTCCGTCCGATCCGTTGATGCTATTGCTTTGGTTGGACGTCCAGAAGGTCAGCGTACTGGAGAACGACGGCACAAACAGTCACAAACACGAGCAAAATGACAAGTTTTTTTTTAACTTTGAATCAACACAAGACAGAATCAAAGCAACATTCGTTTAATCTTGGGTGGAATAAAAAGCCTACTTTCAATGCCAACACCACTGTTATCTCCATCTTAATAGCATGCTTTACAAAAACATGTTTTGATGAACAAACACGGGGCTATCGTAAAATCCCCCGTCGGAAAGAACGGTTTCTCCCTCCCCCCCTCCCCCCCCCCGGAGTAAGAAATGCAATTAGAGGCTGCAAACTGAAGCCGAGACACAACGGGATAAGAAAGGTCGCCGCAAAGACGAGCAAGAGAGCGAGCTCACCTTTGACCTTTCCATGTGTCCACGCGGCCGTAGTCCATAGAGTTCTCCTTCCCGGTGTGGTAGACAAACTCCCCGGAGTCAGTTCCGTTTTTCTAAATAGATCCAAAGGTTTAAGTCAAACAAATGCGTTTTGAGAGCTGGCTGGTTTCCAGGGAAAACCTAATCCATCAAAAAAGGAACAATGGATCTTTGACGTTTTCATCGTAATCTATCGCATCCGCTTTGATTATTTGTGGACATGTACGTGCCTTGTGCATCAGACCAAAGACCTTGTCCACATCCGGACTTCTGGCAGCCACGCGGGCCAGCAGGGGATCCTCGTAGCCCCACAGCAATTCATCCACCGTGCGAGTGGTGAAGATACCGGAACCGACCGAGTTCATCATGATGGCCGCCATGGAGGTCTTCCAGAAGTTCCCTTTCACCTTGTTCATGACAGCCTGGACAGACAGGGCACGAGATGTGGGGACGTAAAGGAAAAGAAAAGCGGCATGAGGAAGAGGTCGGTGGATGGAGCAAGCAATAAATTAAGGGTAGAAGTCGTAGAAGTTATAGTTATTATAGTTATAGTCCATCACTCACCCAAGCAGGGATGTTGACGGTATTAATGGTATCCTCAGCCGGGTCGCCCACTGACTTCTCTCTCTCAAACACAAACGTCTTGAAGTTGTATGCGGACACCATCTTGTTATTGTCCAACATGCTCACGTTGTCCTTAAACCGGTACTCCCTGTGCGGAAACACCAACAAACAAACATGAACGACGCTTTCTGGACTTGTTCCAGTTACGCATTTGCTTCTCAGAGAAGTTAATAACTCAAAAAGCATTGCATGGAATTCAACACAACTTCTTTTTTTCTTTTTTTTTCAATGCGACATCTGTTCGAACATTCAGTAACCCTTTTTTTGTTTGTTAACCCACCAGTGGACCTTGATATTTATTTTGGTGGGTGTTTTACAAGTGATTCAAAACATAGCTCATAGACTATGAACAGCAGTGCAGTGTGGTTCAAATCAATTCCACATGTCGGGGTCTTGGTCCGCGTGTATTTGGAGAGTAAAAAAAAAGAAGCCGTGTTCCCCCTGTAGCCGTGCTGCAGATATCACATGGTTATTAAAACCTTGTGCTGCATGGGCTGAGCCTCTTGGTTAAGCTGCTTAATGAGACGGATTCTTTGTTTTTTCAGCTGAGCTGTACCAGCGAATGTTGGGTTAAAGCGTATCGCCGGTGCCCGCTTCGCACCTTCCAGGTTTTTCCAGGATGTTTTGCTGGAAGTGGTTTAATGTGTCCGCTGCACAATGTGCCCAACGTCGTTCCTGATGTGTTCTGGCAGCCTACCTGTATGTGTAGGGTCCGACCTGCGTGACCTGTGGCTTGGCCCCTGCGAGGAATGCATCCTCGTTGGTCAAATTGAAGAAGAAATACTCCATGTAGACCGGAGGGGGGGGGCTCTTCCACGACTCAAACACACGGCTCCCCTCGACCAAAACAATCTCCTGTGGGGGGGGGACAAAAAGTGCACGCGTCACATGAGTAATTCACACTTTTCTGTTTCAGAATAATGCACTGACTTTCCTTTGCGAGCAGATGCATCTGATGCGAGATGTGCAGAAGTTTCTGCATTCTCAAAAGACATGTTTTTGATGCAGTACCTTTCGGTCCGTAGTAAAAGCAAACCCCCCGAGAACAAAAACATCCTGGGAGGGGAGAGGGGGGCGGGGGGGGCAGCTGCCGTCTGAGCGTCAGGCAACAACACACATGAATGGTATTAAGGGAGAGCCGCTCTCGGCTCTCCATTGTCAGCGGTTGCCCCTGACGACGGGCACCTCGGGGGAGGGGGGGGGGGGGGGTAGAGCTGGGGCCCGACACGTCATGTGATGCACGGGGCTGGATGCCCCGATTGTTGCGGCCCTAATGATCTTAGCCGCATTCCTGAGGACTGGGCCGCAGAGGGGCAGGACACCAGGACAATAAGAAGACCCCGTTGAGCATCCTGCTTCTTCTCACAGTGAACCCGATCCTCTCTCACAGCAGAGATCGGCGCCCTGCCTTCACTGTAGGAACCTTTTTGAGGAACTGGAAGACGCGAGGAGCGAGGGGAGAAGGAAGGGGCGAGACGGGGGGGGGGGGGGGGGATTAGTGTGTTTCTTTTGACAACACATCCAGAGGAAATCTCACCTGGCGCTAATTGTGCCGGCTTTGTTTAAAAGTTAAAAGCTGTGCTACAGGATGAGATAAGCCCCAAAAATCCCACTATTTCAGGGGAGCACAGGTCCCCAGCCCTCCCCCCTCCCCCCTTCCCCCCCACTTCTCTTTTGGGGTCCCATCTACTTGTTGCGGGACAACAGTTTAGCTGAGTAGCCAAGCACAATAAAGCTGTCCCCTCCGATTGAGGAAGGGGGAGTCGCGGGGTCTTTCTGTGTCGTCCTTTCATGCTTCGAACAATCGTTATGGTAACTCTCTCTCAGCGTGCCGCGCGGAGCACAGCGGGGAAAAACAGGAACAGGGACCCTCTCATCTCAGCGCTACCACCACACCGCTCCCTTTTTTGAAGACGCGTGTAGCAGGTGAATACACAAATACTATAATAATAATACAGATGGCGCTTTGATGTCCAGGCAGGTCAAATAGACGCGAATAACCCCGGGCACAGCAAGAAGCGCGTCATCGCCCCCCCCCCCTCCCACCACGGGTTTTGCCTCGACTCCCGAACGGAGCTCTGCCAGCTGAAGTCCAGTCCTGCTGTTTTTACCGATCCCATCAAAGTCCTAATGGCAGCGAGGCCCCCATTCAACCGGGGCTCTGGTTTGCAGAGGAAAAGATAAGTAACCCATGAAGAATACCAATGACTTCCTTCCTTAATGAATTTGTGTCTGGGGGAGTACACTTGTTGACGCTGAAAAATGGCAAAATGGGATTTGCTGGAGGTACTCTGGTGGGAAGGTGATCCTCTGACTTTTCCCCCAGTGTCCCTTTGAGCATGTTAGCATCTCGTCGGTGGTATTCCGCTCAAAGCACCGCGGCGTCTAAGAGCAGAGCCTCGCAGAGCAGCTGGAATAGCTTTGGACTTTTAGTGTCTGTTTTTGTAAAGTCTGTGGGGCCTCGGCCCAGAGTCACATATCTTCACCACCACCGGCCATGGAAACACTAGCCCCCTCAGCATAAAACAAAAAAAACGCAGCAGACTGCGAAGCAAGGGGTTGCTAGGCGCCACGCGTAGTCCGATGTAAAATGACCAATCAGCGACCATTACCCCATCAGCAGGTCCTCGCCTGCTGACCCCCGGGTTGACTCAAATGGAAGCTGAAGGACTGCCAGCCGCGCCAAGTTTCCCAATAAACCCGAGCAGTGTGAAAGAGGCTTAGCACATGCACAGAGTCTGCAGGGTATGCGCGGTATGCGCTCCTCCTTGCTGGCGCAATTCGGGGTAAGGAGGCAACTTGACACGCCTGAAAAAACTCGAGACAGTAGATGTATGTCTTTCGGGAGAGCGGCGCCATGTGTTACTCCCGCACACATCTCTTGGCTTGTTCTGATTCTCTCTCTCTCTCTCTCTCTCTCAGCGTGTGGTAAGCATGAATTTGACGGAGTCCAAACCTTTACAAACAGGAGACGCAGTGATCTTCTTTCAAGTCGTCAACGCCTTAAACGCGTGAGGCGTATTCCCGGATCATCGACGTGCGTATATGGATGCATGGTTGGTTTACTGTGGCTCTGGGACGTTAACAGTCTGGGTCTATAGCCAGCAGGTATTATCACTTAGTGAATAGATGCTTACACACGATGCTTAGAACTAACTGTGGACAAGCTCTGGCACCAGAGGTCTCCATAAACAACAAAGAGATGTGACACGAAGAGATATTGACCATGAATCTTTGTAGACAAGAAGAGCGTATTTCATCAGTAACTGACTCGCCTTCCAGTAAATATTGAACATGTCGAGATTGTTATTAAATAGGATTTACCAGTCAGTGATTATCTGTTTTATGAATTACTCCAACTGTTGGGAAGTCAAGTGTGTCTATTTGTTCATCCATTGGTGGCTCAAAATGCTGCAGAAAATTAAATTAATTGCATACATGTGTTTAAATTGTGAAATGACACCAATCCATCTGTTGACTTTAAAATGTGAGCACATCTGTGACCAACATCAGCCCTGTACAGTCTTATCTCTGGCCAATAATTAACTAACAGGATCTGTTCTGCACATCCTGTCTCAGACGCCATTAAAAGTCAAATAAAATGTCAGTTTGAATATTATACATACATATATCCAGCAAGAGGAGCAACTCCCAGCGTTAGAAAGTCTTGTGGACTTCACACATCCAATGACCTCTAAAGTCAACACTGAGCCTCTCGGGAAGAGGTCACCTGATACCGTGTGTGGGGAGGCACGTTGGATGTGAAAATAAGGATTAAGGTGTGGCATTTGATAACAGTGAGTTTGTTATCCTGGCAAAGTGAACCTTGTGGGAGTGCGTTGAACCAACGCAATAATGAAAGTCACTGGTGCAGCGCGCACCAATCAAAAAACGACTTCCCAGAAGACACTGGGCTCCGTTGGTTTTCCTAACAGTCAGTTCGTTTTGACCACTGCGGTTGTAAAGTGTCGTTTGCGGGCATTGACCTTATAATGTGGCTTGAAGTTATAACATGAGACTGGCAGAGTGTCCACTCCCGCCCGTAGGTGGATTTTCTGTAAGGGAAAGGTTCGTTTGTGACTTTAAATGAGGCGTTAGCAGGTTTACGTCTACCCAGTGGCAGCCATGAGCTGCGGTTCAATGAGCCGTGCTCGACATGCGGCCCCACCCTGCAGCTGAAGTGTATAAATATCGAACGTTTCACATCCTCCAAATTGAACCGAAGTGCACCGAATGTCGCCCTGCACATCGCAGCAGTGCAGCAACCAAGTGTGTGTTGAGAGAAATGAGCTGAAAGGTTTGAATCCTGCAGCTGATGCGATCAACTAACTGATGTTTGTGTTTAGTGCGTGACAATAAAAGTGTTTCTATGTGTGTCTGTTGACTCCTCAGTCTCTGGGATTGAAGATCTAAGAAGTCCTTAAACTGCAGAGCTGTGAAAGGCATTGGTACAGATGTTTACTTATAATTTAAATATCTCTTTCCTATCAGTTTAAATGATAATGAAAAAGGATACACCCACCTCCCTTCCTCCCACAAGCTACAATGTCAATGTTTCATGTTTGTTTTCCTCAGAATCTGTTAACAATCTTGACTACATAAGTGGAAAACACTTCTTATCAGCGGCGACTAATGGTGAAAAACAACTTTTTCTGATTAAATTACTGAAATATTAGGGACCAAAAAAAAAGAATCAAAGAATGGATACAAAAAAAAACACATCATTGCACCATATTAAGAAAAAAGCCAAAAACTAATTTGACAATCTGCTGAAATGCAGAAAAAGAAATGTTGAGCAACAGCAATCAACTAAACTGTTGACAAAAATGTGAGGGTATCTTCCTTCAATGTGAGTATTTCATATTGGAAACAGATGGTCAGACAACGCCTTTGACTCAGAGAAGCTCTTACATTCGTCCTCCCCATCCTCTCCTCTCTAACGATCATTATTGCTGCCTCGTCACAGTGAGGCTTTCTGAGCGAATACACTCCAGCGAGTAATGTGCACCAAGCGGCTTGATTGAACTCCAACGTGCCGATTTTGCTCTCAGCAGCAGGCCTGTGATACATAAATACCGACCAATAACAAACACAAGCCATGGCGACTCAGCCCTTACTTATTCTTAGCTGTGGAATTTGCCTTTGAACCATCGGGTGTCATTGTGTCCAGTATTGCAGGCTGAATGTATAGAGGAGGGGGGAGGGGGGGGGGGGGGCATCTGCACAATGTGTGCTAATAGAAAGGAAATGTAGCACTGCAAACTGTGGGGAAGATATAAAAGTGCTGATTGCAGAGTGGAGTCTAATAAACCCATAATAACTCATCGTCCATCAATACATTTAGAGGAAACAAAGAATGTGTCACTGTCCAATTTCACCAAAGTGAAAAACGACACGCTCTGTGCTCCATTGAGAGCAACCGGTACATGTATTACATATACATGATGTTATAATACAAAATACAAATACAAAAAACAACAGAGAACGCACCAAGCGAATGCCCGTTCCCCAGTGTGACGTCATTCATCTGTAATGTCTAAAGATAAAGGCTGAATACAAACATGGTCATGAACTTTAACCCGCTGGAGTTTAACCAGCAGAAGAGGGTTTGCAATGGAGTGAGGAACCAATCGCTGCCACACAACATCTCGCATCAACTTCCACACACTCTTTCACTTTTTTCACTGCAGCAACCGCACACGCAAAAAAAAAAACCCCAACCAAACGCAGTCATGACACGCGCGCGTGCTTTCATAAAGTTCCCGAGGAGGAAAGTTTGTTTGTGTTTTACCTTTTTGAGGCGGTTGTGCATGAACGTGCGGAACACCTGAGCCACCACTAAACCAATCCCGACGACCAGCAGGGAGGCGCAGGCGATCCCCGCCGCGTAGATCGCGCACGACCTCCGCGTCATGTTTGGCACAGAGAAGGCCGAGCGCGTGCCCTCTCACGGGTGGAGTTGACGGAGACGTCAATGCCGAGGGAAGTTGACGTTGCACGCCTCGCGCGGAGCTCAAGCGCGTGCGTTTCCCTGCTTTGGTCTTGCAGAGACGGAGGTGGAGATGTTCCGCTGCTCCTCTCAGGAGGTTCCGAGCCACTGAGCGGACGGAGGTGGAGATGTTCCGCTGCTCCTCTCAGGAGGTTCCGAGCCACTGAGCGGACGGAGGTGGAGATGTTCCGCTGCTCCTCTCAGGAGGTTCCGAGCCACTGAGCGGACGGAGGTGGAGATGTTCCGCTGCTCCTCTCAGGAGGTTCCGAGCCACTGAGCGGAAGGCGGTGCGCTTAAAAGTTAACGATGAAGCGGCTTCACTTCGAGGCGCACTCACTGAGGACTCCCTCCGCCACGCGGTATTTGTAGCAGGCTGCAAACCATCTCACGTCCCTCCGTGCGAGGAGAGCGCTGATTGGTCGTCACGGACCCCCCCCCCCCCCCCTCTGTACCCCCATCACCCACCCACACAACTTTGCGTTTAGTTTTATTTATCTCTACGTATGCACGCGCATAAGGTGAAGTTGGCATATAAATACTCAGATAACACAGTTACAGCACTCATACTTTGACTTTCACAGTTGACCTAGTAATAACTTACAATAATTAATTACAACATGCATTATCCAATCACTTGTTTGATCTACCTTATACTTAACAGTTTACTGTGTCGAAATCATCATCATGTTGTTATTAAATTGTTAAATGATATGAAAATAAAAACTGTCTCTGAAATATAGTCAAGTAGAGGTAAAAAGTCGCATGATATCGGAATGATAACAATTAACTCACCATTAAAGGATGAATAGAATACTTAAAAGCATTTAACTTAAAGTAAAGTGGTAATAAAACACCCCCAAAAAAAGATTTACAAACAAAAAAAATACCCAAACATATGAACAATAGAAATACACATGAAATGAAACACTGAATCAGCGTAGCCTTATACAAAAGTCCCCATGAGGTGACAATTGGTCTCAATCTGATTTTGGTTCTCACTTCTGTCAACTAAGGACATTGGGTCTGATTGGTCGCTTTAGGTTTGACGAAGTAGTCGTCACATCGGGGGACGAAACTGTGAACCACGGGACCGGAGCCACAGTCATGTCTCTATAACCGTCTCACCCTGACGGACAAGTCAGTGTCGGACACGGTGCCGTCACCTCTGACATACTGGGGTCCTTCCTCACCCATTAACCATTCATTCATTACCCTTCATTTAGTGTGTCTGACAAACACAAGTCCAAAATTCACCCTCTGTTGGCTCTGTACTGAATTAAAAAAATATTCTTTTTTCTTGTTGTACATTGCAGAAACAGACACTACTGTTGCACTGAACTCTCCACACAAAGGCGATGTTTGATGTGGGGCCTCTATTGATCGGGGAGAAACATTTACTGAGCACTGGGCCGCCTGTACTAGAAGCTTCTGATACTGAGCGGTGTGTCTGAGGACCAATCCAGGGCACCCAGAGGCGTTCGCTCGTTCACTGAACACGGCCTTGAAGGTCGTTAGTTATTGGCGTGGAATAAGCAGTGCTAGAACCACTTCTTTACATCTGGTCTCGTAGCCAAAGTAGCTCAGAGAATGCAAATGCCGCAGCTGGTGAACAAACACAGACATAATATTCTGTAACTTGAAAAAAACAACAACAAGAAGATTGAGGATGAAGAAGAATTGCATCCATCCTGTCGCAGCGTTCCCCTGTAGCTTCTATAGGGTAAGACCAAAGTCCTAGAAACAGCTATAAATAAACACCAAGCTCTTCTTAACCATAACAGGAAAATGTAATCATGGTGGAGTCATTTCAATAGGACACAACTCCATTGTTTGAGGGAAACAATGACAGAGATCCATTCACAGATGAAAGACAGAACTCGTTAGAAATGAAATCCATTCATTGTTTTGATTGATTCAAAACTGAGTGAGCTTTACTTTGTTAATGGCATTATGGATAACTTCAACTTCAGCAGAATTTAATGCCACGCAGCACTAAATCTCAGAGTAAAGAGTTACTAACAATCTGCAAAGAATGATCCAGATTAGTGAGCAGGCGTCACGGCTCATCTGTGAGCGCGCGTGTGCTGAAGAATGTAAAAAAAAAAATCATAATTCAACAGCAAAAAAAAACGCTCGCTGGAAGTTCCACCAACGCGTTACTAAATCCGCCAAACGTTATTTTCTGAGTTGTGAGGCTTCCAGCTGCAATCGACTACTCCTGAGCGCAGGATTCCCACGCTGTCCTCACTCCAACGGCTCGTCGTGTACAGCAAAGGGCAGCAGGTCAGGTGACCTCTTCTGACATCTCCTTCCTGTGTCAATCCGCTCCTCCGAGCGACCGTTTTCTTTTCTTTTCTTTTTTTGGGTCATTAGCAAACCATGAAGAAATACCACGGACCCATTGCTGCACCCAAATTGAGAAATAATAAACCCCGGCACGGTAGCTTTTGCCCTCTATAGAGGTTTCAAAATCATGGTTTAGTGTTAGAAGCAGAGTGAGGATTTCACGAGGACAGTGAAAGGAAACATTTCGGTGTCTCAGGTCGTGGCTTTCGTGACCTTTGAAGAAAGGTCAAAGCGGTGGATCATTTTTGAGTGATTACATTTTGATGCCAACTCTCTAAATCTATTACCCTTAATTCAAAAAGCATGTTCCTAAAACATGTATGGTATCAATACGTGGCTTCCACACAGCATGAGCAAACGTCTCCAACAGTAGATCTATTTTTTATTCACATTAAGATACTTGGAAAACAACATTCTTACGTAATCACGCGCCCTTAAGGAAGCACTCTCACAGGAGAGTCGCAAGAAAAGAGCCTTAGGAAATGTATAATCACTAATTATCTTGATTAATGCATCAAAACAAAAAATAGACAATTATCTTACTTTAATTTTCCATCAAGCAAAGTGCACGCAACAGAATGTTTTTTGCCTCATCTCCGGCTTATTATTATTATTATTAATATATGTCCCACCTCAGGTCTCGTTGTGTACCCACCGACACGCGGGTTCACTCCGAACCCGTTCATTTTAAAACCCACAGGACGGGCGAGGATCAAGGTGGCGCCCCGTTGAGGGCGAAGGACGGCGTTCTCATGGGGAAGGTTTGGCGGAAAATATGTGCACAACATGCTGCTAGTGGCAACACCGCGAGATAAGATATTTGGGAGGACACCCAGCACTTGTCCAGTCCACATGTCTCCCTGGTGGTGTTACTTTGTTACATGAATTGTGTGGACAATGGATCAAATTTGCTAAATTGTGCTGTTGTTGAGATATTTCAGCATTCAGCTGATGGATGAAAACTTGTTTCGACGGGGGGGGGGGGGGGGGGGGGGGGTTATTGAATTTGAGCTCTACCGCTTGTGCGAACTTCTGCAGCGTGACAAAACTCTTTATCGGCCTTCAAAAAGGACCCCCATCCCCCCCCCCCCCTCCTCTTCTTCCTGGAATCCAATTCCTGCCATTATCAGCCTACGGACGGGAGGGGGAATAACAGTTCCCAAGGAAGATGTCACACGTAAAGGAACTGCGTGGCAACGGGTTCAACACGACACGTTTTTTCTGTTACACAAACCTCTTGAGCTTAATTTCCGAGGTCCAAGAAAAGAGCGAGGCATCGCAACGCCAACGTCAGCATCGAGCTTGTGTCTGATTCATCAGAATATAGAACCCATACATTCGGCCATTGTTCCGCTCTGCAGGGGTGCACGACGTCCTTTGCCACGGCGCGGGCCTCTATCTCACTTCCCGATGTTTTTTCGGGAGGGGGGGGCCAGAGGAGCGGAGACATTGGAACGGGACGACAGAACACCGCGCCCAGCGCAAACAAAGGACAGCTTTGTCCAACGGGTCGACACCGACGCCCGGCGTCCCCTGCGTGGCCCTCGATGGAGAGGCTTTTTACATTTTTATTTTTTTTAAAGAAACGAATATTGGGGGAAGTGTGTCGATGTGTGGCCCTCTAAGTCAGCTCGAGTGGGTTGGTGGGCCGTTTTTTGCGCCATACTCAGTGAGCGTATTGGCCGAGGCGACCTTTGTCTCCACTTGGCCTGAGAGGTTAATGGAAACAGCTGTCCGCATTGTTGCACGCCGTCTGCCTTTCCAATTAAGTATGTTCCCGGCCCTGCTCGTTATTTATGTGCTCCAATTGTTTATGGTTTGCTCCAAACAATACGTAAAGTGTATCGCCGGTATCATCTGCGGATGTGATAGAACTACTGAAAATAGCAATCAGAGCAACAGCGACATTAATAACATTGCTGCCTTGTGCGGCTTGTTAGATTGACTTTCTCTACGATAACAAATTACCATTCCATAATTATTTGAAGGTAAAGATGAATGTCAAATGACTGGCAGAAACCTTTTCTTTTTTAGGAAAACCCAACCACCTCTTTCAAATGGCATAATTTACTCCTATTTTTGCCATCCGACACATTCTAATAACGTTTAACATGAGTTTTCTTTGATTGCTGAACGTGCAAACATTAATGGAAATGTTTGCATCCTTGCACTTCAGCACATTTTTTCACTGTCAAAAAGGATATTATAATTCCAATGTTTGAACCTTGAGTGAAATTAAAGTTGGACCTTCTCTATCTTGTGTTTACAGCCAGGCTCCCTAATCAAGGAGGCGGGCCTGGGGTTGGGGAAGGGGGGGGGGGGCATATGGTACCTTTTCAGTGCCAAATGATAAGCAGCCATTCTTTCGTTCATCGCGAGCGCTCTTTGCCTTTGCACGCGATTCCAAAAGGGCCAAACTCAAATGCATGACATTAAATGCATTACAAATATAAAAGATATATACTTTACGTGCTTCTTTTCCCCTCTTTTTAGAAAAGACTTGAACGCCAGCAGATGAAAAACCTCAAGGGGTTCACACTGTGGGGCCAACATTCAAGAAAGCTTCACCCTGCTAAAATCGAGCCAGAGGTCAGGTCAACATCTGGTCGGACGCCCCCGTTCGGCCTTGAGCGGCAAACGTAGGCTGGACGAGCTCCTGGTTGGACGGCCGTGGACGGATGACCACGGCTCCAAACGAATGTTCCTCCGTGTTGCTGGACGACGTCCAATTGAAAGTGACTTGCGGGACACTGTTGCCGGGTCTGTGGCGTCTGATATATCGGTGCTTTCTTTTCCTCGCCTTTCCCACTTTGCCGTTGATGATTTGTTACCAATCCGTCACCTTCATCACGATGTATTCAGAATATGTCCGGGCCATGCGTTTGGACAGGACTAAGAGGGACGAGCTGTGAACCTGTTTGGACGCTTCACAAGAAAGCTGCATAAATCTTTGGAAAACCTGTCAAACTTTGAACTTGTAAGTAATAAAACTCCACTGTGAAAATACCAAAAAAAAGACTTGCTCAAAGGCAGATAATGCAGGTTAAGCTGGGCTTATGGGACATTTTAGGGAAGTCCGATTCTAGGAAACAGTGGTAGAAAAACAGATATGCCATTAATATGGAACCACCAGGCTACAAAAAACAGCTTCACTGCGGAGGTGACTCGTAAACTGATGAAGGGACGCCCACTAATGGTCAAAGAGGAGAATAATGGCATCATCGGCTTTCATTCAGGTGGATCGTATAACAAATTAGTTGAAAGTGTATGTAAATAACAAGAAAACATAAAATCATGTCATCCGTATAATAAGTATAGTGAAACAAATGTGAAGGTGGCTCAGCTGCCTAAAAACAAGTTACCTCTCTTTTTTTATTACAAGAAACCTTTCATGACAATCTCCCCTAAGCCCTGAGAAGACCTTAAACGTCGCACCACACTTTTCAGTGAGCTTCGATGTTTGTCTGCACTCCTTGAGGTGATGACACATAATAGATCTAATGGATCGAATGATAGATCTTTTACCAGAAGGCACTAAAGCAGAACGGGTTTGCCACGGTGTTGAGTTCTTTCGAGGCTTTTTCCAACTCATTGCAAACACGGTTTGTTGTGTTCACTGAGTCACAGGAGGAGGGCAGCAGCACCTTCTAGCTCGTCATCCACCGGTTGTCCAATTTGGAGCAGATTCCTACAGCGGCTTGTGGATTTTGCCCGTCCACTTTGAACTGGTGTGGCGTCGAGCAAAGATCCTTTTTTTAAAACACTGTCTTCACTTGGTAGTGCATCAAATATGACAGAAGTAGTCTTGTAACAAATGAAAACAGACCCTGCTTCCTCTCGGCATTTCAGAGAATTTCAATTTTCTGTAACCCGGCTGGTTTGATCTCAGTCCGCCTCGAGGGGGAGAAAAAAACCTGAGCTGCTCACAATGTCCGTGTCATCCATTCTGCTCGGCGAGTGAGAAAATAAAACCCAAAGCTTTACCATAAGAGGTAAATTATTCAGGTTCTAATGTCGGTGGGAAATAATTAAATCTGTTGTAGCACAAACCTGTCAACATGCGATACACAATCAGAGCGTTACAGGTCTCTTGGGTTCTTTGGCCCCGGGTAGAACTGCACACTAAACCTTGTTGATAAGGGACACTTCTGGCCCCCGGCCACGGATGCATTACTTTGGCCTCCTCTTCTGTAATTATTCACTTCTTCTATTTTGTGAAAAGTGGATGCAAATTAGCCCTTCAGTGCTGAAGGGTTTACTATTTTATAAAGTAAAAGGCATTGTAGAATGTGAGACCCCTGAAAGAGACTGACTCATCTTTTGAGGGAACAATTTAGAAACCAGTTTTAGATGCAACCCCCTGATGTCCTTTCACTATTAATAAAGAATCACATCCAGATACACAGTCCATGTGCCAGTTCAGAATATGAATAAATCAGTTGCTCTGCTCTGTCGCATTTAGACCATTTCTGAGATCATCTCTGAATATGGAAATATAAAGATCTATTCGAAGCTGTGCATACAAAGTGTGGGAGCTATTTATTCTTGAATATGATTGTTTTATATCTTGGGTTGATATAGTATTAAGATAGCTTTTTGTGGTCAAGTAGGTTTGATCATTTTGTCACTAATTATGTGTAGTTTTGGTTAATTGTTTGGGTAGTTGGACCACTGACTAATTGGGTTATACTGTGCGCACCTGGGGGTTATTTAAGGGCATAGCCAAGTATAGGACCAGCATGCACCTGGGTGACTTTGATTTAAAGATTGGTTGGTCCCCAGGACAAATGGCCACTACACAAAGGCTCCTAATAGCATCAGCAAGTGATTAACGTATGAACGCAGAGGAGGAATGACATAATTACATTGCTAACCAAAGCAATACCATCTTCAATACCTCGTTTCCCTTGATTTAAGCTGATTCAATAATAAAAAAAACACACTTGGACCTTCCAGGAACTGTGCCGCAGTGGTGTCACTGCATAACTTTAGCACTGCACCGAAGACAAAGTGGTGCCTTATTCATCGGCCTCTCTGGGGTTTTGCTCATTTCAAGCTAAGGTCTGAGAAGTTTAGCACGGTCTGGTGTCTCCTGAGAGATAACGTATCTGCAGCATTTAGTGGATGAATGCGGGTAAGTGACTTTCAGGAGAGCAAGTCTTTGGAGGTTGTGGTATGTATTTATTTTGAGTAGAGGGAAGGAAATATGCAATTTGTCTTGAGTCCACTTTTTTCCATAATGGAAGAAAATAAATTAAAGTCCCATCCGATATGATATGCACTTCAATGTGAAACTCATCGGTTAGTCTCATCATCAGTTCCCCGGTGTATAAAAAGGACACATCAACCTGTCACGCATTTGATGAACTAAATGTATGCCACAACACTGACACCAGAGCTCAGGTGAATTATGAAAGAAGGCAAGTCATTTTTCCTTCACTCACAGAGAGGTAATACAGTAAAGGTCTGTAATTTCTGCAGCATTGGCAGCACTTCAAGGGGCAGTTACACAAAGTTTCAAGCTGCTTTCTGTCGGACTGAGGCACGTTAATACATTCAAATAATAACATCCACCCACACCTCCTACCAGCAGGATATCAAATATTATCGTGCATCGCTTCATGATGCTGCTGTGGTCAAAGTTGGTTGCATAAAATAGGAAATATTAAGTAAAATAAGTCAAAGGAGTGCCGTTTAGAAAAGTTTTATCCTGCGTTTCATGTCTTCAAAAAGAATGTCAACTTATTTAATCCTCAGTGTACAGACACTGCATGATTTCTTAGACAAATTAGATATTGCATTCTTACACTCTAAGTGTTCCCATGTATAAATAGAATATGTTCTTCTTGATCTATTTGATATTGCTGGCTGATACATTTCCCATTTAGAAATGTAAATCAACTAAAAATAAGTTCTGCTTGCTTTCATCAGTGAAACAATGTTCATCTCCTTTGCTGAAACCAAGAAACTGAAAATCTGAATCTGAAAAATAAAGACGGTGTTAATTTCATTTAATAATAAATCATTTCATCCACTTTATTGATGTCTTGTGCACATTGATGACATTCTAATGTTGTATGTTGTATTCAGTATTTAGTCATGTTGTTGGTTTCTGGCCATTGGGAGCTTAAGCCAAATGAAATTCTGATCACATAAAACTGTCTTTTCACGGGGGCTATCTGACTAGCTCACAGCGGGAAGACGCTTTTAATGGAGGAATGCCAATGCACCCCCCGAGCTTTCTGGCTAACAGGCACACTGGATTCTTTTCTCTCTAAACCAGATTAGCAATTAAAATAAGGACGTGGCTGCGGGAATATGGGGGCGCGTGATCTTGTGTTCATTTTACAATCCGAAGTTCATCCTCACATAACTGCTGTCTCTCTACACACTCTCTATATGTACATTATACATATAGATTTATATTTATTTAGTTCTATGCTAAAAGTTTTTAAATTTGATTTGCATCTCCGTGAAATGATCCGGCGCTGACGCTGAGGAGGCCCCCGTCTGACGTCACCCGGAAGCGGAAGCAGTTTGTGCACAGGGTTCGCTTGGCTATAAAGCCAGCGTACACCGGCGGCACAACACAACCACCCTGTTGAAGGGTACCTCAACAAAAAGTAGGACTCTGAAGCTGCTGCTCAATCGATATCCGCCGCATCAGATACGATTCAATGACGTTTTCTCTCCGCTGTTGTGCAGCTTGTCGCCTGTAGCCCTCGCTGTCTTTGCGGCGCCGTCAGCAGTGTGACCCCGCTCCATCAACAGTGTGACCCCGCACCCGACTTTAAAGCGAAGGTAGGCTGACCCGCAGAAGTCACATTTCTTTTAACCAACGTTACATTGTTATAATGACGATCAAATGCTGCAGCTACATTTGCAAAGTGATGCTAAAACTGGTTTTCCTTAAAACGGCTTGTACAGATTTTTTTACTGTAGGCATTTGGCCAAAACTTGGCTGGAACTTGATATTTACATGTTTTATTTTAGAGTAAGTGCATGAGTGAGTAGTGCACTGCAGGTCCTCTTGGCTGTCCGAAGTGCAAAAGTAGATCATTTGTACTTTGACTCAATCTGACGGTCATTGACCCCATGAAGGAGCAAATTGGGCAATATTATTACACCTCAAATGAGTCTTTGTAGCCTATTACACAGCTGCAGTTATCCATTATTTGTTGTTATTGAGTAATCAATCGATCGAGGAACCATCTGAAAATAACGAGAGGTGTTGTTCCACATTCAGGAAACTTTACAAGTATCAAAAAAGTTGCAGGTTACAGATCAACTGTGTCAGGCCCAAGTTGCTGTTACAAAATATACAAATGGTCTAATAAATGCATACTGGTGAGGTGTTGAAACGCCACTGGTTTCTGCTTTTAACCATTATGAAAATGCACTTTCACCATATTCAGAACTTAAAACAAAATGCTGAAATTCAGTGGATCAGTGGTTTGTTTACTAAACAGAGGTATTTTTAAGGATTCCGTCTGTTCAGACAAAAATCATTTTGCGATCTTCCCTCAGGCTTTGCTTTTACAGTTTGATGCATCGTTGTTGCAGAGCACAATGTGATTTTTGCCAGACCTGAGTGATCCCGATAACTCCCCACTCACTCCATCTGCTGTCGCCGTTGCATTCATTCCGCCTCATGAATCTTCCTCGTAGCCCTTGCGTCATGGCTCTGGCCGGGGTGAGAGTCATCGAGCTGGCGGGCCTGGCCCCGGCGCCGTTCTGCGGCATGATCCTGGCCGACTTTGGAGCCAAGGTGATCCGCGTGGACCGGACCAAGGCCCTCATGTCTTTGGACACTCAAGGGCGGGGCAAGCGCTCCGTGGCCATCAACCTGAAGACGCCCGAGGGTGTGACCTTGCTCCGGAAGCTCTGCGTCCAGTCCGACGTCGTCCTGGAGCCCTACCGCAAAGGTCAGACCCCCCCCGACCCCGGCCTGCTGGAAACGCAAACGTGCGATGCAATATATTCACACCCTGTGGCGCTTTTGCTGCCGTTTCCCCACCAGGCGTGATGGAGAAGCTGGGCCTCGGCCCGCAGCAGCTGCTGGAGGAGAATCCTCGGCTGATCTACGCTCGGCTGACGGGGTACGGGCAGAGCGGGCCGTACGCCGCCGCCGCGGGGCACGACATCAACTACGTCGCCCTCTCAGGTCACGACGCGCGCAGACGCACAAAAACGGGCGATTTTTTGCACAGGAACGCCTCGACGCGTTCATAAAGACGTCAGAGGGTCATGCGACAAATGCGTTGTTTGAGAGAAAAGGTGGTTGTCTCTCTCTCTCTTTGTAGTCGTCTTTCCATGACCAGGGAAACTTGTATTATTATTATATAAAAGAAAAAGTGAATTTCAGTCAGTAATTACTTAAGTGCTGCTGTTTTGTGCGAGAAGTCGACCTCTTCAACGCATCAATAAAACCTTTTTTTTTTTTTCTAAAGCCCACACAACCAAGGTTTCCTCCATTTGCTGTCTGTACAGCGTGGCGTGTGTCCTCCAAACAAAGACGCCAGTCGCACCTTATTCTTCGTCGTTTCATAATCGATCACATTTGCAACCAGATGTGCTTTTGGATAACACGTTAAAAAATATTATACGACCAAATCCTTAAGACAAGCTCATGCAAACATGCACACGTTGCTCATGGCGTAGTGAGCACTTGTCCAGGACCTCTCGTGTGACCCTTTTGCCTCCTCCTTCCCGTCTCAGGCCTTCTGTCCCGGCTGGGTCGCAGCGGGGAGAAGCCCTACGCTCCGTTGAATCTGCTGGCGGACTTTGCAGGAGGCGGCCTCAGCTGCGCTCTGGGGATCGTCCTGGCCCTGCTGGAGAGGACAAAGTCCGGGAAAGGACAGATCATCGACGCCAGCATGGTGAGCTCGCACTCGGCCTCCGGGCAACGCGTACCGTGGTCACGACGACGACGTCGATGATGATGATGATGATGAGGATGCGCCACGTGGTGGCAGACTTTCGAGTCGTGTTCAACTTTTTTTTATTGGGATAAGTGATCCTCAGGACAAACCGTGGTGAAGCTGTTTGAAAAGCACATCAAAGTGTCTGAGTCCCGGTCCGCCCGACAGCCACTCGCTGTGAGGAAGCAGGAAGCTCTAATGAACTCCTTAAGGAGGGGGATTTTTAGCATATTTGAAGTATTGCGACTTCATATATCTTCGTGAAAAGTTAGAAGTTGATGCATATAACACCCTTTTAACTTCATCTCATGCAAATGTTCTTCTTGTCCGGTTTACAGCTGTCGGTCTTTAGTGTGATGGAGAATCAGGTGGAACACTTTATGATCAGTAACAACTAGATTTAAGCGTCACAAAAAAAAAAAAATCTTTTGGCACTTCAGGACTCTACACGTTGTGGAGTTTGAAGGAAGTGAAAGGTTAGTGTGGCGGGAGGTCTTAGTCCGGATGGACCTCAGCCTCCTGCTGGGTGGAAGGGGCACATAAATCCGGGGTTAAATGTCATGACATTAAGTCTTTCTTGAGGCTTCCAAAACAATGGATCCTACGTTTTAAATCCTGCAACGCATGCAGTCAGTCAAATAAAAAAAAAAAAAACGAGCTTGATTTTGGTATTGTTGTTCCACTTGGCTTTTGAATGGCCTTGTTCCTGTGGTTACTGTTGTTTCTTTTCTTGACATATTTAACGTTTTTCTACATTCCCGTCCTTATCGTGCGATATACCTAATATACATGTTGACTACACTCGCTTGCTCATTGCAGAACCCGTTAATTCTAGGCCACCCGCAGAGAAGCCGCCCACACGACTGCCTATAATAGCTTGCTGCTTATTTATTTTGCAGCCTATTTGCTGTCCAACCATTTCTCAAAGGTCTTTAATCTTATCAGAATCCTTTATACTGTTTTGATCCATATCAACCACACACTATTTTTTTCTTTTTTTTCTTCACAATTTGTCCTGTGTGCAGTGCACCATCTGTACCGTGAGGAGTTAGGGCCAAGCAAATGTCTTTCACTTGCTTGATTGAAAGGCACCGATCCAGCCGTTTTCGTAAAAAATCCCGCTTACAATATAATATCATAACGATTCATTCAGCAATCCGATTTAAATCAACCACATCTATGGCTCCCCCTGTGCTTTACAGCTACATATTGCTTTCCAGCAAATTGGTAAAAGAGTTAAGCTGCGAAACTGTGTATAAGTGGTGTTACTACGTCAAGTATTCAAACCCCCTTGGTTAGGCCGTTATTGTTTGCCCATAGACGATTACTTATGAGAAGTAGTGCATGCTTCATTAGCGCCCGCAGTGACCGCATTGATTGCAATCAGCAGTAATGGAACTGAAGGTGGCCTTTTTTTTTTTCTTTTTTTTTTCCCCCGCAGCTTCCTCCATGAGCAAGACCTCTTTTAATGGGGCTAATTCCATCTCCACAATTTTCAGTTAAATATAGATGGCTTTCCTTTTGAGTGGCTTTTTCTTTCGTGAGCGGTAAGAACTCGTGCTTACATGCAGACCTCCAGGTGCGGTGGTTTGTAAAGGTCAGTAGAATATCCTTTCGAAATGATTTCACCAGCACGGCGCCTTCTTTGTGCATTTTCTTCTTGTGAAAGTGGGCTGCATACTAGAGGGATATTCTGCTTGTTCCCCCTTTTTAAATCAGCAACAGAAGCATGCATCCCTTTTGGTTTCTTTAAATGGACATGTGACTGATGTGGTTGGAAATAGGATATTTTGAGCCTTTTCCTCCTCCCGTATGGTTTTTCTCAGGTAGAAGGAGCCGCATACATGGGTTCATTCGCGTGGAAGTCTCGTAGCATCGGCATGTGGGACCGCCCGAGAGGACAAAACATGTTGGACAGCGGGGCGCCCTTCTACGACACCTACGAGACGGCAGATGGGAAGCACGTGGCCGTGGGAGCCATAGAACCGCAGTTCTACACGCAGCTGCTGAAGGGTTCGTACCCAACGTTAAAAAAAGAGACACGCCCGGAGGCCTCCGCCACGCGTGTGCCGTGCCATCAACAACCGCCCCCCCCCCCCCCCCCGGCACTAATCTATGTGAAAAGCAGCACATCCCAGGCCACTGGTCATAGAACTAAGGTCGGGACAATCAGGCGTGAAGGACAAAAATATGCCCAAAAAAATGCAACACTGATTTCTGGAACGACATCTCAAGTGGCGCTTGATCAAGGTCACTTTTATAAAAAATTGTTCACTTGTTCAGCAGAGCTGGTGACCTGTGCGACGGAAGCACCAGTCGGGCTGCTGTGAAGTGACGGGACGAACCCCAAATTAATCAATTACAATGTTATGCTGTTGATGGGTGTTAAAATAAAAATAAAATCTAGCGCAACCTAAGAGCTCAACCTAAGATGTGCAGCAGTGACGCGTGACAATATTGTTTTACTATTGTCCTTGGAGTGCGTTTTATGTATTTACAATTCCCCCCCCCCCCCCTCACCAGGTCTCGAGCTGGACGCCGGGGCGCTGCCTCCTCAGATGAGCTTCGCCGATTGGCCGGAGCTGAGACGGATCTTCACGGCGAGGTTCGCCTCCAGGACCCAGGCGGACTGGGGCAGGACCTTCGACGGGACGGACGCCTGCGTCACGCCGGTGCTGTCTCTCGACGAGGCGAGCGCGCACCCGCACAACCGCCAACGGGCGTCCTTCGTGAGGGACGCCGGCGGCGGGGAGAGCCCCCGGCCGGCGCCCGTCCTCTCCCGGACCCCCGCGGCGCCCTGCCTGGCCGCCGACCCGCTTATCGGAGAGCACACCGCCGAGGTGCTGAGCGAGTTTGGCTTCGCGGCGGCGGACGTGGAGCGGATGCTGGCGGCGGGGGTCGTCGAGTGCAACGCCGTCAGAGCCAAGCTGTAGAGAACAAAAGGCGTACCGGTGATTGATTTGATTGATTATGTTCCCCCCCTGAGTTTGTGTTCATAGATTAACAAATCGGGAGCTGGTTTACTGTTGTAATGAGGTTTTATTGCCTTAACGTCATGTGCAAAAAGTTCATATCTGTCGACAGACAGGAAATTATGTAAATAAAAATGTTGACTATATATAAAATTGGAAATGATCCACGAGGAGCTTAAAGCAATTTAATATTTGCATCATCGCATTACATTTATTTTATGTTTTAAAAAAAAAAACACCTGCAGGGACAGTTTTCGGGAAAGACTTTGAATTGGAGAAAAGTAAATGGTCAACTGTTCTGTTAATCTATTACACGCATAGTCAGCCAAATATTTTCCAGTTTCAGCTCCCGTATTTAAGATGATGCTTGTTTTCAGTTTATGGGGAAATATCTTTGGGTTTTTGGACTTATGACAAGAAATAAATGCAACATTTAAGGTTGTTGTTGTTCACAAATTAAATTAACAAAATATCAAATTAAATCAATTAATGGAGAAGATGAATCTAAAACTAAAGTAATTGTCACTCTGCCTTGTTTGCACGCTTGTCTGCTAGTGTCCTTTACGTTACTATAACCTACATCATCAGTCACCTCAAGAGCTAAGAGTGAAAGTAGCTCGTTTTTCTTGCTCTTTTGTGGGACACAGAGCTTTTCCCTCCATCACGGTTCCATCCTCATGAATGTACCTGCAGCAATGTCCCGTCATAGTGAGTAGTGCTTTGAAGACAACGGAGCGTCTGTACCCTTGTGTCAAAAGGCTACACGTCACGTCTGCTGATAGCTCAGATGTTCACGCGTCCAGATGATCTTGTGGTAGCTCACGGGGTAACATGTACGTCCTGAGGGGGGAGGGGGGGGGGGGGGTAGAACACTACATCCAGGATTTATGACCAGCCCCTGGTGTCGCACAGAGCCCCCCCTGGTTTAGTGGGTTCATCACCTGCTTTGTATTCCAGTGCCTGTCCAAAAAGGACTTTGGAGAAGGATTGATTTTTTTTTTTTTTTAACATTGTGGTTTAAAACCTTATGACGTGGAAGTATGTGAGGAATGTCTGTGGTGTGACTCCAACCATCTGACTCCCAATGAACCACAGCAAACAAGGGGCTGTGAGCATATGACAGCAGATTAGTGCAGGCTTCAAACACACTTTGACTTATGCGGTATTCTATATATTGTGCAGAATTGTTTTGGACTATTAAACCTAAATGTTGTTTCGCCAAAATAGTGAAATAAACGTCACCAAATATGTTATCGTATCAAACTTGATTTTCTATCATTTATGGACAAAATCCATAACTTACTCATTTTAAACCACTGCGTATTTGCTTGAGAGTTATCATTTCTTTTTGCACTCATCTTTCCTCGGGGATCTCATGAATCATCCGTTGATGCGCTTCAAGTCCTGCCGTAGCCCCTGCGATTTGATGGCACTCTTCCGTCAGCACAAGTGCTTTCGAGGAGGCCAAACGTATGATCATCTGGGCCCGGGAAACCTTTCTAATTACAGTGCAATTCAACGACGGCCTCGTAAAATCGTGAAAAAATCCTTTCTTTCTCTCTTTCACATTCCGTTACAGAGCGATGAGGAGGTCTCCCTCATCAATGTCAGGGATGGAGTTAAACAATATTGACAATGTGGTTTCTAAAAATAATTTCAAAACAAAAATCTCAGCATGTCAACTGATGTCACCGCCATTAAGAGTCTGCAGCCATGACAGACGCGCTGTGATGTTTCACTCGCTGGCTGCATGGCTCCACGGTGACAGAACGCTGATGTAAAGCAGTCATGGTGTTCATCTTGTTAACGTTTGCTGCCTAGCAACAAACTCAGAGTGCAGCCGAACCGTTTTAATTATTCACACGCAGGAGGATTTGACACAGAGATTGATGTCTGTGCAAAATCCCATTGCGATCGATTCAATGGTGGCTGAGATATTTTGCTGTGCGCCAAAGCAACGCGGCCACAGGAGAAGAGCCGATATGGATGTTACCATCGGAAGCGGAAATGCAAGTGCCATCAGTACGGCCCGTTTCACAAGTGGAATTTTCTCGGCAATCGGCTATTTTATCCATGAAGAGCGCACTTATCCTTTTGATTTCTACATTTTATCTGATGAGCTAAAAGGTCAGGCAGATGGAAGGCTTATGACATATGACCTCAATGTACAGCCAGTCTCACATGGATGGAAAGCAATAGTGCGGATCGGACGTCTACTGTTCATAAACAAGAGGAACAAGCAAGAGAAATGCCAGTTATTAAAAGGTAATTGAGAGCCTTTTTGTGAAGGATGAATGGAGGCACTACTTGAATTACTTCTTAATTTGAACAGGCAGAATGTCACGTTGCCATAAAGTAACCTTTAACGGTTCCAGGAAGCAGCTCCCGCCTTGAAAGTTGACATTTTGATGGATATTCAATGGTGTGCTTTCTAATATTTAAGAGCATTTGTCATCCAATTATTTTAGAACAGTCACATGCCGCCAAATTTTGACGGCCTGTTTTTCGACAATTACACTTATACTCAGTCCTTCTATTTTTTCAACACAACAAAACTAAACAGACTGGTTTAACTTTCCTGCAGCTTTGATGACACATCTTTTTAAATGTGTCCCCATTGGGAAATACCTTTAACTGCTTTTCTTAAATAAATTGTTTGTCTTTATTATTTTCAGATTGCTCCATTTCATTCTCTCCCAAAACAACAACACTTCGTTAAGGCGTGATTCTGCATCCCCACAACCCCGCCGAGAGGTAGATGGATGTGTTTTGTCGGCCGACTTTGCCATTAATCATGTAAATCGTGCTCCAATTAGTGGCTCGTCCATTGCCTGTGGGTGCTTCTCTTTCTACACAACATTATGCTGTAAAAATAAACCAATTTTACTTAAAGGATCAGCAAACAAGTTTTTATTCTTCTCAATATTTCCATTGCTCACATGATGGCGCTGGCTGGGAGATGTGAGCCCACCCCTGAGTGTCCATCAGCATTTCGGAGAACGTCTCTCCGACCCTCTTCGTCTTTCACCCTTTTGTCTCCTGCTTAAGAAACCGTGGAGCCTCGGAGGTAAGGATCTGCTTGGTGAATAACTTTATAGAAATAGGAGGCTCTTCTCTTGACTTTGAACGTCATGAAGGGATAATTCTTAGAATATTTCCAGCCCGGAGCAATTCTAAGATTTTTCTTAGATGCAAATCTTTGAAGTATGAATCTATATAAACATGGCCCCGGGTTACAATAAAAAAAAAAAGATAGGAAGTGTTACTCAAACAGTTTTGCACAGCAATGGAGGTCAGGTCAATAAGGTTGTCAGTCATTCATTTGTTCTTTTCAGTGGCCGAAAACACTCATTTTGTACGGGATCACTCGCCTGTGAGGCTGTACACGCCTACCTCAACCTACCTTAACATCACGTAACAAAAAAAGCGAAGCATTCAAGTGCATCTCCTGTTTGAATGTATTTTGTGCCCCCAGCGTCCTCTGAGCGCTTTCCTCTCGCTCACCTGTCATTTGATGGTTTTGCAGCCAATCAGACGGTGCGAGTTGGATCAGTGTCACCCGGCGCCTCACTCCAGGCTGTCCTGTCACGCTGCTCAGCCCTCATCTGTGCTGTAAGATTAATGCCGGGGTTTCAACGAGGATACTGGCGCGGAAATATGATCCCTCAGCACCACTGAGAGAGAAATAGGTCACTGTAGAAGAAAGTCGTTGCTACATGACACAACTTTTGGTGTTTTATTTTTGATTTAATATTAACACTTTATCCTTGTGGTCCAAACACCAAATCGGTCTTTGATAATTAGAGGTTTGGGCGGGGGTGACAAAGAATTTCTTCACATTTCATTGTGGAACTAATGTAATAAAGGGCCCTCTTTACCATACATTGAAACACACACACACACACACACACACACACACACACACACACACACACACACACACACACTTCACGTAATACCTCACCCAAGCTCACATGAACTGCCCTGGGTCTTTAGAGAACTCTAATCCCCCTAAATACGCCCACTTGTTTCCCTCCCCCCCTCCAGCTGTGTTGTTCAGTGAGGCCCACTCTGCAGAACCTTCACACTAAAGGAGAGCCGGCCTCCGCCATGCAGTAGAGGAGGAGGATCAGCCCAGGCCCGAACTGCCCGTCTGCCCACATCGTCCATCGCCGTGGTCGGACTGAAAGAGACACCCTCCGTGCTCTTCCCCCCCCCCCCCGCCACCTCCCTTTTGGCTTCTCTTCTTCTCATCGCCCTCCCTCTCTTCGTCTCCACCATGACCCTCTTGTCGAAGGACCAGTCGGCGAGGCCCCTGCCCTGCAGCCTCTCGGATCCCGGCAAGCACGTCAGCCCGTCCCTGTACCCGACGGACTTCG
This sequence comes from Pungitius pungitius, assembly GCF_949316345.1. NCBI lineage: Eukaryota > Metazoa > Chordata > Actinopteri > Perciformes > Gasterosteidae > Pungitius > Pungitius pungitius. The sequence continues at coordinate 4,154,874 of NC_084917.1, read as the reverse complement.
CCGGCTCCAAAGAGGAGGACGACGACGCCGACGACGGCGCCGCGCCGGGAGCCGCGGAGCCCCCCAGGCGCTCGCGGGGGCGCCTCGTCCTCCACGGGACGGTGATGTTCGGGAGGGAGTTCTGCTACGCCGTGGAGGCGGCGTTCGTCACGCCGGTGCTCCTGAGCGTGGGCCTGCCCCGCAGCCTGTACAGCCTGGTGTGGCTGATCAGCCCCATCCTGGGCTTCCTGCTGCAGCCCGTCATCGGGTCGGCGAGCGACCACTGCCGCTCGCCGTGGGGCCGGCGGAGGCCCTACATCTTGGCCCTGGGCGTCCTCATGCTGGTGGGACTCACGCTGTTCCTCAACGGGGATGCCGTCATCTCAGGTGAGCGACGGGCCGCGCGCTCATCCCTCCCCTCCCCGGGCCTGAGAGGGAGATGCATTCACAGGCCCGTCATATTAGAGAAGGAGTTCCTGTGCGGCTTTGATTCAGAGGAAATTAAACAGAATGAATGAATAGTTCTTTAAATCAAAGAAACAATTGTAGAGCGTAGTGAGCACATCTGGCGTCTCCCGGGATCTCCTTCTGTTATGCTTGAAATAAAAAAAAAAGTCTTGTCAAAACTAAGCAAGGCCAACATCTGAGGTTTTATGATCTATTTGGATTATTCCCACCCCGTATCCATGGGTACATCTTTTATTTTTTGCTCTCAAAGCTTTTTACCATCGCTAACAATTTTACAGCCTCTGGCTTCAAACCGAAGAGTATCTTTAACTTGTGGGCATAATATCCTCACAGGTCTCTCATGCTGTATTTTCTGTCGTGGGGGGATTAGGAGCATGAGATGTCGGGCTCTGAATGGATTCAGATTTGCGGTTGATCACCATGTTGGAGGCACCCTGTTGAGTTTCAAATAGTCAATAGTGGATTCTATTCAGAATATTTAACCCTGTGAGGAAAGTACATAAAGAGCCTCACAGCACATTTAGTTTGAAGAAGGAAACAGCTGATAGCAGTTTTTAAAAGACAGTTCCTAATTCCTGAGAATCACACAGAATCCATGACTTTTGCAGTCCCATGAACAGGTGCACTGCTGAGCGTTATAATGTGAGTAAAATGCTCCCCACCAAATGGCATCGGTTCGGGGGTTGAGTGCATATTCACTGAAAATCACCCAGAACTCCCAGATGGCTATGAAGACGTTCAAATGATGCAGCTGAAACACCTCGTCCTCAATACCTCCATCACCGCTTTTGATTGGAGAAAAACATGTATAGTCTGTAACAATTCGACAGGTGAAATAGAAACACGCTTTTTTTCTAAAAAGGGGCTTAAGTCAAAAGGAAATCTAAATCAGCTTGTTTGAAATACATTCTTTCTTGGTTGAACGCTGTGATTGCTGATTGATTTTTGATTGAAAAGGCTCCGGGTTTTACTGCAATCATCCCCCGGTTTGTAGAGTACTTATTTCATCAGACGGATAAGCTGATTCTCTCTCCATGTGTCAAGGAGTTCTAGTCAATGCCACGGGATCCCGGGCGACATATTTGCATTCTTGTATCTGCCGTTGGCTGAATTTCCCATTGATTTTTGAAGCTGTCCTTTTGTATCACAGCTGCAGGCAGGTCCGTTCACATTAATGTTCCGGTGATGTAAGTCCAGGCAATTTCTGCCTGCCACGGTTCATCCACTCATGTCTTTCTAAACCCACTCATTATCTCTTAAATCATAAAATAAACCCACTCCATTATGTCTGAAGCAGGCATGTGTTTTTTAACCTTGGTACTTTCTTTTTGAAAGAGAACACAGGACAATACAGGCCTGTATGATATAATCACCATGTTTTCCAGCATAATTGTTACCTGTCACATTTTCTCCTACCAGCTCCCTTTCATTGGGTCAAATTTCTTGTAATTTGTTCCTCTACTTGGCAGATCATTATTATTATTATTTTTTAAAAAGCTAAATTCGTCAGATCCATCAGCGGCTTTGTTGTGTTTCTTGGCAGCGCTGGTCAGCGACAGGTCGTCCAGGAGCACCTGGGCCATCGTGGTGGTGATGCTGGGGGTCGTGCTGTTCGACTTCGCCGCGGACTTCATCGACGGGCCCATCAAGGCCTACCTGTTCGACGTGTGCTCCCACCGGGACAAGGAGAGAGGCCTGCACTACCACGCGCTGCTCACAGGTGCGTGGCCACGTCCGTCCCGCGTGGAACCTTTCAACGGGACGCTGTGTGGTTCCTCTCCGCAGTGCAGGAGATGGAAAGTTGCTGTTAGACGTTGGATGAGGCCTCTCGACCGTGCGCCTTTTAAATGTCCCGTTACGGAATCGGTTTCAGAGCCATTTCAGGGGGCTTCTTGGCTCTCTTTTGTTTACTCTCACTGCTCTCTGTGTGAGTCAAATAAAAACAGTATTTCAATAATTCACCATTGTGTTCTTGCCAGTATAATGCGAAAAAAAACCCTTTGAACCGCATGCTTCATTTTATAACGAATCTCTCAGGGAATTACAGAGCAACTTTGGCTCAGTCTTCGAAAAAAAGTGTTTCCGAAACTGATTGCAACATCTCAGAGAGACGTTTTCTCACCCCCCCCCCCCTAAACAGCGCGTTTCTCTCGTTACGTTGATACAGACAAGCTGAATATTTCCGTCAAATGGATGAATGAGATCTGCCCCTCGCACTACTCAACAAACGCCTGCAAAGTTCAACGTGATGGGAACAAGCTGCCGGCTTTAAGCCTTTATACATTTTGACCCCTTTGGAGTTGGAGATTCCCAATTTATTTTCTCCACAAAGGGAAGTCAGGGCCGCGGTTGCATTTGTCACCTCCTCGATGGCGGGATCACACCCTGCTCGGCCCATCTCTTCCTTTCGACTTTATGCTGCGTATCTCGGTGGTTACACAGCGGGAGATTGCCGGCATTTATTACGACATTCACAAAAGAATTTCGAGATGAGCCGTATATTAGCCAGGATTTTTCTTTTCAACCCCCCCTTCTGAGAAACCCTCACACGCAGGCACAGGGTGCTGTGAGCGTGCTGGTCAGGCCTTAATCCAGCCCCCCGAGCTGGTCATGTGCTGCAGTCATGGGTCTGGGCTGAGAGAGACACAGGGCCAGGCACATGACTCCCTTAGACGGCCCCGACCCCCTCCCCCCCACCCCACCCCACCCGGTATGTGAGGTTTGAGGAGGAGGGGAGAAGGTTTTCATGACGCCTTTTTGTTCTAATGGAGCCTTTGAAATGCTTTCGTCGGTACTCGTCTCACACCCTCACAAGTCAACTAGTTTACGCACCTACTTTCTTAATTACTACAACAGCTGGTACATTCATCTGGATACGTATTCAAACACAAGATCGTACGCCACGCACAGCTAAGTCGGCCTGTCGGTGAGGGGGTCCACATCCACTTCAGACCGGATGGATCGCTTTCGGCATTTGGTGTTTTCACATTCAGCCCAGTGACTTACTACTCTGAGTAGTACGTTTGTGCATGCTTACATCCCCCCCCCCTCCACCCGGTCATAACCCTCGTCCACTAGCATTTTCACCGTCTCTGTCTACATCTTGGGAATCGTCCACGGATGATGAGTCACAGGCGTGAAAGGAGCGCACAAACAACACTGTTCCAGTGTTTTACATCGAAGTGGGCCGTGAAAGTGGTTTTTACTTTGCCTTTGCAAAGGCTGTAATGCAGAGGAATCGCTTTCATCTCAAGAGACCTACATTTTTTGGGAATGTAGTTATTACTTTTTCTTCAATGACTCAAATTAAGTGTGTCTGTGTGTGTGTGTGTGTGTGTGTGTGTATTATTGTGTGTACCGTGTGATTTAAGAGAATTAAGCAACTCTCTGCAAAACTACAAAAACCAAAAGGGAAAAGGTGACCCATGGAGTGGGTCATAGTGCGGATTCAGTGAGCGTTTTCCATTCTCCTTTCCTTTTTTCCCAAGCTCTCAGCCATTTTTCATTAATGAGAAGAGGCTGCGTTGTTAATGAAAGCCGGTGAGACGGCTGATATTTAACACTCCGCCGGAGCGCTTCCCGCCTGCAGATGTCGAGTGGTTCATCTCGGTGGCAGCCCACTAAATTAAACCTGAATGGCTCCGAGGTTCGTCTTTGTGCAGTAATAATGCACGAGGATCCCCTCCTTATGCAAATGTCACATGATCATTCAACGTGGATGCGGGCTCAATGTCAGCTGAAATCACTTCCTAATTGTGCAGAAATCCAATGTGTCATATGTCCGCTTCTTTTTTCCAGTTATTCCAGTGCTGCTTGTACAGTATCTCTACTGTGCCGTATTTAGTCATTGACTGTTTTAAGCGTTATGAGATGAGATGAGATGGAGAGATGTTTTAAGCGTTGCCTCTGTGGCCTCCAGGTCTGGGCGGCGCGTTCGGCTACCTGGTCGGAGCCATGGACTGGGGTCACTCCGTACTGGGTCGGCTGCTGGGCTCGGAGTACCAAGTCATCTTCTTCTTCTCGGCCCTGACCTGGGGCGTGTTCCTGTCGGTGCACCTCTTCAGTATTCCAGAGCAACCCCTGGGGAAGGACCCGTACGCCCCCGACCCCTCGGCCTCCAGCGCCCTCCGCCTGCTCGGCTCCCACGGCAACGGTTACGGAGCGCTGGCCAGGGAGACGGCCTCCGCGGCGGGGCCCCCGGCGCTCCCGGACCTCAGGCCCAGGTCGTTCTCCGCGCTGGGCGAGGCCAACTCGGTGACCTCCAGCGCCAAGCAGCCGAACAAGGAGGTGCGTGATACGCGGCCCGCGGAGGATGCACGTGTTTACGCACATGAGGCGAAGGAAGGACGCGTGGTCTCAAAAAGAGAGACGTTAACGTCGTAGTTTAGAGAAAAAACGAGCTGAAGTGTAGTCTTAATGCAGCTGGATAGAAAAAAAGAAGAAGAAAAGAAGCCGGGTGAAGTGGAGGTTTTTAAATTGAAAATATGAGCTCTTAAGGTCATTAGTGGATCTCTTCATGTCTCGTTAGAGTGCCCCATACAGCCTACAATGTTAGGACAAGTAGGACAATTTTTAAAAAAGGCCTTTTTTTAATGAATTAGTTTTGGTTGGTGGTTGGGAGAAGCTTCCTGTTTAGATGCCAGGGCAGACTCTAATTTTTAAGATAATTTTGAAAATAATATTCCATATTTGGATGCCCTGAGGTGGATGTTGTTGTATTCAAATAACCTTGTGGAGATGATATGCAGTTTGGTACACATGTCTCACTGTTTGTTTGATATTCTCATTTCATGCTCTTGCCTTGATCTTCGCCCTAATAACGCCTTTCTTCCCTTTTTTTTGGTAAAGTACATTAGTTTACATCAGGTTGAACCGTCATTAGTCACTAGTTTGTAAAATGTTTAATGCAAAAGATTGCAACGTCATATCAGATCACACTTGAAAAAAATAAGGGCTTTTGAAAAGTGTTACATTGACTCCGTCGTCTTTCATCATCCGGGCTCTCAGTCCCTCATGCGACCGCGTGATCTTCGTGTTGAATCCCCTTCATTCGCTCTGATGAGGCTTTTGAAGCTTTAGCTTCAGCAGAGTGAAGATTTCTGTGGAAAATCCGGCCCGCTTTTGTTTTGCCGTTTTGTTTGCTGACGTCCGCGGGGCGTTTGTGTGGTTTTTTTTCTCGCAGGCCCAGAAGAGGATGACGTTCAAGTCGATGATGAAGGCCATCATCAACATGCCCAACCGCTACCGCTACCTGTGCGTCAGTCACCTGCTGGGATGGACGGCTTTCCTCTGCAACATGCTCTTCTTCACTGACTTCATGGGGCAGGTGGGCATCTCGGACACCACACATGCGAGTGGCCCGCTTTCAATTTGCTGTTTGAGTCATTTTTCTGACAGAGGTGCTAAATATTTTTGCTCATTCCAGCTTCTCAAATGTGAGGGTTTTTTTAATGCTTTTTTTTTATGCTTTGGGGAATTAGTTACACAAAAAGAGACGAATCTAAATGTTACCTTCCACTGTGATTTTAAGTATGTGATAATAGTAATATTATGAATCTTTTAAGTAGCAGTGATTCCCTCCTTCTAGATTCACAAAGCACTCAAGTCTTCTTATTTGGTTTAATATCTTTCTCAAGTCATATTCAAACAAAGGCAAAAACATTACAGGTGAAGAAGAACGGGCTCCATTAATCCTTCTGTGCGTGTGGGGGCGGACGGAGGGTGAAGGTGGGGGGGGGGGGGGGGGAGTATCTTCTTGTTGTGTGTAATCTCCTGTTGACAAGTGTGATAAAGATGAATCCTTCCACAGTTTCAGCGTGCGCGGGCTGATCAAAGCACGTGTACCCACCGAAACACGGCTCGTTAACACCCGATTCACCTGCGCGGCAACATGAAACTGCAGGTTTTATTTTCCCCGGGATGAGAAAATCTGTGTAGGCGGCGGCTTCCCGTTGAGCGCTGGAAGAAAAACAGAAAACAAAAAAGCCCGGATTGACGGATATCAGCGAAGCCGCGTTCCCTTACTGCATTTGAACACTTTCATTGATGAATGATTTCCCAATTTTGTTTTGCAGATTGTGTACAAAGGAAATCCTTACGCAGACCACAACTCCACGGCCTACGCCACTTACGAGAGAGGCGTGGAAGTGGGCTGCTGGGGGCTGTGCATCAACGCCGTGTCATCGGCTCTCTACTCCTGTAAGCCCTAAGAAAAGAATGTGTGTGTGTGTGTCAGCATCGGTTAGCGTCACCATGTCCTGCACCGATCATTAGAGAAAACAGCTCAACAAGGTTGTGCAGGGAAGCAGGTCGTGAGCAATTACTGCGCCTTACCTTTCCTCGGGATTTTCAGGTCGCACTGAGATGGAAACGTGTTTTCTAAGCACATGTTTTAATTAACGTCCACGGTGTGCTGTGGTAGCTGCAGCCAATTAAAAGAACAATTAAGTGTGAAAGGGAGCAAAATAACGTGACTGAAGCGAAATCCTTAATCCCTAGTCTTCCCATCACCCAAAGCATTTTTGCCCTTGTAACTTGCACTCACACCCTTCCCACGCTGCAGTCACACCTATTGGAGCAAGTTTGGGGGTCGAGAGTCACGTGGCGTCGAGCCTTTGATGTAAGGATGACCTTGCTGGCCCCGTCCGATCCTACTTGCCGTGAATTTGAAAAGCAGCCGGCACAAACGGGACGTCCGGGCCGACTTCAGCAGACCTGATGCATCTTTTTCGTGTGTGTTTCCAGACGTGCAGCGTTTCCTCCTCCCGTACATCGGCCTGAAGGGTTTATACTTTGTGGGCTACTTCGTCTTCGGCATGGGCACCAGCCTGATCGGCCTCTTCCCCGACATCGTCGCCACGCTGGTCCTCTGCAGCGTTTTCGGCGTCATGTCCAGCACGCTCTACACCATCCCGTTCAACCTGGTAGCGGAGTACCAGCGGGAAGAAGAGGTAATAATAAACCAGGCTGTGATACATCCGCTAAAAGTGAATGGACGAAGATGCATTAACATGAAGCCATGTGGGCAATTTTCAAAAGTGCTGGTTCCACACTGCTACGGGCTGCCTGTGATCACCAGGAAAATGCACTTATTCAGGAAATCCTATTTTGCAACTAACATACAAACAGGTGTATTACTCATGAATCCGTCACAACATACATTATCCTCCTTTTGGCTTTACATTACATGTCATTTAGCTGACGCTTTTATCCAAAGCGACTTACAATAAGTGCATTTCCACATGGAGATACAAACGAGTTGTTGTTTATTTTGATGCTATCATTAAGTTGAAATCACAGGAGCTGCTGAGGTGCCTGAGGACGGCTTTATTCCTCATAGGACATACAGATACTAAAATAACAGATCAGGGGGGGGGGGTCACTTGATGTGTCTCGGTGCAAAATCTTTTTTTCTGGGCGTGTTTTATTTGGTGAAGTAGAAATAAATGATCCCCCCCCCCCCCCCCCCCCAGGAACAGCTGAAGCTTGGAGGAAGCCGTGAGCGGCAGCGAGGCAGCGGGGTGGACTGCGCCGCCCTCACCTGCATGGTGCAGCTGGCTCAGATCATCGTCGGCGCCGGTCTGGGGGCTCTGGTCAACATGGCGGGGAGCGTCATCGTGGTGGTCCTCTCGGCCTCGGCCATGGCCCTGTTCGGCTGCATCTTCATCGCCTTCTTCATCATGTGAAATGTGGACTAATCCTGCTTTGTATGAAAGTATTTAATGGTATTGTTTTAATAAATACAGATTCTTTATTATATTGTCGACATGCCTTTTAATTCTTCTTCTTCTTCTTTATTCCGTCCAGTTGACTAATGTGACAGTTTTCCCCCTCGAGGGGGCAAAGAAAGGTCTTTGTTCAAGTCAGACCTATTAGTTGTGGACCATTGGTGAAGAACCGAAGCTTTAGGCAAAAAAACCCTTGATGCTTCTATTGCTGTAATTGAAAAATGCTTCTTAGTGTGTTGCATATTCCTTCGTCAATGAAGGAGAAAGAAGAGATTTCTAACAAGGTGCGCCAACATTTCTCAAAGAAAAAACATTTAAAGTAGTATGTTTATGCACCTCAAAAGAGTCGAGCGGGAATTGATGTGCAGAGAAAACAAATAAAAGAGTTATCATTGGACCTTGACATCGTTTGTCAGCTATTTAAATTGTTTAGTACGTCTACATGTTTGAGGGCCACAGAATGGGGGGAAGAGAGGGGGAGGCGCATTTGTCAAGGTTTTTCACACTTATTGTTATTATAATACTAAAAACATCTACAGAAGAAAGGGGGGGTGTGTAGAAGCCACTGTTATTGTTTATGCCGACATTTCACATGTTTTGGGTGTTTATTGCTGTCTTTTTCAAATCTGTTTTCGACGGTAAATAGACGGTATTTATACAGAGCGTTTCAACCTCAACCTGCACAAAACGCTTTACAGTTTCACTTATCTTCAAAAACGAGGATTGAACCCGAAAACCTGCCCCAAATCTTGAGCTATACTCCTTTTCCCCGAGGGAGAGAGAATTTGAAACAACCTGATGAATAGAAAAAGATAAATAAAATTGTGTTGCAACCACACCAAAAACACCTGAGCTCTGAAAATCTCAAAGGAGCTCAGGCAAGATCGATGGAGATGGTGACACTTCTCTTGAGGAACAGATTTTGTTTATAGAACTTCTGTCATCATCAATCATGATTTTTATTATCAGTTTTCTTCCCCTCAGTGGGGATCTTACAAACAGATTGTGCTTGTGTGTGTGTGTGTGTGTGTGTGTGTGTGTGTGTGTGTGTGTGACCGTGATGTAATCATTCCGATGTACCAATTAAATTTGATATTTATTTATAATTACCCCAGATTTGCATAATGGTATTAACAGGGAATTATACGCTTTGGTGTTAGCTGATTCATTGAGAAATACTATTGTAATTATCTAATTATCTCAGGTTGTTCATAGTAATGTTTGGGTTTGCCACACACACACACACACACACACACACACACGCACACACACACACACACACACTGACAACATATCAGGGCCTACCTCTCCTGTGCCAGATGTTCATATAAATGTATACGACACATTTCCAATTCATTTGCATCAATCCAACATGTGAAGTCGAGACCTCATCAGACAACGTGTCTCATCTTCATTGACAACCCGCAAGGGAACAAAAGTGTGCTGAACAAAGACCAAGGAGCAGCAACGTTTCTCACATAGTGTCATTTTATTATTTGTTTCTTACATATTTGAAAAAAAAAGCATTGGCACATTCAAATTACTGCTCGTCTTCTTAGTACAGGGGCAATGTCTCTCCCGTTGTGAAGAAAAACCAAAGACGCATGAGAAGCACGTCGAGTGGACAACTTGAACTCAGACAGCTTTCGGTAAAGCAGTAAAAAAAAAAAAAAACGAGGACGTTGTGCACGTGGCGCTGGAGATGATGGCGCCCTAGGGCCCGTCTCGCGGCAGATCGCGCCGGTCGGTGAACATAACGGCCCCCGGCGGATAGAAGACCACCGCGGGTTCCTCCGGCGCGCTGACGGGGACCAGGACCGGCCGCTGCTCGTCCATCGCCGGCTTCGTGGTGGCCGTGAACGGCCTGATGGTCGGCGAGGTCATCCGCCAGAAGAGTTTCCTCAGCGCTTTCCTGAACTCCCTGCGCATCAGGCAGTAGAGGACCGGGTTCAGGCAGCTGTTGGAGTGCGCCAGGCACACCGACACCGGGAACACGTACACCTGCGTGGTGTAGTACTCGTAACTGAAGTGAACCACGTTGAGTTTGATGAGGATACCCCAGACCGTCAGCGCCTGGTTGGGCAGCCAGCAGAGGAAAAAGGATAGGACCACGATGGTCACGGACTTGGTGACCTTCGCGCGTCGTTTGGCGCTCGACGTGTTGATGTTCTTGGAGGTGATGGAGCGCAAAAGGAGCAGGTAGCAGGCGGAGATGATGCCCAGCGGCAGCACAAACCCCAGAAGCACTTTCTGAGAGTGATACAACCCCAACCAAAAGTGCGCGCTTCCGTTGGATTCCGGGAATTTGACGAGGCACAGGTCCTCGCTGGAGACGCTCACCGTGGTGGAGAAGACCGCGTGCGGCAGCGCGGCGCAGACGGCGGCGACCCAGATGAAGACGGTGATGCACCGCGCGGGGCAGCAGTGCGGCCGCCGCCGCCTGCCCTTCAGCGCGGAGGCGAGCGACCAGTAGCGCGTCACGCTCATGGCGGTGAGGAAAAACACGCTGGCGTACATGTTCATGGCCGTCACGTAGGAGACGATCTTGCACATGGCTTTGCCGAAAAGCCACGTGAAGTCCAACACGTTTTCCACCGCCCAGAACGGCAGAGTCAGCACGAACTGGAAGTCCGTGAGCGCCAGGCAAGTTACGAAAAGGTTGATGGAGGATTTCTTCCACACTTGTTTGGACTTCATCAGGTACAGGACCAGCACGTTTCCGACCAAACCCAGCGCGCACACCAGCGAGTAAATGATAGAGATGATGACCCTCACCACAGCGGCGCCATCTCCCACAACATCTGTCTGGTTGAAGTCCGACAGGTGGATGGAGCCGCCGTCACAGCTGGTGGTGTTGGAGACGCAGCTGAGGCTGGTGTTCGCGGAGTGGACCGTCCCCGCTGAGCCTTCGTAGTTGGTGTCTCCTGACATTTTAACTTGAATCACCGAGGGGGCTTCCTAAAGGCATGCCTGGATCCCAATAACCCTCACGGTTTCAGGTGTTTGATGCATCCCAAATAAGTTGGAGGAACAAAAAAAAAAAAAAGGTACCGGTCTTTTGGGAAATCAAATAACTGCTGCGTATCCCCGACAGGTGGCACAGATCGCTGCGCGCGCTCTGCAGTACGCGAGTGGAGGCGGTGCGCACGCACGTGTGCTCTTAGTGTTGTGACCGCACAGAATTTCACGAAGTAAGAGAGTGATGATGAAGACATGACACCTCCCCCTGTTTTCTTTCTTCTTTTTTTTGATGACAGTTTAATTATCCAAGTCAAACTTCCCCTTTCACTCCCTCAAAAATTGATAGATTGAAAGATTCGGTTTGGATGGAACACATAATGCGTGGCTTCAACAGTGCGGGGCAGCGTGACACAAATTGTGCCTCTTTCTATAAACGTGTAAACAAAATAATGAATGCCCATTAGGAAACACATATTGATCATGCAGCTCTGCAGCACAAGAAGAGAAGGAAAAGATCTCTGATGTTTGAATCACGACTCGCTATCACACTAATGATTTCTTATGTCTGCTTCTTGACAGAGTCATGAAGTGGATACAGAAGGATAATTGTACTGGCAGCAGCCACGCTGCCATCCTTAAACCATGAATCTCTATGACCAAAATATCTCTTCAAAATTGATTTATATGTGCAGCCAGAAGTCAGATGTTTGAACTGGACTTGCAATTCCAGCTTATGTAAAAAATTGAGTGTCAGAATAAAATTTGTGACATTAAAGCCCAAAAATTATCCAGATTTTTACTAAAAACTAACACAGTGTCAATTTACTCTTAAAAGTGATAATCCATACTAAAGAATAAAGTAAAAGTACACATTATTGAAGCAGCACAATGTTTTTACCATTGCAGATGGTTTAATGTCCTTAATTTGTCCCAGAGTAAACGCTCAGGATTCTCAAACTTTTGATTAAATACGTTTTGAGCTATAGCTCATATATGCAGTGGATTCAAATTTCCAAAAAAAACTCAGCACCTTTCCTGTGTGTATCCAGCATTTCAGAAGTTGGTGTTCTCCTGACCTCCAGTGTTACTCTTGCAAACTACAAAAACTGCACCCACATTGATTTCATGCGAGTTTATGGATGGGTTCTTTATTTGTATTTCTAGTACGTCTCCAAATCAAACATCTACCGCAGTGTGGCTGGTATCTGCTGATCTTATCAGCCTGCAGACACCAACCCTCATATAGAAACCAAAGGCATTCCTCGGCTGGCCCTTTTTTGAGAAGGCATGTGCCACCTGAATGTAGGTCAAAGCATTATCAGGAAGAACCACATGACCGCATCAAGTTTCATCGGTGTGTAGAAATATATTCTCTTTCTTGCTGAAACAATTTGTTTCACCATCAAGTCCGTACGGTAAGAATGAAGACACAGCCGTCACATCCCCATCGAGTGGTGTCAATCCTCTCATCTGACATTCAGCAAGACCACCTGTTCGCTCTCCATCGCGATGCTTTGGAAGGAGTGTTTTAGAACCAAGGACCGGGTCGGGTAGAGGATCATTTCGTTGTGCCAAAAGGGAGTCAGCCACCATGTGCCACGTGACGATACTGCATTAAGTTCACGCCCTCACCCTGGAATGTGTTGGCTCCAGTAGCTCCACCAATATAACAACTGTAACCACATGATGAGAGCGAGAGGGAGCGCAATCGTTACTTAATCACGGCACGTCTTACTCCTTTGTTTGACTTAACAATTTTGCAGATACTGCAGTTTGAAGTCGACGCTGGAACAAATGGTGGCGGCAGGAACCGGAGACGTGCAAGTGTGGCTGAGCATGAGTCAGCAGTGTGGGCTTCCAAACTGGAGCTCATTGGCCTGTGACGAGTTCAGTCTGCAGACTGAGTAACTTTTCTTGAAAGTATAACGGAGGGCTCATTGCAGTAGATAGAAGTGTTTCATATGGATCTTTTTTTGGGGGCGGGGGGAATGATTTAAATGGACAGCACGTACAAGGAGACTTCACTGGCTCTGCCCTCCACACCTTCTACATTTAGATGCAGTTGATGTACACACAGATACACGGTTACAGACAACCCTGGTGGAAGGCTGACAGTTTGGAAAGTGTCTCGCACAGTGGGGCACTTTCACCTCCGCCGAGCCTCCGCACACAGGCTCGGCTGTTCTGCCGCTGCAGCTCAAAATATACAGTTCAAAGGGGGCCTTCTGCACAAGTTCTCCTTGTCCTCCTGCGACCCCGAAATCCTTCGCTTGCATTGCTGATGTTGCTGAGTAACAGTATTCTGAAGGATGTTTTGGGGCGCCGTGGATAGAGGATAAACCATGATGGGTTTGAGATGGGGTTCGATAGGTTAATTAGAAACAACATGACCCATAGGTGCAAGCGTGGTGGAACAGTGTGCAGCAGCAGGTGAGACTTGTAATATTGCACATTTCAAAACAATGAAAGATCTCTTTGTGAGAGAGTAAACTGGAACGTCCTCAAAAAGTCCCCATTTTTTTCATTTCTTTCGGGCCAGTGTCCCTGACGCAAACCCTTATCCTCATCAGCTATTATTACTTTGTCACTGTTTGTCACGCTCGCTTATTACTGGCTGCCGGCTGCTGTTGTCGCCGGCTTTATTTTCCGACGTAGCAACGGCCGATTAAGTCGGCAGCCGCCAGCTATTGTTGCTCCGCGGCAACGGTAACAATAGGACTTTTAATAAGGCTCAGCGAGCGTCATCTACAGTGTGCGCTCTCTTGTTTTCTTGGTCCCCGAAGAGAGTTCGTCAAACCTTCCAGGTGAAGGCCACACCGTGGGAGGAGGCTGCAGACTCCGGGTTCTCCAGCTCGACGTAGCACACAGGCCTCTGTGGACAAAATGTCCCCCTTCTCCGGGGCCCCCGCTTGCCGTTGGGAGCAGCTGCCCCCCCGTGCGGGGGGGACGTGGTCCCTCCTCGTCTGAACGCCCCTCAGACCCTTGATGCCTCCTCACACGGCGTGGGTGTGCGGCGGCTCCTCGGGGTCTGCCGCCGCTAAGGTCGCGGGCGCCTCGCCGGTGTCCATCATGCGGAGCTTCTCGGTGCCGCTCCTCGGGACTTCTTCCCTCCGTCGCCCCCTGCGCCACCACCACCTGCACCTGCGGCTGATGGAGAGCACGTTTGTGTGGATTTAAATAGCAGAAGCAGCGGTTCAATAACCCTGCTTCAGTTGTGACTGGACAGGTCTACAGCATGTCACTCGGCAAACATCAATATTCTTCCCCTACATCAGCGAAAAAACCCATTTCATACGCTTCCTTTCAAAACAACACCTCCAATACCAATACCTCCAATACCACTACCAGTTTCTACAAAGCTTACTGTGAACAGAAGCAGACGAACACAATGACGAGGATGAGGAAAACAAGCCCCGCGATGAGGCAGGCAATTATGATTTGACGTTTCTCTCCTATCCGCCAGTCTAGATCCAGGTATTCACAGCGTGAGCCAATGTATCCCTGCTGACACCTGACACAAAGGGGAGGGGGGGGGGGGGGATTTGTTTTGGAGTTAGTTTGATTCCAACAGACGGCGAAATTGAATGGATCAGAATTTCTCCTTCTCTTGCTCTTTTACGCGGCCACACTTTCATGCATCATCCGTATCGGCGGCGGACAGTCTCATACCGGCACGACGGGGCCTTCTGCTCTTTGACGTAGCGGCACTCCCCGTGGATGCAGTAGTGTCTCAGCTCCTCGGGACACCTTGAGAAGTGGTCGTTCCACTGCCCCGTGTCCCCTGCGTCTGCTGGAGAAACGGAGTTGAATCGCCGTCAGGGTGGTCGTGATCGAGGGAGTTTCGGGTACCAATGCAGTTCCACCGCTTGCATCACACGGTGAATGGTGAAAGCGTGACTTGTGGGAGAGGAGCGGTTGGGCTATTTCTGCAGGGCGTGTCTCATTCCGTCGACTCGCTTCTTTGACTCACACCATCACCTCTTGGCACGGCTCGGACGGTATAAATAGCCGAAGAGGCCCGGCGTCACCAAAGACCCATTGGCCATTTGTCGCTCCCCGGTTCTCTCTGCCCCCTTCTCTTCGATTGAACCTGCTCCACCAAAAACACACCCTGACACGCCGACGGGGCCATAACGCTGAACCTGTGACCCCCCCCACCGTAACACATAGCGCTTCTTACAGGCCGCCGCTATCTTTCACAGCACGTTATCTTTTGAAAATGAGCCCGTAAAGGAATACTGCCGTCCAGTCGTTGGCTGAAACATGAGACGAGGCCCGCCGCCACGGCCGCATTGTTGAAGAGGAAAATATCCAGTTACAGAGTTCACGCGAACGGTTTGGCAACGTGTTGATTTGCGTTCTTGGCACTTTAGTTTAACAATTGTTGAGCTCTTTTTTTAAGGAATTGAATTACAATAAAATAATGGTTGAAGTTGGTGCGAGGGGGGGCCTCTTAGATGTCACTACTCCTCTGCCCCTCGCCCACAATCAACTGCTTCCAAAGCAACAGTTGCTCCCCCCCCCCCCCCGTCGGCACCTGTCCACGTGTACCTGTGCAGTTGTCTCTGTTGCCATGGAGATGGCAGAGGGACTCGGTTCGATTGGCGGACTCGGCGGTGGCGTTCCATTCTGCCGCGGAGTGTTTGCATAAGGCCAGAGCTGCAGCCGGAGACACGGACAAAAAAAAAGCCCATCACACACAATCACACACACACACGCACACACACAATCACAACAAACAAACACGTGCACAACTGTGCAAACATTTGAACAACATTGCATATAAAGAAGACATGAAAAACGCATGACTACAATCTGAGGTATTAAAGAACAGCCGCTGCGTCAAGGACAGCCTTTTAGGGTTGGAGATTTCTTTTGTTTACGCCCACTTTCTTCTCTCTCTCTCTCTCTCTCTCTCTCTCACACACACACACACGCACACAGACACACACTTTTGCTGCTCGAAAATAAAAATGTATTAACAGCCCATGTCAAACATGGCGTTTACCACCGGCTCAGTAAACTTTACATACATGAGGCGAGTGTCATGTCGTATTAAATGGCACGTTGGGGAGGGGTGTTTTGACAATGACTCCTGATTACAGTATTCAATCATTAACCAACGCTGGAGTCTACTGTATAAAAATAGCTCAGTGGGAAGAGCACTGCATTTAAAGTGGCATTACTTTGAAGACACATGGGTGATGAAACAATGGAAATTAGATGAAACAAACTCATACGAAGCCATTTTTACACTACGCGTCCCATGGGAAGAACAACATTATCCCACGGGGCCCACGTTCATAATAACAAGTGCATAAAAGTGTAAATTTGCCACGATAGGAGGGAAGGAACCGTAAACCTTACCTGTGGCTATCAGGACATAAAGTCTGCACGCCGGGGCCATCTCCTCACTTGATGAAAACGCTCCTCCGGGCCGTGAAGGTTCAGGGTCATTGACGCGTAGAGATGAAACCAGATCAACCCTTCCTCACAGGTTGTTGACCTTAGAAAAAGGTGTGGACGAGCAGTGGAAGATCCCCAGTGGCGATTCGTATCGTGGACCTTCATTGATGGTAGTTTGTCTCGTGGTCATCCAGGAAAGCTTGAGGCGAGAGCACACACACACACACACAGTCTCTGTCAGGACTGCGACTGAAGTGTGTGTGTGTGTGTGTGAGGTTTTAAAAAGGGGCGGCACTGAAACCCAACTCTGCCCCACCCGCTCCCTTACAAAAAAAAAAGAAAAAGCAGGACTCCATTCAAGCTGTGTGGGTTGTTTCCTCCTCAAAGAACAACTGCACCGTCATACCTTGCTTTCTCTTTCTTAAGACTGAAGCTCATTGATAATAAACAACGGCCAGAAGTTTAGGGCCCAATTATATTTCCCCTTGTGCTGTCTTCTGGGGGAATGAGCACATGCATATATTAAAGCTCAACTGGTTTCTACTAAAATTTAAGTATTTGTTGTATTATACTTTAAAATCTACTTTGTAAAATCTGCTTAGGTTATAAAATACTAAGCATTCATTTCTTCCTGGCTGTGCTGTTTTGGGGGGGAATGAAGTCAGATGTTGTCTGTGGTGGAGAAGTGACCAGCAGATGGCACAAGCCGACACTTTCCTTTAACAAATGAAAAACTCCAGTTGGAACACGACACCTTAAATTAAACTCGGAATGAAGCTGTGGTTTATAAACTTGTCTCACAGCGTGACGGTGACTTTATCTGCACATGACAGAGAGGAAACATGAGAAGCACTTTTTGCATTTCATAGATGAATCAAATGATTGGTGAAATAGCAGTTTAACACATTAACATTTAAAACTTTCTTTTTTTTTTTTAAAGCTCCACTGCAAACTGTTGCCTTCATCTACAAATACATACAAATATCGACAAAATAAACAGAGGCGTGGTAAAACATCCATAAATAGAACACGATTCATTATGTCTATTGTCCAACTCTATTGAGTCATGTTTTATTTATAACCATTGCCTGGAGCTCGTGAATAAGTTCCAAGAATTGTTAGAAGCTTCAAAGGGTGAGTGAAGCCTCTCTGCTGGATGCCTGCAGGTTGAAACAGGAAGACACAGTTTCCCTTCCTTCCCTCTGGCTGTGCTCCCAACTCAGACTCAACTTCAGGAAGCTGCAGCGCCGAGAGACTCCGAGTCCATTGAAAAGTTGCTTTTACACGAAGGGGGAGGACACTCCTTTTTTTTTACAGCATTAGTTCACAAAGGTTATGTAAATAAAGAATTGAATGTGTAAAAAACTGTCGTTGAACAAGACGTTTATTTGAAGAATATCTAACATCTTTTGGGCGCTTTTCCTAAAATATCTGTATGAATGAGATTGTTTTCATCCGTGAGTCAGGCCCCACAGTTTGTGTCCACTTCCTCTGCAAAACAAAAAGAAAAGAAAGAGAGCACATCTTTTTATTCCTCGTTTCAAATTCTCACATATTAAAAAAAGAAATGTGTCACTATAGTAAAGTACGGTGGCCGAGAAGGTTCAGACAAATACAAAAGCAACAACACAACCGCAAACGCCACAACACAACACGAACGCCGCAACACGAAAATACAAAAGCCACATCACAACCGCAAATGCCACAACGCAACACGAACGCCGCAACGCAACGCGAAAGCGAAAACGGAAGTAGCTGCCCACGGGAGCGAGCGTATTTTGGAGGAACGCCCACGGGAGCGAGCGTATTTTGGAGGAACGGAGCTGGAGGATGCCAGATCGTTTAAGAAGTAAGTGAAACATGATTCCTTACTTTAACTGTAGCCGCAAGGAATCATGTTTCACTTACTTCTTAAACGATCTGGCATCCTCCAGCTCCGTTGTTACGTGCCGACTGGGTTTTTGAACCTACTGGTTTGGCTACGCGTGCGTGTTTGTTTTGCCCCGACAGCGGCAGATGTTGTCTGCCTCGGTCACCTGATCCTTCACACAGTCGCAAACATATTTCTGAAAATGTTCAAAATGTATCCCATATCCAATGCAGCGGTTATGATTGTATAAGTGAGCACTACATCACTGCTACGTATAAAGAAATAAATAAAAGAACATACGTTTATTAAAAGATCGCCACAACCTGGATTCGAACTCGCAGTCGAGCAAAATAGCAAAACTTTATAAGACGGCGGCGCTACGCCGTCGGCCAACCGAGCTGTCAAATGCCCCTACTGATTTCACTACTTATCATGAAATTGCAAATCGTCAGTGGCAAGAACATCTTTTGGTTCAGGGTGAGCCAAGACAACTGGTTTTTGGTGGCGTAGCGTGAAATACATAGTTCTGTCAGGTTTTCTAGCACATTGCCCAAGTAGGATTACTCTCTTAATAACATCTAAACGCGTAGCCAAACCAGTAGGTTCAAAAACCAGTAGGCACGTAACAACGGAGCTGGAAGATGCCAGATTGTTTAAGAAGTAAGTGAAACATGATTCCTTGCGGCTACAGTTAAAGTAAGGAATCATGTTTCACTTACTTCTTAAACGATCTGGCATCCTCCAGCTCCGTTCCTCCAAAATACGCTCGCTCCCGTGGGCGTTCCTCCAAAATACGCTCGCTCCCGTGGGCAGCTACTTCCGTTTTCGCTTTCGCGTTGCGTTGCGGCGTTCGTGTTGCGTTGTGGCATTTGCGGTTGTGATGTGGCTTTTGTATTTTCGTGTTGCGGCGTTCGTGTTGCGTTGTGGCATTTGCGGTTGTGTTGTTGCTTTTGTATTTGTCTGAACCTTCTCGGCCACCGTAGTAAAGGGTGAACTGACCGTCACACTACGGCACAGGAGCGTGGCTCCCTGAAGGGGTTGCTGCCCGCGGGGACGCCCACCAGCAGCGCGTCCCGGCCTGCGTGCTGCAGACAGTACTGCTGGAGCTCTGCAGCCGCCTGGGACACCTGAGGGGAACGATCACGGACCAATGGGGTGACACGGTGACGCTTTGTGTGGTGTGTTCCCAGATGAAGGAGTTATGCATGATGAGTTCTACCGCATTACATGTCATTTAGCTGATGCTTTTATGGATCAGTCACGTCGATAGGAACAACAAAATTGCTGCAGCATCAAACTTGCTTTGTGTTCCCTAACACAAGAGATTTCAACGATTTTAAACCATCTATAAAGTATCATTAAATTAAATGATCAATTATCCATTAATGAGTGAATGAATTAACGCTTTTGTATGAAAGATGTTCAATTGTTACGAACTACAGCAAAAGAGATGTTTAAAAGGCCGCTGGACAGGAGATAAAAGTTCAAAGGAATAAATGTACAATGTACAATATACAATTTAGGCAATTAATAAAACAAAGTTATTATAGTCACAGTGAGTGTGAGAAGGCAAACACATTTTTGGTGTTTTGGGAGAAAAAAAATGTACTAGTAGTTTTAAATATTTAATTGATAACTTGTTGAGTACAAAATAAATCCACTGTCAAGAAGAGTTGGCTGATAAATAATACATTAAAAAAAATAAAAGCAAAACATTATACTTATATATATATAAATAACACAAACAATATAATATATATATAACACATTCAAACAAATCATTACAAACTTCTTAGTAAACCTTGAACCCTCATATTCTTTAGATGTATAATCATCTTTACCTTTATTCTCTCCACGCTGGCCTCGAGCTTCAGTTGTTCTACCAGCCGACGCATGTTGCTTAAATTGGAATTGGAGGTCATGTTGGAGGTAATAGTTCTGGGGAAAGGAGAATTCCTGGTAAAGAAAATAAGTCCCCTTCGGTCTTTCAACACAGGAGCAAAGTGCACTAAGCGAAACGCTCGAGGAGAAAGACTGGCCGGCTCTCTTTCCAAATGACCTCAGTCCACCTCAGGAGGAGAGGTGGAGAAAAACGCTGGCCCTGATACACTCATTCAAGAATTTAGACATATTCCTCTTGTTCTATACGGCTGTTTTATTGAGTAAGGAGAGCTGGATAAGGAGGACGGGGAAGGAGAGGGAGTTCAGTTAAAGGAGTGACAAAGGAGGTGGAGAAAAGGAGAAAATAGAGAGAGAGAGAGAGAGAGAGAGCACTGCAGAGGAAGTAAAGTGGCAGGAGGAAGCGCCGAGGACAAAGGACGAGGAAACGAAGGAGCAAAAGTAGGAGGAGAAAATGGATGAGGAGGACACGTTGGATCGCCCCCTCCGTCTGTTTCTTACCTCCTCTATCTTGTTTGGCTTCACAAATGGGAGGATGTGAGAGAAAGGGGCAAAAAACTCTACAGACTAAAGGAGAAAGAGGAGGAGGAGGAGGAGGAGGAGGAGGACGAGGATGGTTGGAACTCAAAGGAGGCAGTGAGGTATTGTCTTAAGAAGGAAAATTAATTTAAGAATTTTGTTAATAATAACATTTTTTAAATAAAAAATAAGTTAATTCAAGTTAGCGTTCACAGATAGTCTAAGTGACACATTTACACACAACTCATAACACAAAAATAAAAATGGCATTCTTACACGCACAGTTAACCTGTCTCTTACTATTAGTAAATACTA
Source organism: Pungitius pungitius (assembly GCF_949316345.1). Taxonomy (NCBI): domain Eukaryota; kingdom Metazoa; phylum Chordata; class Actinopteri; order Perciformes; family Gasterosteidae; genus Pungitius; species Pungitius pungitius. Next base: position 4,133,730 of record NC_084917.1, on the reverse strand, counting down.
ACCCATATATCTTAAAAGGTATTTCTAATACTATAGTATTAGAAATACCTTTTAAGAAGTTCATTTTATTGTTTCAAATATATACACAAGATCAACCAGAGATAATACAAATGTTGCTAGTAACATACTCAAAGTTGCTGTTTCTACTTCAGCCATCAAACGTTTTTAAGATGCCAACACGTGACCGTTGGGACGTTTTATTCCTCTGCGCATGCGCGGCTCTGGGCTGCCTGAAAGGGCTGTGAGGTGTCGTGCTGCAGCTGAACTGTAAATTATTACAGTAAAGAAACCCACGTGGCTAATGAACTACAACACGGCCCTCGACTCCTCATTGGTCCGCAGGGGATGTAGCAACCGGATTGGCTGTAAGTAGCTTCGTGCCTGACGCCAAACGTCACATGACCGCACGTCCACTCCAAAAAAAACACACCAACGGTCGAGATATCGAAAACGAGGCGACAGAAAATGAGCTAAAAGCGACACCGGAGAGCCGTGAGATCGCAGCCGACATGGTGGAGGTGTTCACCGGGCGGACCCTCGTGAACAAAGACGGCGATCTGGTCGATCCCGACGAGGCGCTGAGGAACAAAGTGGTGGGGATCTACTTCTCCGCCGGATGGTGCCCGCCGTGTCGGGACTTCACCCCCGTCCTGTGCGACTTCTACACGGAGCTGGTGGAGGAGGGCGAGCCGCCGGCGCAGCTGGAGATCGTCTTCGTCTCCTCCGACAAGTCGACCGACGACATGGTGGAGTATTACCACGACGCGCACGGCGACTGGCTGGCTCTGCCCTGGACGGACGAGTACAAGCAGTGAGAGACCTCGCCGTGTATTGTAGAAATGTAGAAAGCGCGCTTTACTGCGCTGCATGTGTCTTTTTTTTTTTTAAACATTATTATTCATTTATAGTTATTGCACCGCGTTGGAGAGCTTTATGTAAGGCGCTTATGCAGGTCACCCTCTCGGGGATTAGCTGACACACCGTGTCCCGTGCGGGAGGGAGGCTTTAACTCTTTACTGTGTTTTAATTCATTTAGTATTTGTTTGCATTTACTTAAGTCCTGCAATCAAAGTGTTACTTATCTTGTGTCTTGTTTTACCAGCGAACAGTAACACATGTGATCAATGACATGTCGGATTTTGTGTTATTTACTTGTTGGTTAACTCTGGTGTATTCGTTATGGATTCATCCATCGCTTACCTGTCGCCTTATATGGAGATGAGAAAATCTCAGATGTCTCATTTTGTCTGACCAACAGCTAAAAGTCCTCAAATATTCATTTTTTACAGTAGGAACGTTCAAAAAATTACATTTGAACTGATGGGACTTCGAATAAATTCCATTATCAATTAATTCCTCTAATTATTTCAGTTTTACTTTATTGTGTGCTCCATAAAGTAAGAACGCACACATTATTTGCTTTCTGACTTGCATCCACATGAGTCACTAACAAATACTCTAATTGGGTTTAACACAAGTAAACCTGACATACATTGAAAAACATTCATGTGAAAAGGAAACCAAAAGAAAAAATACTACACAAAAGCTTTTTTCGAAACCGTCGCAATAAAAACAATCCATAAAAAGTCATCCCTCTATAGCTACACTAGAAAGAACTACAACAATAAGTTGATCAACAAGTTTGTCTTTCTGTCACATGACTTTCTGTATGCTTTCCATTGACAGTCAAAAATCAACGAGACCGTTAAAAACATAGACTTTATAACACGGAAATCCAATTTGCTGAAATTCTAAGAGCAAAAAGTAAAGGTATCTCACATGTGCACTCGGTACATCGCCGACGAGCGTACAAAGCTGCATCCACTGAGCAGCTGTCTCCAGATGTTGGTTCAGTGATGAAAGCCTTTTCTCTCTCTCTCTCTCTCTCTCCCCTCGCTCAGTGAGCTGAAGAAGCGCTACAAGATCACGGCGGTGCCCAAGCTGGTGATCGTGAAGCAGAGCGGCGACGTCATCACGGACAAAGGCCGCAAACAGATCCGAGACCGAGGCCTGGCGTGCTTCAGGTCCTGGCTGGAGGCCGCCGAGATCTTCCAGAACTTTAAGGGCTAGGGAACGAAGACGAGGGCTGCCGTGGCAGAGAATCTAAGGAAACCAACAAAAAAAAAAAACCCAAAAAAACGTTTTAACACGGTTCTTTTTGCTTCTTTTCTTTCACTCATCAGGGACATAATGTAATTAACTTATTGAGCACTCTAAAATCCTTGAAATGAAACGATGTAAGTCATTAACGAGGGTTTGTTTTAAGGGTTCACAAGCCACAAAGGTTCTGAAAAGGCTTCTTTAAACATCCTATGCATCAAAGACCAACCTCAGGCACATCCTCTATGGTTCGTATGTGAAAAATAATTTGCTTTAAGGAAAGTATGCATTTAGTTTGAATACTACAAGCCAGCTACAGTAGTTTATTTTGAATTACAGACAACAGCCAAACCGTCTCTAATAGGCTTTTGTATATTTAAGGTTGACTTGTAGTTCCTCTTTGAGCTGCCAGTGTATTTTTGTATTTTTGAGCTTATATAATTTATTTAAAATGGATATTATTAAACATATATATATATATATATTTATATATTCTGAGATGTATTGTCATATCTCACTTTTCTTCTTCTTTTTCTTCTTTTATGTCAAGTAGCCTATGCGTTTTTAGGTACAAAACAACTGATTCCCCGTTGCCTCGTTAGGGAGAAGTAAGCCTGCGGGACGTTGTTTCCAACACATCCTCCCTCCTAATTGCCTTCTTTCCCCTTGTGCACGCTGACGGGGCTGCAATCGCTTTGTACACGCTTTTAGGAGCTTGAGTTTGGCAAAGGCCGGTCTCTCAGGCACCCGTCTGCTTTGTAGAATCCAATGCTGCTGCGAGGCTTTTCGAGGACGCCAGGTGAGGGCCCCCCCCCCTCCCACTGGGGCCTCATTCGGTTATCAGAGGACTTCCAAATTTCACAGTCCATCCGTGAATGAAATGATGCAGCTGTTAAAAGTAAAGGACAGATGTGGGAAAGGCCTTAAATAGGCAGAATACTTTATTGATCTACTGGCATCATCGTTTTCTCTGTTGCACAAGATGCAGATTCAGAGTTGACCAGGTGGGGTCACTGTTGTCATTTATGAGATCAATGGGATTTATTTATTTATTGTTGAGGATAGTTGGCCCATTTAAGCCTAAAGTTGTTATAAAAATGTAACCGAGTAAATTTTCTCGAGTGCTATTTTCATGTACATGTACATAAGTATTAAGTGAATGGAAATAGTTATGTGCAGATTTAAATCGGTAACACAGAATGTATCAGCGATGAAGGATAATGTATTAAGACGTTATTGGTGCCTGTAGCCGGGAATTCCCCCTCTGAAATAATAACCCCACCATCATAGGCGTGATCAACACGTGAATGTTTCCATTTAAACCAGTAATAGGCCTGTCTTATTATCCTCAAATGTGCCCTTTGGTACTTTTTTAGAAGGGTTTTAATGCTAAATGTTTTGTTCTTTTACTTACAACATGGTATTTACACGGTTAAAACAACCAAATAACCACACAATCAGATCACAAAATACACGTGAAACTACAGCGGGGAACAAATGTTTTTAGCATCCTTTTGTTGAATTGACTCCAGAGAACCTCCCTGTTTGGATTAGGATGGATTTTTTTTGTCGCCTTCATATTAATTGGAGTCAGTCGTATTTCTTGTTGTCTTTACAAATGAAAGGCAACAGTGTTTCCTGCTGCTGTAGCGGCGTCTTGAACGTACAAACAAGGCTGTCTTTATGCCGGAGCGGGGCGGGAGGGGGGCGGAGAGCTGCGTGGACACGCGGACCCTTCAGCAAGAAAGCGCCTCCATCAAGCGCGCTGTGTTGACATCGGGAACTTCCGCCGAGGACCTTCAAAATAAAATCTCTTTGTTGAGACGTTCGTCACAAGGCAAGGATTTTTTCAATTATTTTTTATATAATTTTTTCCGTGATTGGTGTTGACAGCCAACGACAGCAGAGTACTTTTTTGCATAAGAGGTCTAACAGGAAGTTTGATGTCTTTGTCGCCTAATCAAGGTCACTCCAACAACTGAGATCTCTAGGATATACATTATGTATTGGCAACAAATTTCGGCGCAAATTAGACATTATATTATAAGCAATTTCCGAGTTAACATGACTGAACCACAACAACATTTTATAAAGTTCGTTAGCTTTCTGAGAATAGTGATACAAATAATTAAGATGAACCGAAACCCCTTAATCAGGATCATTTGACGATTTTTCGTTGGCGCTTCAGAACTGTATCCAGTATATGAATTTTATTTTGAAGGCGACGCTCCTCATGTTCCGGTGATCGTCGGCTCCTTTTCTGTCAGACTCCACGACGCTCGGCGGTAGAAGCGCTCACTCCCGTCCCTGCACGCCGCATGTGGCTGCAGACCAGAGGAGGACCGCGGGGACCGCAGCGCAGCAACCGGGACAAAGACCAGAGCTTCCCGGGATGAACTGCAGGAACAAGAGGTAAGTTTGTAAGTCTGCGTCAACACTATGGAGCAGCATCAGTATAGCCGGTATAATAATATAATATTTATCATTATTCATATTAGTATCGCAACATCGTGATAGTTCGCGTGTGATTATGTTGTAGTCATCATGCTTCCCTGTTCGATACGAACTTGATGTGTGCAGATACTGCATCCAGAAAAAAACAGCTCAATCAAAATCAAATGTAATCAAGCAGATATGTTTTCGCTTACTGGACATGCGTTGACTATGAAAGCAGACAAATTATCTCTATATGAATTGGCCTAAAATCATCATTTTTTGTGTTTTTAGTTGCTTCCTTGTTTTCACTGGGGCAATTCATCCATTGAGTAGAACTCACACACATGGTTGACTTATTTAATCCGAATCAAACCATCATTATCAGCAGATATGATTAAATACAATCCACCTTATCCATTTGCAAACCCTGTTTTAGGTCACTTAAAATCAAAATTGTACGGAGGGATTAAAAAAATAATCATTTCTTGTGGGTAGACTCGGATAATGAAATTACATGCACTCAGTGAAAAGTGCCGGATTCCTTTCTGCATCACACACAAACACACACACACACACATGCACACTAGCTGGGGCTTTTATCAGGAGAAACGGTTCTAATCCAGCTTAGTGCATTCACTAACAGGTACCGAACACCCGGACATATTTGCTTTGCAAGCTGGCTGAGTTGTTTTTCCTCGTGCTGCAAGAATGAAACGGGAGATTATGTGCATGGGATTCGAGCCGTGTTTTGAAAGCAGAGAGCAGAAGACTGGCGAGTGCTCGTCGCTCTGCAGGAGGCATTAAAGATTCACAGGCCAATGGACGTGATACTTGATGACATGTATGTAGCTACATCCATGTGCCCGGGAGATAACGTCGCCCCCCACCCCCCCCCCCCTTTCATTAGATGCTCGGTGTGTGTGTGTGTGTGTGTGTGTGTGTGTGTCAGCAGGGGTCTGGGACTGATACACTCTCATGTTTGTCGGATCAGATAACGGGGGGGATCTTACAGGACCTTTTAATGGTGTTAACTCCCCCTGCAGCGTGTTGATCCAATTACCTCTCATGATATTACAGCCAGTTAGATCATTCTGGTTGATAGAAGAAAGAAAAAAAAAAAGCAGAAGAAGAAGAAAAATCCATTTCTATTGAACGGAGAGCTTATGAGTGCCACTGAAGGGCTTATTGCCTCCAGGGCTGACTGCCACTTCCACTCCCGTAAACCAGCACAGGAGGAACCTGGTTCAGTCACAAGTGTCCCTGTTAACAACACCAGGCTTTAACGTGAACCGCTGAGACCACAAGAGGCCCCCCCCCCCCCCCCCCCACACACACCCCCCGTTCGGGCCTGCTGGTGATGCCTGCGTTGGCGTCAAGAGGGGAAGTAATGAGTTCTGGCCCTCGCTGAACTCTGCCTCGCACTCCTCCACGTCTTTCAACCAACTCGCTCGCCAGCCGCTTCCAGTCAGACGTCGAGGACATTTGCAATTGCGGCGGTGTGTTGCAGGTGAATGGCTCAGGAGAATATAAGAGATCTGGACCGGATTCATTTATTTTGTGTAAATTTCAATTTGTTTGCTGTTTCTCATTATCAGCTCTTCATGCATTCCCACAGGGGGTGTTTTGCTATGCAAACTGAGACGTATTATATCGCTCCATAATTAGGCGGCGATGAGCTGTGCTCCATCAGAATGGTGATGTGGTTGCTTTCATTGTGTTTTCGTCGAAACGAGGGAGTGCAGACCAATCTCCACCCCCCCCCCCCCCCCCCCCCCCCGGGCACCGAAATCTACAGCACAACGTAGAATTGGATTGTGGATGTTATTGTGTTGTATGTTTATGGAGGAGATTCATTTGTTGCTCTGACTCCTGCAGGCACTTCAATTCATGTTTGTGTTCTTGGATTTAACTCTAAGTTATTAGAGTCATTTGTTATTGTTATATGCTCACAGATTCTCCTCTTATATGTGTGATTAAGCTCCGCCTTTGGAAGGTTTAGCCCAATGCACTATTCACTATTTGGTATTATACTTGATCACTCTAATACACTATTCTATTATGAACATCCCTTTCTGATGAACTGAAATGGGGAAAAATGTCTTCATACACATACATTTCTGAAAAAACATTTCTGAATGTATTGTGTCTACTTATATATTTAAATGATTTTTATATCAATCAATCCCTGTTAACAGAAATACGTTTTTAAAAGAGATTTTAGGGGTGACGAGCAAATCCCATCTGCTTTATCTAACCTCAATGAACATGTTCAACCTTCAGTGCTATTGTGGATATGTAGGTGTATGTGTATTTAACTGTTTACTGTTGCACTGACCCATTTCCCCCTGTGGGGCCCATTAAAGTTTCATCTGATACAATCTAACGTAACTGTGAAGCAATGGGAGTACTTTGAGGACCAATGCAGAGGGAGGAGGAGGAGGAGGAGGAGGAGGTGTTGGATGTTAATACAGGTCTCTTGTAGTCAACAAGATGAGTGTAATGTGGGCATTTTTTTTAAAGGGCCCCCTGCGGATGGCACGTCGACAGGAAGGTTCCGGGGAAACCGGCCCCTAATGAACGGGAGGGAGAAATCACCTGAGGGGACAAGAGACATCAAAGAAAACCTTTCTCCTCGGGTTCTCCTCCCACCAGCTCACTTCATGCTGACTCCTCCGTTTTCTCCTCTCACACCTTCGTACCCGACCCACCCACCCACCCAGTAATTACCCCGAGCAGTCTGGGGGCACAGCTCTCGCCAGCCCCGCCGCCGTCGGCTAACCTTTCTAATTCATCTTAATTAATCTCTCCTCTATTTTTTTTACGACGCGAACCGCTGCAGGGCATGTTCAGACGGAGCCGCTCTGAGAAGGAGGCCCTGTAACATCCTCAAACCTGTGAACTAATAATACACAATGCGGCAAGGCGGGGGGGGGGGGGGGGCTGCGTGCAGAGACCTGGCCAGCGTGCACGGTGCGGTGGTCCGTCGGGTCCTTTCTGAGAGAGTGGAGAGTGTGTGAGAGGAGACACAGGGTGCCGTTTTTTTTTTTTTTTCAAAAGATCAATCAACAAAAGCGAATGCACTTTGCACCAATTGGTTTCCACTGAACGACGCGGCGCATGGAGATCAGGATGCTCATCATCCAGCGAGCACACGGGAAGGTCTCGTCCCAGCGCACACATTCACTCCAGTCGGCCTTCGTCTCTGCCACTTCTTTCTGATTTACTGTGCGTCGTGCTTTGATTATTTCTCCAGGACCCCGCACGCGTGGCGTTCCCTTTTGGACCTTTCCCCCGCAGTCCCAGCATGCATCTTGTTGCCCCGACAGCAGTTAACTGCGCAGCGGGGGGGTCGAGGTGAGCGGGATGTTTTGCGGCCCGGAAACGGCTCGGCTGGATCTATTCAGCCATTAATCCTGCACTCCTATTTCATTATTTCTCCCACTAGCGTGACACTAAATCAATGGAGTGGCCCTTCTAAACTGATTAACCATGCATAGATTATTTAAGCCAGGGCAAACTCTAGTGCAGAGTGGAAGTTAAATGTGATGGATTACTCCACTGCAAAAAGTTTCATCAGTCCGCTCATGGATTTTCAAACGGTTGCAGAAATGACGGAGAGAGAAATACTTTTAAATCTTGAAAAGCATCTCGAGGATGAAACGGGGGGGGGGGGGGGGGGGGGGGGGGGGTGGTCAGCTGATAGGATCCCCTTTTAAAGCCGATATACGCGCGTCGTGGTCTGTTATCGTACACAAGCTCACACGCACTCGCATCCTCTCAATCGGTGCATCTGCCCCGGGATGCTGCGCGTGTGTCACGACCAGAGGGTCAAACGGTTGCTCCTCAGGCGCCTCGGACATTTAAAAGGTCGACCCTGTGTAGACGGAAAGGGGCACAAACGCACACCGATGATCTGTCGCCCGAGTGCCTGAGTTTTTTTCATTATTTTAACAAATATAAACGGCTTATTTACAAGTTGTTAAAAGGGAAACGTTAGCATTTCCTTTCAGGACAGATACTGCAATGGAAACTGACTAGAGACGCGCTAATTGATGCAAACACACACACACACACACACACACACAATTGCCCCTCGGGCTGGAAGTAGCAGCATGAGGGGAGGAAATGACTTGGGAGGCTGAAGCGGTCGCTCTGCTTTGGAAACACTAAATCATTCGCTTTCTGCTGTCTCTTCTTCCTTATGACAGCAGGATCATTTATTTCATCGCTCCGTCTCTGACTCGCTGCCGTGCCTCCATCTCGCCTCCTATTTCCAGCTTAGAGAATGAAATATGTGATGGGGGGGGGGGAAGTGTTTGTGTTTTGGTAAACCAGTCTGGTGATGCTTATGTTCAGTTGTGCAAAGGGGCTTTGGTTAAATGCAGTTCTCATGTGGTTCCACCGTAAACAGTTAATGTTGAGACAAACAGTGGGGAAAAATCCCTGAGGCGCAGAGGGAATTAAATGTCAACTTCAGCTTTGTTTTGTTTCTGTTGAAGAATATCTTCTAAAATTGTAGCAATATATTGTTGAGTGAAGTCAGGAAGGATGTTGTGTTAAATTGCCAAACGCAAAAGTTACAACATTCGAATGAAGTTATTTCCTGTCAGTTTGCGTTTACTGGAAAACTTGCCTGGGGTTGAGATAAAATATCTCATTTGTGTGCTGTGCTCAGATAACAGAAATAAACTGTAAAGCAAGTGGAAGAAATTCTGCGTGCTGATGACTCAGAAAGTTATGGGATCGTCAAAGTGATTTTTCCAGTAGTTTCTTCCCCTGAGGACGGTGAATAAATGTCAGTACAACCCATCACAAAGCTTTCTAGACATTAGTTCATTGCATGTAATGCATGTAGCTTTTTGTATGCATGGTAACAAAAAACAGGAAATGACTGTTTCCACACATCGCACCACCAATCCAATTTAACCTGATTATTCAGCTGCCAGTGTTCCTGTGCCGAGTCAAAAAACCACGACTGAATCAACTCATTCATCCCCCGCTGAGACCCTCGCTCTCCGCTCGTAAATCTTTTTTTTTCCTTCGCCACAGAGGGTCGGTGCTTATTTTGCGTTTGTTTCTTCGCGCGACGCGTCTCGGCAACGTCACACAGGAACAACAGGATTTTTGTTGTCTCAGGGTCGTGGTGCTCGGATGACTTTGACACATTTTAGTAGAACATTAATCACTTCAAGGGAGTATGTTCATCGTTTTGGAAAGTATCCTTTCTCGTTTTCTTTCACCAATGCCATACCAGTACCCTAAATATGAAGCTACAAAACGGGAGGCCGTTAGCTTAGCTTAGCATAAAGACTTTCACTTGCACCTGTTCCAATTTCTTCTTTCATGGGAATGTATATCCTTGAATGTTCAATATGTTTTAAATTTCTTTCTTAAAATATATTTTCACCAAATTTGAGTGTTTTAAGAGTTATTAGTATTACTTGTCTTATGATTGGGTGAAGATAACTAACTGAGGCTTAATTTAAAAGCAATGCGTTTGTTGCCCAAAAAGAAAAGTCAGAACTGAGAACTTTCATTTGTTCGAATGGCTTGCAGTTCACGGCACCAGTGCCAACGTGTAGCTTGTTACAGTAAGTCATAAAACCAGGAAAAACAAAGTGGTCTGGGAGAAGTGATGTCATTATTCCAATGTTCCCAGCTCGGATACCCGGACTAACGAGCCGCTCGTGAACCACCCACAGCCCAACTGCCACCACACCGTTCACGTGATGCCACGTTCAAGGGCTCCTATAATGACATCATGAAGAATTTCCCGTAATTGAAAGGATGAACCTCCGTCACAGTGGCCATATTCTGCTCTCCGGCTCTCCCACTCCATCGCCCCCCCCCCCCCCCCACCCGAGTCGCTCTCCTGAAACATTTCCAAACTCAGTGGCAGTGGACGTCCTGCCGGAGAGACGCCCTGCCTCCCCCCCCCCGACTGGGCCGCGTGTCGGAGCACAGTCCAGTATTCACTGCTGCCACATACTAATCCTTTCATTGGGCTCGGCTTCAGCCGGGTCCAGTCAAAGAGCCGACTGTGCGGCGAGTCGAGGGAGAGGCCGATTCACACAGATCCACTTACAGATACGCAGTGTAACTCCAACACACAGAAACACCTTCCCTCAAAACGCATATATACTCGCGTTAATGCGTCCAAATACGCCTTTCTGTGCCGCCCTGGGATGCGAGACAGTGTGCGCCTTCTTATATCTGTGGTTTTGTAAGTTGATCCGATGATGAGCACGTGTTTTTAGAACGAAGCCAAATCAACTCTTTTTTTTTTTCCATCTCTTATGGATTTCTAGAGGCCCGAATGGTGGCTTGAAGAATTTCGCAGTACAAAAGAAAAAATCCGTTGTACGCTAACACTATTAGCCGTCTGCTTAGCTTAGCATGAAGACTAGATGCTGAAGAAGCTCCGCCCCCCAAAAAATAAATGGTGACTGTAATGTTCGGAGGCCCGAGACGTTAAGATGATGACCAACCCGCTGCTCTCTGTGTTTTCATCCGTCAGGAAACCGACCCGAGGAGACCGCGGCTCACCACAGGGCTTCTGCTTCCTCGCCGCCGCGAAGAGGACGCCGCGGAGTGACGGAGCCAGTCAGCGAGGAGAGAGAGAGAGAGATGAGTCGGCGGCTTGACAATGTGAGCTAATTGGACCGAGGCGAAGAAGGCAGAGAGTTTTTGATGTCAAAACAAGTTACGATCTCAGGCAGCGAATAAACCAATGACCTTATTCAGCTGTGATGACCTCAGACTGATGAGCAGCCGGCCTCGTCGCCGGATTGATGGAACAGAGTCGCGAGCGCGCTGCTCTCCTTGCGGCCCGGCGTGTGTGAGGCTGCAGGGTATCTTCCGCGTGCGCGCGACCTTTGACCCGGAGGAGTGAACGCCGACGCCTACAGGCGCGGCCATGTTGCGCCGCGGCCTCCTGGCCCGGGTGTCCCGCGTCGGAGGCGCGCTGGTGCTCCTCTGCTGCTCCCTGTCGCTCCTCTACGTGATGACCTGCGGCCCGCCGCACACCGACGACGCCCCGCTCAGCAGCCACGCCCTCCCCCGCGCCGAGCCGCACCACCCCGGCCCGGGGGGCACGGGTGGGGCGGGGGCCGCCGGCACCGGGGGAGCCCGGGCCGGGGCCGCCCAGAGCGGTGGGCCCCCCGCCGCTCAGTCTTATCAGGTGCTCCTGCAGGAGCGCGAGGAGCAGCACCGCCTCCACATCTCCTCGCTGAAGAAGCAGATAGCTCAGCTGAAGGAGGCCTTGCAGGAGCGCAGCCAGCAGCTCAAAGGCGTGCAGGAGAGCCTGAAGAGACCCGCCGGTGGGGAGGACGCCGGGGCCGCCGGGCCCCCGGGCGGCGCCCCCCCCCCCCGCGGACTCTCAGGGGGCCCGGAGCCAGCAGGCCGACCTCCAGGAGTTCCTGCGGAGCCAGCTGTCGAAGGCGGAGGTGAGCGCCGGGGCGCGGTTGCCCAGCGAGTACGCGGTGGTGCCCTTTGAGAGTTTCACCCTGCAGCGGGTGTACCAGCTGGAGACGGGGCTGACGCGTCACCCCGAGGAGAAGCCCGTGAGGAAGGATAAGCGAGAGGAACTGGGGGAGGTGCTGGAGACGGCCCTGCACAGCCTCAACGCGGCGCCGTCGCAGCAAGACCGCCAGACCGGCAAAGTGTACACACCCTCCGACTTCATGGAAGGTGAGGACTCCTGAAAGGTCACGTAGGCCGACTGTGACACGTTCACGTAGTTGTCCGGCTTACAAACCGCGTCTATTTGAACTGGAGCCGAGATCTTTCTCTTCCCTTATCTAAAGGGGTTTTGATCTCTAAAGGTTTAACCATCAGGAAAGATGACTACCTGACAATCTTTGGAAAATACAGATGTTTATTTTGCACTGTTTAATCCCATTATTGCAAAAGTGTGTCGTCTAAATGATAATGAAATCAAATACGTCACCACAACAAATTGGCGCTCAGCTGTCCGTAAATTAACTCCTTTTTTTATTCACAGCGTCTCTTCAGGACGGCATTTTAGTGTTTAGTGTGTGTGTTTTATGTCTTTGAGTGTGTGCTCCTTCGAAGGACATCACCCTCAGAGTGTGTGTGTGTGTGTGTGTGTGTGCGTGTGGGTGTGTGTGTGGTCCTTGTTAATGTAGTTGTGTTATTGTGTGTGGTTTTTCATAGACGTGCGTACATTTGTGTGTAAACAAGCTCCTCGATGCCCCCGCAGCACAGCGGGAAGCAGTCAGCCCCCCCCCGCCACCCCCCCGCTCCCATTTATTCCTCTGAATGGACCCAGACATTGATTTTAAGCGGATCTTGAACAAGCAGCGATTCATCCGACCCCGCTGACAGAAGCTTTTTCGGGGGGGTGGGGGGGGGGGGGGGGGGTACTTCAAGGCACTGGAAAGCCAGTGAGCTGAGACTGTGCACTAATAAGAGGATCCATGCAAAGTGAACCATGAGTTTGGTCCTTTTTTAGAAAGGGACAGAAAAGTGTAGACAAACGAAGGCACACAGACAGGAAGTAAAAGCATGTCATTCAACATGAAGGTCTAAATCCAAGTCGCCCAAAGACAACTTTTTGGTCTCTTCTTCTTTTTCTGACCCGCTTTCACTTTTTTTTGTCAAATGATAATTCCGTCTTCTCTATTCCAGTCCACCCAGCTCTCTCTCTCTGATGTTTCTTTCCAGTAATGCGTTTTCTTCCTCTTTCTCCCCGTCTCACTTCTCACTTCTTCTACTTAATTCCCCTTTTTCTCTCTTTCCCCACAGACACACAGCACAGTAAGAGAGTAATAATGCTTTTAATAGCAGAGCAATTGAAAAACAACTCCTCTCTGGAGGATCAAGCTGCCGGCAACAAGAAAATGGGTCTGGATGACCGGAATAGCCTGTTTGTGTGTGTGTATATACGTGTGTGTGTGTGTGTGTGTGTGTGTGTGTGTGTGTGTGTGCGCACTCCAGTGGCTCTTTTGGCAGTCCGCTAATGCTTTTTCTTTTTTAAAGATATCTTTTAAGATCAGCTGTTATAAGATAGCAGGGAACAACACGAACCCTTGGTATGAACTCAGAAACTCTGGTGGGGTTTCAACAAAAGCCGCACCCAAGAATAAAAATAAATAAGTGCCGCGACAAAGTGAGACTCAGAGAGACCAAAATCGTTGATTGTGGATTTTTGGTTCATAAACATGTTTTCTTTTTCTTAGTTTTTAATTTTGTGAAATCCAATTACTTGCAAGGAGTTAGATGAGAAGTAAAATTACGTTATCTAAAGATTTTTGTTGTGTGTGTGTGTTTCTGCCCCCCCCCCCCCCCCACCCCCTCCCCTCCTGTCAGGTATCACCCGAACAGAGAAGGACAAAGGCGCGCTGTACGAGCTGACCTTCAGGGGCGAGTCGAGCAATGACTTCAGGCGCCTGGTCCTCTTCCGTCCCTTCGGGCCGCTGATGAAGGTGAAAAACGAGAAGGTGAACACGGCCGGCGTCCCCATCAACGTCATCGTGCCGCTTTCCAGGCGCGCCGACAAGTTCAAACACTTCATGCACAACTTCAGGTGAGACGCCGGCGGCCCGGGAGCGCTTCTCCGGGGACGCGCCACGCGGGGTTATTCGAGCCCAGCTTCTGTTCCAGTTTTTACATTTTAATTGGGCAAAACGCGGGCGATACTCGAGGCACAGCGAATTAACATCGGTTATGCTGTTATGCACATTTAATTAATATTTTGGGACGTTATCAGTTAATTTATGTTGCTTCTGGTAGGCACGATTGGAATGTAAACAATTTAAATAATTTAGGCCAGAGGATGAATAAAGATAACCTCAGAGATCCCGGCTCAGTTTTAACCAGTTACCACATGACCACAGGAAATGTACTTTCGTGAAGCGTTTTTTGACTGGACTGGTTTCATGCAAAGTGAAATAGATCTGAATAAACAGCTGCCTATTTGGACCAAACGTCATCATCCAACAGCGAGGCCTCGTTTCTCTCTCTCAGCGCCGCCGCCGCCCATCACCGTCAGATGGGAACGTCTTTCTTATTGTCCCTGATTTATTGGACAGCTGCTGCTGTTTATCACAGCCCCATTTACAAGGTAAACCCCTGCTTAGTAGCAGTGTAGCAGCCCATTAGATGCCCCCCCCCCCCCCCCCATTCAGCAGCAGTTGATATACAGCGTGGCAAGTTGTGTACTTGGAGGAAAGAGTCGGCAAGTCGCTGAGCAAACACTTTACCTCATCCATATTAAAGGGGTACCGGGAGAAAGTGTGTGTGTGTGTGTGTGTGTGTGTGTTTAGGAGGTGATAACGGTGAGTAACTGCGAGTGCATCAAATATTCTTTATTCACACCGAGGCTGAAGAATCCCAGCGTTTAAGATGCAGCGCCACACGTCCCCCCCCCCCCCCCCCCCCCAGAGGCGCCGAATATGGAGACAAACTGGCCACATTTTGCAGGCGAGCATCGTGGAGTTTAAAGTGTAATGTTGCTCCCGATTCATCAGGAAGTAACGATCTACTTCGTGGTGTCAGTGACAAAACGAATGAATGCCGTCTCTTTGATCCCAGAAAAATACAAATCACTTCAGCATATAAGCAAAGGATTCAATAAATGAACAACACAATCCAAATACTTAATAGTCTCTGCTCCCATTCAGTCATTTTTAGGTATGGTTGTGTTTTGTTGGACATTTCCCCCCCCCCCCCCATTCGCTCCCCGGGCAAAACTCTTAACAGACGTGTGTGTGCTGCGGGAGAGGAGGAGAATTCTCTTCAGCACGTGTGTGATATATTTGACATTTCTCCATCAAAGTGCCCGCAGGCATCTCCCACCTGGGCTCCCTGTTACTCACAATCTCTCCCCTGTGCTGCAGAGACGCATCATAGCTGAGAACGGAGAGTTCTGCCGTGGGCAATGAAATCGTTTTATTTTTTATCTTTGTCGTTAATTAATATAGATTAGCAGGTGGTGTCTTTTTTTTTTTTTAAATGGATTTTTTCTTAAACCAACCCATATCAAATTGAAAGAGATGCAGAAATAGAAAAAGCCGTAAATCATCACGTTTTAGAGGCCTCCGAATTTCCCCCAAAGTGCTCTACCTTCCTGCTGAGTTTTCAGAAGGCTTTCATCTTGTCCCTTCCTGTGTGTGTGTGTGTGTGCGTGTGTGTGTGTGTGTGTGACTTCGTACAGGGAAGTCTGTGTGCGCCAGGACGGCCGGGTCCATCTGACGGTGGTGTATTTTGGGAACGAGCAGATGAGCGAAGTCCGCAGCACTCTGGAGAATACGTCCAGGTGGGTTGGATCTCGTCCTTTTGTGTCACACGCCAAACACACACACACACACACACACACACACACACACACAACGTGGCAAAAGCCATTCGTGGAATGGAACAAACGCTCACAGAAGCAGACGTACAAAATGGTTCCACACACGAATCCTCTGCTCTTCACACACACACACACACACACACACACACACACACACCTCCTGGCTCTGCGTCCTGCCGCCGCCGCCGCCAGTCATCCGTCTGATGAATAATGGAGCGGCGCTCCGCCCCCGCCGCGGATGAATTACAACGTGCACGCGATCGTCCCCACACTCTCACACCTCTGTGGACGGCTGATCCGCAGTCGGAGCCTCTGTTGCTGTGTGTGATGGCTGAAGGGTTTACGTATTGATCGGCCAATCGGCTCTTAACCCCAGGGAAAACATTTGAGGGGGTCGAAGGTGCGAAGGTAACACGTCGGAGAACGTGCGCTCCACGCACAAACGAGTTAAACTCTGCTCCCAGCAGTGATGGCATCATTAGTGGCTGATCTCATTCTGCACCGCCCTTCCCAATAATTGAATTCACCTCCTAGAAAGCGGTTTGATTACCGTCTCCTCCTAAACAACCTCGAGCTATTTGTTGTTGTTTTTCTTGTCACACTCTGCTTTTCGTAGCAGCTTCACTGCTGAAATATTTTCAAAAGACCACAAACACTCAATGATGACTACGATTTTCTAACGAGGCCGAGAATATTTGAATCATCGTGTATTTTAGCTCTTCTCAATCACTATTCAGTGATTAAATGGCAACACACTTGTTAGTGGGTTTTTTAGTTTGCATCATTATTTGGGAGCATACATCAAAGGCCAAACCAGTTCTGCAGAATATAGGAGATGGGAGAAAAAAATCTTCAAACATTTCGTGCACGCCGTTTAAAATAGACATCAGCTGCAGGACTCTCAAGTGTATCGCTTGCACGTCCATAGTTCAAAGCCTGAGCTCAAACCTGCTGGACGGATCCGTACGTTTGTGAGCCTCTCTCGTGGAGAACAACTTCAGATAAAGAGGGAGGAGCAGATGGAAAAAAGAAGGGAGGTGGGGGGGGGGGGGGGAGTCTGTGGGAAACCGAGGGAGGAGAGGGAGGCGATGTGTTTCGAAGAGATAACGGTCGATGTCGTGTGAGCACCGGGTGTCGGAGAAGTGACGTGAGAGATAAGATGGGAGGAGAAGTTGGACAAAAAGTGTTTTGTCTTTTTTTTTTTTTTTCACGAGGGCGGAAGATAAGGCCAGAAGAAGAGGAGGAGGAGGATGAGATCATTCTGTCAGTCATTCGGCCGATGACCTTTTTTCCCCGACCTGGGCCCAAGACGGGTCCACAAACCGCCCGACAGCTCGGGGGCAGCTGGAGCTGATTGAGACACTACGAGAAGTCATTTTGACATTTTCGAAAGCCGTCCAATCTTTTTATATTGAGTCTCGTGAAAAAAAACCTCAGCGTTAATAACTGGAGTGGCCGTTTCGCCCTGAGGCCTGAGCGACTGATCCCAACAAGTCTGCATTTTCTCTCTCTTCTTTTTTTTTTTTTTTTCTTCTTCTTCATGACGTGCAGTGACTGCTGATTCCACAGCTCACCGTGCAGCGGGGAGCCTTTTTCTTCCTCCTTCTTATTCAGCGCCGATACGTCAGCACAGCGGACGGCTGACGGGGACAAACCGGGGACGTTGGTTGTTTAAAACGTTCCGGCGGGAGTTTTTCAAACACGCCACCTTTTGGAGACATTGTTGCATCGGAAAAACGGAGCGCCGAAGTGTTCCCGGTTTGTTCATTATTGTCGGAGGATCGGGAAGTTTAGCCCTGAGTCTTGAGATGCTATCGTCCGGCGCAATGTTTGCCATGCCGACCATGTTTGTTTGGGCCGATCCCCCCCGGGGAACTAATGTTTATGTACTACTGTGGCAATTCTTCGGGTAGTTGTTGAGACTAAAGTGGACCAAAGTGGCCACGAAGCAAGAATGCTTCAGGTATCTCAGCAACTCGATGAGGATGAAAAGAATCCCGGACATGTGCACAGAAAGCGACCGTCATTCCTCGGGCTTTAAATCACACACACACACACACACAGATGCTTGCAGATGGTCACACGGAGGCCCAGGTTCCCGGAGAGAGAGAGAGAGAGGAGAATCTGTTCTTCCCTTCCTGTCCTTAGCCGAACTAACAGGATGAGGAATGCTGCTGTGACACAACATGACCGCTCCTAACAGGCTTCTCCCTCTGACGCAAGTTAGATTTCCATCACCCCCACGGTAAACAAATTGGATGCAAATTGGATGCTGAAGCCTGTGCAAAATATAGAAAATAGTTTAGAAAACGAGGATGTTCCAAGATTTAAGGGGACTTTCCCCCCCTGGCACACCATAGTAGTCTTTAGATAATTTTTTCTACAACGGCGTCTGAGAGATAAAGATATAATTACACTTTTCACCCGACGCAAATATCAGTAGCTTCCCTTACAATTTGAATATGCACAGTTTAATTTGTGAATCATTTCATGAGATTCACGACCGTACCGGATGGGCGTGAGGCTACAACTAAGAGCTTAGCCGTTAGCTTAGCCGTTAGCTTAGCTTGAAGACTGGAAACACACCTCCAATTTATATTAATCAATATTTTGTTTGTTTAATATCATTTTTTTTAAGTAAATACAACTTTAGCTGGCAGGCATGTTTTTATTCATACCTTTTGATCAGAGAATAAGCTTCACGTTTCTCTGAAATTTGAAGAAACATAAGCATGAAAATTCTCCCACTCAACTGTGCAAAAATGTGCAACAAGATCCCGAGCAGATAATAAATCTGTTTTAAAGGAACAGTTTGACCCGCTGAGAACTACACTTAGTATTTGTATTGCTATCAATGCCATCACTCCCACCTCTGGGAATATGATGCTACAGCCAGCAGCTGTTGGCTTAGTTTATGTAAACTCAAAACAGAATCTGCATACCAGCACCTCTCGAGCTCTCATTTCTACATTTCTACATTACATCTCCAAGCACAGAACCTTCTTAAAACTCTAATCACCTTTACATTTAACAAACCAGATATAATGCGTTCATATTTAGCGTACGGATTGCTACTCATCTCAACTAACTCTCGCAAAGAAACCTATTTAAAGGAAACATTGAAATAGTTTTCCCTTTAATGTCAAACTACTTCTTTAAAACAAGGAAAGACACACAATTAAATGCAAATATCCTTGCTTATGTTGTGTGTTAATTTGCAAGAAAACAAGCAATCCATTCACGGCAATGCGACGCCCCGAATTTTTTTTTTACAAAATAACTTCCCGCCCTGTTTAGCGTTGAATCAACGCGTGAAATAAAGCCGCTTTAGCATCAATGTTGTTTGAGACAAACAGAGCTATTGTGCTCCGTCGCTGCCATCTGTGGACAGTTTATTGCCAGTGGGGGGGGGGGGGGGGGGGGTCGGCCTCTCCCAGGACCCCCCAACGGTGAATCAGATCGACTTTGTTCCACGTTGACAAACTGCAGGTAGATGTGTGTGTGTGTGTGTGTGTGTGAAGGGGGGGGAAGAACCGCCCACTTGTTGATTGACGGCACACAAACGCATGACGACAGGTACATCTGGTCGCTGTTGGGACAGATAAGTGAGACCCTCCCGTGGCGTCGTGATTATGTCTCTCGGCTCTGATTCTCTCTGCTTCTTTATATCACACAGCAATACATATTAACACAATGACTGGCACAGACTACACACACACACACACACACACACACACACACACCCGCACGCAATAGCGGTCAAATGGAAACGTGGGAAGCGTGATTCACCGCGTTTCCTCTGCTCATCCTGTTCTGTACCTGCTCTCTTTCATGTGCTGCGTGACCCGTCACATGGGCGCAGGAGGGGGTTAAATTCTCAGCATAAGACGTGCGAACCAGGGTTTTTTTTTTTTCCCTCAGCATCATCGGTCTGAATAGGAGTCTGTGTATGTTGTGTGTGTGCATGAGTAACGGATTAGTCACTAGCAGTGTGAATTGTTATGGTTAGTAAAGGGGCGGGGGGGGGGGGGGGCGCAGCTGTCTACATCTGGATCCAGCTGTTTCTCTTTGGTCTCACCACATCCTTGGAAAACCTCGGGCCAGTGATGGAGGAGGCTTTGTTGTCCCGTGTAATTTATTCTCGGGTTTGGGTTGAAGTGGAGGTCATAGGTCACCATCAGAATCCCGGCGAAAAGAGCGGGAGTTTGGAACGAGGAACATTTTTTTGGGGGGGGGGATATGAACTCAGTCCACAAGAAGTTGGTATGAACTTTATGAGGTCATGATGTTTTAATATGGTGGTGGAAAATACTAAAGGCATGAAACCCAGAAAAGCAAAGATTACCAGAACCAAATAAATCCAGCAGGGAATCCAGGCGCATCGAGGCCCCCGTTGGCCACTTCTTGTACCCTTTCATTATTATTCCTTGTATTTTAGCCCTCTACATTTATTCAGAAAAAACGACTAGTGTGGAAGTTAGATTCATAAACCGCATCGACTGAAGCGATAAAGGCGATTAAATGGATTCACGCACAAGCCTTAGACCCTGGATTTGTCTGGAAGGATGGTGCACATTACAGAACGAGTCAGTGTGACTGTAATAAAGCAGTGCTGTAAATAAAAGTGCATTCATTAAAAAGAGAGGAGAACAGCTGACTTCTTATAGTATGTCAAAGATAATCCTCCATTTTACTCTCCTTCCACTTTAACCAAGACAGTCGGAATGATCTCTTTTGAATAAATTTGATGAAAATGTATTTTAATGTATTTATATATTCATTCTGTGTACGTTCTATAAATAAATTGACTTCCGATTCTCTCTCTCTGCAGGGAAGTTCATTTTAAGAACTTCACTCTGCTGCAGCTGGATGAGGAGTTTTCTCGGGGGCGGGGCCTAGACGTCGGGGCGCGAGCCTGGAAGGGAGGCAACGTGCTGCTCTTCTTCTGCGACGTGGACATCTACTTCACCGCCGACTTCCTCAACACGTGCCGACTCAACACGCAGCCCGGTGAGGCTCTTTTTTTTTTTTTTTTTACATCTTTTGCCGTTATAGCGTGTAAAAGGTCAAAAAGATGAACCTCTATGATACCACCAATGCAGCTATAAGATCTCCGATTACGCTGCAGTGCGTGTTGTTATCTTGAATATGGAATGCTTGTGTTGGTTTGTCAACTAATACTTTTGAGGATTTCCATAAGTCAAAAATTTCAAAAATTTCAAAAATTTCAAAAATTTAATATTTTGACTTGATGTAGATGGAGTGTCAGTTATTCAAAAAGATCTTGAAGATATACACAAAATGTGACAAATCAAAGATTTCTGTAAATTCTTCAAAGCTGCATTTATCTGGTTTGAGTCATAATTTTAACATATGCTGAATTCCAATAATGTCTTTTAGGAAAAGTTTGATTGTGGTAACTTTGACTATTTAAAATGTATTTACAAATATCTTGAATTCAAGTTTCAAGTGTGATATCTATCAGGTGAATTCTGCCCGTCCAATGAATGAAACAGCATGATGGTTTGTGTCATTGTCGCTTTTGAGCGGTCGGACGGCTTTCACCAAAACCAACCCATTCGTCATCTCTGTTTCAGGTAAAAAGGTGTTCTACCCGGTGTTATTCAGCCAGTACAACCCCGCCCTGATCTACGGAGGTCTAGAACACGTCCCGCCTGTGGAACAACAGCTGGTAACGCGCGCCAATCAAATCCAAAGCCACTTGTGGAAAACATTGCGATGAGCGCCGTGTGCAGCGAGGGGGCGGGAGGTGCGGCCCTCTCCAGCTGTTTCAAACCCCCGGAAGCAGCCCCCCCCCCCCCCCCCCCCCCTCCCCGTTGACGTGCCTCTCGCTCGATCATTTCCGTTCACGAGCTCTCAAGGGCCCTTTGCTTCTTTCCCCCCCCGCAGGTGATCAAGAAAGACACGGGGTTCTGGAGGGATTTCGGTTTCGGCATGACCTGCCAATACAGGTCCGACTTCATCAACATAGGTGAGTAAGACCTCGACCTCTTCTCAATGCAGGGATTCACAAAGTGCTGCTCTGGAGGGCTGGTGATCTGTTACATAAACCCGGGTGCAGAATTGGCTTTTTGGATGGCGGGATGATTGTGTTCATGGTGCCGTAGGGTAACGGATATGAAAAACCTCATAACACAAGTGGTTCAATATTGCATTACTTTTCGTAACCGGGAGGATATTTTATTATATTACTCTGCATAAAACAGCTCTGAGCAGCAGCGCATTAGCATATCTCGCAGCACCGTGAGCGCTCCATCGCTGTATTTGTTCTGGAATATTGACTCTCGGGACAGATTTGCATGCATTTAGTTTCCCTCCAAAGGGACATCAATTAGAGGCTGCAGTAAAAATTCAAAGTAGTTTATTGTTTAAGGACCAAACACCCGCACAAGCATACAAATGCTCCCACTTTACTGACGTGTCGTTCAACAAGTCAAACTGAAATGTGATTTAAAGGAGAATCCAGACAAAATAAGATTATTCAATTTCTAGTTTAGTACATTTATATAAAATATGGATATTTATGTTATGCCATCTTGACTTTAGGGTTCACGTAATTCATAATTTATCTGGTTGGTACTTTTTCAAACAAGATAAAAATGTGTTGCTTAGTGAGTTTTAAGGGTTGGACTTTCCCTTCAAACAGAGCTCAGCGAGCTGCCTGCATGGTCTATTTGCTAAGCTAAGCTAAGCTAATCATCTTCTGGTGGTAACGTCATGATTACCAAAAAAACATATCAACAGACGTCTAACCCCCAAAAGAAGCTTGTTTCTCTAAAAGGTTGAACTACGCCTTAAAGGCTCGATCGGGTTTGTCCCGTTTAGTGTTTTCAGAAAATGATGACTCAATGTTTTATTTAGGCCATGAGTGCATGCACATTAACAAATGAACAATTCATCTGCTAGGTTCATTTATAATCTCTGTTCAGCCCCGGAGCGGCGGTCTAAAACGGGAGGCCGAGACAAGCAGAATAATCACAATAAAACGGCACAAAGTGTGACCAGAAGACGACAAAGACTACTGCACACGTCTAGCCGGGCAGGTTTAAACACGCCAGGTGGAGAGTTGTCTTGCATCATCGGTCCAGAATGTCTTCATAGAAAGACAAAAACAAGCGGAGTTTGTTATTATTATTACTTATTATGGTGCCGCCACTTGAATTGAGACTCAAGCGTTCATTTATCAGGAAGTAAAACCCAGCACTGAAGCCATGAATGCCTTCATCAAAAGGTCTACGCCCCGCACTGAATCGTTATAATAAAGTTGTGATCCCCCCCCTCTACTCCTGCCCCTCCCAGGAGGTTTTGACATCGACATCAAAGGCTGGGGAGGCGAGGACGTCCACCTGTACAGGAAGTACCTCCACAGCAACCTCCTGGTGGTCCGAGCGCCATCGCGAGGCCTGTTCCACCTGTGGCACGAGAAGCGCTGCGGCGACGAGCTGCCCCCGGACCAGTACCGCATGTGCATGCAGTCCAAGGCCATGAACGAGGCCTCGCACGGCCAGCTGGGGATGCTCCTCTTCAGGCACGAGATCGAGGCTCACCTCCGCAAGCAGAAGCAGCAGCAAAACTCCATCCCCAAGAAGTCGTGAGGAGGTCCTCGGCGGGTCCAGCAGCTGATCTCAACGCCGTCGGGTATTTGAACGGAGTAGAGGAAACGCTTTGAAAGGACGCTTTTTTTCTTTTCGCTTTCCTGGCCATGCAAAGCTAAACTAAGTGTCTCCTTGTACATACACGCAAGTGGTGTCAAACCTTTTTATCGACACAAAGAAGCACACAACCCCGAAAATATTCCTTAAAAGAAAATGTATGAAGACTTTTTTTTTTTTCTTGGGGAACCATTTTTCTCTGCAGGGGACAACACGAAATGAAGATGAATTCAACTGGATTTGACCATTTTTTAAAAGGCCTTGCGTCTTGTGTGAGTCAAACCTGAGCTCTGAGGCCGGTGGGAAAGGAACCTGCTGCGTGTTTTTTTATGTGTAGGCAAACGGAGCCACCTGCTGGACTCAGAGTGAAACAATGAAGGACTCTTTTAAGCCTGGAATGGCTCAAATATATTCATCTTTATAAATTATTCATTCCTTTATTTATGTTTGTTATTTTACAGTTTATTATTTCTGATGCAGTCATGGACAGTATTATGGGAAACCATTCGCCTCTGTCTTGATGTACGAGCGTTCTCAATATGAGACGTTTGTAATTATTCCCAAAAAACAACTAAAGACACATTTATTTTTAAAATGTATAACAAAGAATAAATTATAATGTAGACAAATTTGTGTTTTGTGTCTCTTAACTAACTGTTGACACATAATTGGGATTAGAATTGCTGACATTGACGATGGCTTAATAAGCCAGAATGAGACCCCATCGATCTTAATGCTGTTTTATCTGTCAATCAAATGACGTGGTGTGTATTACTGAAAGGTCACACATACTGGAGACAGAACTGTGTTGTTGGTTACTTAATCTGCATTAAATAGTCTCCCATAAATCTGGCTCCTGCACTTCAATCAAAAGGAGCTGTACATTTGGTGGATGACCAAAGATGTGAAAGGAGGCACTTTATATATCATGTTTTTATTGTTTGCCATTGGAACATTCCTTGTTAAAAAAAAGGACGTTGAATATCATTTAAAATGTAGTTTCAAGTCGATTTTTTTAAATGTCATGTAAATAAGTTGAATAAAACATGTGCATAGAGGATTCTTTATTATGATGTGTTTGCTTATGCGATCTGCTTAAATGATCACGTCTCATACAGCATTAAGGTGGACTATATGATACATTTTATAATACTTTAATATCATTAACTTTATCTTTCAGGTACCTGTTCTTGTAGAAAAGTATGAAAACCTGACGTGTTCAGTATTTATATAAATAATACAAATATATAGGCAAAATGTGTAATATCATTATTGAATTCTGACCAAATAAGCTCAGCTCCATATTAGTTAAATGTTGTATTCTACTTTTTCGCACCATACCAAACACTAATGAGAAATATTTTTCTCAGTAGCTGTTTAATTTTATGATGACAATTTAAATCACAAACTCTCAACCTGTCAATCAAGACGAATCGGGTGAAGACAATTGTGGGAGAACAAATGAAAGATAAAATCAGACTTCGAAAGGGAACAAAAGCGGTCCATTCACACAATTGCTGTCAATCACTTTGCCCAATTAAAACCTCAGCACAACGTCGGTTTGTGCCGACTCTTGATTGCTCATTTTTCTTTTGTTACTTAAAGGACAAGGTCACAGTGGTACGTATTTATAAAAACAATAGTCATGGGACCGAATGACGATTAAAGCGCGTTTTCTTGCTGGAATCTTCCTTACTGCACCATGAAGAGATTTGTCACAATTTACAGTAGTGTTTCAGCATTTCGTCCATGTAACCACACCTCCAGAGCACCAGGTGGAGCTAGTGAGCTGCACATGTCAGTTGCAGGGTGACGTCACGATGACGTGGGCGTTTATCATGAGTTTAGCATCGCGGCTGGAGAACTTGCCTTCGGGTTAAGTTAACTAGGGCCTTATTGTAATTCCCCGGGGGACAATCGAGAAGGTAATCAGACAAAACGCCACAGTTACGTTACTTTGGAGTTTAGTAGCCTGAAGTTGTCACCCATGATTATTTGAAGTATAGCTAACGTTAGCTCTAGTAAATCCGTTAATAATAAAGTAAAGAATAAACCAGGCGCAGTTTTTGACAGCTGTGGTTTAACTTATATACAATGACGTGCCACATACTGTACTATGAAATGTGCTCACTGTGGGAAATCTAAAACAATAAATCCTCCGACTCGAGTGACCGAACAGGTGTGCGACCCAACGACCCGGCTCTTCGTGGGAGGGAGTGTTCGTTTTATTCATCGGCGTTGAAAAGAAAACACCATGACAGCCTTGCGGCGTTATCGACTCCGCCTGCAGCTCACCGCCCCCTAACAACAACAACAACAAAAAACCAACAACACCAAATACACATCATTTTGACGTCTGCTGGCTCCGTGCGAAGGCGTCGACGTTCTATTGGCGTTTCCACAACAATGCGCTCGCACGTTCGGCCCCGCCCGCCGCCGCCGCAGCAGCAGCAGCAGCAGCAGTGACGTCACTAGGAGGGGCATCCCTCTGCCGGTGTTTATTTCAGAAGGCGACGCGACACGGACCGGGGAGTCGAGTCGGAGGACGGACGGGAGCAAACATGTTCGAGGCGAAAGGAGCCGCCTTTGTGCTGCTCGACGTAGCGTGTCTGGTTCTGGGTACGTGTCTCAATGCTGCTCCTTATTATTGACCCGTTTGTTTCGGCTAGTTTTGTTTTTTTAAGACGATTTGTGCTGAGATATAATCCCCATTCGGGATCCTCAACGATCTGTGTAACATGCGATATTCGTGTAACATCTTTCTAGGTATTCTGTTAAGATGGTATCAAATGGTCCCTTGAATTAATCAAGAGCCACAGGATCTGTTTTCTCCATTTGGTGCAAACTTATTTGATTTGTTACAAATGCTAATCATCTAATAGTTCATATTGATTTTTTTGTTACCCCTGAGTGCATCAATATCTACTAGATGGTCCTCATACGCAGGCCTGTCTATACACAAACCTCTGGATATACTCTTGTTTTTGAGGTTTTTGCTGAGACCAATGCAATCCGTACCCGGCAGGCTCATGTTTTAAAGGTTCCTCGTTGACGTAATCACATCTCTCATTCCAACTAAATCCAGAGTCTATGGATCTGCTACTATTGATTTGTTAATAAGGGGAGAGGGACTCTAAAATATTGCCTAACTCTAAAGTCTGCAAATTCATTTTACGGTGCACAACGGCAGTGAGAACCAGTGTGACTGGACCAACCCCAGTTTGCTGTTTAGGTGACCGATGCAGAAGCAAACTGGATTATTCTGCTAATGACAGAGACAATGAGATTATAGCCGAGCATCTGCAACAGTAATCTGTTTTGTAGAGGGAGGCAGCAGCAGCTTGTGACTGCACATGCAGGTTAGACTCAAAAGGATTAACTAACTTTTTTGGGGGCGCTTTGTTTGTACATAAAAATGACCTGGAGAAGCTTTAGTCCTGACACACAGTTTTCCATGTAATTATTGAGATGTTTATATTTCATTAATGTTATAAAATGCACTTTTTTTTTTCTTTTTTTCTGGCCATGTGTGTTTTCGACTTTGTGGAGGTTTCCAGCTGTTGCAGCCGATCACTTTAGTGTGGCACAGCTGACTGTCAACAGCTGCACAGATGGCTGGCAGAATTAAGAAGTCGTTGATAGAAAGTTTGTGTCTCTTCATGTGTGTGCGTGCACTCTCTGGATGTGTTGTGTTAACGTGCTTCACAGCTCATTTTGTGTATTGTGTTCTGTGTATTTCCCCAACGATGCACCGTGGAAAACACGCCAAACCACCAGAGAAACCACGCAGCCTCGCATTCAGACTTTGGACTGTCAAAGTCTAATTAATCTATTATCTTTATGGTATTTTATCCGTATAGGAAACTCTTCGCTTATCCCTGCTGAAAAACTACCTGGAGATAATTCTTTGGTGTGGTGGTGTTTGCTATCTAATACGTAAAGTTGCAGAGCCGCTGACTGAGCGCAGTATTGCACATTTTCCGTGGTCCAAAGGATAGGACTTGGCAATACTTACCAAAAGACTAAAACTAACTAACGTTTGAGCGTATTAATGTGCCATTGTTGTCCCACATGCTATTAGAGAAGCATCAATGAGTACAGGGTGACGTGTTCCTTTATCACAGTGAAGATGCATCTGTGCTGCGGGGCCAAAATAAATCTTTGTTTTCTTCTTGTGAACAACGATTAACAAAAACCTCCAGCGCCCAGCGCTTTAAGAAAGTCATCTAAATCAGATGTGTATTCGTGATCCGCTCTTCCCTCGGAATGACAGGCTCTAAGGCAGATGTGCTAAGATAACTCCTGGCTTCCTTTTTTGGTCCTGCCCCCAAATGTAATGAAAATGAAAAGTAGAAGTATGCTGCTCTAAAGGTTGGGGTCCCACGCGCCGTGTTATCGCTCATGACGTCCCGAACGGACACAAAAGGCCTCGGAGCGCTGGGTTTCGGTGGCCCCCTTTCCTTTCTCTGCCCTGCTCCTGTTTGTCTCTGCAGTAGGTGACCTGTCCCCCCCCCCCCCCCCGGTCTCTTCGTCCACAGGGGGTCTGCCTCTGGCGGCCTTTAACCTGGGTAAGATCCGCCCCTACCGGAGGGGCTTTTTCTGTAGCGACGACAGCATCAAGTACCCGTTCCACAGCGGCACGATAAGCTCCACCGTGCTCTACGGCGTGGGCTTCGCCCTGCCCATTAGCTGCGTAAGTAGGCGTCGGGTCGGCGGGCCGGTCCCCCTCCCCTCCCCTCCCCTCTCCTCCCCTCCCTCCCGCAAGGACGCGTTGACTCGGCCATCCGCAAGGCCACGCCACAGCGAAAAGGGGCCCCTCCCGCCCCGCCCCGGCACGCCCTGGCGGAAAGCAGCCGCGGTGGCGTGTCAACGCGTCCTCGGGACGGATCGGTGTTCACGATAGTTTGGCTTCCTCGTTTTTATGATACAGAGGATTATTCAGGAGAAGTTTTTAAATCACAGTTTGTGATGTATCACGGTTTGAGGCTTCTGACTGTTGTGTATCGACAGCTCAAAGGAAAGATGTCCACTTACAAACAATAAATGTATAAAATAATCACACACACACACGTTTTAACCATCTAGCTTTGCGGGTGAGGCTAAATCATTAATTTTTGCATGTTAATCTTTCGGGTGAACTGTCAACTATTCTCTCGCTGTGAATAGTTGTTGCTTTAAATAGATTAGTAAAGCACTGCCGGGGTGTGCGTCTGCATTGTCACCTGTTGTCTGTAGTGTTTTGTGTATTTTGAGTCATGGGAACCTGGGTCTAATTTAAAAGTGTTTTTAGGAAGAGGCTTTGCCAAAGAGAGTAAAGACAAAAGAAGCAGCACCAAGTGTGGCTTTGAGGGAGAGGAAGTGAGTGAGGACTCGCGTCCTTTGGGTCCCGTGAGAGCTGACTTAACGGGGGGGGGGTTAGGGGGGTGGGGGGGCTCGCTAACCTTCTCTGAAATGTCCCACTCTGCATCTCCGCCTTTGTCATCTCTGGCTTTCTTTCACGTCAGCATCCGTTCCCGTAACGCGTTTAACTGCCTGGTTGCCGTGCCAACACTTTAACCACTAAATGTCTGCCCACTGATGTTTCTTCAAAGGAGGCAACGTTCCATGCCACCCTCGCACAGGCACACAGTGATGCATCATGGGTAGGGGTCCGAGGCCCAGTGACATGCTCTTGTAACCTGTATTTTTCTTTTGCCTTTTTTTTGTGCTCTCTCTCACAACTTCTCTGATTTAGTTGGACTTCCATTTGCAATACTCACCCCGCGACACAGTCCTTTCCGCCGGGGCTTTTTCTGTAATGACGATTCAATCAAGTACCCCCTTAAAGAAGACACCATTTCCTATCAGTTGTTAGGAGGTGTCATGATTCCCGTCACGATACTCACTGTAAGTGCACCTGTTTTGTTTTCTGCTAATACTTCTCTTTGTTACCTGTTAATTGTGTACAGCTGTATCTGCTTCTACACCCCAAACTTCTCTCTTAATGCAACAGCTGTTAAACTGCTAAATATTTGATTCTGTAATACTGTTTTTTTTTTTTTTAATTTCTTGCCTAATCCACCGCCACCGTTAACTGCATGTTGCATGTAGAGAATGTTTCACAAACTTTTACAGTTTTACCAAACTGCATTATGCCAAACAGGAAGGTGACTTGAGGTGGAGTTTTTCTTGGCTGCAGAGCGAGTGTTTACATGACAGATGTGAAACTCTCAGCGGTGACTTCGGTCTGTGAGGCGGACTGGATGGAAAAGAGTGACACCTCTTAAACAGGCAACAAGAGTCACTTCTGTATAAAACCCAGAAAAGTTTTATTTATTTATTTATTTTTTACAAGAGCTGATAGTTCTCCTATTGAAAGATTTCTAATCGCTTTTTCAATACACCGGACCCTTTAAGATTATGAACACACGAGTACAGATCTAATGTGTGAAACAATACGTTTATTATTTTAAGTGGACATCATCCTGTGGCCAATTATATTTCACAACATTATGTCTTCAAAATCTGAAAAGATCTCAAATGCATGTATCAGAAAACAAGTCAGAACTATTTCTTCAAACCCTTTGACAGAGATTAGGTAACTTCTCTGGCTGCGATGAGGATTCATTTATTAGCTTTTAACTCCTGTATCCTCCTCCTCGCCACAGATGATAATCGGCGAGTGCCTTTCAGTCCATCTGAAGCGCATCAAATCCAAGTCGTCTTTCGGCAGCTACGCCTCCAGCGTCTACAAGGCCGTGGGCGCGTTCGTCTTCGGCGCCGCCATGAGCCAGTCGCTGACCGACATCGCCAAGTACTCCATCGGCCGCCTCAGGCCGCACTTCCTGGACGTGTGCAAGCCCGACTGGAGGGGGATCAACTGCTCGGCGGGGGCGTACGTCGAAGACATCGCCTGCACGGGGGACCCGGACTTGGTCAACGAGGCCAGGTAGGTGTGTGTGTGTGTGTGTGTGTGTGTGTGACCCGTTTTAAATCGGCCCCTCACTCGGCCTCAGTTTTGTTTTATCGCTTAGCGGATTAGTGGAATCTGAACAGAGCGCCTCCCCTCGTTTCACAACACGCTCGTGGTGTTGGTAGGTCAAAGGTCAAACGGTGTGGCTGAACCGCCTAACGAATGCCCCAGTTGATTAATAGCGTTATTGGCAGCATTCTTTTTTTGGCTGACATTGTTGTGCAACGTCTTCTTTCTGCTGGATATCGGCGCAGTGAGACCCGCGCCATCGAATAATAACCCCAGGAATGTGAGGCCTGTTTGTGTCGCTTATCGGCCGCGGGCAGAAGGAAGTGTGTTGGGTGGGGAGGATTTCCACTTCTCGTAAAGCCATCGGCATCGAGAGCGGGAGCAAATTACAGAAGCAGAGGCCTGAACAGTGGAAAAATCCTATCGGGAGTCACGAGGGTTTCGCTGCTGGCTGCAAGAAACGTTCTCTTCTAATCGAAGGAGCTTTCTACCCCACAGCTGAGTGGTAAATGCACCGTGCTTTTAACTATTTGGATGGATATGAGGCATTAGCAGGGCAGAGTGAGCATCCCGTGAGGATCTATTTACCCTGTTCCAGTGGTGGGGGGGTGGTGGGGGTGGGGAGGGTGTAACAAGCAGGAGAGGACGCCTCAGGATTGTTTTACTGTAATGGGATTCCTCTCTGACTCAGTTTATAACCAAGAGGCATATTTGCATTTGTTTGCATTTAAGAGAAAGAAAAGAACAATGCACACCTGTAAGGAAAAGGACACTATTAAAAAAATAAATTTAAAAAAATTAACTTTGATGACTTTTACCATAAAACAATATTCAGCCTCAAATTTCAGACAAACACTGATTTTGGCTTCTGAACATTTTTTTTTTTCTTTCCTTACTTTTAAATAGGCTTTACTTTGGGCCTGTTTGATACATATTACTTACGAGCTAACGTGCTACATGAGGTGATGTTTGTTATCGAGACACAAAATGATCTGCATTGGGATGGAGGATTGTGTCTGTGTCCCTTCAGCCAGCGACCGAACCCACAAACGAGGTTGTGCGTCTGACTCATGTCGGTTCGAACTATGACGTCGCTGTGTCTTCCCATTTGTGTTGTTTGGTTTTCCATTAATTGAGCACACAGCAAAGGGCTGAGCCACGCTTTTGTCTTTCTGTTGCAGACTTTCCTTCTACTCCGGACACTCCTCGTTTTCCATGTACTGCATGCTGTTCCTGGCCGTAAGTTCCCAAACCTGTTAACCATTGATCATATCATAACCACCATCATTTACTGGACCTAATTATTAGGATTTAATATGTCTATATACACAATTTTCTGTCCTATTCAGTGGTACATCTTGCTGCCAACAAAACGCAATGCTAATATTATTCTTCAGAGTTTGACTGAATAGTGAAACATCTTTTGAAGTTCTAAATATGAGGCTGTGTGAGAGCGATTTTACAGGCTGCTGGTTCATTCAGCGCCATGCAGCAGATATATAAATAAAGTCCGGGACAGAGTCCTGGCAGCGGCATAAAGCGTCCTCTCCATTTTCATTAGGGCGGAAATGTGAGTACGACAAACAGCAGCTTACCTGCACACGCAGGGCGTGTTTTCTGAGCTATTTGCGTAGCGGCAAAGGAAGGGCAGCGCGAGTCTGGATGAAGCGGCTCAGCTGGTTTCTCCCTGGTGGGAGAGGAAATGTTTCCATTACAAACAAAAGCTCTAAAGCGCACGCAGCGACGAAAACCGGACGTTCAGGCGACCGCCTCGTAATATTGCGCTTTTGGACCTTTGAGAACGTACAGCATGTTGTCCATGAAGCACCAGCACGACGCTCCTGTGTCTCCTTCCAGCTCTACCTGCAGGCCCGGCTCCAGGCCGACTGGGCGAGGCTGTTGAGACCCACGATCCAGTTTTTCCTGATCGCTGCCACGGTGTACACGGGATTGTCCCGGGTGTCTGACTATAAGCATCACTGGAGCGATGTGCTGACTGGACTCCTGCAGGGGGCTCTCATGGCCATCCTGGTGGTGAGGGATGCGTCTAAATCTGGCTTCAAATGAATACTTTTAATACTCAAGTCTTATCTGTCAGTTAGATGTGAGACGTTGGAACAGCAGGGAGGATGATCTGCTAAGTATGGCATTTGGAACACACACACACACAGATAGTTGTGTGTCTGTGTAGAACCTGATTGCTCACAAATTCAATAGTACAGTTTAAGGCATTTGATGCATGAACACAGTAAGCTATAAATGCATAAATAACCACCCTCAAACTAGATATTTTTATACTTAAGTTACAAAAATGTAATACAATTAAAAAAAAAAAAAAAAAAAAAAAACTTTAGGGCATACTAAATTCTGAATGTTTGACATACTATAGAAGAATTTTCCTTTTTAATAGATTTGTCTGACCATGATTTATTTCATAACTATTAAGAAATGTATTCTTTATTCTGACATTAAACACATCAGTCTCCAGTCTCTATGCAAACCTTTATGAATATTCCCCAAAATAGAAATTCCAAAGTATTGAGCTCCCCCGGATGTTTTTTATTCTTGGATGTTTTACACAAGGTGTACTCATTAAGCCGAACCCTCGTCCATGCTTTAAAAAAAAAATCCTCTTCCTGTCCCTCGCAGGTCTTCTGCGTGTCAGACTTTTTCAAGCCGCGCGTGGTTCCCCTTAAAGACGAAGACATCCCACACACGACCCTGCAGGAGACTCCGACCAACGGAAACCACTTTGAGAGTCCCAACTAAGCTAAGACGGGAGGAGGAGAAGGAGGAAGAAGGGGAGGAAGAGGGGGAGGACGCCTCTCCACCCAGAACCCCAGCTCTCTAGCCCTTCGTCTCACACCAGCGATCCAGCGTGAGTTTTACAGCTGGTTCTTACCTCACGTACGCCAGCTGCTCTCTCCGCATCGGTCCAGACGCAAAGACCTTGTTACTTGTCCCTGACCTTTTGGAGAGAGGGAGGGGGCCTGATGATCAGGCCTGATGTGACCTGGACAGATGTGGGTCAGGGGGCTAGAGACTCTGGAGAGACAGAGAGCATTTAGCGCGCATGCATCTACTGAGCTGCTGGGGAGACGTTACTGCTGCCTGCGCCCACTAAAGGGTCCAACCACTGCTTGGGGGGGGAGGGGGGGGGGGAGGGGGGGGGACCTGTGAATGTAAGCTTGCTTTGTAATTTTTCCTACCTGCAGTCAATCTGCTCAAGGATCAGTTTCTAGGTGCGTGGGGTTTACTAATGTTGGATAGTGAAGCTGATCCTAGACCAGAAGGAGACACTGCTGCCGCTCTCCTCCCCGACCGTCCCACCCGATGCGGCCGAAGGGGAAGCACGACTCGGTTTGAGAGGAGACCGTCATTCCTGCGCTGCCTTTGCTGGACTGCTGCTAAATAATACAAACATCAAGTGTACACTCAATGTACTTTTATATAATCTGTGTGCAAATAAGAGATGTTGAATATAGGGAAAACCAAAGCCATTTTACTTAAGATGAAACAAAGTGTTTGTATTATGTCACGATGTGTTATAAAATTAAAGCATGACTTGTTTACTTCCTCGGCCAGATGTCAAAATGTTATTATGAACCTTGTTTCTCATGTAAGCAAAAAATTATAAAAGCATGACTGTTCAGTTCATGTCCCAAAATATATTGACAGTATAATTCTGATTAAAATAGTTACCAAGTTCAGCGAATTATTGTGATTAAAAGAACAGGTTTCAGAATATTTTCGTAATAAAAGGCAAACTTTTTTTAATGGCAACAATTCTTCACTTGGTATGCTGTAGCTTTTTTTTTTAACCACGTGTATAATATACAGTGGGGAGGACAAGCATTTGATACACTGCATGCTTTATCATACTCGCCAGAAAATCACATTTTAAATCATGATTTTCTGGATTTGTTTTAGAGTACTATTTGTTTCAGTACTATAACAATTCGATCCTAGATGCTTTGAAAGTGTTTCAAATGCTACTTTCTTCATATGACTTAAAACCTTCTGACAGTGTATACGGCTTTAGGAACTTCTTTTCAAATATACACAAGTAGGACTTAACATTAGCTGTTTAGGTATTTAAGTCACAATTTTTCATGTCCTTAAAAATAAATTTGAAAAAAAAACAACATACTATTAGGAATAATAATCTACCGCCAAGACGTAACTTCATATTTATAAGAGTGGCATCAATCTCTGCAGAACATCTTAAATTAACGATTGTTAAGGAATGCAGGTTATTTTTTTTAATGAAAAAGTTTGGGAAGATTTTAATTTCCTTGTGCTTTTGCTGACCTGAAGCCAATCTCTAGGATCTTAAAATGTAGGATCAGTTTCCAGGTCTGCTGATGAGCGCAATCTTTGCTTCTCAAGGCCAGAAGGTGCTGGAGAGCAGAGAGATGATCCTGCAGCAGAGGACGTTAGTCGTGTATCAAGAACAAAGGGAAAGGACATCAATCATTTCTTTTAAAAGCTGTATTTCAAAAAAACGCCATACTGACTTTATGGAGAAAAAAAAAGTGAAATATGTACAAATGTAAAAAAGAAAAAGAAAAAAAAGACTGGTTTGATTCCTCCATCCTTCCTTAAAATTCAGATTATGAACCAATTTGTAAATCTAAGGAAAAACAATAAAAGCATTAATGTTTACCGTGTTCTCTAAACAGAGTTCATCTACAAAATAGCACTTGTTTAATTGCTCAATCATGTATATATTTTATGTAATTCTCAACGTGCAGAACACGACATTACAAAGTTGAAGGCGGGACAAATAAGTTAAAAGCCAATTTAACTTCAGGGGGATAAATGCCACACTATTTGACAGTTGGAAAAAACGTGAGACTAAAACAAAAATAATGGATGTTCGAGAGAGCCGTCGGGGAATAATCAGAAATAAAATGAGGGAATAGCCTTTATCCTGCGGTGGTGGGAAGCTGTCGGATCGTTAGAGGTAGAGACTGGCAGCAAACACAATGTCTCTCTTGATCTTTGTTATTCCTGCAGAGACACAGAAACAAAATATCATCTATAAACAGTTGAGCTTTTTAATGCCATAAAGATGGTAAGAAGTACCATCAAATAACTCAATCATGTCTCCTACTTGCTTAAAAAGGCTCCGGAACCGTGAGAGCTACTTCCAACTATTATTTTCATCCTCAATTCATCTGCAAAATAGTTTTCACTAAAATGGTTTAGTCGCGGTTTGTCCAGCAAACAGCCAAACGTTGTCTTACCTTCAGAAAACTTGTTCTCCAGCTCTGTGTTGCCGATGGCTTTGGCTGCAGAACACATCTGCCTGAGGACTTCTTCCAGGCGGCGCATGCAGCGGATGATGCTTCCTACAACACACACACACACACACACACATTAATCCATGCAGGGCGATCAATGGCAGAATAAGGACATCTAGCAGGAATGCAGTGTGACTCCTCACAGATGTGCACTTTCAACCCAATTTACAAATAAGTTCTAGTGAATAACTAGATGTTATTTAGTGCTAATACTATTTTATTTTGTACATTTACAACGTATCAATTCCAACTAAAGTGTAAATGCTGGGAAATGAGTCCTTTAGTCATTGCCACTTCCAACAATCAGTTAAATGGAGCATTTTCACTCGGTCGTCCAACGCTCCCTCCATATTTCCTCATGGCGCCCCGTGACATGTCTCCCGGCTGAGGTCAGTGTTGGCAGTGAGAGAGAAACGACTCGACTCACACTGCACCGAATCCGTCAGTGAGAGCCGCCGACAGCCGGCAAAGAGCTTTTGTACCGCTGCAGATTCTTAACCTGTATATTATTGCAGAATGAATAATTGCTTCTCTCTGACCCTTGAACACTCAGCTATGACGTTTTATTATTTTTTATTATATTGCACACTGTTGACTTTTGGGACCTCTGACATGGAATGTTTTACGAGCCACTCATTTAATCTTTAACCGCGTATTAAATTAGTTTATGTGTAAGTATTGCTTTCAAATGAATGTAGTAGATAAAATACCAACTATGGAAATACCTACAAATTGGAATTAAAAAAAAAAAAAAAAGGGAAGTCAGTATGTTAACTTCCTGTCATGTTTGTTATTCATTTCAATTGCAAACCTTCAAAGACGTCGGTCATCTTGCAGATCTGAGCGAACGTGGCGCCGTTTGCCCAGGCGAACACCACGTCCATGAGGTGGGGCTTAAACTGCCCCAGATACGTCTCCTCGTCCACCTCCAGCTTGGCGTCTGCAGAGACCTTTGCGATGCGCTTCGCACATTCCTGAAAAAAGAAAAAAAAAAGAAAAACGGAATTAAGTTTCCAGCCGAATTCAAACTTTCATTAACTGGAGCGAGTCGGAGGTCATTGTCAGTTTTTCTGACCTGCATTTGTCTCAAGGGAGCCGCCAGCTGTTCAGTCAGCTTCGGTATCTCCACAACCTGGAGGGCAGAATTACATCATCAATGTTGTGAACATTTCTGACTTTAGGCCAAATCAACAGAAGAGACTAATG
Organism: Pungitius pungitius; assembly: GCF_949316345.1. Classification (NCBI taxonomy): domain Eukaryota; kingdom Metazoa; phylum Chordata; class Actinopteri; order Perciformes; family Gasterosteidae; genus Pungitius; species Pungitius pungitius. The sequence continues at coordinate 4,096,731 of NC_084917.1, read as the reverse complement.
GCGCTTCAGATTCGATCCGACTCGAGAAAACCTCCAAGTAGGTGTTGCAGCTGGTCCACTTTGACCACTGCCTGCTTCCAACACACCTGTCCCATTTCCCTCGTATCAGCTCGTACGAAGCAAACAGTAAAATGCTACGACCTTCGGGCTGGTGACCTACGCGGTGGACGTTTGTTTGTTTCTCAGTGGAAGAGCTCCAGAGAAAAGGGTCGTTAAAGCGCCCGACCGAGAGGCTTCATTAACATTAACGTCAGAGTCGGGGGGGGGGGGGGGGGGGGCGTTTTTGTTTTTGTTGCCGTGCGAGCGTAGAGGCCAAGAAAGCGGCCGCAGCTTCTATACGCAGGGACGGGCACCGGGGGGGGGGGGGGGTTGTGTGCGTTTGTTCATACGTTCTCCTGGAACACGAAGCAGGACAGCAGGGCGGTGGCCTGCTCCGCCGTCAGGTCGTTGAAGAGGCCGTTGAAAATCATTTCCGTCAGCAGGAGCTCATCGGCACTGGAAGAAGCAAGCGGAGATAATATCATCTCCACTTTAGCAGGACGAAGGTCACAGTGACCGCGTTAAAACATCCGCCCGGCCAGCGTGGTTTGAATGGGAATCGGTCGCTCCCCCACCTGCTGATTTCACAGGCGACCCTCCCCTTCATCTCGATGACGTCGGACGGACTGGCGAAGCCGAGGCGTCGCAGGACCCTCTTCCTGCACTTGAGCTTGTCCATCTGCAGGACGGTGCGCGCCTCCTTCAGCTCGTGCTTGGCCGTTCGAACCTTAGCTGCGATCTGCACAAACAAACACACACACACACACACACAAATGTGAAAAAGCACTGTGATAACTCCCAGATGTTTGGGGCATGAGATCATTCTAAACACTACAATAACTTGCGAAGGAGGGAGAACATTTGAGTAATCAGCCAACAGATGTTCATCCGCCTGCTTATCGGTGTTAATAATGATGAACTTTTAACCTTTACCACTCGAGATTAGGAAACACCCCTAAGACACACAAACAGATCTCCGCAGCATGGCGCATTGCTCAAGGAATTATAGCACAATTGCTTCAAAACGAATGGTTTCCGGTGAGATAATGTAGAAATATTTCAAATGAAAGTAAAAGCTATCTCCATGTCCACCTTTTATGTCCAACAAATAAATGTGTCTGATTGTGGCTTTGGTCCACATGGCATCAAGTAGATTACAACTACATCCTCCACATCGCATGCTTTGTAGAAATAGTAGTGAAGTGAGACAGGTCTCCTCAGCTGTCATTTTTGTAAAAGGCCAATACGAAGGTTGGCTGCAGCAACGCGATTAAGGATTAGCTGTAGAGAAATTCCCATAGGAGATACAGGTTAATCTCTTAATCCAGTTTGAACGGCACAACACACTGGAACACACCATTTCTGCTCAACTTGTCAAACCTGGTCGGTTACATGAAGTCACGTGGCAGGAAGAGTCCACGAAAGGTCATATATAGTAATCCAACAAGGTTAATGTTTCAGGGTAACAAAACCCGGCTGTTTGCTTTGTATTCAACTGGTTTCATTGGAGTTTGACGTTTTTCTGCCGGTGACCTTTTGCCGCTCCGACAAACTGAAAAAAACGAAACAAAAAAAACAACTCATTTGTCTTCTCACCACAGCTTTCTTCTCACAGAGGGAATACGCTGACTCCAGGTTGGGGTCGCTGTGCAGGGGGTGGGAGTACAGGCGGTGCTCAAAGGCCTCCACTTTCTGAATAACTTTCTTCAGTGCCGGGTCTTTGATGCCCATGTCATCCACGGGGTCCAGCAGAGGAACGCCATCTGGGAAACGTTTCTGCACCTCCTGCAGACCAAACGTTTGGGGGGGTGGGAAGTGAGGGCAAATATTTCAACGATTAGAGGCGGGTTTCGCAAAAGTTCTCTTTCCATTGTTGCAACACGGCTGCCTTTTGTACCTGAATAGACTTGAGCATGAGCTGTCGGTTGTCAAAGGGCCTCAGGTCTTTGGGGATGTAGAGGCGAACTGAGCTGATGGAAGTCAGGAGATGAAGCATCACCGGGACCACCTGGACAAGGAGTTGAATAATAAATGCATAAAAAAAAATTAAAAAAAGGAGTTATACTCCACGAAAACCCTCTAGTCTTATTTGTGAATGAAACATGCAGAGGCGTGTGCGCTTGTTTAATCCACCTGCATCTCTCCAGCCTCCCCCGGAGCAGCGGGTTTCGCAGCCTCGGTCGCAGCCTCCTTCACGCTGTCCTTGCTGCAGTGGACCAAAACCTCCACCACGTACAGCGCCTGCGCCTCTGCAGTCGTCTACATGAAGGGAAATTGCACATTAGTCTCGGGCGCTTGTGTATGGAATCACGTGCGCCCGGAACGCCGACTTACCTTCACGTTCGTCTTCTTGGAAAAGTTGACGACGATCCCCCAGCCGAAGTCAGCGTCTTCATTTTTCACCTGAGGGGTCAACACAGAGGGCTGTGAAATGAGGCGTTCGAGCGACTCACTGCGGGCCTGTCGGGGAGTGTGTGAAGCTCTACCTTGACGAGGCGCCCAGGCTGCAGGAAGGGCAAGCAGTATTTGGGTTTGTGGGTGAACTCCTGTATCTCTTGGGCCAGTTTGGCCAGCTGCTGTCGGATTTTGAAGTAAGTGAACACGTGCTCTTCATTGGGAATTTCAATGAGATGGTACTCCTTCTCATACTTCTTAATTCCTGCGAAGAAATCAACGAGAGTAAGGCCACAACAGGAGATTCAAATAGTATTTTAGCATCTACAAGGGGAAAAAACATTCCAGACACCCAATGATAAAAGATGCCTTAGTTGTGGAGTCTTAGCACATTTAAATGAGTAAATAGAAGAGCTGTGGTTAGGGTCCGTTTGCGGTACAGGCTACTTCCTGCAGTACATGCAGATGTAGATATGCTTACTCTCCACAACACCGGGCAAAGCCCTGTAGTGTTGGAACTGGTAGAAGGACTTCTCCAGCATGTACTCTGGGTTGATCTCCTCCACACGCAGCAGGTTGAGGACCATGTTGTAGGTCAGGTGGAAGGCACTGTTCAAAGGGTCAGCTGAGCCCTGAGGGGCACAACGACCGGGAGACAGAAGAAAAACATTTAAAAGAAGAAATGCTGTCGTTATAAACGCACGGCCACATGTTGTTAGAACTTTACTGTAAGCGCCAAGAAGGTAAAAGGCCTAAATAATTGCAAGCTGAAGTCACTTTCTCAAATTCGATACAGAGATTTAGCAAATCACAACCTCCCGAAAACACAAATATGAACCAAAGATTTCTCCAAGTAACCCCATGGAGAGTTTTACATAAAAAAAAGCTACACAGTGACATATTTATATCAGTTATAAGACGTTTTATTGAGTTTATGATCTATAGAGGGGATAACTTAAGAGTCACATAAGCATTTTTCCATTTAATCATTCACACCATTTGTCAGCGAGACAGCAATGGATTCAACCCGTGTATAAAGGTACCGCGGTACCTTGAGCAGCTGTTTGCCAACGTTTGGGCTCATCTTCTCGTCCGCCATGAAAATAACAATCCCCCTGTCGTCCATTCCTCTCCTCCCGGCTCGGCCCGACATCTGGATGTACTCACCTGACGTGATCTACACCACATGAAAGCACACAAGACAATAAATAAGGACACTCGGTAGAAAAACAATACAACCGCTGACTGTGTGTCTAATTTATCTGCAGTAGAAACATACAAATCTAGATGAGGGGCAGGAAAGCACTGAGGCAGAGTGCTATGATCCTTCCAGGACTTCTTTCTGTGTGCAATAATTCTGCTTTCCCTCCACACATGAGTATTTGGCTGTTGACCTGATCGGATGCCAAGGGATCAGCTCTCGATTTTAAATCAGTGTGTTTCAGGAATTCAAATGTGTGAGTGCCTGCGTGGAGCTTTGGCATCGTCGGAGGCACCAGATGTTCCTGATGAACCTCTTGGAGGGAAACAGCCCCCCGCCCTCCCCATTCCCTCTCACATTCTCTTCAAGTCCATGTGAGTTGAAAAACTATGTAAATGAAGTAAGGACGAAGGGTGCTCACACACACACACACACACACACACACACACACACACACACACACACACACACACACACACACACACACACACACACACACACACACACACACACACACACACACACACACACACACACACACACACACACACACACACACACACACACACACACGGCTGTTTACGTGGCGCTGCAACACAGTGTGACACCTCCACACTGCATATGGAGCAGAGCTGCTGCTTCAAAGCGATAGCACATTTTTACGGGGAGTTCTACGATTTCATTGGCTGCTCATTGAAAGTAACGAGGAGATCAGCCTTGCACCTTCTTGCTAGTTCACATAAAGTAAGCTTTACGGCCTTTACGCCTGCTCACGGCTCTTGAAATTGCCCAACAAAATGTACCCGCTGGTACTCTGCACCAAACGCTGGGACGAGCAGGGGGAATAAATCCCAGAGGAATGTCCCCCGTCACAAGACATCTGTCCTGGTTTATCACGTTATATTAACAACAGCGTGCATGACTGTGCGCTTACGAAGCGGTGATTCTTGCCGTCGAACTTGCGTGCGCTGGTGAAGAGCACAGTGCGAGCCGGCATGTTGATGCCCATGGCGAACGTCTCCGTGGCAAACAGGGCCTGAAATGAGAACGCAACGCGCTATCAACACGACGTCAGTTTTATGGTAAACAAACAATGTGTGTTTGGGGACGTCGTGGGTTGATGATTCTGTACCTTGATCAGGCCTTCGGAGAAAAGGATCTCGATGGTCTCCTTGAGGATGGGCAGCAGGCCTCCGTGGTGGATTCCTATCCCCCTCTTCAGCAGCGGCAGCACGTGCTCCACCTGAGGAACGCCCGAGCGGCAGATTAGCGGCGGTTTAGCGCCTTCATTCGAGTGGAGAAGCGGCTACGAGCCTCATAGTGGAAAAGCGCGCCCTCGCCGTAGCGGTCTAGCCACTAACAACTGCTGCCTCAACGCGGCAGGTTCGCGTAATGCGACTCAACAACAACACAAGCATTATGCGGGCAGCTGTTTAGTTTACAGCAGATTAAGACTCCTCTGAACAGAAAAGTGTTTTTTTTTTTTTTAACACAAGGCGCTGGGCTCAAAAAGAGCCGACGTGGAGGGTTGTAAAACACGCGAGAGTTCAGACGCCCACCTGAGGGAGTTTCTTGTCTTCGTCCGATAGACAGTCCACCGCGTTGTTGAAAACTTCCTCCACCAGACGCTTCTCGTCATCTGGAAATAAACAGACTGTGTGTCAAAACAAATGTCTTCTCATGGCGGTGGAGGAGAATATCTAAATATTAGCACAAAGACATTTCTTATTCCCTTAAACCACGAGACTCCACACACACACACATTATTATCTTAGTCCCTGGTCTCTTTTTACTCATGAAACCCCTCTTAGGAGGCCGTGTTATTTAGAAACTTGGACCTCCAAGACATACGGATGGCCCAGCCTGCGTTTATAATGTCAAAGGAACTTGTTTGAATGTTTTCATAACAAAGCAATACCACAGACCAACACGCACTGGGGCCAATTAAAACAAAGAGGGAAAAAAAGGAAATAGCTCTGCCTCCCAAGCTAAATACAGAGTGTCCAAAGAAGCTCCCAGAGAGGCTCCAAACACACTAAACATGCACTGTAGAGCCATTGTATCAAAAATGTGGGACAAAAGGAAGAAGAAACAAGAAACAAAGACAGTTCTTGGTACTCAGTAAATAGACAATAATGGACAAAGAAACATTGTTCTGATGAAGATTGCAAAAGAGAAGTGACCTGTAATTGCTGGGATATTTGGCTGCGGACCTGACTGCGTCAACCTCAGGCTCTTCCCATTAGTGGCAACTGATGACCAACTATAATGCTGCCGTTCGACCCGAAAAACAAAAAATACTGACGTCGCAGGTCGGCAGCACTGAGCTGCCCAGAAAGCATGGGTCATGAAACAAGGCGGGGGGGGGGGGGCTCTGGCTTCAGTGTTTATAAGAATGCTGATGATTAGGGTTGGGTATCGAGAATCGAATGGAATCGGAACTAGCTTTGCGATTTACCCGGTATTGTTCAAAAGTTTAAAATTCGATTCCTTGTTTCGATTCTCAGTCCGCCGGCGCCGACCGGAAATGGAAACCGCTGAACACCAACGAAGAAGCGTCCACCGGAAGTGTTGGCGTAACAGCGCGATCGAACATGTATAGCGTGCGTCGGCGGTCCAAAGTGTGGTTACACTTTTCGAAACAAACCGAAAACTTGGCAAGAAACTCCCGGTTGTTGTAAATTTGTGACGCATCAGACCAGTGTGCGCGCGGGTGCCGGGTGGCCCGAGCGGAGCAGTCCTATCTGTTAAAATGAGCCGTGAGGCTGGCGCTGCAAAGGAAAAAACAGATTGTACTAGCACTCCCCGCGTCGACCGCCAGCAGCCCCCCGTCAGCGAAAGTGTCCCCGATTTGAGGTTGGGAGAGTTGCGCCCCCCCCCCCCCCTCCGTGTGCCCCGTGTTTGACGCGCTGCCTCTTCCTCTGATTCCAAGGGTTCGTCCATCAGTGGGAGCAAGGTAACGTTTAAGTACCTGCAGTATCACACACTCACGAGTAAATGTGTTTTTGTGAGGTTTCAAAAATAAAGCTCTATGGAGGAAAGTGTACCCCTGTTATTTATAATGTTTAAACAATATTCAAGTTCATAGTTTGACATTTATATTGTAGTTGAAAACAGCCTGTTAGAAATTCATAGTCAAGTTAATAAAAAGTTCATAGAATTAACATTGATGGAGAAGGTCAGACTATTTCCTTCAGAAAGACCCTTGGTTAGCTAGCTCATTTAAAATATCTTAAACTTAAACTTTTTTGACCCTGCATCTTAAAAGAATCGGAATCGAGAATCGCTGGGAACCGGAATCGAAACAAGGAATCAGTATCGGAATCGGTATCGCTCAAATTCAAACGATACCCAACCCTACTTATAAGAGCATATAGGGAGCACAAAAGAGAAAGGGTAGAAGAAAAGAGCCATGTGGCTCCCTCCCCTCATTATGACCCTCCTACGCACACAAACAAAGGAACTCCGTAACAACAACAACCTGCAAACATGCTGTTAAACTGTCTGGCTTCGGTTTGGGGGGAAGAATTGGTCCCTCTAATTTCGAAATGACAGAAACAAAACAGGTAGTTTGCTGTTGCTTGGTAAAAGAAGAAGAAAAAAAGAGCATCTTCCATTTTAGGTTATGAGGACTTATGAAGGATGTCTTGAAACATTTTAATGCGATAATTCTTCACAAATAAGATTCCTATTTCGACGTTGTTCCTCAATCAAGTAAAATGGCACTCGACACAAACCTGGTGCACGAAACACATGCCGTCACCCATCCAAACGAACACCATGACGCTGGTGGGACTCATCCTCAAACTAAAGAACCTCTTGTGGGTGTATCGAGTAGTTATGCATTCGGCGCTGAGGTACCGCGGATGAAAGCACAGCGTTGCTGAATGGCGGCACTAGCAGACATACCTCTGTTGAAGTCCAGCTTGGCCACCTGCAGCGCGTAGGCCTCACATTCTTTCTTGCTGAAGCTGAAAATGATGACGGGCTGGAAGTTTCTCTCCATGATCATCTTTACGATCTTGAACACATTGGACGGGCCTGAGGCGATCATAGATGGGAGTGTGGGTGGATGAATGACTCAGATATTTACACATGTCCTTCTTCTAAAGCTGACACACACACACACACACCTTTAGTCGGCGCTTTCCGCCCTCTTGGGTCCCACTTGCCCCCTGCGCTTCCCCCAGAATCCCCTGCATCTCTCAGCACCTTCATGGCCGAGTTGAAATTGTCCTCTCTGAAGTCTCCCTGAAGCACAGAAAAGAAACAAAGATGTTATGCATCCAAAATAGGGAGACGGACATGAGATCATGTGTGCCCGTTGAGGACCGTACGTTCTCATCGACAACCAGGTGGAGTCCGTCCCCTCCTGCTGGAAAGATGTAGTGCTGCAGTGGAGTGGGACGGTAGTCCGTGTAGACGACATGGCATGGCTAAAGGAGACATGAGACAGAAACACTTAATAATGGAAAAAAAAGAAGAAGAAAACACACATTGGAATGTTAACCGGATCCTTTCATAAAGACGGATAATTGTCCCTCACATTTCATACAGCAGGATGTCTTTTAAAAAGGAATACTTTGTTGTTTGTATATCAATCACAAGCCACATGTTACATTCTTTGAACTAACTTTTAAATACTTACTAAATCCGAAATGAATTCAAGTAAATGGACGTCAAGATTAATAACGGCGTAACCAAATCCAAACACCCGTTTTCAAACTGTCACACAACCATGCAGTATAACCCAGGTGTCATTCATCAAGTTCTATCCTCATTCAAAGTTTTCTTCAATAATTTAAGATAATCTGGAGTGAATACTTGATTGATACAAATGGCCATTTTGTGGGTGACGTATTTGTGTAACTCTTACAATAATAATAATAACAATAATATCTTCCAGTACAACATCCCACCTGTTTGTGTAGGTGCGTAATCCACTCTGCAAACTGTCTGGCATTGGGGATCGTGGCTGACAGGAAGACGTAATGCACATTGTCAGGAAGAAGAATGATGGTTTCCTCCCAAACGACACCACGCTCTGAAATACACAGAAACCAGAGGCATTTATCACAAGCAGAAACACGGTTGTTTTTAATAGAACTTTTGCCTGTTGTGTTTACTCATGATTGTTCAAAGACATACCTAGCGTTTTAAACTGCACAAGCTCATTCTAAAGTGCCTGTTTTACCACCGAGTTTTGGGGCAAATGTCATCCTCAAAAAAGTAAAAAGTAGAATCTTAAACCATGGGACATCTATTTCAAAATGTATTGGACAAAAAATCACCAGTTTAGCAGCGTATGTATTTACACTGTAGGTCAAAGTCTTTCCTCTCAAAGTCACTGGGACGAGGCAAGATTCTCGTCTACTGCATGTGATGCAGTACAAGCACGTGGTACCAGGCAGGTACCTGCGTGAACACCCTGAGGCTGCTGTATTCCGCACTCACCTGCATCTCTCATGTAATGGATCTCATCAAAGACAACCCACGCCACCTCCCTCATGATCTCAGAGCCCCGGTACAGCATGCTCCTTAGGATCTGGAGGAAAAAAAAGAAAAGAGGTTCATCGTGGCAATGCAACCCGTCAGTGATGCTTCTGCTCCCCCCAGTGGCACGCTCAACCTGCAGAACTCTCTCTCTCTCTCTCTTAACTCGCCGTCCCATCTTACCTCTGTTGTCATGACGAGGCAGGAGGCAGTGGGGTTGATGGTGACGTCACCGGTCATCAGCCCCACATCCTGGAACTCTTCGTACATTTCTCTGTACTTCTGGTTGGAGAGAGCTTTGATGGGGCTGGTGAAGATCACTCTCTGTTTCTCTCTGAGGGCCAGTGCAATGGCGTATCTGCAAGCGCACGACACAAGAGGTTAATAGACACAACTGTTGTTAACTAAATACAAGACAAAACAGTACAGACAGTACTCAACAGTACAGATATTCATTTTGAACAAAACTGCCAAAGATGCTCACTCAGCACAGACGGTCTTGCCAGCAGAGGTGTGTGCAGACACAAGAACAGACTCGTTGTTGTCAAGACATAAGATGGCTTCACGCTGGAACGGGTCAAGAACAAAGGGGTACTCCTGCAGGACAAGCGTGACACGTGAAAGAGAGAAAATAAACATCCAGGTGCAATGCCAGCCCATTGTTATCCAACAAGTACACAACGCACAATATCGTCTTGTGCTACTGTAGGGCTGTCAATGAATATTCTATATTCAAATAGTTGTTAAAAACATGTATTCTAGTGCGAAAATTAATATTCAAATAAAAATGAAAAAAATAAAAAAAACAGCGGGAGCAGAGTCTGTCCGTTTTGCGGGTAGTGCGCTACTGTACTGACTTAATTCCGCATGAATAAATAGACCAGGCTACAACAGCTTCATGCACTGGTTTGATTATTTGCCGTTTCATGCTCAGGAAAAGTTCCATGTGCACCACAGCACAGCTCGCTCATAGCGTTCAATGTCTGTTCCATACTCGCCTCTTTACGTTAAGCATATTTGTTTCAATCACTGAATGAAGGCTGCCATATATGTAAGTCTCCTCCGTAGCAACCAGATATTCGAATATGTGTGTTTTTTAATATTCAAACGTCATTTTACTACTCATACAGTGAAGGTGTGATAATGTGCTGCCGTTTTAAAGTTAGGATAATGTTTGCAACAATATGTCCGAAAGGTTAGTAGATTTTTTTAATAACCTGGCAGAATAGACATAGATTTAAAAAAAAAAAAAATTAAATTCCACAACCAAAGGACAGATTTTTACCTTGGCTGCTTTCCCCACTCTCGATTTCAGCGGTTTATACTCATCATTGAGAGGCAGTGCCACCTATTAGGGAAAGACTGTATTGTTAACAAGTTTTAACATTTTAATTGGAGAAATCAGACCGGAATTTAATTAAAATTGTCAATTTGCTGTCGATATGTTTTTCCTTTTACCTCATGTGAGCATCCTTCCACGGTTTCGACTTGCTCCACCTTCACTTGGGGCATAACTTCTGCAAGACTGAAGTAAATAAAACAAAGTAAAAATCGACTTCTTGTCAGTTAAATGTACAACAGCACCGTAGTGTAACGATTCTAACGTTAACTCCTCTCACTTTAGCTCGGAACTGGTGTCGTGTCGGGGTTTCTTCCCGAACCCCATCTCCTCTCCAAGCTCACTGTCAGCCTCCCTCTTGATCGGGGCCGACGGAGCAGTATCCATGTCGGCGTCATTTTTAATCTCATTTTTCCTAGAAAAAGTTAAAAAAAAAAAAAACATCTAAAGAGTTTTTACCTGAGCTATAATATTGGATTAACGTTAGCAGTTAAGCTAACACTAGCTAGCACGATGGAACCTTAAATTAGACATTCTCCTAAAAAATGTTTGACTATTTAATAACGCTGTTTTAACTAAAACAGACATGCGACATGCAGCATTGTCAGAACCAGCAGCCGGTTCATTCGGTGTTATATTAATAACGAGTTAACGGAAAGTTGAACAACGTTAAAGCTAGCTAACTGACGTACGTTGGGTTAAAGTGACGTTCCCGGGACGTACAAACCTCCTCATTTCATACAACGACATTTTGCAATAACAAAAAAAGCCATTTACCCGATGTCGGGTGTCAGAGAAGCAGGTATCGTTTTACTCGCGGTGGTTTGTTGATTATCGTCAAACACGCTGAACAAGCCGTCTCCAAAGGCGTCCGCCATGATTGTTAGGCTCACTTTCCCACAATACCACACGTGGTTTGATCTCCAGCGACACTTCCGGTACGGCAGCCGGGTTGCGCAAAACTCACCCCCCAAACCAGCCGGACGTTATTACGGAAAGAACACACACGTTAGCGGGTTTTTCCCCCCCTCATTTTCTGAGCTATCCACACACACACACAAAAAAACTCCGGACTTTCGCCGATGACTCGGCGTCACATCGACGCACAGAAGAGCTGCGCACAGGTGGTGTTTCGGGGATCGAATGGGTGGAAAGAAGAAGAAATCGGCGGTGCAAGCGGCCGCTGCCATGGCCCCATCATCGGCAGCAGCGGCCGCGGGCAGGACCGGCGCTGCGCCGGCGGAAGAGCCGAAGAAACAGCCAGCCAACAACAACACCAGCAAACCGGCCAAAGACAACAAGTCTAAAGGTAGATGTGCTTGGCTGCTGGTTTCGTAGAGCGAGGAAACACCGCAGAGAAACCGGGGCCATGTTGGTACGGATGATCTGTGTCCGTAGTTGATGCTGCTGCATTCGATCGGTGCCCATTCTGTTGCGTTCCGCCCTGTATGCGGTGACATAACCATGCATGTAGTGTATCGGTCATGTATACTAGTCCTGGGGTGCATATTCAACTGTAACACCTTTTGCAATTGGACCTCAAGGTAGGTCCTTGTGCTTGGCTCATTGTAATCACAACCCAAGAAAAATACCAACAGCTTCTAGGTAGATTTCCAAACACGGCCCTCTCTTGCCTTTTCTTCATTTCGTATTATGTAGTGTAACACCACCCAGCCGTGACAGCTTGTCTTACTAGTAAACAAACTTGTCATGGACAGTTACCTTCTTAGACACGTCAGGCTGTTCATCAGTTGATCTTGGGATACATTGAAAGCATATTTGGGTCGTTCTAATTAGGATGAGAGCGTGTGTAATAAAATTAAGCTCATTGAACATAAGGGTCGGGAGACATTACAATCAGCTCAGCATTGAAATATGTTGCTTTTAAGTGGCACATTTAAATTTTTTTTACCCCCCCCCATGTCTTTCCAGCTCCAAAGACCTACAGTCTTGCCAACACTTCCCAGGTTGACACGGGGGGACTCGCAGACAAGTCGATTCTTAAAGTAAGTCGTTTCAGTAACATCGCTGTGTGTCCGTCTCTCTCTCTCTCTCGATGCCACGTAAATATCTAAATAAATAATATTTAAAAAATGTTGATAACGAATGGGGTTTTACCATTTCAAACAGGTCGCTATCCAAGCTGAACTAGAGAAGAAGATCATCAAGCTGATCAACGACTTCAGAGAGGAGAATGGGGACAAAGGACCCATATCGGGCAGACTTACCAACAAAAAGTTGCTGGTAAAAAAAAAAAAAAATCATCTTTTTAATTGTTTCATGTTTTAAGATCTGTTTCATGTGGTTGTGTGTGTGTGTGTGTGCTTGCAGGATCTCTACACAGCTCTGCAGAAGTTCAACTTCAAGAGAGAGCACATTGAGGAGGCGATGAAGAGCAGTGTGCTGTACGGAGGGGATCTCCACTCCGCTCTCGACTGGCTGTGCCTCAACCTCAGAGACGGTAACGGAGCCTCGCCGCTCCAATCGGGCGTAACGCCCCTCGAAGGACACCAGGCTGTTCAAAGTGTGACCTTCTTTTATGTGTTATGCCAGAGGAGCTGCCAGAAGGTTTTACCCAGCAGATGCAGGAGGAGAGTCAGAGGAGCAGGCCCAAGTTCCAGCCTCCGGTCCAGGAGAAACCTGCACCCCCGAGCCCCAAAGCACCCAGCAACCATCGCAGGAAGCCCGCCGCGGTCGGTTTGTCTGCTCTCTAGTGTGAGCTGGCTAAAAAAAAAAAAAGATGCCCGCCGAATCACTAAACGAAAACCTTGTGTTTTTTCCAGGTGACGGAGAAGGATGACGCTGCCAGCATGAAGGATTGGATCTTACGGTATGCAGAGCAGAGCAGTGACGAGGAGGAGGAAGAGGAAGTAGCGAAGAAGACGCACAATCCTGAACTGGAGGAAAAGTTTGATCCAGTCAGTAAAACAAATCTCTTTTTTTTTTTTTTTTTGTTAAAAGTATTACGCAGCAGTATTTGCCTATGCACTTTGCTGCCAAGCGTTAGATGAACTGACGTCAGAGGTGAACGTTGCACAGTGTAGTAAACGTGTTGTGTTATTTCTTGTGCAGAACGACCGGTATTTGGCTCTCACTGCTCAATTGTATGACGCAAAAGAAATGGCAGCTACTACCAAGGCAAAAGGAGATAAGGCGGGCCAGAGGATGGCACAGGACCGGATACGCGTCATTCAGCAAGGTGAGTGGGCTCTAACCATTAAATGCACAGATTAAACAGTTTTCTATTTAGAACACATGTGTTATTCTTTTTTTTTTTTTTTTTTCTTCCAGAAATGAAGCCACTGGAGTCCCACCCCGTGTTCAACCCAGCTATCAAGGTGGTGGACGTGCCTCAGAAGGAGAAGAAGACCCTTCCTGTCAGCGAGAACAAAGAGGATCCCAACTTCAACTTATTTGAGCAGACTGAAAAGGCCCCTCCAGCGGCAAAAGGTTTGCATCAGGACCCATAGAATATATTTCACTATATTTTATTATATTTTTATCTTATTCCTGCACTGCGTTGTCTGTTGTCTTTCGTCATGCACCAACCACCAAGTCAAATTCCATGTATGTCTGACATATTATGGCAATAAACGTTTCCTGATACTGCCACTCATTTAGAGGCTGTTTGGACATATATGGACATTCATGTCAGTGACTATAGCCACAACATGAGCTTTTAACGACTGAGCCATATAAAATTGTATGTAACAAACCCGCTGAACTAAACCATCAGACTCCATCATCAATTTTTTGGTGGAATCGTTTATATATATATATTATTTTCCCCCTTTCTTTCAGTGCCGAAAAAGAACGAGCCAAAGGACATCCGTAATTTTGACTACACAGCTCGCAGCTGGACAGGAAAGTCCCCCAAACAGTTCCTCATCGACTGGGTCCGAAAGAACCTGCCCAAGAGTCCGGCGCCGGCGTTTCACAAGGTCGCTGCTGGCAGATACTGGAGATCCAAGTGAGCGCGTCGTCGTACCTGACTGTAGAACTCTGTTCTTTATAGTGGGTGAACAGCTACATCGAGTCTTTGCGTCCAACAGGGTGCGCGTGCAGAGAACCGAGGACGTTCTTGAAGTCTGTCCAACGATCTTGACGGAGGACAGCATGCAGGCTCAACATCTGGCAGCCACCCTGGCGCTCTACACCCTAGTTAAAGGACAGGTCAGCGCCCGTAACCGAGCCCCCAGTTCATCTCCCCCGTCCAATCCCCGTCCCGCCCGTAGCAACCACCATCTCCGTCTCTCCCTTCTCAGTCCGTGCACCAGCTGCTCCCTCCAACCTACAGAGACGTGTGGCTGGAGTGGAGGGACAGCGAGCAGCACCAGCGGGAAGAGAGTCGCACCGCTGCCAACAAGCCCCGGGACCAGTTCATCTCCCGGCTTCTGACCAGACTCAAGCAGCAGCAGCAGCAGCAGGGCCAGGACCCGTCGGTCCTGGAGTCAGGCTCCCGGGGCCAGGGCGGGCACGGCAGTGCTGGGGACGAAGAACCCGAAGAGTCCTGGGAGAACCTGGCCGCTCTTGACGCCGCGGGGGGAGGTGAAGAACCGGAGGACAAGAGTGAGAACAGAGGGAGGGCGGAAGGGGCACTGGAGGCGTCCAGAGAGCTCCTAATGAAGCTCAAGAAGTCCCCGCTGGCCCTCAAACTGAAGGTAAGCGTTTCACATCACCACACTGGGGACGGTTCCACCTCGAGGGTGCATGCAACTGAACCCGCGTGATTCAACCTCCCAAGGCACAGCGAGAGCAGCTCCCCGTTTTCCAACATCGCCATCGCGTCCTGGAGGCCCTGCGGCGCCACCCGGTGGTGGTGGTGGCCGGGGAGACGGGCAGCGGCAAGAGCACCCAGATCCCTCAGTTCCTCTTGGAGGAGATGCTGGCCGGCGGCAAAGCGGCGAAGCCGTGCAACATCGTGGTGACGCAGCCCCGCCGGATCTCCGCCATGAGCCTGGCCTGCAGGGTCAGCGAGGAGATGGGCTGCGAGGATGGGCCGGGGTCAAAGGTGAAATTTTTTGCGAAGCTGCAGGCCTCGGCTCTTGCGTTGTGTGGCGCGCCGTCCCGACCCGCTCTCTAACCCGCTGGCTCCCGTGTTGGCGTTGCAGTCGTCGCTGTGCGGGTACCAGATCCGGATGGAGAATCAGTCCGGGGAGTGGACCCGCTTGCTGTACTGCACCACCGGGGTCCTGCTCAGGAAGTTGCAGCACGACCGGCACCTCAGCTCCCTGACGCACATCATCGTAGACGAGGTACTGGCGGGTATCCGTATAATTATTTGAAATGTAATATTTTCAGGTTTTTGTCGGCTCTCATCTATTCCCTAACCACCCGCCGGCCCTCCGTCCGTTCTCACCCCACCCCTTCAACCTCCATCCTCTCAGGTCCACGAGCGCAGTGTCCAGTCAGACTTCCTGTTAACCATCCTGAAAGACGTCGTCATGAGGAGGTCGGACCTGCAGCTGATCCTCATGAGCGCCACAGTGGACTGCTGCAAGTTCTCCAACTACTTCAACCGCTGCCCAGTGATCAGCATTCCCGGGAGGACCTTCCCCGTGGAGGCAAGAGCAGCTTGTGTTTACTTGTATTCATCATTCCACTGTTAATAATTAATAATTTTTCTATATTGAAGCCCTTGGAAGTGGATGTTAGGGACAAGCTGCATCTACTTTTTTGCACGAAATCCTTCCCCCGGATGTATCTCCTTGACGTTCAGGAAGGATTCTTTTCAGTCTTTCATTTTGTTTAGGTGTTCCACTTGGAAGACATCGTGGAGCAGACGGGCTACGTCCTGGAAAAGGACTCGGAGTACTGCCAGAAGATTCTCGAAGAGGAGGAGGAGGTTAGCATCTCCGTCTCCCAGAAGGGGGGCAGGACCGGCCAGCACCAGGTAACGCGGGCTCCCCCACGCGGCAGTAACGCGGGTCGCAGAGAGCGCGGCAGCGGGCGTGGAACCCGCCGGCGTTGCCCTAATCGCGTCTGTTCCAGGAGGTGATATCGAGGGACTCCTCTTCCGGCTGGGACCTGGGCCCAGATCTCGACCACTTCAGCAGCAGGACTCGGCAGGCGTTGCAGTACATGAACCCCAATAAGATCAACACGGACCTGCTGGTGGACCTCATCGACTATCTGGGTACAAACACGTGATTGGTCCTCGTCTCCGCCCCCCCTGCACAAAAGGACACGTTACATTTCGGTCTTTCCGCTCTGCTTTCCAGACAAATCCCCGCAGTTTGCGAAGCTGGACGGCGCCGTCCTCGTGTTTCTGCCGGGCCTGGCTCACATCCAGCTGCTGCACGACCTGCTCACCTCGGACAAGAGGTTCAGGGACAAAAACAGGTGACCCACACACACACACGGACCGGTCTGATCCACGATGCACTCATGGGAACTCAGGACGGGGGGGGGAAGCTCTCTGTGAACCACTTCATGATGATGGGGGGGGGGGTGTGTGTTTTAGGTACAGGATCGTCGCGCTGCACTCCACCCTCTCGTCCAAGGACCAGGCCGCTGCCTTCACGGTGCCACCGGCTGGATTCAGAAAGGTACTTCTAAACGCCGCTGTAGGGAAGCATTGAGAAATGGGAAGATGGAACAATTGAGTTGAGTTGTTGAAATCGTCTTGGAATCAAACAAAATATTCTCTGTTTTTGTATGAATAGCCGGACAAATGGCTCTGCTGTGTCTCCTCTAGATTGTCCTGTCGACTAACATCGCCGAGACAGGTGTGACTATTCCCGACGTGGTGTTCGTCATCGACACCGGAAAGACCAAAGAAAACAAGTAAGGGCCTCAGGAACGATATCAGGAGAGAACGTTGCACGTTGTGTGACCTTCTATGAAGTTTACGCAGATTGTAAAAGCAAAGTGTGTGTCGTTCAGGTACCACGAGAGCAGCCAGATGAGCTCCCTGGTGGAAACCTTTGTTTCCAAAGCGAGCGCCCTGCAGAGGCAGGGCCGAGCGGGACGAGTCCAAAACGGCTTCTGCTTCAGGCTCTATCCAAAGTTCCGGTACGGTGGGGTGGGGGGTGGGGGGGGGGGGGGGGGGGGGGGGGATGGGAACGGAAGCACGACCAATACACAATAAGAAAGTGTTAAAAAAGACAAAACGTGTGCTGATCTGATCTGCTCTGGTCTGACCTCAGGTTCGACGCCTTCATGGACTACTCCGTTCCGGAGATACTGCGCGTCCCGCTGGAGGAGCTCTGCCTTCATATCATGGTACAGAACCCAAAACTCACGTGGACCACAGACGCAGGAATCAAACCCCCGTCCAAAGGTCTGAGGCGTCTCTCATTTTTCCCTCCACACAGAAATGTCAGTACGGCTCCCCGGAGGAGTTTCTGAGCCGGGCCCTGGATGCCCCTCAGCCCCAGTCGGTCAGCAACGCGGTCAACCTGCTGAGGAAGATCGGCGCGTGTCGCCCCGACAGTCACCTCCTCACCCCTCTGGGGCACCACCTGGCGGGTCTGCCGGTCAACGTGAAGATCGGCAAGATGCTGATCTACGGCGCTATCCTCGGCTGCCTGGAGCCCATAGTACGTCACCTGGTGGAGGATTTCGTCTCGGTACTTTATTTAGAGACCCCTCTGTGTGCGAGGTCACAGACCACGTACTTATCGAGAAAGGGGTTCGTTTCAGGCAACCATCGCGGCCGCCATCTCGGAGAAGTCTCCCTTCTCCACGCCCATGAACAGGAAGGAGGAAGCCAACCTGGCCAAAGCCGCCCTGGCATTGGCCAACTCTGATCACCTGACCATATACAATGCATACCTGGGGTAGGAACATTTTAAGTGTTCTAACACGGACCCAGACAGGTCCAATTATTTCATTAACTAGATTACTAGAAATGATTTAATTGTTAAATAATAGTCATTTTAACTATTGGGCTTTGGGATAGGAGAATTCTTTGTGGTAGTAGGGAAAACACACCTCCCATTATCAAACCTTCAGACAAAAAGGAAACAAAACAACTTCAGAAATGAGTCTGAAAATCTTCCCTTTTGATTTTCCTGTTTACCTCTCACGCCACTAGGTGGAAGAAGTCCCAGACTGACGGACAAAGAGCAGAAATGTCCTTCTGTAGACAACACTTCCTCAATCGCACAGCTCTCATTACAATCGAGGTAACACACACACACACACACACACACATTTGGGTGATCTGTTACCTGAATTGGCCTCCTGTGTTGATCGCGTGTGTCGGACCCGTCTTCTATTCAGAGTGTGAAGCACGAGCTGATGAGGATGATGGAGCAGGCGGGCTTTTGGTCGTCTCGCTCCAAGCCCCAGGCGGCGGCGGCGCCGGCGCCGGCGGCGGCGCTGTCCAGGCACCAGATCTCCGTCCTGAACGCGGTGCTGACGGCGGGGCTCTACGACAGCGTGGCCCGCGTCCTCTGCACCCCCTCCGTGGACGTGCTGGAGCGAGTGGTCTGCACGGTGGAGACGCCCCAGGGCAAGGCGCAGGTCCACCCCTCGTCGGTGAACCGCAACCTGCAGACGCACGGCTGGCTGCTGTACCAGGAGAAGGTACGATGGGGGGGGGGGGGGGAGGATGGCGTCTTGTCGAACGGAGTCGAACGTGTGCTAATTCGGCGTCGATCCGCAGGTGAAATACTCCAAGATCTACCTGCGGGACACCTCCCTGATCTCTCCTTTCCCCGTGCTGCTGTTCGGAGGCGACATCGATATCCAGCACAGAGAGAGGCTCATCTCAGTAGATGGATGGATCCTCTTCCAGGTGAGAGGTCACCGGTGAAGGGGGGTTGGGGGGGGGCGGCTGCTGGTCGTCCAAGTTGTCTTTGTAGGCCAAGTGAATGGATCTCTCTCATCGCTCCGCGTTCATTGAATCCGATCCGTCTTTGCTTAAAGGCTCCCGTACGGATTGGCGTGATCTTCAAACACCTGAGGAAGCTGATGGACTCGCTGCTGGAAAAGAAGCTGGAGAACCCGAGGATGAGCCTCGAAGGTAAACGCGACGTTGTGCGCCGAATCCCCGACAACAGATCAAGGCGCGGGGGCTAAGCGGTCCTTTTGTTCTGTGCGCCGTAGGGGAGAGGACCATCCACACGATCCTGGACCTGATCAAATCAGAGTGACGTCGCATCTGGTTGCCATCGAAGGCACACCTGGTGTTGAGGCGCCCGATGAACTGCCCGCAGACGGATGGACACCCTGAAGATGAACCACGGAGAAGTCTCACTCACATTGAGGAGGACTGCATCCAATGGGATGTGGAAATTCGAGAGCAAAAAAAATAGAAAATGATGACAAATGTGCTGGGAATAAAGATGTACACATTTTTATTTGAATTTTTCAATGTGAGATGGATAATAGTCATACAGTTCACTCTATAATAAATAGGAGGTGTGATTATTAATAAAATAGTGCCATTTGAAGACAATAAACCGCAGGTAGAGGAACTTTTATTCATACAATCCAGGGAACAACGGTATCTGAATTTAAACATAACACAACATCACGTCAGTTGCACAAGGAAATGCCATTTAACCATTTTACTTGTGCAGTTTCAAACTATTTGTAGCAATTTCCACAAATGATGTATTATCATAAATAAAGCAAAATCAAAGTCCAAATATTCCAACAGTCCTCAAGTATCCATACATATTGTATGGTATCATCACACATCTGTTAGAATGACTAGAATCTAGGGCCTATAACCGGATACACCTTTCTTATAATATGAACTAAACCTGTGCGGCACGTTAAACTGTGACACTGCCATCATGCAGGTTGAGTGACCAAAAACAGGACTTTCATGGAAAGAAATAAGCAAGACATTGTTTGGTGATCCAGCACAAGCTTTCAGTCAGCCGACTCCGAGCAGAAACGAAAACAAGTGAGCGGCTCTTATTTTGTGAAGCTGCATTAAGATGAAAGCTGAAACGCCTTGAATGAACACAACAAATGCTGCAGCTCAATTACCTTGTTTCATTTAATATCTAAAGTCCTTTGTCATTTCTCTTTAATCATTACACACAATGCGAGTAAGAGCAAAACAACGTATTCACTGTTCAGATTTTTCGCTTCAAAACATGTGCCTACGTAGAAACGTGCAACATTATCATGACGTTGTATCATCATTTACAAATCCCCAAAGGAGGAGGTGGTGAGACGACTGAGGGCTCCGGCGCTGTATGGGGAAGCACATTATCTCCCTCCAGCAGGTGTGCGTCTCAGTATTTGATGACACTGTACACGCCATCCTGCACCGTCGAGTAGATTATATCTGCAATCGCACAAAACATCCTTCACAAGTGGTTGGCTTATCAAAAGCAGAAGCGTGAAGAAACAGACCACATGACATCAGATCCACCAACACCGATCCCACCACTGAAACAGTTTAAAACACACTGAACTGGTGATAGTGACTATTTGACAACACAGCACACACATATATATATATATATAATAAAAGCATGCAAACGTACCCTCGCCGTTGTTTGTCGGTAAAGGCAGGGGGCCCCTCCTGAAAATGTGCAAAGCAAGGGAAGCGTTAAAAACCGATTACGGGCTTCGGAAGGAGCGGTTGAAACACTAAATAGAAGGGTAGCTACCTGCCGATTGGTGGAGGCAGTCGAGGGGGCGGGGCTACAGCTGGAGGCCTCTGGCCACTGTAGAAGTTGTCATACGTGACCGGCGCTGTTTAGAGAGGGCAGACTTTTCACACACTGAACAAATGCTTGTCTGATAACTACCTTCCCTGCGTGTGTCTGTGTGTGTGTGTGTGTGTGTGTGTGTGTGTGCTTTCAGCATTCCACCTTTGTTTCATTAATAACACAAATGCAAATAGAGACTCTGTGAATTCATACGTGGTGGTTTCTCTCCGGTGCGCCTGAGGTTAATAATGTGTCCGATGTCTTCCTGGACATCACACAGCTCCAGTGACTTCCTCACTTCCTCATACAGCTTTGCACACACACACACGCACGTCAACACAAAGGCAGGAAAAGAAAGTCAACACACAAATGTCATGCTCTTAAATACTGACTGTGCAGTGGGGGTACTGCACATAGCAGGGTCAGAGTCACGGGGCCAGTGGGCTTTACCTCATCACTGGTCACACACTGCTGGGAGAGCTGGTTGAGGTGAGTCCACAGCGTGTTCCTCAGGAAGGTGATGCGCTCCGTTGCCTGGTTCTCGAACATCTGCGATGGGGAGAAAAAAGCAGCCAGAAGGAGTTTTTTGTTTGCGATGTGCATTTCAAACTCAAACTTTGGGGACCAAACCAAACGTCTCACCTCACAGGCGTTAATGTGTTCCGCCAGCCATTCATCTCTAATCGATCCCATTATGGTCACATTCTGATGGTACACCCTGTCTGCCAATGAAATAAACATATTGCAAATGAGCACAGCGCATGAATCCCTGATGTGGTGTATCACAGAGCACTCAAATCAGCCAGGTGTGTGGGGCCTTTTTTGTGGGATTTACCAAAATATCATTGAATATCTTCCAATCATCAAAGCAGCTAATGCGTGGTTTCTGTTGCCAGGTTATTTATGTGTAAATTTACCTGCTTCTTCTGCAGTCTGTTTTGCGCTCTGTGCTTTTGAGTAGAGCTGAAAGATCGCACGCGGAAAAAAAAACACATGAGTATGAAGTAGAAAAAGGGGAATAAACAAACTGATTGGCATGGGTGCATAAAGGAAGTCTGAGGAAAAAACCTGCATTGTTTAAGCATTTTTAGAGAAGAAACTTTTATCTAAACGATTCATTACAACAGTGTGTCAACATCACTGTGAATACACCTGTCATTTATAATCATTATTTAGACTTATTTGACAATATATTACATCTTAATACCTTTTGTAGTGTATTTATCTCTAACACAAAATCCCTTTTTTGTGCAAACGTATTTGGCAAAAAACTAAATTGGGCTTAAAATGAAAACTCGTTGTGAATTCTGAGGTGGATGTAAAGTGAAATCTTTCCTAACAACATTCTTTTGCAGCAGGGAGAAGCACCACTTTCCACCACGGTACCTTGTCCATTTGCTTGGTGTTGTTGGTGTTGGCGTTTCGGTTCATGTTCTGATCCGCTTCTTCTCTATCTCGGCATTTCTGATCGTACGTCTTCTTCGACTGAGAAAGGCAGTGAGCAGTTAGCGTCAAGACTTTTTAATGAATGGTGAACCGTTCACGACCACACACTGTGTAAAAGGCAAGAGGTGGATGAAAATTAGTCCGAAAAGACAGCGGAACCAACACCGCAGTCAGCGGTCGGCCTTCTGGGCTTTTTTCTAATTTCCATTTGAATGTTGCACTTCTTCTTTTGGCAAAAGATTTGATTAAAAAATGCCTCCGCTCAGTTACCAGTGGTCAACACATCATAACTTCCTCATCCAAAAGCTTCAGGACACGGAACAAATAAGACCTTTGTTTTCACGGTTTTAACCACAAAACTGGCACTCTTTTGACATGAGCCTGCGAGTAGAGTAAAACAGGCTCGGTATTATCGCTTTATTTTCACTATCGCGAGGCATAGATAACAGAGGATTGATTGGTAGGCGAATTCATGTTAAATCTTTAATGCCAATCAGCGTTGCTTATCGGCAACAGACGCAACAAAAGCAAAAAGGTTCTGGTTAGGAACCTCTGGAACCGACTTCCCGTTGAGCCTGTAGAAAAAGGTTAAGGTTGCATTTCAACACTTACATCCATGGTCTTCTTGTAATGTGCCGACTTCTGCTTGTGGAGGAAATCCATCTGTTGCTCCACCTGAAACGACAAACGTCGCAACTCGTCAGCGGGCCTTCAGTGGCGCCCCGAGGGTCTCGTCGCGGCGCGGGTTCGAGAGCAGCCGACCTTCTTCCTGGCTTCTCTTTGTCTTTCCCTGAAGTCCTCCAGTTTCTTGGCCTCCTCCCTCATGCTGTGAGCCAGTTGCGAGTGAGTCAGGCTCACGTGTTCGGTCTCTGCAATGGTGACAACGTGATTTGTATCATGAGCGGGGAAAAAAAAACAGAAGTTATAAACTATAACGGTCAATGATAACAGCTGAAACAGCTGGGTGCGGGAGGCGAGTACTTACGTAGTTTGAACATGTCCAGGGATCTTTTTAATGTGCTCAAAAAGGAAAAGGAAGGATTATTACAGAAGAAAAATTCAAGACAAATTTTAAAAAACGTTTTAAATAGCGATATGATGGTTGACTAAAAGCACTACAAATTAAACTTGTAATGGCTGATGAAATTGCACTTTCTTGTTTCTTGTTCTTCTTGTTTACATCAGCTAAAGCAATGGTCCTCAACTGGTCTGGCTCCGGGACCCACCATCACCCCTTAATGACAAGCCGCGACCCAAATCGAGGAACATTCTCAACATCTCAGATTTATTCAAAATAAAGTTCATAAGCTGAATTTCATATTTTATATTCAGGATGTTTAATTATCATAAAAACCCAATGTCTCCCCCATATGAGAATGGTTTGACCCAACCTGGCACACACTGCTGAAAACATGGACTAGTCGTGACCCACCAGTTGAGAATCACTGAGCTAAAGGACATGTAATGTAATATAATGTAATATTAAGACCTGGAATTGTTTATGGTGTCACTTTTTCCGGCACTGTCCTGATTAGGTTACATTCGTTTTATTAATGAAATAGACATAACCTTGATAAGAAGTGAGTGGATTACTTTTTGAGACTGACAAGACCTGCAGATACTCAAGAGGAAGACTTCACAGCATGCTTTTTGGTGATAAATTCAGGATTAAGAATAACTCAACACATTTGTGGGAAGTGGACTTGTTGAATCTGATACAACGTGTAACACACACACGCACACACACACGCACTAAAACCACATCATTGAGTAATTGAGTTTTTTTTTAAACCGTGGAGTCAAACTGACGTGCTTTGAGCTTTCTGCATCCAAACTGACGGGCACGAACGTCATTTCTGCAGAGACGGACTCGTTGGTTTGCTGCAAACCAATGTGGTCGAAGACATCATGCCTTCGACCACATTGGTTTGCTGCAAACCGATGTGTTTGAAGGCATGATGTCTTCCCCCCCCCACCGCCGCTTACTTTATCTCGTTGTGTCCACACACCTTCTTGGACAGACCGAGCAGATCTTTGGCGTACTTCTCTTCAACTGATGCCCTGAAATAAAAGTCCGGAAACAGAGTGAAAAAAAAGGGTGCAACTAGGACACCATGAAATGCATCATTACAACATGGTCATTGTATTCGGGGAATGGTCACATATACGGGGTGAGATGATATGAATCTCTAGCTGTCCGACCCCGAGGAAATGTGCAAATAAGCTTGCAAATGTTTCATTTTGGATGCAAAGTTCAAAATGATGTGTGTGTGACTAAACTGTAAACTCTGCAGAAACTTTGATGAATATCTTACTGCAGCTTTTTGTGTTGTGACACGTCCCTGAGCCACAGGTTTTTTTTCTAGAATAATTTTCTGTAAATCTAAAGTGAATATACAGTATATACAAATAAAGATATATGTATATTCATTCATCCTTAACAGCAATTTATGTAAATAAATGACTAAATATTGTTCTAGCGTGTGTTCTGTTTCTTTTGCTTAAGCACTAGAGCATCTCTAAAGTATTTTGGGAACTCATGTGTCTGGTGGCTTTACAAGTGCCTTTAATTCTCATAAAAAGGGAACTGTCAGTCGTGTTATTTCGAAATATCTTTTCATGATATAGCAGCAGTTGTTTCGTTGGGCTTGTAATCCAACACAAGCAAAAAGACAGAAGGCGTAGGTGTGTGTCAGCAGCTGGCCGCCAACTCAAGGGGGAAGATTCGTTATTAAAAGAGGAAACCTACATTCAAATATACAACTTTCAATGACTCAGTTATAAATATTAACCCTGCTTCACACTTGATTAGTTTCCCCTTTGAGAAGAGTATATTTCAACTTATTTTCGACCTTGTTGTCACTAAAGCCTGTACTTCCCATTTCTGTTGCTTCAGTGTAGCGACTTCCAACTTCATAAGAGACATTTACTCTTATATGACTGTAGTTATGATTTCCTTATCCCCCACTTGAGATGTTCTTCTATCTCATACTTCTCATATACTTCTCATATTTCTCAACTCCCTCCACCAATGAACCTCACAACCACCAACTCTTTACTCTTCCCTCACCATTCGGTTTCCCTTTCATTCTCTTTTGCTTGGGTCTGTCAAACTTTGCAAATATTTCATATACAAATAAACTGTATTTATATATATACGCAGAGAGGTTCAACACAGATTTGGCCAATGGAGCTTATTCTGATCTTGATAGACGTCTGTACCTGGCCTTCATGAACTCCTCCACCTCTTTGCATGTCCTCCTGCCATCGTTGAGATACTGGATGATCGCATCGTAGCCACTGGTGCAGGTCAGATCGCTGTTCTGTCAATGACACGGACCACACGTCGCTGTGATCATCTCCTTCGATTTTGGACGTCACAATTTATACAGTTTACAGTGTTACTTCAAAAACAGACACCTAACACATAACATAACACCAGAGACTGTGTCTGAACGCAGTGAAGGTACCAAGACAGCGGCAAGCACAGACATCATTGAACACTTGAATATTAAGGTCTTTGACACAGAGATGTAAATTGATGTTTTGAATTGTACGTCTCCATGATTTAGGTAAGCTGAGGGTGCCAGTCTATAATCATCCTCACCTTGCAGGTGTCAAATGGTGGAATTTATCTGAGAAGTTTTACACAAGCACTGCACTTATTTGAGGTACTTGTTCTCTACTTGAGTACTTCCATTCAATCCCACTTCATACTCCACTACATTTCTATACGTTTTAAATACTGAAATATCCGACAGCTACTATAAATATCGCATGTAGAGATCTACAACAATGCATGCAATGAACCCAAAACAGGCACTTACCCAGAAGAAATCCTTAAAATGTTGATCTTTCATGACTGTTAAAGACTGCAGGAGGGCAGTGAGTGCAGGTCTGTGCGAGCTGACTGAAAGTGAGCGCAGCGGATCCGTGATTAGAGCGACAGTTACGCTGGGGGCCGGTCACCGGCGCTCCGCGCATGCGCAGTACGACCAACACTGTTGCTCTGTACGCGTGTGCACTTTGCGTCCATCCTTTGCAGTTGTGGTGACTTGAACTGAAAAAAAAGGCATGGATGACACCCTATAAAAATAAAATAACAATTGAATCAAAGTAACGAAAATTATTTATTTTAATTCAACCGTTTACAATTCTTAGCATATTGAAAAGGTTAAAAATAATGTACATATTTACTCTACATTCAGCCAACATTATATTTATTTATTACACATCATGCTGCCATCTGGTGATTGATTGAGGTATGTACAGAGGTTTAAAGTAAAAAAACAAACACACACAAAATACAATAGAATGGAGTATTCTCAGAGATGGAAAAAACATCCATATTTTGTATAAGTACACAGCAAAATGGACAGACTCAAATGAACACTATTGGAGTTAATTTTAAAGTGTTGCAATGAGACGAAGACTTTTGGAGGATGGCCTGGTGTCCAGAGGGGCAGCAAGGGAGCCACTTCTCTCCAGGAAACATATCAAGGACAGACTGATATTCTGCAAAAGGTAGGGATTGGACTGCTGAGGACTGGGGTAAAGTATTTTTCTCTGATGAATCCCCTTTCAGATTGTTTGGGGCATCTGGAAGCAAGCTTGTCGGGAGAAGAAAAGGACAAAACATTGAAATTTTGCGTCCATGGACAGGAAACTCGCCAGACCTTAATCACATTGAGAACTTGTGATCAATCCTCAAGGGGTGGGTAGAAAAACAAAACCCCACAAATTCTGACAATTCTTGCAGAGGTCTTGAAAAAGAAGGGTTAAATATTGCAAATATTGACTCTTTGCATAAACACTTATTACATGCTTGTAATTATACTTCAGTGTACCATAGTAACATTGTACAAAAAGACCTAAGAACACTGAAGCAACACACTTTGTGAAAACCAAAACATGTCATTCTTAAAACTTTTGGCCACGGCTGTATAGTTACCGGGTCGTAATCTTCTAGGACATTATTCTACATACTGAGGTGGCTGTATGCACATCATGTGTGTGCGTGTAGAGTGTCAAAGATACACATCTTAGTTTAGAAGATAGCATTTATTTCAAAAACATTCAAATAATCAATTTAAAGTAATTAATGTTGCTTCTATGTGTCATTGATCAATGCAGCGGTATTGCATCCAGATCGTGGCAGAGGACAGAACACCAGACTCACAGGAGCCACGACTGACTTGCTTTGCTTTTATTAAACGAAGAAACAGGATTTACAGATTTCCACTGACTAGTTCCCACATCCCACATTGTGGCAAGTCACTAGGACACATAGTGGGGATTTTATGGATTGACTTTACATAACAATGTATAGCAGAAATCTGTTATGCATAAAAAGGCTTACCCCCGATAATCCCTAAAATGCCAAACTATTCCATGAAAACTATTTGTAGCTGAAGCGTTTTCCAGCAAACATTCTACACCAACGTTGGAAGTTCACGTGACTGAGTCTCCATTCTTCAATATATTATATTCAATATATGTCCAGCGCACACGTGACAGCCCGTGTGTTGGAGCAGATCCCATCCGGTGGGTCTCCCCGACGTCCCGCACACTGCAAAAAGCTCCCGGGGGGCCACCGTGACCTCTCCCCCGCCGACGGGTTGCGTCCCGGGGTCTCCACCAGCTTCCCGCCCCGCTGGAGGGCCGCCGCCGAGCGGTCCTCTGCTCCTGAGTGCCATCCGGTTTAGTCAAATCCAATTCCTCACTTGATCGCAGTCATGGCCACGTAGTTCCTGATGATATATTCCAGCAGTCTGTATCTCCAGTAAAGCGCGTCGCCGACATGACGCAGCTCGTGCGCGCACTCGTCCATCATCGCGACGTCGGGTTCTGAGGGGAGAAGACACATGAGGGATGGGTCTCGATGCCACGACACGCCGACACTTACAGGAAGTGTTCTTAAAAGCACAGTAGGTTATCAAGTCACATCTATCGAGACACTCACCCTGGGCGGCCATTGTCACAGAGCTCAGAAAAGAGAAGTGAAGCTTTAAAAGGTTCGTTTTGTTTTCGCTTCTCTCCGCGCTCTCACCGAGGTGCAAGAAGGAACAGGTTTGAACTATTGATAGCAAATCACCCGATTTATATGGTCGGGGCTCTGACGTAACGGCCCCGTCACAGCTCCTCCCACTTCTGTCCATGTTAACGTTACTCACAGGTATACAAGGCACCATAAAGATGTTTTGTATGAGCAGAACTACGGCGTGTATTTTATTTTATTTTTTATTGATTATCGGACGGCGACTTCCACCGACTGCGTTTATGACGTCAAAGCTCTTCATGCACTTTATTGAAATTCCTTGCAACAGGGATTGGGAGAGAAGTCCTGGTGCAAACAACCTGAGCACGTCGGGACATGCCTCTGCCCGCCAGCAGAGACGGGGAAGTACCGAGGAAGCTACAGTCAAGCTTCTGTGTAATCAAGGTCAAGTGTTACAAGCTGACAGACAGACATGGAGGGTTCAATATGAGGTTTGAACATTTTGTTCTTTCTTGAAGAAAGAAGGAGGGCAAGAAAGTACCCAGAAGTTAATCCATGATTTGTCATTCAAAAAATCGGCTACGAACATACCATAAAACGTTGTTATCTTCTGATTACATATCCTGCATTCTAGCAAATACCCACACATTTTATCATATCAAACATAATGTAGTATATTACAAATAGGTTCACATCTGCCCAAAGACGTATAAGAAAGCTCCATTTTTAGCCAAAATGATTTGACTGATTTAAAAGAATTGGTAAAAGTAGCGATACGTTGAGGTAAATATGTCCCATGCAAGTGGAAATACAAAAGTATAATCAGCTAAATAGGTATTAAAAGTAAAAGCACATCTCACCTGTGACTGCTATGTGTTAAAATAATTTTCCTGGTCCGGATGGATCTGGTTGTTACCACATATGTTTTATTCCATTCCAATGTCAGATGATTTATGGGGAAAATACGGAGTGGTTTCTCTGGACTTTCTTATGATATTTATCTTCCTTTTTATTTTAATTTTTTTTTAACTTTTTATTTTTATTTTTTCACAGAACAAAAACAAGGAACATTATCTTGAGACTAGGGCTTGAAAAAAAAAAAGATAATTATAATAAAGATATATACTGTGTACATACATGTATATCTTGCTGCATCTAATATGAATCACAACATCTCAACAGACACAATACCACAATGTATAGCCATATTATTTAAAAATTTAAATATTCTTTAACCATGTGCCATCTCCGGATAAAAAGGTCAGTTTTCAGTTGTAATGATGCAGTCATTTTTTCCATCAAATAAATCTGCTTCAGTCTTTGTTTTCATTTAGTAACAGTTGGTGATTTCACAGACCTCCAATTAACAGTAATGTTTTTTTGGGCAATTAGCAGTAGTACACGTAAAATGTATCTTTGGTCAGCATTGAAAACATCCACTGATATAACACCCAATAAGAAAAACTGTACATTCGATGGTACTTCTCTTTTTACAATTTTCTCCATCTCCTCTTTGATATTTTCCCAGTACGTGAGGGTTATTGGACAATCCCAAAATATGTGTGTATGGTCCCCTATTTTACCACATTGTCTCCAACATAAAGCTACAGATGGGTCTTTTACAAAATTTGAAATAGCCAAAGGAGTATGAAAATAGCGTATTTTAACTTTCCAGTCAAATTCCTTCCACTGTTGACTATTAATTCCCTTATGACATCTATAGCAGAGTTTATGCTCCTGAATGCCATCCGGTTTAGTCAAATCCAATTTCTCACTTGATCGCATTCATGGCCACGTAGTTCCTGATGAGTATTTCCAGCAGTCTGTATCTCCAGTAAAGCGCGTCGCCGACATGACGCAGCTCGTGCGCGCACTCGTCCATCATCGCGACGTCAAGTTCTGAGGGGAGAAGACACATGAGGGATGGGTCTCGATGCCACGACCAGGGCCGGGTCTAGGCAGGGGCAAGAGGGGGCCTGGCCCCCTCAAATAAATGTTGTGCCCCCTCAAATTTAATCTAGCAGCTATGTTGCAGAGCACAATGCCCCCTCAAGATTTGTGGCTGCCCCCACGTACATGCCTGTCTAGGCCCTGGCCACGACACGCCGATATTTACATGAAGTGTTCTTAAAAGCACAGTAGGTTATCAAGTCACATCTTTAGAGACACTCACCCTGGGCGGCCATTGTCACAGAGCTCAGAAAAGAGAAGTGAAGCTTTAAAAGGTTCGGTTTGTTTTCGCTTCTATAGCGTATTTTAACTTTCCAGTCAAATTCCTTCCACTGTTGACTATTAATTCCCTTATGACATCTATAGCAGAGTTTATCCCATAACTCCTCCTCTATTACTGTATTAGCTTCTATTTCCCATTTTTCCTTAATGTTGTACGTGTTTCCAACCGTTTCTAGTATTGTTCAATGCCGTTTGGGATTTTGCCGATTCTTTCTTTTTCCTTATGGTTCGTAATGTAATGTCAAATTTGCAAATATCTATAAAAATCACTTGAGGGAAGATCGAATTGTTCCTGGAGTTGTATAAAAGACTTTAAGTGAGTTTCTTCAAAGAGCTGGTTAAAAACAAAGAGGCCCTTAGCCGCCCATCTCCTAAAACCATGGTCCCACATTGAAGGTGGAAAATCTACATTACCCACTATGGGCGTAGCTCAAGAAATTGTTCCAACATCTTTAAGCATTTTCTTTACTTCCACCCATACTTTGATTGTATGTTTTATCCATTCATTCTCAATCTTCATTTTATTGACATGTTTTAGATCCATAAAGGGTAGGACAGACAGTTGTGCGCCCCTAACTTCCCCTTGCTCTATTTGGGTCCACTTTGCTTCTTCATCTCCACTGATCCAAGTTATCTTCCGTTTTAAATGAGATAATCTTACATCTTCAGGTCTGAAACTCTTGTTAAAATCACACCATGTGAGAGGTCTTTTTAAGGGATACAACTTCTGAAAAGTAACATGGGGACTAAACCAGGTAGAAAAACGGGTTCAATCTTAAACCAAGTGGACTTTTGATCATTTATACTTTGTATGTAAAATATACACACTTCCTCTATCAGACATCACAAGAATGTAGCTGAGAAAAAAAAGCGATCTTTCTAATCACAGTAGAACACAAATGTAGGTCATCTGGCGCGGTCCTAGACGCTTGTAACAGATTGCATGTTTTCAATGAAGTCACTTACCTGTGAAGCGGGAAAGAGAGAGAGAGCATATCACACTACCTGCGTCAGGCGTGTCGCGTGATCCTCTGTGGGTCAAGAACAGTTTGTGCTGTTCTTGAAAGGAGAATCTGGGTCAAAGAAAACGAAAGTTATAACACTGACACCAAACTAATGTTTGACTTTTAACTGAGTTTTCTAGTGTGATGTTGCTACACAGCAAAATTCTTAGTTATTTTCCAGTGTTGGGCAAAAGTGTTGAAGTGCTGAGTTGAAATCACACTGCAAAAAGGAGATTTAACTCTTACAGAGTCAATTGTATGAAAAAGCTGGAGTCATTATGCAGTGTCAAGATCAGATTCATTTGCAACACTTAGTACAGTTAAATTAAATCTTTGATAGGATTGAAATGTCACAGTACAGTGTCACTCTTCTTGGTTTACCTCCATGTAATAAGGAACCACAGGGTTGTTGGTTCAAAGCCTGGCTTACCCATGTTCCAGTGCAAAAGGTCCCTGGGTGATACATGTAACCCTGAATTGCTCCCTGGGTAAACTCCATGTGTTAAAAATGCAACATAAGTTGCTTTTGATAAAAGCATTAGCTAAAAAATGTTTTATTTAACAATGAGCAGAAATATTTTGACACTTATTGCGAGTTAAATTGTTAACACTTTGTTGAGTGTTGATTTGGTGTTGAGAAACTAATGCTTGTGTATTGTTAAATTTCAACTATATAAGAGTTAAAATCTCTATAAATAACTCTATAACAGTGTTAAAATGGCAACACTTTAAAAAGTGTTACATTGACTGTGGACCCCATGTGGGACACTTCAAAAGTGTAAAAATTAACTCCAATAGTGTTCATTTGAGTCTGTCCATTTTGCTGTGTACTTATACAATATATGCATGTTTTTTTTCCATTTTGCTGTGTTTACCAGTAACAGGTGAGATGTGCTTTTACTTTTAATACCTATTTAGCTGATTATACTTTTGTATTTCCACTTGCATGGGACATATTTACCTCAACATATCGCTACTTTTACCAATTGTTTTAAATCAGTCAAATCATTTTGGCTAAAAATGGAGCTTTCTTATACGTCTTTGGGCAGATGTGAACCTATTTGTAATATACTACATTATGTTTGATATGATAAAATGTGTGGGTATTTGCTAGAATGCAGGATATGTAATCAGAAGATAACAACGTTTTATGGTATGTTCGTAGCCGATTTTTTGAATGACAAATCATGGATTAACTTCTGGGTACTTTCTTGCCCTCCTTCTTTCTTCAAGAAAGAACAAAATGTTCAAACCTCATATTGAACCCTCCATGTCTGTCTGTCAGCTTGTAACACTTGACCTTGATTACACAGAAGCTTGACTGTAGCTTCCTCGGTACTTCCCCGTCTCTGCTGGCGGGCAGAGGCATGTCCCGACGTGCTCAGGTTGTTTGCACCAGGACTTCTCTCCAAAACCCTGTTGCAAGGAATTTCAATAAAGTGCATGAAGAGCTTTGACGTCATAAACGCAGTCGGTGGAAGTCGCCGTCCCATAATCAATAAAAAAACGTGGTTCTTTGTGGGCGTTGAGGTCGTCGCACTAAGGTGGTTTTGATTTAAAATGAAACAAAATCTATGAATCACGCCTATATGACTGTTCAGTTCTCGTGTCTCCGAGTGACGCAATACTGTTGTTGGCCGTGTTCTACCTTTCCGAATAACAACCACTGTGTCTTGGTGTCTTATCGCTATCGGCCCATTAGGACACCGCTGGAGCTGCAGTTGTGCATTTAAATCGTCCTCATCTTTATGGTGCCATTTGACGTAAACATCTAAAATTAGAAGTGGGAGGAGCTTAGCAGTCGGTGACGGGGCCGTTACGTCACCGCCCGACTATATAATCGGGTGGTTAGCTTTCAATCGTTCAAACCTGTTCCTTCTTGCACCTCGGTGAGAGCGCGGAGAGAAGCGAAAACAAACCGAACCTTTTAAAGCTTCACTTCTCTTTTCTGAGCTCTGTGACAATGGCCGCCCAGGGTGAGTGTCTCGATAGATTTGATTTGATAACCTACTGTGCTTTTAAGAACACTTTATGTAAATATCGGCGTGTCGTGGCCAGGGTCGGGTCTAGACAAGCATGTACGTGGGGGCAGCCACAAATCTTGAGGGGGCATTGTGCTCTGCAACATAGCTGCTAGATTAAATTTGAGGGGGCACAACATTTATTTGAGGGGGCCAGGCCCCCTCTTGCCCCTGCCTAGACCCGGCCCTGGTCGTGGCATCGAGACTCATCCCTCATGTGTCTTCTCCCCTCAGAACTTGACGTCGCGATGATTGACGAGTGCGCGCACGAGCTGCGTCATGTCGGCGACGCGCTTTACTGGAGATACAGACTGCTGGAAATACTCCTCAGGAACTATGGGGCCATGAATGCGATCAAGTGAGAAATTGGATTTGACTAAACCGGATGGCATTCAGGAGCAGAGGACCGCTCGGCGGCGGCCCTCCAGCGGGGCGGGAAGCTGGTGGAGACCCCGGGACGCAACCCGTCGGCGGGGGAGAGGTCACGGTGGCCCCCCCGGGAGCTTTTTGCAGTGTGCGGGACGTCGGGGAGACCCACCGGATGGGATCTGCTCAAACACACGGGCTGTCACGTGTGCGCTGGACATATATTGTGTGTGTGAATATTTCCGCTCAGCTGGTCACATTCCTGTCATCTGAAGAATGGAGACTCAGTCACGTGAACTTCCAACGTTGGTGTAGAATGTTTGCTGGAAAACGCTTCAGCTACAAATAGTTTTCATGGAATAGTTTGGCATTTTAGGGATTATTGGGGGGGGTGTTTAAGCCTTTTTATGCATAACAGACTTCTGCTATACATTGTTATGTAAAGTCAATACATAAAATCCTCACTATGTGTCCTAGGGACTTGCCACGATGTGGGATCTAGTCTGGAACTGATAGCACTTTTCTATAACATGTTTTGAAACTGCTTATTTGATGAAAAATGTACTTTCTTGTTACTTGTTCTTCTGAGTTTGTATCTCTATGTGGAAATGCACTTATTGTACGTCGCTTTGGATAAAAGCGTCAGCTAGATGACATGTAATGTAATGTTGTCAGTGGAAATCTGTAAATCCTGTTTCTTCGTTTAATAAAAGCAAAGCAAGTCAGTCGTGGCTCCTGTGAGTCTGGTGTTCTGTCCTCTGCCACGATCTGAATGCAATACCGCTGCATTGATCAATGACACATAGAAGCAACATTACTTTAAATTGATTATTTGAATGTTTTTGAAATAAATGCTATCTTCTAAACTAAGATGTGTATCTTTGACACTCTACACGCACACACATGATGTGCATACAGCCACATCAGTATGTAGAATAATGTCCTAGAAGATTACGACCCGGTAACTATACAGCCGTGGCCAAAAGTTTTAAGAATGACATGTTTTGGTTTTCACAAAGTGTGTTGCTTCAGTGTTCTTAGGTCTTTTTGTATAATGTTACACTGAAGTATAATTACATGTAATACGTGTCAAAAGATGTTGACAATTATAGTTTATGCAAAGAATTAATATTCTTATACCCTTCTTTTTCA
This sequence comes from Pungitius pungitius, assembly GCF_949316345.1. Classification (NCBI taxonomy): domain Eukaryota; kingdom Metazoa; phylum Chordata; class Actinopteri; order Perciformes; family Gasterosteidae; genus Pungitius; species Pungitius pungitius. Next base: position 4,061,424 of record NC_084917.1, on the reverse strand, counting down.
AGACCTCTGCAATTCGCCCTTGCACGCTGTCCATTAACTTCTGGGCCACATCCTAACTGATGGCAGCCCATTCCTGCATAATCAATGCTTGGAGTTTGTCAGAATTTGTGGGTTTTTGTTTTTCTACCCACCCCTTGAGGATTGATCACAAGTTCTCAATGTGATTAAGGTCCTGGCCATGGACCCAACATTTCAATGTTTTGTTCCCAGAGCCACTTAGTTATCACTTATGCCTTATGGCAAGGTGCTCCATCATGCTGGAAAAGGCCATGTTTGTCACCAAACTGCTCTGTTTGGGAGAAGTTGCTCTCGGAGAACGTTTTGGTACCATTCTTTATTCATGGCGGTGTTCTTGTGCAAAATTGTGAGTGAGCCCACTCCCTTTGGCTGAGAAGCAACCCCACACATGAATGGTTTCAGGATGCTTCACTGTTGGCACGACACAGGACCGATGGTAGCGCTCACCGTTTCTTCTCCGGAGAAGCTTGCTTCCAGATGCCCCAAACAATCTGAAAGGGGATTCATCAGAGAAAAATACTTTACCCCAGTCCTCAGCAGTCCAATCCCTGTATCTTTTGCAGAATATCAGTCTGTCCTTCATATTTTTCCTGGAGAGAAGTGGCTTCCTTGCTGCCAGTCTTCGCCTCACTGTGCGTGCAGATGCACTCACACCTGCCCGCTGCCACTCCTGAGAAAGCTCTGCACTGGTGGTGCCCTGATCCCTCAGCTGGATCAACTTTAGGAGACGATCCTGGCGCTTGCAGGACGTTCTTGGGCGACCTGAAGCCTTCTTCACAACAATTGAACCGCATACTTTCAAGTTCTTGATGATCCGATAAATAGTAGATTTAGCTGCAATTAATTGCAATTCTTCCTGATCGCTCTTCTAAACATTCTGCAATATATGCAAATTGCGATCATAAAAACTGAGCCAGCAGACTCTGTGAAAATGAATATTTGTGCCATTCTCAAAACTTTTGGCCACGGCTGTAGTTATTTCATGGTGCAGGTTGGGATTAATGCATAAAAGTCTTATGACAACATAAAATCTAATTAACAAAGCTTGATAAAAACAAGCAGGGTGGCTGTATTTATGAGTGTTACGTCCACAATGTGGAACAATAACTAAATAACCAATTTACAACAGAGTCAAAGTGAAGTTCACAATCAACTTTATTTCAGGACAACTGACACAAATGTGGTGGAGGTAGGGACAATATAGTTGTGTCAAATAATCAAAAGTAACAAACCAAAACTAGGCCTAACTAACTCTGTCTTCTGAAAACAAAAGGCTGACTGAGATCTCTACAAACCGCCGTTCACAAATCATACAGGGACTGGCACCAACCACTAAACCTAGTGTTTCTAGACATGACAAAGACCCTACGTAAAAAAGTGTACCCCAGACTTACCTATGCCCTCTACTTCCTTACCACAAAACAAATCACTAATTCATCAAAGTGTCTTCACCATTCATAGACGTAAATACAAATGAGACAGCCTTTCGAGAGCCCAGAGTGCGCCTCTTTGTGGGCAGCTCACAACAGCGATTGGCTGGATCGAACAAATGTGAGCCACTCAGCAGCTGGCAAACTCTGCACAGGTGGACTCCAATCACCTCTATTAACGCCGGGTCCTGGAAGCACCTGCAAGACAAGGGGGAGGGCAGAACACCACAGACGAAAGCTCTGCACACCTGTCTGGCTCTGCAGGCACGTAACAATGAGAATAGGAGTGGTGAAGATTGCTCCACCCTAATCTACGATTTGACATTTGAGAAGTCATGTGATTTAACTGTGCGCAATAACCAAATCTCTCAGTGTTTAAACAATTCACAAGCTGAATGAGTAAATATCCTCATACGGTTTGTTTTATCGGACTAACAACAAAAAAGCCCAAAATTATTCACACTCCCAGGATTCAAAAAAGCAGAAAAATGTCAACCTAAAGACATTTGATGTGTGCTTAATAGATTTCTTATTAAAAAATAAAACCATTATTTTATAAATAATCCATTTAGCATGAACCTGATAAAAGACGAAGCACCTATATTTCACTTCATACCCCACTACATTTCTATAGGTTTTAAATACTGTTCTCTACTTCCCCACATCTATCCGACAGGTACTATAAATATCGAATGTAGAGATCTACAACAATGCATGCAATAAACCCAAAACAGGCACTCACCCAGAAGAAATCCTTAAAATGTTGATCTTTCATGACTGTTAAAGACTTTCATGCGCAGTACGACCAACACTGTTGCTCTGTACGCGTGTGCACTTTGCGTCCATCCTTTGCAGTTGTTCAGCCAACATTATATTTATTTATTACACATCGTGCTGCCATCTGGTGATGGATTGAGGTGTGTACAGAGGTTTAAAGTAAAAAAAAAAAAACACACACACAAAGTATAATAGAATGGAGTATTCTCAGTGATGGAAAAAACATCCATATTTTGTATAAGTAGCAACATCACACTAGAAAACTATGTTAAAAGTCAGACATTAGTTTGGTGTCAGTGTTGTAACTTTCATTACATTTACATTACATTACATTTAGCTGAAGCTTTTATCCAAAGCAACTTAAAATAAGTGCATTTCCACATAGAGATACAAACTCAGAAGAACAAGTAAAAAAGAAAGTACAATTTTCATCAAATAAGCAGTTTCAAAACATGTTATTGAGAAGTGCCATTATAAGTACAATTTAAGTGCTACGATTTACTTTCGTTCTCTTTGACCCACATTTTCCATTCAACAACAGTACAAACTGTTCTTGACCCACAGAGGATCACGCGACACACCTGACGCAGGTAGTGTGATATGCTCTCTCTCTCTTTCCCGCTTCACAGGTAAGTGACTTCATTGAAAACATGCAATCTGTTACAAGCGTCTAGGACCGCGCCAGATGACCTACATTTGTGTTCTACTGTGATTAGAAAGATCGCTTTTTTCCCCAGCTACGTTCCTGTGATGTCTGATAGAGGAAGTGTGTATATTTTACATACAAAGTATAAATGATCAAAAGTCCACTTGGTTTAAGATTGCACCTGTTTTTCTACCTGGTTTGGTCCCCTTGTTACATTTCAGAAGTTGTATCCCTTAAAAAGACCTCTCACATGGTGTGATTTTAACAAGAGTTTCAGACCTGAAGATGTAAGATTATCTCATTTAAAAAGGAAGATAAATATCATAAGAAAGTCCAGAGAAACCACTCCGTATCTTCCCCATAAATCATCTGACATTGGAATGGAATAAAACAAATGTCGTAACAACCAGATCCATCCGGAACAGGAACATTATTTTAACTCATACACAGCAAAATTCTTCATTTTCCAGTGTTGGGCAAAAGTGTTGAAGTGCAGAGTTGAAATCACACTGCAAAAAGTTGATTTAACTCTTGGAGAGTCAATTCTACGAAAGAGCTGGAGTCATTATGCAGTGTCAAGATCAGATTCCTTTGCAACAGTAGAGTTAAATTAACTCTTTGATAGGATTGAAATGTTCCAGTACAATGTCACACTTCTTGGCATCAGACTTAACTCCATGTTGGATGTATGGTGCATGGATTGGTGACGGTGCACCGGGAACCACAGGGTTGTTGGTTCAAACCCTGGCTTTCCCATGTCAAAGTGTCCCTGAGCAATACACCTAATCCTGAATTGCTCCCCGAGCTAAAATGTAAACTCCATGTGTTTAAATGCAACATAAGTTGCTTTTGATAAAAGCATCAGCTAAATAACGTTTTATTCAACACTGAGCAGATATATTTTGACACTTATTCCGAAATTGTTAACACTTGGTTGAGTGTTGATTGGAACAATATGAACACCAGCTTAGAGTTAAAATTGAATCTTGCAGAGTGAATTTAACTCACTACCAACTGGTGTTGAGAAACTAACGCTTGCGTATTGTTAAATTTCAACTATATAAGAGTTCAAATTAACTCTATAACAATGTTTAAATGGCAACACTTTAAAAAGTGTTACATTGACACTGTGGAGTGTGGACCCCATGGGACACTTTAAAAGTTAAAATTAACTCCAATAGTGTTAATTTGAGTCCATTTTGCTGTGTACAGCAGTTACAGGGGAGATGTGCTTTTACTTTTAATACCTATTTAGCTGATTATACTTTTGTATTTCCACTTGCATGAGACATATTTACCTCAACGTATCGCTACTTTTACCAATTCTTTTAAATCAGTCAAATCATTTTGGCTAAAAATGGAGCTTTCTTAAACGTCTTTGGGCACATGTGAACCTATTTGTAATATACTACATTATGTTTGATATGATAAAATGTGTGGGTATTTGCTAGAATGCAGGATATGTAATCAGAAGATAACAACGTTTTATGGTATGTTCATAGCCAATTTTTTGAATGACAAATCATGGATTAACTTCTGGGTACTTTCTTGCCCTCCTTCTTTCTTCAAGAAAGAACAAAATGTTCAAACCTCATATTGAACCCTCCATGTCTGTCTGTCAGCTTGTAACACTTGACCTTGATTACACAGAAGCTTGACTGTAGCTTCCTCGGTACTTCCCCGTCTCTGCTGGCGGGCAGAGGGATGTCCCGACGTGCTCAGGTTGTTTGCACCAGGACTTCTCTCCAAAACCCTGTTGCAAGGAATTTCAATAAAGTGCATGAAGAGCTTTGACGTCATAAACGCAGTCGGTGGAAGTCGCCGTCCCATAATCAATAAAAAATCAAATCAAAATACACGTCGTGGTTCTTCGTGGGCGTTGAGGTGGTTTTGATTTAAAATGAAACAAAATCTATGAATCACACCGAGATGACTGTTCAGTTCTCGTGTCTCCGAGTGACGCAATACTGTTGTTGGCCGTGTTCTACCTTTCCGAATAACAACCACTGTGTCTTAGTGTCTTATCGCTATCGGCCCATTAAAATCCTGCTCATCTTTATGGTGCCTTGTATACCTGCGAGTAACGTTTACATGGACAGGTGTTTGTGTTCCGTACACCGTTGACGAAAAAATATAAAATTAGAAGTGGGAGGAGCCTAGCAGTCGGTGACGGGACCGTTACGTCACCGCCCGACTATATAAATCGGGTGGTTAGCTATCAATAGTTCAAACCTGTTCCTTCTTGCACCTCGGTGAGAGCGCGGAGAGAAGCGAAAACAAACCGAACCTTTTAAAGCTTCACTTCTCTTTTCTGAGCTCTGTGACAATGGCCGCCCAGGGTGAGTGTCTCTAAAGATGTGACTTGATAACCTACTGTGCTTTTAAGAACACTTTCCGTAAGTGTCGGCGTGTCGTGGCATCGAGACTCATCCCTCATGTGTCTTCTCCCCTCAGAACTTGACGTCGCGATGATTGACGAGTGCGCGCACGAGCTGCGTCATGTCGGCGACGCGCTTTACTGGAGATACAGACTGCTGGAAATACTCCTCAGGAACTACGTGGCCATGAATGCGATCAAGTGAGAAATTGGATTTGACTAAACCGGATGGCATTCAGGAGCAGAGGACCGCTCGGCGGCGGCCCTCCAGCGGGGCGGGAAGCTGGTGGAGACCCCGGGACGCAACCCGTCGGCGGGGGAGAGGTCACGGTGGCCCCCCCGGGAGCTTTTTGCAGTGTGCGGGACGTCGGGGAGACCCACCGGATGGGATCTGCTCAAACACACGGGCTGTCACGTGTGCGCTGGACATATATTGAATATAATATATTGAAGAATGGAGACTCAGTCACGTGAACTTCCAACGTTGGTGTAGAATGTTTGCTGGAAAACGCTTCAGCTACAATTTGTTTTTTCATGACACTTAAAGGAATAGTTTGGCATTCTAGGTGGGGGGGGGGGAAGAGGAGAAATAAGCCTTTTTATGCATAGTCAATCCATAAAATCCCCACTATGTGTCCTAGTGACTTGCCACGATGTGGGAACTAGTCAGTGAAAATCTGTTAATCCTGTTTATTCCTTTTTAATAAAAGCAAAGCAAGTCAGTCGTGGCTCCTGTGAGTCTGGTGTTCTGTCCTCTGCCACGATCTGAATGCAATACCGCTGCATTGATCAATGACACATGGAAGCAACATTCATTACTTTAAATTGATTGACTATTTGAATGTTTTTCAAATTAATTGCTATCTTCTAAACTAAGATGTGTATCTTTGACACTCTACACGCACACACATGATGTGCATACAGCCACATCAGTATGTAGAATAATGTCCTTAGATTACGACACAGTAACTGTTATTTCACGGTGCAGGTTGGGATTAATGCATATCCCATTAACGCTTGTAACTAATTCATTTAGAATGAACTTGATAAAAGAGGAAGCACCTAATGCTATTTGTATAATCATTTATGTAACTATTTAACATGAAATTGGAGAAAAATACAAAAATGACTCCATTATATATATATACTGCTAATCTACTGGGATTTTCACGCACAACCATCTCTAGGGTTTACAGAGAATGGTCCAAAAAAGAAAAAACATCCAGTGAGCGGCAGTTCTGTGGGCGGAAATGCCTTGTTGATGCCAGAGGTCAGAGGAGAATGGCCAGACTGGTTCGAGCTGATAGAAGGGCAACAGTGACTCAAATAACCACCCGTTACAACCAAGGTGGGCATAAGAGCATCTCTGAACGCACAGTACGTCCAACTTTGAGGCAGATGGGCTACAGCAGCAGAAGACCACACCGGGTGCCACTCCTTTCAGCTAAGAACAGGAAACTGAGGCTACAATTTGCACAAGCTCATCGAAATTGGACAATAGAAGATTGGAAAAACGTTGCCTGGTCTGATGAGTCTCGATTTCTGCTCCGACATTCGGATGGTAGGGTCAGAATTTGGCGTCTACAACATGAAAGCACGGATCCATCCTGCCTTGTATCAACGGTTCAGGCTGGTGGTGGTGGTGTCATGGTGTGGGGAATATTTTCTTGGCACTCTTTGGGCCCCTTGGTACAAATTGAGCATCGTTGCAACGCCACAGCCTACCTGAGTATTGTTGCTGACCATGTCCATCCCTTTATGACCACAATGTACCCAACTTCTGATGGCTACTTTCAGCAGGATAATGCGCCATGTCATAAAGCTGGAATCATCTCAGACTGGTTTCTTGAACATGACAATGAGTTTGCTGTACTCAAATGGCCTCCACAATCACCAGATCTCAATCCAATAGAGCATCTTTGGGATGTGGTGGAACGGGAGATTCGCATCATGGATGTGCAGCCGACAAATCTGCGGCAACTGCGTGATGCCATCATGTCAATATGGACCAAACTCCCTGAGGAATGCTTCCAGCACCTTGTTGAATCTATGCCACGAAGAATTGAGGCAGTTCTGAAGGCAAAAGGGGGTCCAACCCGTTACTAGCATGGGATACCTAATAAAGTGGCCGGTGAGTGTATATGGAATAAAAACAGCAGATCGGTGCTAAATTCAGGCACTTAAAGGATCCTTACTTTATTTTGTGTGGTAATATAAAAGCATACAGAATTATAGCGTATAGGAGAGTAGATCCCTTTCATTGAATTCCATTAGATCGTACACATAAAATAACTAATGATTACACAAAAGCCTTTTTCTCTGTAGCTACATGAACAAGTACCCCAGCCCTCCACCGATAGCATGCATGCTCGCTTTGCTCTTAAACGCATTTCAACACTTCTTCAGACTAGTTGGTATTCCGCTGGTAGAAAACAGAAGACAAAACTGCAAGAATCCCATCACACATTTAACTCTGAGCGCGAACCAGAACCTGTAAATCTGCACAGAAGCCCGCCAGGAGGAGTTTGGTTTTTAATGTGGTGGAACAGGTTCATTCCCTCTGGGCTCCAAGTAACCCTCCCGTAATCTGCATGTATCAAACAATATAAACACGCCCGCGTGGGCCTACCAGTTAGAAATTACATCTAATTATGACGTAGAAGCGGAGCGACACTACATAGCAACAGGGAGACTTTCAAAGGGTCGCTTCACCCAAAACAACGAAAGACGTAGTTCCACCTGCTTCTGTCCACATCTATATTTAACCCACAGAACATGCAGTTCTCAGACGTCATCGAGGTGGTATCTTTAGTGCAAAGTACGTCTTTGAAAACAATTCACAGCAAAGATTAACAATTAGGGGGAAAGTAAAAAAAAAAAAAAAAAAAAGGACTTTGCTTCTGAATATTTACTGCTGACAAACAAAAGGAAACTCCATTTACCAATTTCTAAGGAGTAAATAACATAAATAAAGCCAAAGTTACCTCCGTGGCTCGACACCAAAATGTGTTTCCGGTTCATCATTCGGGTGAACCGATCCTTTTCCTGAATTTAAACGAGCCCATTCAGCTAACATTTCCCATCAGCCGTGTGAGCAGCTGCTGAGGATCATACTGTAAACCTTGAAGGGGCTGTTAAAGGCAATAAAAATAAAAATAAAGAATCCGAACAGATATGACGGGCCTATTTGTTTTTTCCATCTTGACTCACATGTGGCTTTTTTAAAACTCAGGAATGATGCAAAATAAATGAGATCTTTTTTTTTTTCCTTTTCTCAACCACGCTACGGTTCTTGATTTTTAACCTTTTCAATCCCTAAAAAACGGAATTCTTCCTACAGGGCTATCGACCGTGCAAATAAGTTGATAGATGGAAGGGCACTGAAGCATCGGTTAGCGACATGGAAGACTAATCTCCTCCTAGAAACACAGAATGGACCCATTGCGACCAATAAGTGACTCACGGTCTAATTCTTCATTTTGGCCAAATTTCTCGGCTCACTCGTAGTGTTGCAGGCCAGTGAGTATTAATTGTCCTCCTCACAATGCAAGGAGGAAAAGCGGAGGAAAGTTAACAATCAGAAAACGGAATGAGTCAATAAAACATTGCGGCAATCTGATCCAACAGTAACTCTAAAAGACGCGATCCCAACCAGTGGGGAAGAATCTCGTGGGAGCAGGAGACCTGCGCGAGTGCAAAGAGCATCAATAGCAGCGGGATCTGCTATCTTTTATCCTTGCATAAGCATGTAAGGGGACAGGGGGGGGGGGGGGGGGGGGTATGGAGAGGAGACCAGGATTTGATTCTGATTCGACCGTGTGGAAAGCTAGCGAGGATGTTCCCTTAGTGAAGAAAGGAATCTTGGATCTTCATATTCACCGTGACTACTGCTGCCACCTGCCTTTGTTCTTTGATGTCATCTAACGTGAACAGAAAACCTGTTCCGTTGGTAGTGCCGGCGGTTCTTCGCACGCCCGGCCTCGCAGCAGCAGATAACATACCTCACTGTGTGAAAGCAGCCACTCATTGTTTTATTTAGAGACCGCTCCAGCCGAACGTTACTCGGTGAAGCCCACCACCAATCCGATTGCACCCGGTTAATATGGACTGCCACCAAAACGTCATCCGGAGTAGATGTACACACAGGCTTCCCAAACAAAACAGATTGTCTCATTAAAGTGAAGTCTGTCTCATTAAGTGAAGTCCTTCAATCAATTAAATAGCAGACCGTAGCCAGTTCTTTCAGTCCAAGCGATCAGGCGTTTTTCATTTAGTAAACGCGGCCACCACCGCCCACATGAGTTCGTTGACGTTGGGCTTGGCGCTCTCTTTCTCCGGCTCCAGCTCCAGCAGAGTGTGGACCCTCTTCATGCCCAGGTCGTACTGGTCGTCCTGCAGCGGCGCGAAGGCATTCTCCAGCACGTCGGACGAGTGGGCCAGAAGAATCAGGGACAGGACCCGCTTGTCCATGCGGTGGGGATCGTTGACCCACTTCTCCAAAACAGATTCCTGGACCTTCTTCACCAGTCGCTGTAGGGGATGTTGACATGTGTTTTAAAGCCATTACATGCATGACAAGCATTGCGTACGGCACATTCAAATAGGCGAGGGGGGGGATGAGGGGAGGGAATACAAAAACTACATAAATTAAAAAAAATAAAAGAGGCCTAAGATATTGTCAATTATATTTATTAGCCTCATCACACTTGTGAAAACATGAGGCCACAGCCAGCAGACAAATAGCTCAGCTTAGAAGAAAGACTATAAACACGGGGCAAAGAGCTATCCGTACCTCGTCATATGTGGCTTGATAAATGGGGGTCAGAATTCTTTAGTAATCGTTAATGGGCCTGATTACCCATTAACCCCACACCTTACCTGTTTAATGGTGTTGTTGGTGAGCGGATGTGTGGTCATGTCAAAAAGCAGGAAGTTTTGTTTCTCTGTGGTGAGCACACCTTTCTCAACCAGATTTTTGGCCAAACGCTCTCTAACGTTCCTGAGCTGGTAGTGCAGCTTCAGGGGATTCCAGGTCTCTCCTATAGGACAACATGAGAGCTAATTTAGGTACTTGAAAAAATCCAATGTCATTTGTAACACTTTGAAAGTCTAAAGTTGGGTTTATTTGAACATTTGAAATTTAATTTTTAAATGATATCACAATCCCCATGAATCTTGATTTTTATCAATGAGTACTTAATAGTAGGACAGTAACAGGCGTCAACTGAACTGTGACAGCTCACAAGAGCAAAAAAACAAAATGACGTCCAACGGGGGACACGATGAGCGCAAATGAAGAAAAAAAAACGAACACCGTGTCCTCTCGTGTCCTCTCACCACTCAGCAGCTCGATCCAGCTCTGCACGGTCTCTGGAGGCTGGGTCTCTTTAACGTGCTTCAGGGCCTCGTCCAGCAGCACGTCTCCCGTCGGGGCGTCAGACTTGCAGATCACCTTTTCCAAACCAAAGAGTGCACATATTTGCACTACAGTTACTTTTATGTGTAGTTGTCACGACTCACATCCTGTGCAAACAGGAATTTGCATTCCCAGATATCGCAAGGAACATTGTGTTTGTTCTAAGGAGAAGAAAAAAAAAAGAAAGAACTCTAGCTAGGGGATTAATTTCCATGGTAAGAAGACTGTCTAATCCCTACTGGGGTGGAGTGGTGGGGAAACAATACCTCTGCTTACGCAAACAACCTCGAAAGGGCATCCAGCGTGTCTTGTGGTTACATAAAAAGCACGCGGAAGGCCCCCCCCCCCCTCCTCCCGACCCGGGCTCGCGCCCCGGTGATCCCATGGGACGCGGCGCTCACCTTTCTGGAGAGCAGGCTTCTCCTCCTCACGCCGGAGGCCTCCAGCTGAAGCCTCCCCCTGAGGGCCAGCTCCACCAGCATACACCCGCGGAGACCGGAAGAAATGCAGTCGTTCCAAAAAGACGTGTAGCCCTAGAAGGAGGAGGAGGAGGAGAGAAGGGAGGGAGGGAGAGAAAAAGAAGAAGAAAAAAAAAAACTTCAGCCGAGGTGCAACGTTGGTTGACATAGCTGACGTGTTGGTTGGAATTTAGGAACACTTCCAGGTTGAAAAAAAAGTGACACCTCGCCCGCTGGCAAGTTGTCAAGAAACGCAAGCTAACGAAAGCTGGTTTTTCAACATGTCGGCAAGTCGCTAAGAGGCAACCTCATAAAGCGCGATAAAATCGCATTAATTGTTGGGCGGACCGCAGGACGCGTTCGGTTAAACACAAGCTAACGCTACTTGACACATTTGCTAACCAGCCGAAACTGGGGGGGGGGGGGAGCTTGTGAAAAAACAGCCCGTCCAACTGTTGCGTTGAAGCGACGTTAGGAGACCCCAACGAGGGGGGGGGGGACTTGGCAAACACGGCTCGCGACGCAAAGTAAACAAGAGCGCGAGCTAACGTTGACGTTACCCTCGCGAGCGGGGATTAAAAACAACAAAAAAACAACAAGCACAAACACACACACACACCTCTCGGTCCTTGAGGCCCAAGAGCAACACTTCCTCCATCAACGTGAGCCTGGTCTCCTTCGAGTCCCCCTTGTCGTCGTCGTCGTCCTCCTCCTCGCCGCGGCGCGCTTCGTCCTCCTCCTCGGCGGAGTCCCTGTCCTTGTCGGCGGCGCTGCGGATGGCCTCGTTCCTCCGCTGGACGAGGCCCGAGGTTCTCTGCTTGAGAGCGGCCATCGCTGCTGCTGCTGCTGCTACGAAACGATCAAATCCGAAGAGACGCGCCTACCTCGACAGGCCAGAAAGACACGCAGCATGTAACCTGAATGTTGAAGCGGAGAACGGTCAACCGATCGAAGAAAAACAGCCGTTGGCGGTGAGCTCAGTTACAGGACTCTCGCGTCGGCTCTGCCTACTTCCTGTTTCAACATGGTAGCGGTGACGTCGACTGTGGACTGAACGGAGCCAGTGAACGCATCACGGCTGTTGCCTTCGCGTGCGTTAGAACTACTATGCACGTTGGACACCACGGTGAACAGTGAGCAAATTATAATTTAACGTAACAAACGTTTATATATAAACATGTTATATCGTTACCAATATTTGATTGCATTCCTAATAATGACATGCAGATTTTATGTAAAAAAAAAATAGAAACAGCGGTTGTTCACAGAAAGGTTAAATGATACAATTTTCTGACCAGTTTTCTGTTTTGTTCTGGAACTTTAAGTTAATACTTGAGTTTTGAGAAATTAATTGAGCTGAGAACAATGACATTTACTTAAATATATTTGAATGTAGTGTATTTGTATGTATTTACAATGTCACTGTGTGACAAGTGACTCCATCTTGTTACTTGACCTTTTTAATTACTATATTATTGGTACCGTATATCAGCTTCATATTCAGAAAAATATAAAAGTACACCGTATTTACGTGTTTTTCAGACCAATAAAAATGCCATATCGACTCTCAGCACAAGGTGGCAGTGTGCGCGTAGGAAATAATTTATTATCTGCGGATATTCTACTTCTTTCTTATAATACAAATAACGAAATGTATTCGGCAGGGACTCTCCATTTAACAGCTTTTTAATTTTTTTAATAAATTTAGAATGCACAATGCAAAGATGCATACAAACTAAATTTTACATTTTGCGGAGACCGACTTCAAATGGACTCTGAGGACAAAGATACCAGCTCATCAATGTTCATTTGTTACTTAACATACAGCACATTAGTGTAATTTGGTAACCTGCAATGGCGTCTACTCTCTATGGGTGCGAGGATGCCTACTGTTTATCCTTGGCAGAGGTCCATTTTTAAAGATGACGTAGCAAAACCAAACTCCTGAACGCCCTCCAGCTAAACTTCAGTACTGCCTTCGTGTTGTCTTAGTTACTTTGTGTTATCAAGCACGACAGTGAGGGACGTAGGAGCGCCATCGGGTCTTCTGTCTTTGCTTAAAAGCACAGGTGTAACTTAGAATGTTAACAAGCCAGCTCTCACAAAAAAAAACCTGGGCCTTGAACTAGAAGAACTTAATGAAGTTCAGCTGTGACTCGAATAACTAGTTACTCCTGTGCTTTTTATACAAAACATCTGCCGGTAAAAAAGGATGAATCCGATTTCCTCAAACACAACATGTCCTTGGTGATACGTTTTTTTGGTAATATCTTTATAATAACTATTTATATTATATCAACTTGTGATTTACCTCCAAAACTCCACCCTTATCTTGAACAGTACAGTGCACGGTGACGGTGTATCGCCCCACCAGAACAATGGCGATGTGTTCTTTGATGAGGCACAATGACGTTTGAAGATGTTTTCATGTTGTTGCTGCTGCAAACACCAAAGCCAAAGTTCAATCCGAGCGTGAGGACGAGTCCCACACTGGCCCAGGGAGGCGCAGCTGTCCTTGTATGGTCACTTGTGTCAGGTATCGGGGCTCGATCGCCACCAGCTGCGAAGCATTTCCAGACAAGGAGGCCGTATTTCTCACAAAGGACTTATGACACACTCCGTTTATTGTTTATGATTATGTCTGAGCACGTGACTTATGAAGGATGTACAGTCTAGTGTGGTCATTTTCGTTTTCCATCCAAGTTGAGAATGCATTTGTTTGATGGAGAGTTGGTGTGTTACACGCATGCAAAAGCATGATGGTTAAGATGGGAGATGGGATGAAACTGTTAATCCCTGTGTGGAAATCACCCCATTGAGGAGGCATTGATTCACTGTGGTTAAAGAGTAAATATTCAACCATGAATACATGTGGAATAATTAAGAAACTTAGTTGGAACTTTTTTATTATGATGGAAACATCCCTGTTTAGAAATTCTAGCTTTGTTGCAAATGCAACTGACAGTAGAAAAAATAGAGTAAATAAATTGATGCTTTTTTGATGATGGCAAATGTTTTAGACTGGTTGACTTTGCTTTTCAGTGGTCACACATTTTCTTTATTAACTAAAAAGTGGTGCATAAAACCCTCCTCATATTTTCCTGGGCATAATTGAGCTGAAGTATAGAACACATCCCATCACTCAATGATAATCCGTCATTAACCAAGAGGCTGAATTGTTTCAATACTGCGCTAAATTTGCAGCAAGCTGACATTTATTGGAAATCTACCCGTATAAGTACTACTGGAAGCTTTGGTCTGAAGTGTTGTTTAAATCTTTGCAACCATATTTAATCTTGAGCTATTTCGTGGTTCGTGACACCTCAAAGCTTCAATAAAGAGGGGCAGCTAACCCACTAATCCTGCTTGCCCCTGGAGATTCCTGTTCAAAGTGAGGTGAAACTGAATTTTTTGTTGTTGTTATGGAGACGTGATCAATTCTTAGCTACCGTACAGACTTGTCCGGAATACCTTGTAGTTTTTGTGTTTTGAATGTAAAGTCTTTACTGGTAAAGTAACGTACATATAGAATGGGTTTGAATGAAAAATACAGTATTTCCATCTGGATTGTAGTGGTGTGAAAATGAAAGTAGCGTGAAAAGAAAACACTATAAAAGTACTTCAACTCTCTACATACTACACAATATGTCGCATTATGAACATACACTAAAACTGGTTAAATAATCCTCTCCACTTCATCCTTGACGAACGTTGCCAAGAAAGAAAGAAAACATCACAAACAAAAGACAAGCGGCAACCGCTGTCTTCATCCCTGACGTTGAGGAGCCTCTAAGTGTGGCCCTAGAAATTCCTCGGAGAGATAAATCTCCAGATGGTTGCAAATATGCTCAGTGTAAATATCCCTCTCTGCTACCATCAGCCTCTCGGACCATCTAGGTAGAAGATTTGCACACGGGCCAAGCATTACAGCATTATTCCTGGAGCAAGTCGGATTCATCTCCTCATGTCAGTGTACTGATGTAAAACTGTGTTGAAAATGTTGATACTGCAATCAAATAAAAACTTTGATAAAATAATTAAATGTGTAAAATTACAAACCTATTGGTTGTAATGCCCCATCGTTCAGAAATGCAAAAATTTGAAGAGACACAAATCCTTCTTGATACATCAAGTAATCATCTGCTACCCCATCGAACCCTATTAATAAAACTGAACCCTACCAGAGACGTATGGTTTTAAAAGCTACTGACAAAGCATCTTTAATTTTCTCTTATAGGTCTCCCTCATTGATCCTTCTGGTCCTGCCCAGAGGCCTCAATCACTCCCCAGGGCCGTGAAGGAGGCCACACTCAGGCCCATATTGGAACCATTTCCTGTCTCAGGAGTGGGCAAAGGTTTGACCCACAGTGCCCCTCCACATAAATGCACAAGAACACACATGTACACAGAGGGAACTACGCGAGTCACTTACCGTCGCACTGCAGTAAATGATTAACAGAATCTCTCAACTGGACGCTGCGCTGCATCTCACTGAGGAATAATGGCTGAGAAAATACAATTATATTTAATAGCTTGTGATATTCGAAAGCCCCGGAGAGTACAAGAAGGCTGAGAAAAAGCAGAATCCCAATTTTGGGATCACATTGTATGTAAAGAGCTTGAAAACGAAGACCGGTTTCCACGGGAACAATTGTAAAATAAAAGCTCACATCTGCTAAATTTGTCCTTTTTTTCAACTTGTGTGAAACAGAAGCCCTGAGCAAATCATTGTGCACTTCCAAGGACGTGCTGGAGCTGGAGCTTGAAGGCCAGGTGGGCTAGATTAGTGTGTGTGCCATGCGCACTGCCAACAGTGAGAATACAAAAACAAGAAAGAGAGTGAAAGACAAAGAATAATGAGGCCGAAAGAAAGTAAGAGATAATGTTTGTTTCAACATCTGCTCCAGCAATTAAGGGAAGTGCTGTGCATCCGCCCCGTGCCCAGTGACATGAATAATAAACACGACAGCGAGGCAATACATTTACAGCTTTGCAATGTCATCGACCAGCGAGTGGTCTTGCACCTACAGCCGAGGCTTGAATACGTGCATCGAAAGCCATGTACTATCTACACGGATCAGTCAATGGAGCAAAGTCTCCATCTATCATGTGCGTTTGGATGAAAGAGGTCATTGTCTCACGTGATCAGCCAGATACAGAGACCAGTTTTTATGTGTTAGGGTAATGTGGTTTAAATTCATGTCTGCGTGCAAACAATTGGAAGAGAGTGTGATAGCTTAATAGTGATTTTGAGCAGATTTTTTAGGCTCCCGCTCTCAGCAGCCCAAACCGAGGGGACTCATTCGTTATTATTTGTTTCATTCATCAGAGGAAGGATTAATAACTTATTTTTTTTCAGAAGTTGGAGCAGGAGCCTTTTATTTTGTCTACGCGTAGACGTTAATTTTTTCCAGAAAAAAATTGAAAAGCGACCAGATGTGTGTGATCCTCCCTTTCCTCTGCTTTCCCTTATAGATTTCTCCAGGAAGCCCCTAACAATGGACCCCTTCGAAGGGAGCCGAAACCCGGCTGTAAGAAACTTGCACGCACGCACACACACACACACACACACACACACTTAGTGCAGACACACACGTGACCTTTGCACATTGACACACACATCTGCTGCATTCACTGGGGAGGTCGACACGCAGCCATCTATTACTGCGACCATTAGGTGGGCCCTTCCATTGTCAGTAATCTATCATAAATCTATACCTATTATACAGTGTATATGTTTATACCCCTCTACATTTCAGAGCAAAATACTTTCAACAGAAGCTTTTGCTCCTCATACTTTAAGTTATAATAGCTGTCTGTGACACATAGAGCGCAGAGCTTTAACCGAGGTGCCGCTTCAGCCAGGACGAGCTAATAATCCGGACCAGATGACTTCTTGTGCCGCTCGCTAGTTGTGGTCAGAGGCCAATTGATGGTCAGGGGATTTGTTGTTGCAAAAGGGAACACGATGAGGAGGTATGGAGACCTTGTGATCTTCATCCTCATACCTCGGAGGGGGGGGGCGCAGAAGGGTCAAACGTACACGAGCAGACACGTATGCGATATTCCCAACAGAGAACCACGGCACTTACCTGTGGAGGTTTGACCTCCTTGAGGCCCGACCTGGACCTTCTCACCCCCCTGAATTCATATTCACCACGAGAGACCTGTCACGGAGACCAAAAACAAAATCTGTCATGGATTAACTTTTTCTCAGGTATGACACAGGTATCCATCAACAAGAAGCCCCTCGGCCTCCGTTTGAATCATTGAAAAGTCACTTTTTCTCTTTGGGCGTTCCTTGCTGCTGTGGCGGTCCCGTGGTGTAGGGTTCTCGATGCCGCCGGGTTAAGGAACGTTTTCACTGACAGTGTTCAGCTTTTACCAACTGGGACAGGCAACTGGTAAACAACTCGGTGCGTCATGGCGCTCAAATATTAGAAAAACTCTCTGAGGCACAGATTGAGCCTTGTGTCCGTTTTGTAAATGGTGGCATGTTCAGAAAGGTGGTGGGTGGACCTCAGCGGATCACTGAAAAGCTTCTGTCTGCTTCTTGCTAGGTCAGTGACTTGAGGGAGGCGGGGAGGGAGGGGCGGGGCGGGGGGGGTTCAAAGGTCAACTTATTCCAAATCTGAAAAAGCTGGACCATGCCCGAACAACTTCTTGTGCTTAATTGCGAACACAACTAGAGGAACCCACCGCGCACGACCACCCCGGCTCACGTCTCCTCCCGTGTCACGACCGATGTCACGCTTAGAAATCTGTGCCTAGAATACGATATTCTCCAATCCCAATGACCTTGTACTGCACGAATGTGTGTGCACACGTGTCTGTGTTGATGAGGATGTGCGCTTGTCTGTCAACAGGACAAAAATATATTAAAAAAGCGTCTTAATATCAAAGGTTGCAGGCGCTAACATTTTGAAAGTAAAATTGGTGTGAAGCTTCCGGCGGAGAGTGACTGCGGTCCGGGTTTGGCCATCATTCTTAAAAAAACAATCCGACGCCGCTGAGCGACGCCCAGCCAAGCTTCCTGTACGCGGACACCAGGGTCCGGGGGACAAGCGTTGACAAAAACCCCATTCCTGCGATTGTTCGGCTCTCGTACCGCTGCACAGCGATGCAGAATGGCCCCGTTTGACATTTGACTCTACTTCCACAACAATGGCGCCCAGTGTTGTCAGAGGACACAGGAAGAAACAACGAGTCCACAGTCATGCTGCAGCTCCGTCCACGGCGGCACTTTGAGTCTCACTCTGAGCTGAATGCTAACGTTGGCTAGCGGTCTTTGCTCACAATAACAACACAAGCATTTAACTTGCCCGCCGTGTCCACCATCCTTAATTAGCCCGTTAGCATGCTAACATATTAATTTTACCGTCACTAGATATAAAACTACAGCGGAACGCAACGGCCTGCGTGGACCCAAATGCAACTCCGGGGCTCTTTGACCTTTTGTTAACAGGAACAGCAGGGCAGAAGGGGCTGGTAGGTTCACCGGGGGTCGGGGGGGCTAGCGGGATGAACAGGGTCGGCAACAGGAGCTCCGTCTGAGCATAAACGCTGGCAGGAAGTTAGGAAGTGAGTGAGTGACTGGGGTTATAAACACCGAGGGGAGGGAGTAGGGTTCCACAGGTGAGTGTGGTTGGGCCGACGAGGTGGATGTGCCAAGCAGGCGCACAGAATAAACTGTTTAGGGGGAGGGAGGCGGACGTGGAGCTGAACTGTGACACTGATGTCGATGGGAATACTGTTCAGGAACCAAAGTATTGGTCTATTTATATTTGAAAGTTTGAGGCGACGGTTGTTACAGTTCATGTGAGGGCATCATGGATGCGTGCATCAAATTAAAGTTCAGGGGCAGGTATGTATGTACGTAAGTTGTGTGTATTCATCTAAACTAGTACCGCTGTCGTCATGGAGGGCCTTGTGAGCAGAGAGCCCGTGGACAGGAGTCAAAGGGTCGCGACCCTGCGGTCAGCAACGCACAGAGAGGGAGACGAAGCCCCGGGTAGGAGGAGGCTGAAGACAGCTCCAATCGCTGTCTTCAGTCAACATGTGTCAGACTGTGTTTTGGCTGACCAGGGGAGCGGGGGGGGGGGGGGGGGGGGGGGAGTGGCCGCTAATTTTGTACTCACATGCTTAGGAATGACCTGCATCTTAAACTTGCTTTTTGAGCATTTCTTGACCAGTTATACGTGTCCTATTCTAACTTACTTTACAACTAATAGCTATCAATGGAAAATTTGTTGCGTTGCTCCTGCTCCAGAGTTTAAATTTGAAGGATGGAGATAAGATCTGCTTTTTATTACGAGGCATTTCCTGTTTATTGAAAGATGTCCAAGCACGTGTTAATTAAAGGACGAATAAAAGAGAGAATCGTAAACCCAGGGGGGTGAACTATAGACATTTCCACTCGCTTTCCTCGGGTCTGGTTAATGTTCAGGTTCAAAACGTAGTCGAAACGCTGTCCTCATCAAAGAGGAATCCGTGAGGACGGACCTGCTTTCCCTCACACTGAACCGTCCATGATCCCCAGCGGTGTGGCTGAGCCACGCGCACGAGCGACCGCCATTACATCAACAACATTAGTCTGGCTTATGAAGGTGTACGAAGGCTCTTTAAACGCCCGCGCCGCCGATTTTTCCTTCGCCCGAGGTCAGTTTGCTTTTCATTGGAAGCCTGAGAAAACAGTTGTTCTGTGGCTCCGGAGGAGCTCTCTCAAGTCCATGAGGACAACGCCGCGGCGCGATGTTGTGGAATCTCACCGCGGGGTTGGAAAGCACAAATTGCGTTACACACTGGCCTTGGGAAGTATAACAAACACACACACACCAGACAGGAAGGGACTATTATTGGTTGTATTCTAGGAAATATATAATCCAGGTTTTTTTTTTAAGCCTTATATTATGGAGTAAAGGTTATGACAACTCCCCTCTGGCTAATTTGATTTTTACCTATTTTTCCATTTTTGAACCTCATTTATATCTCCTTTTGGCTTTTAAGTAAGTTAACAGGTGCCTATTTAGAAATCCAGCCCAATACGCAACGTTACATAATGTTATAAAATTGATGAGTGCCGCTTTGATCTTTTCTGCATTGAGTCCCCCAAGCTATTTGCAGGAGGGCACCTTTAATGGTTAATTTGTGAAGACATACATTAGTTAAATATCGTCTCAAATGTCCAGGCATAGGATGATAATTCTCTGCAATAACACAATACCAAACATGGTATATGTTTACAGCGAGCTGTCTGCACTATCCCCTTGTGTACATTACAGATTCCTTAGATGCTCACAGTAAATAGCTTTCTTTAGAGGGGGGGGGGGGGGGGGGCAGCTGCCATTGGGCGAGGAGGGTCTCCAGCTCGGCTTTAGCGTGACCCAATGTCAGACTGTACGAACCAAGCTAATTTCCCTCACTTAAAGGGATTTACTGAGTCTGGGATACGCAGTTTGTCTTCGTTACCAAAGTGGCTTCCACCACAAAATGCAGCTCAGAAAGGCTAAAATGATTTGAGGGTTTTAATGTTTGTAGAGCATCAGTTCAAAGAAAGTATTGAATATGTGTCTTTGACTCATTAAGGAGACTGAGAGCCTGTCTGCATACAGATAGTCGAAGGAGTAGAGAGGATAAAAACCCATTAGAATAGACCTCCAGGGCTAATAGAGGAATATGGTATGGTCCGAGGGGAAGGCAGGGCACGGAGGAAGAGAGGGAAACCGAAACCAAAACACGGAAAGGCCTTTCTACTCCCTCGGTACATTGTTACGGGGAGAAACAAACAAACATTTAAGCAGGCCGAGGTGTGTGAGAGGATGAGGAAACGGCGGGGGCGAACCAAGGGTATGTCGAAACACGGGGGAAACTAATCAGGCTCCCTGCGTCTCGTCAGATATCTGCAGGGCTGAAGACAGGAAGGCCTCCGGCAGCGAGCTGTTCCCGACATGCCGTCAGATGCACATGCGTGACTACTGTGCACATTTGAAGTTTGCATTGCTGCATAATGAGGAAGATCACGACAGGATATCCTGAATGAAGAGTAAACAACTGGTTCAAGTTTTCTTGGTGTTTCTAATATGTTGGATGTATGACATTCACAATATGTACACACACAGGGAGAAGGATTCTATCACAGATTTCAAAAAAATGACACAAGGCTGAAAAGGAAACTGAAAAAGGTGAACCAAAGGAGGAAACATTACGATAAATCACAGCAATCTCAGAATGTTAGATTCAGTTTGGCAGCTGCTACGTGTTATAAACAGAATTGTGCATTCGGTATAGTGTACAGAAGACAAACATCTTACAGTTGAACACAGATGGTAAAACGTGTTTAAGGACAGTACAGTGGCCCCATGCAGCTTTCAACACCAAACCACAGCTGGTAGAGAGAGCGGACCCTCGGGGGATGATGGAGTGCCAAAGGGGCACAAGAGCAATTTCCAATAATGTTATTGGAGACCAAACAAACAAATGTTGGAAATGTGGTCTGAATTACTTTGAGTTCAAGTTCGCAGGTTTTTACTTGAATTTAACTGTCATTTAGTTAAAAAAAAATCCCTTTCACACGTTGAATCACTCATAAATTGGCCATATTTGTGCTGCACCTTTGACCCATCGGGCAGCCACGTGCAGCCATAAGGGGGCTTTAATAAATATACACGTTTGTCATCTTTCACGAGTCACTCCAGTGAATGTCACGCGTCCTCAGTGCTCCACACACACCACCGCTCTGCTGTGACTGGTAACATTTTCCCATGGTCCGCAGACCGAGCCCCCCCCTCGCCGCCCCTCTCAACGTAGCTTATAAGGTCCTGTGCCTCCTCCTCCTTCCTCCTCCTCCTCCCTGTTTGTGTCCGCCCCGCTCTGCTCAGCGGAGGAGAGACTCGATGGGACGTCGCTCATCCCGAGTGGCAGTTTCGAAGCGCGCACGATATGCCGCGCGCGCTCGCCTCCTGCGTTTAGCGACTCGACCTCTCCGGGAGTCCGTGGAATAAGTGACGCCGTTGGCGGGACATCTCCAGTGCGCCGGGATGCTGGGGATAAGAGACTTCACTTTGACAGCAGTCGTTGGTGAGTAATATCGAGTTATCTTGGAATGAGTGGGTTTTGAGTGGGTTTTCTAATGAAATAGCGGGGGTGACAGGCGCGCTTTTGCACCGCGCCAAGCACAAGGTCTCCGGCGCAATCTTGTGCGCACTCCCCCTGCACAGCAGCTTCTATCCGGCTGTCTGCATGATTGACGACGACTGCGCGACCAAAACAATGTCACTCGCAATTTCTTCTTAAATGCTCTCCGTCCGGATCGGCCACGCGAGATTTATTCGGACTTGGTGGCATCGCCTCGCGTGGTGGAGACGTTACGGTGGTCTGCGGGGCTCTAATTGAATGATGCGCACGTCAGACCGGGGAGACGCAAGAGGAAACATCTGCACAGTGTCACTGAGTTTGGTGATGTTTTGGCAGGGAAATGAGTGGTTTTGCAAAGCATGAGTCATGGGGATTAGTGTCAGATCTCATGAAAAAATCTATTCATTTAATGCAACTTGAATTGGTTTTCGCACGAGGGCGTTTTTTTTCTTTTCTATTACGGATCCTCACTGATAATTTGATTTGAGTTATCAGAAGGTGAAAAGTGAAATGGATATTGTCTTAATGCTGCCTTTAAGAGGCAGCGAGGCTCTCGTCCTGCTCTCAGGTTCAGCTCCAGAGCTCCAGAAGTGAATTAACTTGGAGGTCATGTACCAAGTGCATGTTCAAACACCACGGTTTTGGAGGCCGGGAAAAAGAGAGAGAGCAGAGTAAACAGCGCCGGTCTCTCTTCAATCCTCACGTCCTCACGCATGTGACGCCGGCTTGTGATGTCCATTAGAGAATTGAGTTAGGGACGGGGATGGAGGCGAAGGTGTGCGTCTGTGGAGAGGGATCAGCACAGTCACGCACTCTTGAGTTATGACCCCCTAACTGGTTACACCAAGGGGGGGGGAGACCCCGTGCTGTGCTGCCTCAGAAGGCCCACAGTTGTAGTGGCAGCATTTAATCTGTATGAATTCCTAACGGAGATGGGGCTACAGGTGGTTTGAGTTTGGTACTGAGGAGGAGGAGGAGGAGGAGGAGGAGAGGAGAGAGCGGCATCTGGCCTCAATCAGCGCGTGTGTCGGACCGGGCTGACCGAGCTTTACCAGAGACGTGAGCCGCCGATGATCACTTTGTTGGTCTATCGATCTGTTGCTTTGTTTATTTTTGCTCTCTTTGTCTTTGATGTGTCCGTGAGTGATAAAACCTCACACAGGACGACCTGCTTCTTTAGGGGTTTTAAGAGTTCCTACGGCGCTTTAGTGCCTCTGCTTCTCTCACAACGATGGAGAGTTCAGTAGATCCTTCAACATTCCTCTGAGGACTCCTGCAGATTCTCACCTCACATTTAGCTGTTCGTCTATCGGCTACATTTTCACGAGCACGTGGAATCCTGCTGTAGATGAACGGAGTAAAAAGGTTCATTCAGATGAGTCTGCAAACATTAAAGCTCTGACTTGAATTTATGAGCCAGAGTGTCTGTGGCCATCTCCTTCATTAGAAATATGTCTCCTCCTCTACTATCTTTTCTATCAGCTCACTCCCTCGGCAGAAGCAATCATTACGAATTTGAAATAAACAGTCTGCAGGCCGGGTTGGTACAATTTCACTGGAATGGTATGTGAATGAGCTCGGATCGTGGCGCTAGTTTATCAGGCAACTGTGATGGGTTTTAAAGCTTCCTCACTTTAAAAAAAAAAACGTTAAGTGTAACTATCTGAATCCACTGAATGGAAAACACTTTGAAGTTGTGAAAGAAGCTCATGTTGACCGTCTCGACCTCACTATCCAAAACCTTTATAGGTTTATACAGTTTAAAATACTCTCACACTAATATTCTCATCACTAAACATGCTAAACTGCTACATATACCGATGAATACCTTTGATGCATTCAACAAGAAAAGTAGTTCATGTCGTCTCCAGATGAGGGAGTCATGCTTTCTGTCATAGGAAGAATCTGCCTTTAAGTTTAATAAAAACTAATAAAAGAAATGTCGCAAACACTTTGACAGATTGTTTTTTTGCACGGCGGTCTATGCGCACATATATTTTCACACTTCCCACACGAAAGGATGTGCGCACACTCGCACCTATCTCACAGTTCACGTTCGGCGCCTTCTGGTACCAAACCCGTGCCGTCACTTAAAACACCTCCTGACGGCAAGAAAACAGGACGATCGCTCCGCCTCGAGATCTGCGAGCGCTGTTGCTTCCAAGAAATGCAGAACCAGTCAGATGAGACACGTGGTGAGAGAAACACGCTGTTTCGAGCTGTGGAGGAGCTATGTACCCGTTAACACGGGCCCCGGTGGTGAATAACACCGAGTTGGTGTTTTTGAGGTGTTCAACGATTCACCCTCGCGCCTGCGAAACCACAAAGGCCCACACACAGGACTTGGTTTCATCCTCTGTTGCCTTCAACCCATCACAGAGCTGTCTCTGCAGCATGTGGCCACCATGCAACGAGCAATTTGCAAAGGGAAGGATGTTCACGGTGAATCTGGTGCAAGTGAGGTAACCCAATGGAGGGTTTGAGATGGAAGAGCCATTTCTGATTAGCAGAAGATGAATAAATAGCCTAATTAAATGTCAGGTTCACTGGTTTCAAAACAGTAAAATGTGAATGTGGAAAGAACAAAATTGACCTTTCTGCACTAACATTTGGAGCTCCGCAGGTTTACAAAACTGAAGCTTCAAAAACAGTTGCAACAGTTGAAGCCCGGACTACACAACCAGGCAAAAGGCAACACTTCCCCAAAAACATATGCATTTTAAACTGAGTCGTTATTTTGTTCCGTCGGTTGCCACCTCTGCAAAAGAGGAACGGAGAGAGAAATGAAAAATAAACTCTGGGGTTGCCAAGGTGACGCCAACGTTTTCCGTCCTGTTTCATAGTTAAAATCGTCTCGCTGCGCCATTCGACTGTGATTTTCGCTGTATGTGGGTCCTGCCTCCATTCAAGTGTTTGAACAAATAATCTCCTTATAACTGCCCCCCCCCACCACCCCCCCCCCCTGAGTGGTGAAATAATCCCCAAAAACTCACCCAACAACAAACACACACTTTGGAGAGAAACCGACGTCTGTCATGACAGAGCTCGATGAAATGAACAAAGTACCCGTGAAGGTGCGATGCTGCCGGTCGTTTCGGCTTACGTAGGTCGTGACCTCTGGGGAAGGTCGAGCCACACACACACACACACACACACACACGCACGCACGCGCACACACGCATCAACACACTGAAGACATAAAAGCAGTCACACTCCATCACTTGTCGCCACTTTTCTCTTTGGTGTTACATTTAACATTTGGAGGGGCATCCTCTTGACCCCGTTGCGTCCACGTTTAATTGGTTCCATGCTGAAGATCCATCTGGAACGCGGGCCTCCGTTTGCTCGATCACATTCACTCTTCTTCTTTAACACGTGTCTGTCTGCAGGAAAACGGATTTCGGGAGGTCCTACGCGCAGTCTGCCCCACCGGCGTGTCTGCAGGCGGTTTTCTGTGTGCTGAGATGATTTTTTTTTCTTTTTTCTCGGTCATGTGACCTCTGGCACCAAACAGTTGTTGTGAGGCATCTGGGGCAAAGAGGAGGGCCTGAAGGAGGCAAAGGGGAGAGCGTCCCGGAGGGCTGTCGGGAGAGGAAAGCTGCTGGCGAGGGGAGGGAGGAGAGGGAGGGGGGGGGGGGGGGGGGGTGTCGAGCAGATTGCCGTAATAACACGTCCCACACTGCTCCCTGTCATTGTGGGTCACTATGCGAGCTTCACCTTTCGCGGGTAAAGTTGCAGCGTGGTGTAATGCGACAGCTCTGCGCGGTTTCGCACCCAACTTGTTTGCTGCGGTCGAAAGGAAACGGTTTTATTCCATTAAGGGAAGTCGGTTTTACTGTTTGAATTCTCTTTTCTTGGCATTAACTTTTTTTTTTTTGGTTGTAGTTTGTGATGAAGTGATTTCCATGCAAAAGAATTTTCCCGTGTGCCTCCCAACGCCTCATAACGTCTCTCCAGAAGCAGCACACGAGGCGCACTCGCACACACACACACTTGCACTCCTTTGCCTCTCTCTGGCCCGCTGAGTTGCCGATGGCCTCAGATCCTGGATGGATGTGTTTTCACAACCGGAGCAAAGCTGCATCTGTGCACCAGGCCTGACCGGCCCCTCCGTACCACTTCCGTGCTACTCTCCCAGGCCCGCAGCGGGCCCGCAGCCATCCATCATGCTGGCGTCGCCCCTTTCGCAGTGACCCCTCCAACAAGAAGGGACAACACCAGCGTGCTAGTCCCAACGTTGTCCTTCACACAAACGTGTCCCAAACAGAAGGTGTGTCTGCTTCTGATGTCGCTCAGAACAAAGCTGAAAATTTTATAATGGCGTCAGACTAATATTTTGGATCTATAATTATTACTGTTTTTTCAAGAAAAGGAGCACAGCGCTTATTTCTATAGATGTGATGAAAAAAAAGATTTGTCATTATATTAGATGATTCATTTTTAGCAGTACATTTTAAAAACACAAACATTCTGAATTTTCTATTCAGAATTACATGGAAGAGAGAAAAGACAAATCAACGGCATCATGAACCCTTCTTTCGGTTCTGTATTTTTGGGTTGGAGTTGGGAGAATGGGGGAGGGGGGGAGGGGGGGGGCTTCTTCAGCACTACGGACAGCAACAACCACTTGGTTGCTACGCTCCACAGTCACCGATATGTTTCAGGGGCCACAAACCTCGGGTCAGATAAAGTGAAGCTGTAACAGGACATCTCCAGTGACTCCTAATATCTTTGAGAATGAGTCCGGCAGATTACTGATTCATCCAAAGAAACATTGAATTGCTAACTGAAAAGCACAGACACGGTACAAAACAAATATCTTCCATCTCTGGACATGAATTGACCAGAGCCCCTTTCATCCACTTTAATACATAAAAAAATATAGAAAGTAAATTAGATCCTGTAAACACCAGACACCAGTGACACCTCACATTTACTGTTGACGTT
The DNA here is from genome assembly GCF_949316345.1 of Pungitius pungitius. Taxonomy (NCBI): domain Eukaryota; kingdom Metazoa; phylum Chordata; class Actinopteri; order Perciformes; family Gasterosteidae; genus Pungitius; species Pungitius pungitius. The sequence goes on along the minus strand of NC_084917.1, from coordinate 4,034,222 downwards.
TGACGATTTTCTACCTAAGCTGCAGTCGAAAATATGAGCCCCAAAATCATCTATTTTTGTTGCAAGAAGAATGTTTCCCAAGTTACAGTACGAAATCTTCATACCAATTTCGGAAAACTCTCTTGAAAACATTTTTCATGGAAAGATTCCACGCATTTTGGGTTGCAAATCTCAATCCTCATATGCAGGATATTGTGAAATCTCCCTGAAGCTGCATCTCTATGGGAAATATCTATTTTCTCAGTAGAGTAAAAGAGTCAAACATTTGAAAGGGAGGAAGAACTGCTTCATGGGTTCATGACTTTGAGTCTTTGGGTGTGAAAAAGAACCGCAGCATTTCCTGTTCTAGAAGGAAGTCATTTAAAACTCGACTAGATTTGAACTTGATTCTTTTACTGTTCATCTATCTGAGTATTCACAGTCCGCATGTCCGGTGTGATCACGGCTCTACATTCACCAGATACGACAGCGAGGAAAAGGACCATGAAAATGCTACATAGTCTTGTTATGACAAATGAGCTAAAGTTATAATCTGGCACAGTGCATCAAATAGCGTAATTTACATATAAACTACAATAAAAACAGCAAATATGTGCAAAACTATAGCGCGATCACCATGGATGATTCATACTATTAACCCCTATGGAGCAAATACATTTGCATAGATGCTCGTAAAGAGCAGGTAGCGAGTGAGAAGCACTCTACTATCTGTGGATTATTCTACAACCAATTAAAATGAGGTCAACACAAGTGGATAGTGCAGATTAATGTGTGTGTTGTTCTGTTAAGTGGTAGTCTGGCTAAGAGCGTAAGTATTACTTATTAAACACAACACTAAACATGGCACAAATAAATTGTACTGCTGCTCTTTTAAACTGTAGTTAAAGGATTATTGTTGTTAGAACATTTAAGCGAAAATTTCAAAATGATTGCGTACGCTGTGTGTTTTTTCACAGGATGGGCGGCGACAAACTGCGCTCCGTCTTTATTGTTCATTGGACTCTAGTTTGTTCCTTTGTTTTCTTTAGAAAAATGTCTCTTTGGGTTCACTGGCTTTACAAAATAAACCCGCCGTGACGCCGTGGTTACAGTCTTTAAGGCGTAGCGTGATTATTTTCTGCACGTTGCTTATTGATTCTGCAGGAAGGTCATTTATTTGACCCCCTGGGTGTGTATATTTTTAGTTCCTCCAGAGGTGTTTGATCTTTCCCAGACCCCAGCTGCTCCCCTGTAGGTTAAAACTGTTCTGATGTTCGCAGTGAATTTTGGGGGGTTTGAGGGGGGGGGGTGAAAGCTTTGACTCCCGTCTGGGGAGATGATGTCATGCGTGGGTCTCAGCTTGTAAGCTGACATGTTTTTTTCGCAACCAGGGGGATAAAGGAGCTCCAGAGGACACATCTGGAAGTTTCACCGGGTGGAACCTGAGACCGCCGAGCCGACGCGTTCCGTCAATGAATAAAAAGATGGGGGGCGGGGGGGGGGGGGGGGGCAGAGACGAACCGAGGGGAGGGGAATAGTCGAGAGACGGGTGATGCTGTTGAGGGAGAGTGGGATGGGGATGAAAAGGAATTCATGAATGGGTGGAGGAGAGTTGAAAGAGATCATTTTAAAGGGGCCATAAGTATCTCAGTCACTGCCATGACATTTTGAGCACATGTTGACGTTCCCCAGCATGAAATAAAGTGACCCTGAGACACTTACTTTCACTTTTGAAGTCATCCAGTGAAATATCTCAACAATCTTCTTTGATCTGCATCATTTTACAGACATTCAAAATCCCCCTCAGGATGCATGGAACTGAATTTTGGTGATCAGGTGACATTCACACTGATTTAACCACTTTGAGGAACTACCTTTCCATTTGACCCCGTCATCGGGGCAAATCTGTTCAGTGCTTTGGTTTTTACGACTAACGATGTCTGCCAAACATCAGGGACAAGTCTCAGCGGCACCTGCAGCTTTATTTCTGACACATCAGCTTATCAAAAGAAACACCAGAGCGGGTGAACGGGTCGCAGGTAGTAAACCTTTTAAGCATGTTAGGTTGCCCGGGAAATGATTCAGGTTAAAGCTCAGCTCACAGAGCTTCTAGCATTGCTGCCGGGTCATTCTATTGTTTCTAATCACAATTTATCATTTCCTCTCTGCGCAGGCGATTGAAATCCAAAGTTTGGCCCCTGGTGCTCCCACAACCACGACCCCTTTGTTTCCTCCGCACACCCACCCACTTTAAGATGAACTTTAGGGGAGCTAAAAAGCCTGTCAGAAGTTGAGCTCGTGAACTGACAGCCAGGAGGGATTAGAGAGGAAAGTGTTCGTAACGAGTCGTGGAAAAGTAAGAAAGAACAAAGTGTGAAATCTGGAAATATGACGCTGCTCTCTTTCGCCAGAAGGTGTCTGTTGTCACACAAAGGTCCACGTCCCACTTTGATTCTCTTTAAAGGGTCTGACATCACAGACCAGCCATTTACGTCCCTCGGCCTGACGCGTCGTTAGCATCGTCCTGTTTTCTCTTCGCTTTCTCTCAATTCAACCGGATTTGGTTATAAAAGGGTTTGCCCTCGGATCAGCTGACACGCGTGTGCGTTGCTGCAACTGCTGGAGTTTCGCGGCGCCTTAATGACTTTGTTGCCTACAAGGTGCTGATCTGCGTTAAGCTTTAAAGCTGATTATAGCTGGTTAGGTGTGCTGCAGATGAGCAGGTGGACGCTTTGAAGCTTACGGGTGCTGACTCCGTCTTGTTTTTTCCAGCCGGCTTGATGCCTCACGGGCCAACAGGGCGCTGATCTTATCCGACATCTGAACCCGGCTGCCCTAAGGTTCGGATTCCTCGCTCTATTGCTAAATGCAGAAATGAAAGGTGTTGTTGGTTTTTAAGGAACTGCAGCCGGGAAAGGGCAGCAGGAGGGTGGGGGGGGGGGGGGGGGGGGGTTTCATTGCAGGGGTTGGTGTGGCTGACAGCCTGCCAGGAGCAATCAGGACCACATGGAGATTGACCGAGAACAGACCCGCTCGCCGGTCGCTTGCCGTAATCTCAAGGCAGAGCTGTTTCACCCAATTTACATTCAATTTTTCTTGTTAGCTGAAAAAAAACCCCCCGGAGATTCTTGTTATGATAAAGGGTGGCGTCTGCGGACTGCTTTCCCACAGCAGGTCTGCCTCCGTGAGGCTGTGCGAACCCTCAGTGACGCCGAGCCGGATGGATACGTCGTTACTTCCTGCCTTAAACTTTCATTCTTTGTAATAGTCGACAGGGGGAAAATAACTTGATTTATCACCTCATGAAATACAACGCTGTTGTGTTTGGGTGAATGATTTAGAGTTAACTTCTAACTCTTTGGTGCACCTAAAAGGTTCAGCGTTTGGCTGTACTTCGCTGCACCCTCTTGAGCTACTTCTGGTTGCAAAAAAAAAACAAAACCAAGAAGGCGATGGCTAAAAGTCTCAACTCAAGGTTCCAAAACAAATGGGTGCCGTCACGTGACAAATAGTTGTTGACCATGTGTGGTGGAGCACAACGTGACACCTGCACGCAGTGATGGACAGCTTTATATGGCCATTCCTCAGAGGCTCCTCAGGCCATTTCCATCCACCAAAAGGGAGAAGCCCTCTTGTTGGCCTTCCCGTGGCAGATGTTTAGCTTAGCTCACGACTCACAGTCACATGACCTCCTGGTTGGTTGATTTGAGCAGAGACGGGAGGCACCCGAAGTTAGATGGGTATTCACGAAAGACTGCAGGGCGACAGAGGACGTCGGCTCGGGCCGGAGTGACTCTGAACTGTGCTTGAGTTCACTCTGTGATGAATGATAACGGCCTGGTTGGCCCAAAGCCACCTCAAATCAGCTTAATTACTTGTGTGTGTGTGTGTGTGCACCTGTGGATGTGCGTAATCAGGTTAATAGCAACGGGAAATGGAGCTTCTCTGAGAGACGTGAGAGGGGCAGCGGAGGGAGTACAGAGTGAGCGAAGGGGGGGGGGATATTTCCTGGCTGGGGTTCCAGTGTATGACCGTGCACGTCCGTCCGTCCGTCCCTTCCTGCCCCAAACCGTCCATCTCTGTCTGTCCCGACTTGGACGACGACTGGCGGTCGATGTTTTGCGAAAAGTCAAAGGACCATCAAAGGCATTACAGTTCATCGTTGGGTGGAGTTTCGTGGGAGTGAAGAGCCATTCGACTCGAATGTCATACCCCTGGTGGCGACTAGAGGAGACGTCAGAGGCTCACTAGAAGCAGCAGGGTTCATTCTCTGGGGGCCGTAAAATGTCTGCAATCCAACAAATATGTTCGAAGATATTTCCGACTCAGTCCTTGAGGCTGAAAAGTCTCCAAATGACTCCACGTGGCAGCCGTCTCTTGACTTTGGGTGAGGAACATTCGCTACAGAAGCTCCTCATCAAACAAGTGAAACGTGTGTGTCTCCGTCTATGCGGCCTGTGTCCGCTTGTTCTTTTTTTTTCTTTAAGTCCCCATGTCTCCTCCCCGCTCACAAATGGAATGAATCAAACCGGAGGAATTCCCTGGCGCAGTGGACATAAAGAGCGTCAGTGTAGTGAGCAGCACAATGATGCATTGGACGGGTTCATGTGGAGCCTATGTGACATGCGCTCGGGTGCAGAGAGGAAGACATTGTCCCGCAGGCCGGACTGGACTCTGACCAGAGGGGCTTCACGTTGATGTATGAAATTCCTCCGGCGTCCTCCAAAATGACGAGTGTTTGTGTGTGTGTGTGTGTGTGTGGGAGACGTTCCCACAGTCCGTCCCTCCGAGTGAGGAATCTCTGTGTCATTTTCATATTATTAGAATATATAAATATTAGGGCTTGATTTCCAAAATGTTTGTTGTTTGAAGTTATTCTATTTCTTGTCTATTTCCAGCTTGCATCCTGAACGTTTCCCAAATATTTATAGATATCGTTTGTCTTTTGCTGACCTTGTATTTTTTTTTTTAACATGGCCTTAATTGACAAGTATCTCATTTTAGGATTTCGTTAAACCTCATTTGTCCTTTCCTTTCCTTCCCCTTCGTCCCCAGCAGTGCTGCTGCTGCTGCCGTGTGTGCTGTCCTTCAACGTGGACCAGAAGAACGGGCTGTCCTTCGAGGGCCCGCTGGAGGACATGTTCGGCTACACGGTGCAGCAGTTCGAGAACAGCGAGGGGAAATGGTGAGTGTCGCCGACGCTTTGAATGTCCGTGTGCGGGAAGTACGTCACGGTCACGTTTGACTGTGACTCTTTTGGGTATATTTAGCTCCGCTGGCGTCCTCCTGCTGCCCTTTAATGGCACCTCACCAACTGTTCCTGGTATTTCCATGAAGGTTGTGGGTAGGAACATACATGTATTTGGGTCTTTTCCTGGAAATTTGATTGAAATGTGCATTATATTTTCATGTAAACGTGTTGTCCAAAGGAGCCGTATCCACATCTTTTCTGCTTCTTCCCTCCTCAGGTGGTCCTCACAATTACCCTCATAATAAAACGTTGTTTTGTGAGGCTTTTCCGCACAAGAACATTTTATGATACCGAGTTCAGTTTAATTCAAATCCTCAAAAAGAGTGAGAAAAAAAAGGCACTCGCTGACTTGTAAAAGCAGGTGAAGCAGAGCGCACCAGCTGCTGCGGTAATGAGGCTTCTGGCCTTTACGGCTCTCGCCGTTAACCCTTGAACTTCACACACACCGAGACTGTGAGTGCACATGAAAAAAAAACAAGTACCTGTGGCTCCTTGCTAAAACTCTCTGGCAGCACATTTTTTTTTAAAAGCCTTGTTAAAAGCTATTATATCTTGTGTTATTGTCTGCGTCCCTCCCTTGGTCACTCCTGTCTTTATTTCCCTCGCAGTAATGGTTTCGTTCAGCTCGTACGCGTTGAGTTGCAAATATTTACTCAGCGCTAATCAGCGGAGCCAGCTGTGAAAAAACACATCAGCCCGGTTTCCTCTCCAGATAGCGCTGTTTCGTTCCCCTCCCGGGCAAAGTGTTACTGAAAGAGGTCCGAATAAGAAGTTGGTTTGTTTATTAGGGATCCCAATTAGTCCACACCGTAGTGGAGACTATTCTTCCTGGGGTTCCAGGCAAAAACATTGACATACAAATGATAAAATGCAGCATGATCAATGTTGGTGAACTGAAACACCAACTTAAAGAACAATATTTTAAAAAACCGTGGTCAAAGTGGTTAGAGATCTGAGGGGGGGCGAGAATAGACCAAAAAAACGAAAACCGTGAAACCATGATGGAGGAGGTCTAGAGCATCCGAGGAGACGGGGCAGTAAAACTGGAGACGCCGTGTATCCGCCGGTTTCGACGTAAGTTAACGCAGCTGCTCGGATGCAGATGTCCACCCTGAAGCTCTCCAGTTCTGGGGGGGGGGCGACACCTCCTCACGCTGAAGTTTCTACAAGAACCTTTCCCACAAGACGTCTGCGGTCACGAAGGTCCAGTAGCCCTGACCACGTGATGATAGAAATCCTTCAGTCCATGGTTTTCTTCATAAATAGGTCACAATGTTGGCGAAGGCTGACTGTGGGCCGAGGCAGAGTGTTGTGGTTGTTTTGGATGACCAAAGCCCATTAGAGTCCAGGAATGTTAATTGTCCGGAGGGTTCAGAGGAAGGCAGATGACCGACTGGGTTCAGTTTAGTGACGCCGGGGGGACGCGACCCATGCACTGCGACGCGTGTGCGATTCTGCACGCAGAACGTACACGACCTACGGAGCCGATACGCGCAGGTTGCTCTGCAAACATCTGCAACATTTCAATGCGTCCGCGCGTAATGAGGTGGTGATAATGGGTTCCCTTTTAATGAGCTTTGTCAATATTATTCGCAGTTTTCAGGGATACGACAGCCGCTGATTCTCAAGCCAATGATAATAACCTATAACAGCTTTAGCAGCCAACCTGAAGCTGTTTATGTTTTGGTATAATTAAGGCAGATCTGATGTCACCACCTCTTTCATTTTTGCAACAATATTTGGATGCCGCTTGTCATCACAGTCGTTAAACTGGGATGCCGGTGTGTGTGTGTGTGTTGGCAGGATTTCTAATTATCATGTATTACGTTTTCAGGGTTCTGATTGGATCGCCGCTGTCGGGCCAGCCGGCCAAACGGACGGGAGACGTGTACAAGTGTCCCGTGGGGACGGGGAACAACACGTGTGTCAAGCTGGAGCTGCCCAGTAAGGATCTCTGGTCACGTTTTAGATCATCCAGATTGCTCAAACCAAAGCATTTGCTGCTTTTCTCAGTTTTGTGGGTAAATTGTTGTGTATTTGTTTAAGTTTTCTTCTTATCTGATCGGGCCCGGCAGGGGAGGAAGTGAATTGAGACCCATCCGAACAGGAAGACAGTAAATAAACAAGATTTCGAATGTCTCGTCCTTCCAATTAAATCTTAATTAAACAGCGAACAACACAACCCGGCTCCCGGTCAGCAGTCCGTGTGTCTGCTCACTAACCCTCCACTCGGCATTTAAAACTTATCAACACCGACCGATCGGCTGTAAATGCTGATCCTTCTCAATCAGGACCGGAAGTAATACTCCTCCTCTCACCGGAGTAGAGTGCAGTGGGTTTTTTTTTTTTTCCATCTTAGATGAGTTACGAAACCCTAAAATCTCACAAACTCAAGTTGAGCCCGGAAAGCATCCACTGGGAATCGATCCCGGCAACCGAAGCCAGACAGCTGAGGGAACAACTGGGAGTGGATCACGTGACACGGCAAACGGGGCGAATCTGACCTGGTTTCAAACCTTGGACGAGGAGGCGGGGGGCCCCGTCCCTCACGTCGTCCATCTGCCGACGAGTCTGTCTCCATGCGACGTGAAATACTGACGAAAGGCTCCCGGCGTCCACGAGCTTGTCTTTAAGTAGAGCACAATCACAAAATGTTATGTTTATAACTCGGATTAGCCCAATTTGGCTCATTTGATTCTTTTAAATTCTGCAGGTTTGCTTTTGGAATTTCCTTCAGAAACCCATTGAGTCTCATTTTTTCTTAAGATCATATATCATTCATTATAAAGCTAAACCTTGTTCTGGGTCACTTTCCACCACAGACTACTCATATTTGCACAGTGACCATCGTAGATGTATTTTAGCAGCAGCATTGGATTCTCTGGATGTCGTTGCAGTCCAAGAAGCATTGTGTGATGAGTCTGATTGGTTCTGATCGCTATCTGGGGTTCACAGTTCACTGAGGACAAAGGGTCTATTCTCCCCTGCAGATCCGCAAAGCTGCTCTCAGTCCCACGAGGGAGAATCATGAGGTGCTGGATCTCGGTCCATATCACTCCTTTGATCACATAGGAACCAAGTAAAGGCCACTTAATGCGACAAATTATCAGTGGATCAAAGTTCACTGTGTGTGCGATAGAAACATCTGATAACCGTGCATCAAAAAATAAAGTGTTATAGTGCTAAAAGTGTATTTTAATCATGGGTTCTCGTCTTCTCAGTGTTGCACGAAGACAGGAAACAGGGGAGGGCTTCAGGCAAGAATCCGTATTCACACAGAGATGAAGAATAGGGCCAGCCTAAAGCCATTAAAGAGCCATCACGTCACCCTAACTACTAACAGCTCTGCTCATGTCAGTTCAGAGGGGAGCGCATTCCTGGCTCCTAATGAGAATTACAAATGGTTAAATATCAAGATTACCCCATGGGGATTTGTAAAGAGCTCCATTCAGGATTGAAACGGCATGTGAAAGGAGCTCGTCGGGGCAAAGGGGAAAGAAAAGCCGATCCAAAACATTCCCAAATGGGAGAGGTTTGTCATAACGTGCTAATTTTAGCCACATGTTGTGGATTGCTTAATGATACAAATCAGCCATTTCTTCTTCCCCGCAACCGGGCTGTTTATCAACAAAACGCGTTGGTTTGTGCCGCGCGTCCTCTCTCAGCCACACCACGCTGCACACTGAGGTAAACTGAGGCGACGCGCTATATTTAACCACACGTCGGTGGTTGTTGCATCTTTGCGTTGTAGCCGGAAGGAAGGAACAGCGGCCCTCTCCCCATGGGAAAATACAGAAGAGGAATTTGTACAGCTGTTCTCCCTCTGTGCTGCTTTCTCGGTTTGTCTCACTCTGTTTATTCGTCCATTATTTATTTTTTTCTCTCAGAAAACACAACGGTTCCCAACTTACATGAAGTCAAGGAGAACATGACCATGGGAACCACGCTGGTGACCAATCCCAACGGAGGATTTCTGGTAAGGAGGAAGTTGCTCTTTGTACTTGATGCAAGTGCTTTGTGGTGCATTTTCCATACTGGACTCAAAATTAGGACTGAACTTTGCATATCGTCTGCGAGAGACTGTGCAGCAAGTATATGTTCCCTGGACCTTTGGTCTCTATGGAAACAGTGGACTTGACCCTCCCATGTCTCTGTGGAGCTTCATGTCCTGGGAAATGTAACACTGGGAATCCCATTTGTGGTGGAGTAAGCAGAAGGTGGCAACCACCATTCCAATTTCATGGGTACATGAACCTCAGAAAAATCATACGTGTGCATGATTTTAGCGTGTAAAAATGAAAGACTACCGGTCGATAGATCCTGTGCAGCTGCAACTGTGACCAAACCTTTAACTCTCTTTCAACTTCACAGAATAACTCTAAATGTATTGATTCTACTCCCATCATGGCTCATCCAATACATTTGACATATGTTTTTCAAACACATCAAAAGTCACAGACCAAATAACAACACAAATGCATTTTACGGATTTTATTTCGGAGACTCAATGAGTAACGTAATCTAACTTCTTTGGGATGACATCAGCCTCAGTTCTTCTGTTAATTGTTAATCCGTAATTGTTAGCACGGTGGCGTTGGCCAATTAGCATCAGGATGTCAGCAGGGAAACTCTGTGGCGAGGCCGCGCAGAGCAGCTAGCATAGCAGCTAGCATAGCCGCTAGCAGCTAGCTTAGCGACTCCCAATGGCAGGAGGGCGCCGAAGCTGTGGAGCATGCAGGGAAATCCAAGGAAATGAGGCTGGATTGATAGATAGTTATCTCTTCATTTCTCTCTGGAGAAGCATAGTCTGAAGGGATCTCTCCTGGTTTCAAAAAGATTCGTTGTAATCCCCAGTGTGAGTAATTCTTTCCTCTTGGTTTTTGTCCCCCGAAACCCTCCTCTCCCCCAACACGGGTGTGTTTGTGTGTGTTGTGTCTCCACAGGCCTGCGGTCCTCAGTACGGCTACATGTGCGGCCAGCAGCAGTACATCTCAGGGGTTTGTGCCAATGTCAGCGACTCCTTCCAGGTCCTCAACTCCGTGGCGCCGGCCGTGCAAGGTACTCGGTACCAGACCTCCACCGTTTCGGGGACGGGGGGGATTGCGATCTGCTCCTCACAGTGGTACCACCCAAGGCCCCTGACGTCAAACCTCAGGCCCTCTCAGCGAAGAGGGAGATTAGAGCGTTCCTCTTAATGTAAACTTGTCTGCGACCCCCATCGCTCCGTGGCACGGCACGGCCCGGCCCGGCCCCTCTGCTGCGTTCAATGCCCAAGTTAGGAGACAGTTTAATGCCTGCACTTTGTTTCCCAGGAAGGAAACAGTGTGAGAGAGCCCAGAGAGTGAACTTTCTGCAGTCATTGGTTCTTCCAGTGTAGCTCTGCCTCTCAAGTTGCAGAAACCAAGACGCACGCGGGCTGATCATATAGTGTCACACAGTGATATTCACGCATCCTTAAGTGGTTTAATAAGGACTGAATTAAAGTAAATATAAAAACTATTAGATTGTGCGCGGCCTTTGGGGGCTTCTTTGCTCTCTCGCCTCACAAGAGGCCTCGTAACTGCCCTTTTTTAGCTCTCTGCATGGAGTGTGAATGTGCAATGAATGGAGAGGTTAGCCTCATTTAGCACAATTACTACAGTACCTGCCAATTGGATTAGTAGTAAGGAAAATAAAAGTTCTGCTCCGTGAAAGACACAATGCGTTATTATGCTCATTCTCTAAGTGGTACCTCATGTTAATGAGTGAGCTCGAGGGGGTTGAACTATTCATTTAAAATGATGTTGTAATTGATTGTATTTTGTTCGTGCGACCCCTTCAGTTTAACTTGTGACCCCTTGTGGGGGCCCCGCCCCCCCATGTTGGGAAGCGCCGCTCGACATTATTACATTTTGATTAGCAGCTAATGTTGTGTGTCTGCTGTGGGCACAAGTAAACAGGACGGGGACTGGATTTATTTCTTTGGAGTGAGATCAGCAAGTCTTGGGAAACAGGAAAAGTTTACAGATAAAACATTTAATGTGTATAAAATAAAATCAGTCCCCTGTAGCTGCATGCAGAGAAATGAAAACAACAACAACAACAACTTAGAATTGAATTGACGATACCTTCTGCATTTGTTCCAGAGTGTGCGAAGGAACTGGACATTGTGCTCCTTCTGGATGGATCCAACAGCATCTACCCTTGGTCCAGTATCGTCGACTTTCTGCAACGTTTCATCACGAACATTCAGATCGGACCGAGGCTCTCACAGGTCCGCCCCATTGACTACACGACTCAAATAGAATAATAACGTTTTTTTGCTTGGCTAGTCATGAATTGAGCGTCTTTCTGTCCACCGCTCCCCCGACGCGGTGGTAGTTTTTGTATTACGGTTGCATTGGTCGGGCCTGCAGCTTCTGGAGTTTTCCAGAGAGAAACACTGGAAAGTCACATGTGGCCGCTGGAGTCCTCTGCCTGCTATATAAAGAACATTGTGTCATATCAACCCTGTACCAGGTCCGACCACAGTTGCCTGGGTGGAGAGGAAGGGAGAGAAGAACATAGAAGCAAAGAAAAAAGGAAAAAGATGTTTTAATGTTTAGGAGACCGTGTGTGTGTGTGTGTGTGTGTGTGTGTGTGTGTGTGTGTGTGTGTGTGTGTTTGTTTCTCAGGTGGGGATAGTGTCCTATGGCGAGAATGTGACTCACCGTGTCAACCTGAACCAGTTCAACAACACCCGTGATCTGCTGAACTTTGTAAAAAGCCTCCCTCAGCAGACCGGCTACAAGACCATGACTTTCCTGGGCATCGATACCGCCAGGTATTCACCACACTCCCCTCCCCTCCGCCTCCATTACGTCAACGCGGTTTTATCTGGCATTTGAAAGGGAACCAATTCAGTGGGCCAGACGATGGCCTCAGACAAAACACCCCGCTCACAGTGGACAGATGTGTCCCTGAAAGCGCCGCGTTGAGTTGCATTGTGGGGCGATGCAAGCGCCCCAATTTAAAAGAAAGGACGTCCCGTCTCAGCGGAGGCCTCGGATGCTTTTGTTCTTTTGAACTGAACTTTAACTGTTAATGTCGCGTCCACCAGGAAAGAGGCCTTCGTGCCGGAGCGCGGCGCTCGCCCCGGGGTGAAGAAAGTCATGGTGATTGTGACTGACGGAGAGTCACATGACTCTCACAATCTGGACGAGGTCATCGGAGACTGTGAGGTTGATGGCATCGAGAGGTTCGGCATCGCTGTGGGTACAAACTACTGCTGCTGTGTTTTCTGTCCGTGGTGTTTACTGGTGTTTACTCATCGGCTGTTACGAAGGGCCGACGTCATTGAGGTGGTGCGTTATCGTCTCCAGGTTTTAGGAGCCTACAATCGTCAGAATAAAAGCTCGGCAGAAATACAGAAGTTTATTAAGGAGATCGAGTCCATTTCCAGTGAGCCGTTGCAGGACCACTTCTTCAACGTGGACGACGAGGTGGCGCTGCTGAGCATCGTGGATGCTTTGGGAAGCAAGATTTTTGCTTTGGAAGGTGAATGTCCCACACACACACACACACACACACACACACATGGCACCAAAGTCTGCTTCTGTGTTAAATGTATTAAAGCTCAGGATCACTGAAGCATTAATAGGAATGTGAGCCGGAGATTCCGACCACATTGTATTGTGTGCTGTTTAAGTTAATAAACTCAATTTTTTCGCCCTCAGCGACAACCGGCAATTTCACCTCTTCCTTTGAGATGGAGATGTCCCAAGCTGGCTTCAGTGCACACGCTTCCAAAGTAAGTCCAAGTCCAAGTATTGATCCAAAGATACGGTGTGTATCTTTGGATCAAACCTTGAATCCCTCCGTCGGCGTTTAGCTTGTGTTCGTCTCTGGTGCCCGTGGGGGACGGGATTGTGTCGACGCGGATGTTTGCTCAACTAATGAACCCGTCCAGACGCAGAGCCCCCCCGGTGCCATCTCCAGTGCATCTCCAGTGCATCTCCAGTGCATCTCGGGCCCTCTGGGCGAGTCGAGCGGTCCCACACAGGCCGCCTCTGTCCTCGCACTGCCGCAGACTTCTGGGCGACGCCGCTCGCGTCTGATTGCGTGAGAGTGTGTGTGTGTGTGTGCGACGCAGTTGGAAAAAGAGGAGGGGGGGGGGGCACGAGGTGCGTCAGCGGCGAAGCTGAATCAGATTCTTGTCGCTCATCTTAGAGCAGCGTCGCTTGCTTCGGCCCCGTCACATGCCTTTAGAGATCCTTCATTAGCTTCTCCCTGCAATCTATTTAAAAACAGACTCTTCTGGCTCCTGTCCTCACTTGTGTGCTCCGAGTAGCGACAACCGGACCGAGTCATACGTTGATAGTGCATGTAATGCCCTTTGTGACCCCTCCCTTTCCTTTTAATTAACTCTGCATCCGGTAGATAGGGAAGGACCGAGATAAGAAGATTGACTTTCTGTTTTATGTTGTACTGTATTGGGTTTTATTTACGTTAGTTTATAATGTTTAAATTTTCAAGAGGTTACAACGTGTTGAAATGAAAATGAAACAACAATCTCACGGTATCACAGATTGCTAGATTGTTTTTCATCACGTTGAATTATATCAGAGAAATACAGAAACATTTGCCAAGCTGGAACCAATGAAAGTTTTGTATGTTTTACCTACATAACAATTAATTAAGTAGTTGTGGTATAATTTTCTTTTGATAAATTAAGAAAATTCAGCACTGATTGTACTATTTTGCAAGCACTTGTACAATTTAACTTGCAATTTATGCTCCTTATACCTAATCTGGACTTCAGTTTGATAACCACGTCTCTCAATTTGATGACTTGAGTTTCTAGTTTCTCATATTGTGAATGCAAATCTATGATTGACAAATAAAATATAGGTTTTGTACAAATATGTAAAATGATCTCAACTTCAACCACCCACAGAATTAAGGAAGATAAAACTTCTCTGTAAGCGAAACAGTTAGAGTTCTGATAGCGGCTCTGTTGTCTCTCGCAGGAAGGCCTGTTACTGGGAGCAGTGGGAGCGTATGACTGGAACGGGACAGTGATCATGCACACTGCCGGAGCAACCATTGTTCCGGGGAAGACCGAGTTCTACGACCCGGAGACTGAGGCCGGGTACGAAGGCCTCGCCGGGTACCTCGGTGAGTTCCCTCGCAACGCCTCCAAAGGCCCGGAGACGTATTTACTCAACGCCGCGAGTTAGTCTTTCTTCTCCTTGTGTGTGTTCCTGAAATGAATATAAAAATAATATACACGCTAATAATATACAAGAATACAACCGTATTGTGTTTCATGAGATGAGAGAAAGATCCTTCTGGAGATTAATTGAATTTTTACAGCTGCAGAATGAAAATTCTGTTTCATGGAGGAGTAAGACATGTAATTCAGATTTGGAACTGCGGCAGCAGATGCAGTCCATCTCCATGTCACATAACTAATAAATGCATGCGTTTCTCTCCTTCCAATCTCGTGCCTTACTGCCTTTTACGGCTCTGAGAGCAACGCCGGCATCTTAATATCACGTTATTTAATCAACATGTCGTCAGAAAGAGCAGTGGTGGGTGCAGGCTCGCGTACTGTGAACTCAGCTGTGTGAAGAATGCAGAGAACTGAATTCGGTGCGTTGTACGTGGTGTGTGTGTGTGTGTGTGTGTGTGTCCCCTGCAGGCTATGACGTTCAGTCAGCCTCCACCGCGGGTGGAGTTCTGTACATCTCAGGTGCACCGCGGTACAACCACACAGGCCGGGTGGTCGTCTATCGCCTGGACGCAAACAACAGCGTCGTCGTCTCCCAGATACTGAAAGGACAACAGGTGGGTGGGGAGACATCTTTATTCAATTCGACTCTATATCAGATTAGACTTGATTAATCCCAAAGGAATGAACGTAGCAGCATGGAGACGCTCTTCGTGTGGCCCCGAGGTTTTTCTACGTGGTCACCGGGTTTTCCTGTGACGTTGTGCTGCGCCTTTGGTTGAGCAGATTGGTTCCTACTTCGGCAGCGTCCTGCAGACCGTCGACGTGGATGGAGACTCCTCCACGGATCTCCTCCTGGTCGGAGCTCCCATGTACATGGGCACGGAAAAAGACGAGCAGGGACAAGTCTACGTCTACGAACTCGACCAGGTGCAGGAGATTAATCAAGAAGAGAATATGGTGTGTGTGTGTGTGTGTTTGTGTGTGTGTGTCAGAATGTGATGGTGTCTTTTTTTTTTCCAGGCCGGCCAGTTTCACCACAAGTTCACCTTAAAGCCTGTCAATCAGTCCTGCTGCGCTGCCCGCTCGGCCAGCTGCACCAACAAGAACGAACCGTGCGGGGCCCGCTTCGGTACGGCCATCGCCGCGGTGTCGGACCTCAACCTCGACGGGTTCAACGACGTGGCCATCGGCGCGCCGCTGGAGAACGACCACCGCGGGGCCGTCTACATCTACCACGGCGAGAAGAAGTCACTGAAAGAGAAATTTGTGCAGGTGAGAACGGGTGCCGGGATCGTTGAGTTGCACAAACTATGCGCTTTCCGCCTCTTGCAGCTTGCGAGCATGATTTAAATATCCCAGAATCCCCCTTCAGTGGGCTCCAATGAGACCGGTGTGTGTTTTTCCCCTCAGCACATCCCTGCAGGTGGGGACGGTGAAAAGATGAAATTCTTTGGCCAGTCCATACATGGAGTCATGGATCTAAACGGAGATGGAATCACAGATGTTACCATAGGAGGTCTGGGAGGGGCTTCGCTGTTCTGGTGAGTCACGGCGGGCCCCTCCTCACACATGAAAACATTCACCCCCTGAAAAACGACACATTCCACCTGAATGGTTACCATCGGTACAACATTACCACGCGCTGGGCCTTCTGAAGGCTTTACACAGCTGGGCGTGTCCCGCTGGGCTCGTGGCCTTGCTGACGATCTCTGCGTTACGACCCCTGGCCCCGCCAAGCCCACGCCGTGATTTAAGTTCCCCGAGCAGACCTTCTCCCACAGTTTCTACTGGCGGAGGCTCAGCTGAGCTGTGTGAAAACTCCGTCTCCCGAGTGGCTCCCGGGTTGCAAATCGCATTTGGCAGCGGGCGGGCTCTCTCCTTCCTGCGCTGCTGTGCTTCAGAAAGCTCAGCTCTTTTACTAGAGATAGTTGAGGCCAAGTTTTTTACTCTCAAGATGCATCCGTTTCTTGTTTCCTTACTTCCAGATGCTTGTTCGGCACATACGCCGACAGCAGCAAAGATGAAAGATTTTCTAGAAGCCCGGCATGTGTGTCTCGCTTGTTTCACCAGGTCCAGAGACGTGGCGGCGCTCCGTGCCAACATGACCTTCGACCCCGTCAAAATCAACCTGCAGCAGACCCAGTGTGACCACGCCGGACGCAAATCCGTGTGCGTGGAAACGGAGGTGTGTTTCCACTACAGCGTCAAATCCGACAACGGGGACGAAAGCGCTGCCGCCGGTGAGCCATTCGGGGGCGGCGTCGCCCTCCGCTCCTCCCCCGCGCCTCCTCATTGTCCACGCTTGTGTTTGTGTATCATCGGCACACGTCTCCTTCGTCCCCTCGTGTCCCGCAGACATCCGCTACAACCTCACCCTGGATGCGCTGCGTGCCAAAGCCAGGGCTTCATTCAAGGCCCCCGAGGACAAAGGCGACCGCAGGATCACCAGGAGCCTCACCATCAAAGACCGAGAGAGGAAGTGTGTGCAAGAAACCTTCGTGATGTCGGCAAGTACTCTGATCTGTGCGACGTGCGCACGGGGGTTAGCTGTGGGTGCCTTACCTGTGAACGCATTCAGGAGATCTGCATCCCAGGGCTTATCAGGTCTACATCGCGTAAGGAGACGGGACGAGGGCGTGAGAAGCCTCACGTTGCGCGAAAGCGGGAGAGTTGCGTGACGGAGTGACGCTCGAGGCGAAGCGTGCAAAGCTCCTCCCTCCCCCGTCGCTGCACCAGGGCACGTCTCCGATGAGCTGCCTCCGGGGCCAGAGAAAGAGGAACTAATCAGCCGCAACAGCTGTTGTTGCTGAGCATGAATACCTGCTGTGTTTTAGCGTGTGTGTGTGTGTGTGTGTGTGCTGAAGCGTCCCACATAAAGTCCACAAGGGTCAGGAGATTAGGACCATAACCGGCGGATTCCCGAGATGGACAAGAGCCCGAGTGTGAACAGTCATAAACAACTGGACGAACCGAGAGAGCAGATGAATGTCTCTCGGAAGAAGCCATGTCCAAAAAAAAAGTGCTTAATACTGTAATGGGAAGCTTCTTCTTTCATACTTTGCCTCTAATTTTCAGTTGCTTAAAAGCCCACCACCCTCCACGCAGGCTTCTCCTGTGCTTCTGGTTGACCTCTATGGTCAACAAGAGCTTAATATTTGTGATTTCGGGTGGGGGACAACTATTGGATCGGTTAGACATCCATCCTTTTCCCCCGACGACGAGCAACCGGCTCGTTGCTCGTCGTCGGGGGGGGGAAGATCATGGGTCTGATCTCCCTCTTCCTCCTCCTCTCCACCCTCTGTCCTCCTGCAGGCCCGGCTGGACTTCAGAGAGCCTCTCATGGTGTCTCTGGAGTTTGGACTAGCCGATGCAGACAAAGGCCCCGTCCTGGATGAAAGCCTTCCCAAATCCATCAATGAGACGGTAAGACACAGACAGGAAGGATCGTTGTCTTAAACATCCTCCGTCCGTCCCGCTCTTTGGGTCCTGAGAGTGAGGAGCGCGGGGCGTTCTTGCCCGGCTCTGAACTCGCTGCTGTTTCACCACATTAGCATCTGCAACAGCTGACTGCCATCCTTCATTGTTTCCTGAAGACTGCATTAGTGTTTCAACACCAGCAGCCAGGGCAGCCTTCCCACACTCCCACATGCATAGTTGCTCCAACAAGAGGGGCTCCAGATAAGTGTTGCCATGACTGATATGTTTTATGGACACAGAGGGGAAATAGTACATGGGAATTTGACTTAAACACGTAATGAAGAAGGAAATTAAAGCCAAACGCCAAACCCCCCCCCCCTCACCTCACCTCACCCTCTCACCCTCTCTCCATTTCTAAAGAACACGCTGCTCTCTCACAAGTGAGGAAGCGTCGTTAGGACCTCAGGATCTCTCCTGTTATTGTTATGGAAAGGAAGAGAAGGGACACGCACGCACAAAAGAGGAAGTCATCAAACGGAAGTTTTCCTTTCGGTGCTGCGTATGATTTTCGGGACGCTGTTGCTCCTCGATGGCTGCGAGGTGACAAGGGGAGCGGGAATGAAGGTCATCTCTTTGAGCCTGGGCTGCAGACAAATTCAGTCGACTGCTTGGAAAAGGCCTTTCGTCCTTTTTACATGATTGGCCTCCAAAATATTTTCAATGCGCGTAACTGTGCCTTTATATACATGTGCACCTTGAACGCTGAATTGACCTGAACTACCTCAACAAATGCCTTTGATTAAACACTTCCTGGATAGATCTGCACGGTGAAGCTCGGACACACGAAGTAACAAAAGGAAACGTATGCCTCTCTTGTAGATTCCGCTGGTGGACTGTGGAATCGATGAGAGGTGCATCGCTGACCTCTCTCTCAAAGCAGAGCCCAGTGTCAAAAGGTCAGTGGAATAAGCGTGAAAAGACAACAATGCCAACATGTGTGCATTGAAGAGTTATTGGCCGTTGTTTTTTAAACTGTTGTAAACTGAAATATCAAATGTAAAGTGTCTCATGGGCAGGTAACACAGTGAAGAGATTATTTTTTTAGGAGCAATCGCTGCACCCTTGTGGTGAAACTTGTGCATCACCACAGGCATGCTGACATTTTTTATTTATTTTTTCCTCCAGAATGTTGATCAGAGGCAACAAAGACAATATCGTCGTGAACGTGAACATCAGGAACAGCAAAGACAACGCGTACAACACGAAGGTCACCCTCAGCTTCACGCCGCACATCAACTACGCCAAAGTAGAGGTGAGAACACTCCTCCGTCTGCATCGTTTAGGCGTGTACGCAGATTTTTTTTTTTTTAAAAGGGTGTGTGGTGAGGCCTGTTTTGTTTTGACGTTGTCAGCCGGAGAAGGCCTGCACTCTGAATAACACAAAAGTGGAGTGTGCTGTTGGATACCCCTTCCTGGGGAGTAATGTGGAGGTCAGTATCGGCGCGCGATACATTCACACCGGGCTGCACACTGCCTTTGCAATGAATAACTTCTCTGTCCAACCTTTGCGTTGGGATTCACAGGAAAATTTCCAAGTGCGGTTTGATGTAAATCCCAATCACATCCAGGAGGTTATTCAGATTAATGTGACGGCTACGAGGTGAGAGGATCAGCACTGTGTATTTTTTCTTCTCCAGTTTTGAGGCTGTTTGCCTAAAATACTCTTTGTATGAATCGTAAAGATGCGTTTGTTTGTTTGGGGGTTTTTTTTTGCACAGTGACAGCGAAGAGCTGAGCTCGACCCAGCACGACAACGCGGTGCACATCTCCATCCCCGTGAAGTACGAGGCCGGACTGATCTTCTCAGTGTGAGTGACACCGATGACGTAATCATTGCCCTGTCGGGGTGGACATTCCCACCTGTTCTATTTAAGCTAATGACGTCGTTGAAGGCTGTTGCATCTTTTCCTTCTTTCAGGCGGCCCGCGGATGAACACGTCGTAATAAAAGAGGGCGAGCGGTACCCGGCTGAGTTCAACGACACCAGCGCGATCGGGGAGGAGCTCAACGTCAGCTACACGGTAAACGCGGGGTCACAGCGCCCGGGCGCTTCGCTCTTTGCCGGAACGCGCGCGGCCGCTCAACCCGGGTTTCCTGGTCCTCACCTCCGCCTCTCCGTTTCCCTCCTCCTCCTCCTCCGCAGTTGGAGAAGTCGTCCGATCGGGCGTCTCCCCCCGTCAGCCTCACTGTGACGTACCCTCACCTGTCCCCCCGGCAGAACCGCTTGCTGTACCTGACGCGCGTCGCCGCCAGCCCGCACGTAAGAGAGCGCACGCACGCACGGGCCCGCGAGTTCGCCCCAGCGGACGGACCCCCGCGCTCACGTCGGCCTTTTCCTTTGTCTCCAGGTGAAATGTGACGCGGCGCGTTTCATCAACCCCCTCAATATCAACCCGAAGGTTATCGAAACAAATCCAAAGAAAGAGACTCTGAGTGTCTTCCTGCTGGTGAGTGATGTGTCTATTTAAGACCTGTGAAGCCAGATTTCCATGAAACCTGACATAATAAAGGATGTTTAACTAAGACATGCCTAAGTTGCCACGGAAACTAATCCCTCCAAACTCACCTGGTTGGTTCACATGATTTACTCGTGATTTGATCAGTGTTTGATGATCTAAAGCAAATCAACTTTAAATCAACCCCGATTAGCTCAGAGGCGTCTTCATGATGCAGATGAGTATTCTATGTCTCATTCACCTTCTTCTCTGTGTGCGTCTTGCTTGGCTCCTCAGAGCTGTGAGAACCTCTACTGCGAGTCGTTCGTCTGCTCCGTCCCCGAGGCGACCAGCAGCCAGGTCAACCTCACCTTCAGGTTGTGGAAACCCACGTTTATCAAGGTAGCTTGTTGTCCGTCTTCTCGGCTCGTCAAAGTGAAGAAGTGGGAGACGGGGGGGGGGGGGACGGGACGGGACGAGAGAGCGGACCGGGAAAAGGTTCATGGGCGATTTGTGTTACAGGGCGAGTTCTCCAACCTGCACATGCTGGTCAACGCCACGCTGCAGCTCGAAAGCAGCAGCCTGTTTGAACTGACCAGGGACCGGAGCCGGGTAGTAAGTCACAGGGCTGTCGGGTTTTGTTGTTGTTGAACGCTTGTGAGGTGTTTGTGTACATTTACCCTGTGTGTGTGTGTGTGTGTGTGTGTCCGTGTGTCTCACCAGGCGAAGATCCAGGTTTCGAAGGAGACCTTAGGAGGAATCCCCATTTGGATCATCATCATCAGCATCCTCATAGGACTGCTGATCTTAGCGCTCGTCATCTTCGCTCTCTGGAAGGTAATATAGTTACTGAGATCTTTGAATGAGTGGTTAAACATTCTCTTTCTTACCGACAAACAGACGAGAAGATCCTAAGCATGTATATTATGAAGCTATAGAACGTGTTTAGCTACAGAGTCACTGTGGTGTAACTCGGGTCTGTGCTCCTCCAGATGGGCTTCTTCAAGAGGAAATCCAGGGACTACTCAAAGGAGGAAATGATGGACTGAGGACGTGCAGCAGCTCTGTGACCGACAGAGGAAGCTACGGGGCGAACTTTAAAAAAAACAACAAAAAAAACCCACAGTCGAACAAACGGAGGAGAAGCCACGGGACCTGCGGCGGACCATCGACTGTCAGGCCTCCGTTGGCGAGGTAGCATACATCTGTATCACATACAGTTACAGCCGCACCAAAGCTTTAGATAAACATAGTACTCAGGTCTGTGTCCCCAAGCCAGCGAACATGGTCGCCATTGCTCCTACAGCGACGCCGTGCAGCGGCGGTGTGAGTCCACACGTGCTGCAGCAGCCCGTCTGATAGCTTTACCAAACACTGTACCTTTCAGCATTTTATAGCATGTGGTTTGTGCACCAGATTTGCTTGGTAGCTTGTTTTTTTTTAATCCAAGACTCCGATGTTAAATGTGTGTAGTGCCCGTGGGTGACTAACAGCAGCGCCTTCCAAATCGAAACTTTTGGATTTTTGTAAATATGAGTAGAGGCCCAAAAATGTAAAGCTCATAAATGTACATAATTGTGTTTGCTATTATTCATGTAATTTAAGCTTTTTTTTGGGTGATCAGTGGTCAGAGAGGAGGATTTTGCTCCATATAACTCATTGAATTACTTCATTAACGTCTGATAAAAAAAAGTTACCTGGCCCAGCTCACAAATGAAAAAAACAAAACGATGCAAATATGTAAATATTGTTCTATTTTGGTGATACAAGTGATAGTATAATTATTCTGTACCGAAGAAAAGGGTTCGTTTCCACTACTTTCACTTGATGGAAAGCCTGATGAATGGCTGTGTCGGGGCGAGGCGCCGCAGGAGGTCGACACCAAGCGTTCGCTCACGAAGGCTCGATGTACATGTTGTACTTTGCAAAGTTATTCTTCAGGTTTTCGGTCTCGTTTTTGTTCCCAAAAAGTGGCACAGCTACACAAAGTGTTTAAATAAATGATACTGTATTTTTGGTTGAGACTGAGGTTTCTGCCTCCTTCTCGACTTTCTCACCCCCTCGTCATGTAAAAGATGCAGCCGAGGGAAGGAGAAGATTAAGCTGTTTTTAAAAAAAATATGAAATACTATTCAGCTCGCACACTCCACTGTTGACATGAAGCACATGTAATAAATCGTACGTACAGAACGTGTTGCTGTTGTTTGGCTTCATCAGGCTTATGCACGAGGGCGGAGCCGCGAGTCTCCCTTTGTCCCCTCGAGGTGATCTGCGGATTGTTCTCACACATCCCACACCTCTATAAAACGCCCGAGAAGGAGCAGGAGGACAAAGCGGGCGCTGAGAGCTCCACCCGAGCCTCCTACACTGCTGTGAAGTCTTCATTGTAATGCACTGGTTTGTCAGACGGAAAAGCGTCCTCTACAGCACAGAAATGAAATGAATTTGAATTAAAAAAAAATACTTTTTACGGAGATAAAAAGTGCTTTGTTGTCAATTATTTTGCTCTTGTTTAGACATTTTTTGTTTTTTAACAAAATATTTTTGGAATTTACATTAAATCACCACAGCCTATACATCACTCACTCCTGAGAAGTGTAACTGGTAGGAAATACAAATTGTTTAGATTCCACACACTGAATTGATGCTGATATTACACATGAATGAGTAATTTGCCAGGTTTTTTATGTCATATATGTAGAAAAGGAGTGTCTTTTGTGAAATAATGCAACTTATGCCTGTTCACATCTGTAATAAAAACGCAAACATTTAAAACATTTTGACGGGAATAAACGCCTGGCGTATGTAACGTTAAACGACCCGACAACTTCGCCCCCCCCCACCCCACCCCGGTGGAATGCTTTGGGATTTCACGTAGCAGCGCGCCGCCTACCGGTCAGCCGCGACACTGCGCCATGAGTGACACTCTGGGAGGGGAAGCAGAACAAACTGTAACCTGCTGGCGGATCCATCTTGCTCGAAAAAGGAGCGAGGGTGAAGGCTTTTTTTTTTTTTCTTCTCCCCCCCCCGCAGTTTAGTATCTGAAATACACTGTATCGCCCCCGTTAACCGCGCTGGGGAGCCCGAGGAGGGGCCGCGCCGCTGTTTGTAGGATGTCCCGACATGAGGGTGAGTTGATAAACAGGGTCCACGGCGCCTCGGGTCGGCGGCTACATTACCGTAGCAGCTAGCTCCTCGGCTAGCTATGCTAGGCGCTTTTTCGCGGCTGGTCTTCGGGCAGGACTCGCGCTCGCAGACACACGCACGTTTTGCCGTGGGCGTCTCCAGCTCCCCCGTCTCGCGTCTGTTGGATTTGAAGTAAACGCGTGTTACGTACACTAACCTGCGGGCAATGATAGGGCAACATCGCGGAGCTTGGCAGTTAGCCGCTGGTAGCCGCTGCGTTAGCAAGCCGGCTAATGTGTGCTAACACAAGGAGACGTCGGTGGAGCTGCGACTTGATGCTGCGTTTCCCGGCTCCCACTGCCGTGTTAACGTAGACACGGTACATGCCCCGTTACAGTGACACGGGCACTCTGCAGTTAATGTAAGAGTCCGGGCCGCTGATGTCAGCGCCCCGGACTCTTGTAACGTACTGTTAGCGAATGCACTGTCATCAAGACGAAAGTCTGAGGCCTCAGACCATAAACCGATCACTTAAGTTAGCTAGCTGGCAGGCTACTGGCTAGCAGGGGTTAAGTTACTGTGTGTCTTGACTGTAAACCACATCGGAGGGCACATTTGGCTCCCTTCATTCTCCACTTGATGTTGGCAGCAGCGGGCCAGCCATCCTGGCGGGGGGGGGGGGGGGGGGTTAATCGCCTCGCAAGTTGCTACGGTGATATTGACTTTACACACCGCGAACCACGAGAGAGTCCGAATAAAAGAGGGGGGGTAACTTGCTCTGTCCCGAATAAAGTATGTTGGAACAAAAATAAGGTAACGTTGGGTTCCTTTTGCAAGCGTGTGAATGCCCCCCTCCCCCTCCCCCCCTGTGGTCAGGTTAGCGTTGAGGTGTGTGCAGTCTGTTGTCTTTAAGGTGGGGGGGGGACTTTCCCTGTGCAAGTGGATGAAGGCGCAGTTTTTAACGCCACTCAGGTGGCACCAAATGTTCTGAAAAACGTGGTTACGTGCTACATACACAGGGGCATCTGCACGTTTGATTCTTTTATACAAGGTATGAGTTTTGTTGTTTATTACGGAGGTTTTTATTTGTGTTGTTTTTAAGCTTTTTGTTGCTCTGTCTCAACAAAGGAAATGATCTCAACACTTGCATACCTGCAATCCAAATTTGCCAAATAAGGTGTTTTTTTTCCCCCTTCACAGAAAACCTCAGTGAGGCAGGAGTTGGAATATTATGTTTAATTGTAATTATGCAGGTTGTGTCTGCATAGCAGTGAGCCAGTAGTTATTTACCGTAATCACGTAGTTAAGAGTCAGCCTTTGGATAATAGTTCATACAATGTTGTATGTAGACAAAAATGAAAAGCTGTTTTGGCACTATTTCTGCTTGCCTTTGTTGGTTCTACTTTTCCGTTTAACGGTGTGGTTCGTGTCGATCTAGATTAAGGATAAAACCAGATACTCCCAGAACGTGTGTGGACAGCTCTGTAAATAAGTAACAAAAGCTGTGATGAAAACCGCTTTCCGATGCCTAAAGCTGGTGGCATGAGTTGTGCCGTCGGGACCTTGCATGTAAAGTTCAATGGAATGCTGGTGTTCTTCGTTGCTGGCACTTGAGGGTTGGTGCCACTCCAAATCACATGCTCCTGTAAGTGAGACCAGCCAGCAGATAGAGATTGCTTTATCGTTGTCAGCCTTGCAGGAGAAGCTATAGGGAATTTGTAACTATGTTGTCAGGTATTTGACATATTTGACTTTACATTCCTCTTTTCTCCTTTTGCAGGCGTGAGCTGTGATGCGTGTTTAAAAGGGAACTTTAGAGGAAGACGGTTCAAGTGTTTAATTTGCTACGACTACGACCTTTGTGCATCGTGCTACGAGAGCGGCGCCACGACAACGAGGCACACCACAGAGCACCCCATGCAGTGTATATTGACCAGGGTAGACTATGGTAAGCACCTACCTGACAGACACTAATGCTCACTTACGGATTATACCCAAGCTCAGGCCATTATTCACACATTTCACAAAAACAAGTAATTCATTTTGAAAGCACTGATGCTTAATGTTTTTCAGCCTTGTGGCCGTACGTTTTGTTCATGATTGGAATAGTGGTTAACAAATGGTAACAATTAACTGTTTTTTCGCAGACTTGTATTACGGAGGAGACACTTTTTCAGTAGAGCAACCCCAATCATTCACATGTCCTTACTGTGGCAAGATGGGCTACACCGAGACGTCCCTACAGGAGCATGTCACCTCAGAACATGCAGAGACCTCCACAGAGGTGGTGAGTATTCTGCACACCTATAAGGTCATACATCACATTCTCTTTGCTTCTAAAGGGGGCGACAGCAGTCCAGTGTACTTCTACTGTCCACTTGCGTACTTTATTGTGCTGTCGTTTTTTTTTTTTTTTTTTTTACTGTCTGCATCACTGCTGTTTATTCTGCATTTGCTGATGAGCACTGCACTTCAGTCAGCTAAAATGACATCTCAGAATGCACAAGCGGGGGGATATTTATGGATTAAGGATTGAACTGACAGTTCAGTGAACTGAATAAAAAGCGAGACGGAGGGACGGACAGTTTCTGACCGTGCTGAAAACCTCCAGCAGGTTGTCTGTCGCACATCGGCAGCTCTACCAGCGTTACACTACCACAGGGTTAGGCAACCATTAGGAGGGGCTTTGTTAAATATAGCTGGTGTTATTCTATTATTCCAGATTGGTTGTTTGTATTTCCAACCTCTCAGTCATTTACGATCAAAGAAACTGGAACCAGGGAATTTGTGGGTTTTGGGTGAAAAAATGTGTCCAATCAGCTATAATGATTGTAGTTGAAATGTCATCTGATCTTTGAAGCATAAGTTCATTGATTCAAGTCTTGCTGGGTTGGAATTGACATAATATCCAGAGATTACCATCCTGTTTAAGCTAAAGTTTATTAATACTACCCAAACAACAAAGACACATCTTAAGGCAAGCATTTAGTGCCTCCAGGCGTAGCTGCGAAAGTTTATAAATTTCCTCTAAAGTCAAGTTGCATTGTGGGTAATGTGGGCACTCGTTTTTTAGTCAGACGGTATTGGAGGTGGACGGTAATTCTATAAAAAATCCCTGTAATATAGAACCTTTAAGTCCGTATGAGCAATAACTGATCTTAGATGGGCAACTTGTTGCGACGCTGCATTCAACATTTGACCAGATTCAAATTTTACTGTAAAAAAGAAACACTCAAATGAAGCCAAATATTGCTCAATCTTGTTTCAGATCTGTCCGATATGTGCTGCCTTGCCAGGAGGGGACCCCAACCATGTCACAGATGACTTTACAGCTCACCTCACACTTGAACACAGAGCGCCAAGAGATTTAATATCCTTTCTGCACCTCCCCGCGTCAAGTAGTGAATGTACTGTTCGACGGCCAATGCCGCATTTCGTGTCATGTGACGACTTTGACCCTTAACGGTGTGTTTTACGACGAGTCTAGCAGTGTTCGGCACGTACGGCGGATGTTCCACCCCGGGCGTGGACTGGGCGGTCCCAGAGCGCGGCGGACAAATATGCACTTTACTAGCGGCTCCACGGGGGGGCTCTCCTCCTCCTCATCGCAGAGCTCCACCTACACCCCCAGCAACAGAGAGGCAATGGACCCCATCGCAGGTGAGCATCAGGTGTAGTGTAGCGGTATAATGAAGAATCAAAGGGTCTCATGAGTAGGACGAATTCACTCGTACCGTCTGCTGGTAGAAAGCTATTACATAGCATCAAAGCCCATGTATTGTAGCACGGACAACCATCATTTCTGCTTAAACTGTGAGCATAAAGGGCCTTGAATCAAACCATACGATGCAGGGGTGCCTTGTTGAAATTGCGCCTTACTTACGGGGCAAGCGGTGACGCCTGTCTTCTGCCGCGTCTCCCTCAGAGTTGTTGTCTCAGCTGTCTGGCGTGCGTCGCGCGGCGGGCGGCCAGATCAACTCGTCGGGGCCTTCGGCCTCCCAGCTCCAGCAGCTCCAGATGCAGCTGCAGCTGGAGCGGCAGCAGGCCCAGGCGGCGCGGCAGCAGGTGGAGACGGGCCGCCACGCGACACGGCGCGGCAACAACAACCAGGGCAGCGCCGGCAACTCCATCCCTCCGCCCAACGCGGCCACCGGCAACAGCGCCGCCGCGGGCGAAAGCAACCCGACGTCCTCATCCCACAGCTCCCAGTTCCTATTAGCACGGTGAGCGAGCCCGGCCGGTCTGTTCACCACGAGTAGGGGAACGCAGCCGAGGGAAGTGGTGTTTTGTAAATCAGAGCCTTTGTTTGTAGAAGCTAATATTCTGCTAATGTGCAAGTTTTTAGAGGAAAATAATGATTTCTGGAAGTGTTGGTTAGTAACTGGTGAAAAAAAGAACCATTTTTGCGCTAAAAGAGAATCGGTACATCTTTCCACAGTCATGTTTG
Organism: Pungitius pungitius; assembly: GCF_949316345.1. Taxonomy (NCBI): domain Eukaryota; kingdom Metazoa; phylum Chordata; class Actinopteri; order Perciformes; family Gasterosteidae; genus Pungitius; species Pungitius pungitius. The sequence goes on along the minus strand of NC_084917.1, from coordinate 4,006,314 downwards.
AGTTACTGTAAACTAATCCCACTCAAATGGCCCCTCCCTTCCTCAGGTTGAATGAACCCAAGATGTCCGAAGCGGAGCGGCAGTTTCTAGAAGGGGAGCGCGCCGACCGCAGCCTGTTTGTCCAGGAGCTGCTCCTCTCCACGCTGATGCGCGAGGAGAGCTCCTCCTCCGACGAGGACGAGCGGCGGGACTTCGCCGACTTCGGGGCCATGGGCTGCGTGGATGTCATGCCTTTAGACGTGGCGCTGGAGAACCTCCAGCTCCGAGAGCGCAGCTTTACGGGGAAGGAGCCTCCGCCGCCGCCGCCTCTTTGATGTCCGAGCATCGAGCAGACTGTGTCCTCACTGCTGCAACTGTCAGTGATGGGCAGGCGACAGCGGCAGTCCCCCCCCCACACCCCCCCTCTCTCTCCCCCCTCCTTCTGTTTTCTGAGTTTGTTTCTGGTGATTGTAATTTCAGGCCTGTCACCATTTTTGTTACATTGTAAACAAAAATAAATGAGAGCAAGTGGGGTAAATGTGCGAGTGCGCAATAGCAACCGAGCGAGAGAAGAGAAATCTATAAATATATATATATATATAAAAAAATATATATGAAGTTGATAATCAATCCACATAACATTTCTTTTCTTTATCAGGTAAATGTTACAGGTAGCTGTGGCAGACCTTTTGCTTCCTGTGACATGCAAATGGCTCTCTGTATAAATACTCCACATTCAAAAGTCAAGAGGGCGTAGGCTCCTCCGATGAAGCTGCTGTGTGTGTTAATGACTATTAATGAATAAAAAGTGCTTGGATGGGTTACCATAACTACTGCATGCAGTTATTTGCAGCGTGCATGACTTTTAATGACCCTGTCATTAAAACCTAAAAAGAAATGTATATCCCAAAGCTTTCAACTGTTTTTAAATGGTTATTTTACTGGGAATTTCTAATTGAACTCTTAACCACATGTTTTGTCAGGTTTTCTTTAAGCGATTCGATACGATGGAGAGAAACCGGTTGGATTCACGGATGTGAGGAATCGGCTCGAGTGCCGGGAGCTTTTGTTTTTCCTAGAATGGTTTGTGTTAAGTGGTACGCTGTTAGGACAGTATTCTTTAGGATTTATAGATGCTTACAGTGGCCTCTCGGGGCTCCCTCCTGGTGCCGGATCACACGCGTCAGACGCCTCGTATGGATTTCTTTGCCGGGTGAAGGGAGAAGGCATTCTTATTTCTTCTGCTAGGCGTAGCACTTTTTCTATTTATTCATGTTTGTTTTTCTTATTCTCCCATGATTCGTGATGCGAGTCACGCCACCTTCATGCCTATACTTTTACCCTGTGTGAAACACAATGAGATGTATATGGAATCTGTGCGTTAACTTTCATAATGGCTCCGAGACATGGGCAGACATTTTTTTTAAATGTAAATTTAGAATACAATAAATATAAACTGCGCACAGCTTTTGATGAAACCCAAGAGACCGTCCTACCTTTGCACTTTGTGTCGTGATTCCTCGGATGTTTGTGTTTAGCAGACACCATTTTATAGGAATCAAATCCTCATGTGTGTGCTGGGAACTTGCTACTTAAGCCTTCATAAGCCTACAAACATTTAATGAATAGATAGTATAACACACGATAGTCTAGTCAAAAGCAGACTTTTTTTTTATTCTAATATCTCCTGTAGGATATTAGTGAGTGGAAACTGCTAATAAACAAATGAATTCTCTTTACAGCCACATAGAATTGTTTTTATACCTTTTATTAAGTGTATTTATTAATACTGCGGGGGGGGGCTAAAGGCAGGAACCAAGAGACGAGTACATGTGACCCTGCCGGACAGCGAGGTAGGTTTTCTTCCTTTAAACGTGTGTGTGTTAACTGGGACAATACAACTCCACGGAAATCCCTTTAAATAGCTGTCGCCAACATTTGTGTGTGTGTGTGTGTGTGAGGTCTTTAGTGCAGCTGTCCTTGTCACTCCTCAGTAGTTATTGTTAGAAACAAATGGTGCCCGTGAGATGCCTTTCACAACACATGTTGGCTCCTCTTAAAGCCCCCCACCCCCCCCCCCCCCACCATGGCCCCCTCCCTCTAGAAGCCCAACAGTCTGACTGTCAGTCACACCGTAACAATCTGCTGATGTGTTGTGCTCAGATTCAGTTGCACTCTGACAAGTAACAAGTCAAAAAAAACCAAAAGCCTATGGATTGAATCTCGAACCGATCCCCGAAGACTCACAAATTTACAGGACAAATCAGATGATTTTTTTTTTATTTCTTCAAACAGTCTGGATAGAATGAATTGTGAGGACACGGAGCATATTGTAAGACATACCACCTTTATTAAATGCACAGTATCACAAGGAACATTTCCATTAATTGTTGATAAGCTACTCACATGATGCACAAAGCATTGGATTGATTGATAGAACTGGCTGATTAAAGCAGGATTGCATCTGCCAGAAGAGCACGCACACACACACACGCACACACACACTTGCATACAAGATGTGTGTGCACACACACACACCATCTCTGAGACATCAGTCAGGCACACAAGCTCTCTCTCTCTCTCTCTCTATTCACACTGTAAGTAAAATTTGTTATCTGCACAGGAATGAAAACTGTAATCTTTTTTTTTTTCATTTACCATATATTTACAAAAAAATCTGCAATACCCCCCCCCCCCCCCTCCTCACCTTCTTCCCCCTCCCTCCCCTTTCCCCTCAAGATTGATTACATTCAAAAAAGATCCGACCCTTCTAGATTACATTCAAAATAATATACTATTCATGATGCAGTCACAGTTATTCATTTGAAAGAGGATCAAAATAGGCTACAGTCAGTCAGAGGTTGAGTGGTGGGGTTGACCCGGGAGGCGACCTTTGACCTCCTCGGCCTTCTGCCCGGGAGAGATCCTGACGACCGGATCCAGAGTCTGTGGTCCTCCTGCGGGGCCGGACGGCCTCCCCGTCACAGTGGAGAGGAAAGAGATCGCTTTTCTTTATTTCTTTTCTTCGTCTGGTTTTTTTCTTTTTTTTTTTTTTCTATTTTTTTCTTCAGAGAAAAAAACACATTGTTCAAATAAAGTCCTCTGCAGATCAAAAGTTGCCCCAAAAAGAAAGAATTGTATTTCTCACCGGTATTATGAACGAGCACAAAAAAAAAAAAAAAAAGTATACAATGTAGCACAAATCAAACCGTATTTACACATAGTATGTATTGCCAGCGGCCCATAACGCGTCGTCTTCAATAGATGTCACAAGGTTTTTGACGTGATACCTGCTTAAAACAGATTATACTATTAAACATAGCCTACTATTGATATAGACAAATATCAGAGCTGTACAGAACGGACGGCGAGGTTATGTACAGCGGACACGTGGCCCCTTCGGCGCTGGGACGAGGACACGGAGGGACGCTGCCGGGTGGACGGGTTTGGAGGCGGGGGCCTCGCCTCGCTCACGGGTTTAAAATGCTTTTGTTTGTTTTTCGTAAGTGAGTGCAGTCGAGGTCGAGGCGGAGAGTGGTCAGCCGCTCTGGTTGTGCATTAAGGGGAGGGGGGGGGGGGGGGGGGGTTAAGTAACGCTACAAAGTGCACTCAACATAACGTATTGTCTCCATATGGAAATGGGATAAGGGGTTATTAAGTGTGTACACTCGCACCGCCACGCTTGCTTTACGATTTGAGCCTTTCTTTATATATATATATATAAAGAAACGGGCCTCGGAACAACAGCTAAATGGCGTCGCCGGTGAATGAAAAAGTCAAACAAAACTGTGCTCATCTTCTGTCTTTTTTTTCTTTTTGTAGCTCAATTGTACCTGCGAGTCGTCATCCTCTCTGTGCTTTAGATACATCAAACGAAAGGGTGGTGGTGAAATGTCGCAGAGCACTCTGACAACGTTTGAAACGCCGCTTTTTAAATATGGACGGCCTGGTGCGTAGGTATTTACATGAAATGTGGCGTATGATGATGATGATGATGATGATGATGGCGTTATTGGAAATAGTGATTGGCCCTCGTGTTGTACAACCTCTGACCTTCAGGCGTCGATGGGAAACTGGGTTTCTGATTTCACGTTAAACGTTGTACGAGGTTTCTGTGGATGTCGGAGAAAGCACAAATTTGAAATCAACAGTGAGGTGTGAAAACAGAGTCAATATTAAAATAGTCGGAGATATAAAAAAGAAAAAAAAGAAAGAAAAAAAACTTGATGAGTATCTTTTGGAATATTCCTGCAGAATATGTTGCCGAGTGCCGAAAGGAGAGAAAGCTCTTATGTACAGAGTCGTGTCCATTACGGAGACACCGTGTCTTCCCTTTCGTTCCCAGATAAATGGATTACACGAGATGATTTAATGCGATGAATGTAGAGAGCAACCCAGAGATCAGTGGTTCTGATGATCGGGTTTCCTTCATTTGTATGCCTTCCCACACATATGTACGCGTTTTGGTTTCCACGGACGAAAACAACAGCCTCAGTGACGTCTGCAAAGGAATAAAGAAAAAAAAAAAAAGGAAAAACAAACAAAAATCACTCCAAATTTAAGGCTTTTTCTCGATGTAATGAGGACGAGGACGGTAGCATTTACAGGGACATTTACAGCCAGGTGACGCTGTACACAAACCAGCACAACCACCCCCCCCCCCCCCCCTATCACGTGCAAGCAGACCCACAACCGCTCACACACACACACACACACACACCCAACGGTACATACAGGAACAGCGGCGCCTCAGCCCAGGATGTCCAGGTAGACGGGCGAGGCCTTGGCCAGGCTCTGGAGCATGCTGTGGATCTCCTTGATGTTGAGCCTCATGTAGGGCTCCCTCTGCCAGCAGCCCAGCATCAGGTCGTACACCTCTTTGGGACACGTCCGGGGCCGCTGCAGCACGCGGCCCTGGGTGATGCACTCGATCACCTGCGGGGGGGGGGGGGGGACAAAAGGGGGGGGGACCGTTGGACCTCTGACCGCGAGTCTTTGCAGGGGGGAGATGGAACGGGTTCGGAAAGAGTTTGCTACACTGGCTTTTTGACTCGGGATGTGTGCTAGGAAAGGTCCGTATTTGTGTCCAAACGGGGACATTGCATCTCCATCCATCTCCCCCAAGGCGCCTCCCAATAAAAGTACATATATATAAAATGTTTTTTCATTTATGTTTGAATATATATTTAAAAGTTTAGCATGCTATAAAGTTGAGGGAGTTAAAAACAAAACAAGATAAAACCAGAAAGCACTTAAAATTATACAAAGATAGAAAAAAATAAAATAATCAAAGGTTTTGATTTCAGTTTTATATATATATTAATGTCTGTCACATTCCTCTACATATTTTCCACAAGTTTGAAACTTTACGACTTTTATTCTAACAGGAGAGAGGTGTCTGCGTTGGGAGGGGGGGGGGGGGGGGTGGTGAGCGGCCTCTGACCTCATTGTTGGACAGCTGGTACCAGGGCTGCTTGCCGTAGGTGAAGATCTCCCACAGCACCACGCCGAGGCTCCACACGTCACTCTCTGTGGTGAACCGCCGGTACATGATGCTCTCCGGGGGCATCCAGCGGATCGGCAGCATCGTGTGACCGCCCACCTGCAGGGTGAGAGAGAGACAGAGAGAGAGAGAGAGAGAGAGATTACTCCCCATTAGAAATCAACACCACAAGATCCGGTGGGGAGTTTAAATCACAGGAGGACTCTAATGGGGTATTTTTAGCCGAGCTTCTGGCCCGGCACGAGAATCGGCTGGTGGACCCACCCCCGTTTCACCCGTATTTACATGAAATTTGATTGAGACATTATTTATGTTTGTTTTAGAGGCATCTGATCCCCATTGGAATCAAATCCCATGACTGTGAACTAGTCTTTGCTTCATGATACCATGTCTGTTGCATATATATATGTTCTTTGAGCTTCAACCCAACCCTTATTCATTGAATTCATTTTTTTTTTTTTTTTTTTTAACTAGGTGCACCCAATAAAGTGGTTACTGAGGTTATTTCGGAGCAATTCAATTCAGTCACTCGGGCATTCCTGAAACACGGCTTTTATTGCATCAAAACCTTTTACCCGACCAGCGTCTACTTGTCTTCCTCCATCGGATATTTCCTGTCTACTAAATGCATTTCCTCCTCCTCCTCCTCGCTGTCTCCTCTCTCATCGAATCACCGTCTTTGTCACGTTCATCACCTACACACACCGTAAACTCACACCACCACATGGTGCTCTGACTAACTGCCAGGTCAACGATGGTCAACATTATTCTAGATATTTCTAGTTTTTATTCACCCTGCATCATTGATGACATCCCCTAAACGTGAGTTTTACTGTCTGATGCACATTTTTTGTGTCACGTGATTCTATTTTATTCGCAAAATGACAGCGGCCTTGTCATTCCTTGTCGTGTCAATCATTGCGCTGTCTGTCGCCCGCGTATCTGTTTGATGAAATGGTTTTCAGGAGTTGGCGACAGGCCCTCGTTGTGTGGTGATCTTATCGGGACTGAGGTGGCTTTTTTCTTTTTTTCGACTCCACTTTGGGCAGCAGAGGGCGCTGTGGGACTCAAGCTGGGATGTGAAACTGAAAGGGTGAAGGAATAAATTCATCCATCTGTTTCTCAACATTACAAGTTGTGTGTGTGCATGTCTTTATATATATATATATATAAGATTATTTGTTTTTATCGGGGCTGTAATGTTAGTGTAATCTTCTCATCAGACCATATGTACCTGTAATGTAGAGTGAAGGGACTTATTAACTCTTTGCCCAGCGAAAAGAAAACACAGCCCAAGCATTTTTGCACTGTTGGCCCTTATTACCATGGAAACAGTAATTTTATGCAGATTATAGAATTTGCATTTAAATGGTATTAAAAATAGATAAAATACCTCTGGTTAAAATGGACATTTCTGCAGTTACACAGTTATTTCAGGCAAAAACTGGAATAAAATTCTAATTACATATTTGAGACTTTGCGTATGTGGCTGCATTTCCATATTCCTATGTATATATTGAAGGTTGTGTGTGTGTGTGTGTGAGAGAGAGAGTAAGATACTGTGGGTAAAAACGAGATGAGAAAAAGGGGAAATCATCCAGAATACTCACTCTGTAGTAGTCTGTGCTGTAAACATCTCGGGACATGCCAAAGTCGCCTATCTTGACCAGCAGGTTTTCTCCTACCAGGCAGTTCCTGGTTGCCAAGTCTCTGTGCACAAAGTGCTGGGAGGCCAGGTAGACCATGCCAGCCGCAATCTGTTGGGCAATGTGCAGCATCTGGGACTGGGTGAGCTCCACCTGGATACAGTGTTGACCGTCTGCCATTAGCACCGCATCAGGGCCGTGGGACCTGCACCCGGGGGTGGGGGTGGGGGGTGGGGGGGGGGGGGGGGAAACACACTCGATCAGGGCAAAAAAAAAACGTAAATCGCCAAAAATCCACGGATAATCTTTCTTCTGAAAACACGATGGGCTTCGCTGAAGGTGCAGATCGTGGGCCCTTCAACGGAGGTCGGTGGGGTTAGAATTCAAAGGGTCCTACCTGAGGAACTTGTTCAGGTCCCCGTGCTTCATGTACTCAAACACCATGATGAGCGGGTCGCTCTCCACACACACGCCGTAGAAGGTGACGATGTGTTCGTGCTGCAGGTTGGTGAGGAGCTCGGCCTCCCTGTAGAAGTCCGCCCGGCCGCTCTCGTTGGCCTCCTTCAGAGTCTGTCCCCCCGAGGCACAAAGACGAGGTGAGGGAGAGGGGGTGGGGGGGGGGGGGGGGGCATTGTCTGTGATAATAACGCGCGTCTAGTCGATAGAACGAACTGACTGAACGACGAGTGCTTCGTGTGCCTCCGTACCTTCACCGCTACGTGGAGCTTCTCCTGGTCCGGGGTCAGGTTGTAGCACTCAGCGAGAAACACCTTCCCGAAGGCTCCCTCGCCCAGCTCCCGCTTCAGTACAATGTTGTGTCTCTTGATGTGCTGGACAACTTTAATGCAGAAAACCCACAAATAGAATAGGGATTTTTTTTTGTGGTTTTAGTCCAGAAAGCTTTTTTTTTTTTTCAGGTCAAATGAAATAAATACTATTTGCAACGTGGCTTTCTTTGATTTTGCAATGATTGAACTCATAAATCATCATAGATTGTTGCTGTCATAATGTATAAAACAATACACGAAAGCCAAAATTGTTGTTTTGACAAATACAAATAATAACCATCTGCAGTATTGCCTGAGGGGAAGAAGAAAAAAAAAAAAGCATTCACGTTAATTCTGCTTAGTTGAGCCTTCTCAACAACCAACGAGCTCGTGTTTCTGAACATCACCAAACCGTCCCACCGTCCCAACGCAGCAGCGGGACGCTGACAGTGAATGGCGGCGCCCTGCGGGCCGTGACCCCTGCGTGGATTTATCCGAAAAGGTCCGGGTTACCGAGCGAGGCGGTAACTCACACGTGTCGGATTTCAGCATGCTGCCGGAGTTACGGAAGTACTGCGGGTTCTCAATGACGGGAATCTTTGTCATCCCAATGATCACCGCGTCTGGACCCATCTCCGAGGACGACGGGGTGTTGTTGCCATTGGAGACGTGATGAAGAGGGCTGGCAGAGTCATCGTCATTGCTGATGACTGAGGAGGAGCCTAGGGAGACACGGAGGAGGAGGAGGAGGAGGAGGAGGAGGAGGAAGAAGAAGACGTGGAGGGGGGGGGGGGGTTGAGAGGCAAGAGATGAGTAAAGAGAAAGGATGGCAGGTGAGAGAGAGAAAGATATTGTGGAGGACGAGAAGAGGGAGTAAGCAGAGGGATGGAGGGAGAAAAGGGATTGAAGGACATGTCATCTTTAATCGACTCATAAATGTGGTCATATTGTCGATTGAGTCAACAAAGACCCTTTATTTCCACCCTTTTATTCAGCATTCATAAGTACTATATGATAACAAGTTAAAAGACACTAACATGCGTTTTACTGAGCAACTTAGAGAAGGTGTTGTGAGATGTATGTCACAAATTGTGTTTTCATTTTTTATTTTTCGTTTCCTATTTTTCCTTGTAATGGGGAAGTGGGCCGTACGAAGTGTTGCTGTGCTGAGGAAATGATGGTGCAGAGCAGAAGTGACTCTGTGAGAAGGTGGTGGGGGGGGGGGGGGGGGGTCACCCAGAGGTCACAGTTTGACAGCAGACAGACTCTTGGATAAGTGTTAGAGTCTCATCAGGTATACCTTCCCAAATTGCTCATGTAGCTTTTTCTCTTTTAAACAAACGTCAACTTTTTAACTTTAATTGATCGACGTGTCGGATTCTTCTCATCAACCAACTCGGGGGGGCGGGGGGGGGGGGGGGGAACCGTAAATCCCAACAGTGTACATGTCTACATGTTGAATTATTCCATTCATAAGAATACTTCACCTTTAAGACCAAACTTTGAGTTTCTTCCGTATTTCAGAATGATCACCATCAGAACGCAGCCGGTCAAGGCCACGCCCGCGATTCCCACAACGACGTACACCTGGAGAGAAGAAGCAAGACAAAAAGATTCTCCTCTGAGCAGGAAGTATCTGGCATACTTTCAGATCACTAGGTTTCCAACATGGGGCCAGGATCCTCGTCAGGGGCCGCGAACCAAACGTGGTGTCGTGAGATTATTTACTTAATAGAAAGCAGAAATAAATATTGATGTCACATCGAATTGGGGTTATTTTCTCAGACTTCTCCTTTGATCTATTTCAGGAACAAAAGGATAACAACAGTTACGTTTTTGAACAGGGAGGGGGGGGGGGGGTGGAGGGGCTCGTGAGCATCACTTACTGCAACGCTGTCCTCGAGCGGAGGGAGCGGGGACTCTGAAAAAGAAATTACAAAAAAAAAGGCCGGTCGGAACATTTGAAAAATAATACGAGCGAGCAGGTGACATTGTGCTGCTGACTGTGATGTCGTAAACACGTACCAGTAGGATCTGGCCAGGAACCCAGTTGTTTTGCCGGAGACCCACGAACAGAGAAACAGATCACAGAAGAGCACATTTAGCCGTGCGCACAGTTATGATCACGCCCCGTTTGTTTGATGCCACTCCATCGTCAACACTTACATTCGTAGAAGGTCTCTTCTGTTGAAAAGAAGAAGAACAAAAAGGTTTGTCAGCGGTCAAGCCCATTAACAGATGGACAGATCCCCACCGAACGAACCCCTGTCACAGGGCACCTGTGTGGTTGACGTAAGGCGGGTCGATGAACTGCGCCGAGACCTTCTTCTCGTCCCGCCCGTACTCATTCTTGGCCACCAGCCTGTAGACGCCGTTGTGGATGTGCGTGGGGTTGACCAGCTGCAGGCAGCCGTGGTACTCGCTCTCGGTGGACAGGTGGATCCTGGTGCGCATGAAGTCCTGCTCCAGGAGAGCCACGTTCTCGTGGTACCACTGCAGCTCCGGCTTGGGGTTCCCCGTCACGCTGAACGGGATGCACCAGTGGTGGTCGCGCTCGGGCCCCAGCAGCTGCTGGATGGTGGGGGCAACTGACACGGCGGCAACGATAGAGGAAGAGTAATAACGGGATGATAGGAAATCAACACCAGGAGTAAAAGCCAGTAGGAAGTGCCACATTTGTGGGCTTAAGCGAGGAGATGCAGCTAGGGGGATGAAACGTATGGCGGGGGGAGGTACGAGGGGCGGCAATGCAACATCTAAAGGCTGACGTCAGGACAACATGGTGGAGGAGAATGAGGAGAAATGTGTCTTTGACCAAGCAGGAGAGTGTGGTAAGGCATGAGGAGCTTCACGGGAGGAAGAGTTATGGACAGGAAACATGGAGAATCAATACGGTTTGCCAAGAGACAGTAACAATAACAAACTGACGAGCCTTGTGCTTCCACTGGAAAAACAAGGTTGAGAAGAAAGCGTTTAAAAGACCATGAGAGGAGATCAGAAAAAAAAAAGTGCCGGCAATAGGTACAACCATAGATGCATGCTACAGTTACAGAAACGTAGGGGTCCTTACAGAGAATATTGAGTTGAAGGGTAGCCTCAGTCTGACCGACCATGTTCTCAGCACTGCATATGATCACCTTGCCATTATCATCAGGAGACAGGTCCGACAAGGTGATGCTGCTCTCCATATCCGAAGGGTCAATCTGTTAACATCATTGGATTGCATGACACGTCCGACATTATACATGTGAAAGTCTGAAGTAACCATTCAGCTAACTGCCACAACACAGTATGTTCTGATGCGTGGAATATGGATTCACATCCTCATTCTTTATAACATTGCATCCCAAACTTTGACCCTGTGCTTGTATATCTGCTGTGCAGACAATTTCAGGCCAGAAGAGCCAGAAGAGCCAAAGGAGCCAGAAGAGCCAGAGGAGCCAGAAGAGCCAAAGGAGCCAGAAGAGCCAGAAGAGCCAAAGAAGCCAGAGGAGCCAGAAGAGCCAAAGGAGCCAGAAGAGCCAAAGAAGCCAGAGGAGCCAGAAGAACCAAAGAAGCCAGAGGAGCCAGAAGAGCCAAAGAAGCCAGAAGAGCCAGAAGAACCAAAGAAGCCAGAGGAGCCAGAAGAGCCAAAGGAGCCAGAAGAGCCAAAGAAGCCAGAGGAGCCAGAAGAACCAAAGAAGCCAGAGGAGCCAGAAGAGCCAAAGAAGCCAGAAGAGCCAAAAGTGCCAGAAGAGCCAGAAGAGTGTGCTAGCTTGCAAACACCGAACTGCAATAAATAGCTTGGTGTTTTTTCCATTATCCCTACTATATATTGGGACGTGCTACATCTTTTTCTTGAATACTATATAGTCGGCTATTTTTAGTATTGGAACTCACAGCAAAACCAATTATGGGTTTGACTCTCCTAATACGTTTGTACACAGTTGAGTACAAACATATTGTTCCATTTAATTTGTTTGTTTGTTTTTTATGGTTGTCGATGACAATACAACTTTATACAAAGAAGAAGAAGCAATCCAGCAATCATTTTTATTCTTTTAAGGGAATTTGTTGAGTCTGAAGCCTAGGGCTCTATTACTGCCCTCGTGTAATTCACAGAGGTAGCTTTGAAGCTCCGTTGGATCTCATCTCATGATGAATATCTTCATGTAAAAGATTCCTCATCTCCTGGACAATAACCAGGTTGCTGGACCTGTACCAAAGGTTTGGTGGACTGGCTCACCTCGTGGTGGGTGGAGAGCCAATCGAGGTTCCACAGGATCTCTGGAGGAGGGGAGCCTGAGGCGCTGCACACCGCTTTGACATTACTCCCCTGCATCATCGTCACGGATTTCGGGGTGACCTCTACTTTGGGAACCACTGCAAGAGAGAGAGAAGAGCACGCGGCATTATTGGACATCCGACCGGACCTTTGCATCGATTGATTTGTTTACAGATTTATTCCCGTCTTTCCCGTCTCCATGAAGCGATCGTCTCTGCGAGCGTTCAATATCAGATACCCGGCGTTGCTTATTATAACGTGGTTTCACATTACCACAGTCCGGTGGGGAGAGGCTAGTGAAGGCCTTCGGCGCTCCTCGGTCGTCTATGCATGTCAGATCAGGGCTGTCGGTTTCTTCAAGGAGCCTCAGTTTGATCCATATGTTCTCACAAACACAATCCAGAGGGTTACCCGACAGCATGAGTCTGGTAAGTAAAAACACGGCACGTGAGAAACGTTTGAGCGCACGCCACAAAAAAAAAGACTTTTCTCTCTATACGTACGGGTATGTTGTGTTGAAGCTCTGAAATGTTCTCCATGACAGCGTTGATAGGTTGTTGTCTCTGAGATTTCTAAACGGTTACAAAAAATAACAATCAAAATGCAGGCAGCGCCAGTGTGCACCAATGAAGCAACTACAGAGGGTCTTTAAAACGCTACTTACACATATTGGAGTCTCGTATTGTTGAAAAATGCATCCGACGATAAAGACGTCAATCTCGTCTTGGTCACTGTTCTGTTGTGAGAATAAACTGGTGAGACGGATGTGTCGTGGTTCCACGTACAACACTAAAGGCGTGCAGTGTGGTACTTACAGGTTCCTCAGGTTGATGTAATGCCTCAGACTGTTGTCGTTGATGTCAAACAGTCTGTTTTGATTCGTAATGTATCTGTGAAAGACAAGGGGAGAAAAAGGCGTCCATTCAGTGTGAACTTGGTCTGCATGCCGAGACGGTCCGCTGGTTAATGACTCGATCTGAGATGGGATGTGTTTGCGTGCCGTCATGTTCTTCTACTGAGGGAATTTACTCTGCAGTACATTTGATTTTGAATATAATGGCAGCAAGTACAAGAGCGTGTTTGCACACTGGCACTATGATAGAAACAGACTTTATGTTTTTGTGTTACTTTTGTGTTATTGTTCATGCAATCTAGTTCCTGCAGATAAAATTACACCACTGCATTATAAATAATCTGATAGGAAGATAGCTCAGTTGACCAGTCGATAATCCTTACAGCTTTATTCATTATTCATTGTTATTATTATAAATGAATGTAAAACTCCAAACTTTGAATCATAATGTTTAAATGGGGAGGTGACATTGAAGCTGGAATTGCATATACTACTTTTGGGTTATTTCATCTAAATAAATGTTTACTGTATAAGTTAGAAGTATTTAAAAGAAGATTTTGAATAATAACTTAAAAAGAGCTTTTTAGATTTTCATCAAAATTGAATGCTGAAGTAAACACATCTTTCACCACCAGAAAACAATTTAGTTGCATAAAAGGACTGTGAAAACATTTTAAAATGATCACAGATTGATATTTATGTGTTTTGTACGTTTAACAACACCATGCTATAATATATTACAACTTTAAATATCCTGAGAAATCTAAAAGGACTTTGTTGCTCCAGCGGCTTTGTTTGTCTTCTCAAGTACTACAAACAAGACAAAGGACTTCTTTTAGTCATGGTTGGACTTTCAGAAGATTCAACCGACCAGCAGTCTTCATCGAAATGCAATTCGTTTTAACAGTATTCTCCAAATGTGATTTATTTGCCAAAGCTAATAAAGCCATAGGGATCGGGTTGCTAACTACAATCATGGTGTTTCCAGTATGTCTGCCTCCGTGAGTCTCCCCTCCATCCTCCACCGGGTGCCATGCAGTTGCACTTGTGCAGGGTTGTAGCAGGTGCACAAGCCTACACACTGACGCAGATAAGGCTACATAACTGTGGGTAGCCCAACGCCGGCTGTATACAACCGATGGGATCTCACGTGGAATCTGCCAACGATGTGGTCTCTTTTATTTTTTTTATTTTTTTTTAACGTTGAGGTTATATCACACCGCCGCCCAAAAAAAAAAACCCGAGTGAGCACCTCGGAGGCTGCAGCGTCGGGCCTTAACGTTTACTCCATCGCAACCTCTGGAGCTGTTTTGTCAAGGAAACACCGACTAATCCAAATAAGCCAGGACGCGCACTCTCACCACCATTACGCACACACACACACACGCGCGCGCTATGGTCGTTACTGGCACGCGCGACCCCCCATCTACGCCAAAATACACACACACACACACACACACACACACACACACACACACACACACACACGGACACACGCGCGCGATCGCACACGTATACTAGGCTGCATGATCGGACAAACACTCGGTTTTAAGAAAAAGAAAAAAAATCCCACATCGTGTGTATGAAGCGCAGAAGGCAGATGTCTATTGATCCGTAATCCACAGGGGAAACGATATCAGGCCTGCTGTTATTAATGATGCTGTTGGTGTTACTATTGCCTCTTTTATTAACACAATTCTAGCCCTTGGGTATTATTGCGACCCCGTGATCGAAGGTAGTTATTTACGCATTGCATCCCAATAAGTTCCGTGGCTGTCTGCGCGATCGTTTTCACACACACTTACATCTCGGTGATGTTTTCCATGTCATCTAACGTGAGGACAGGGAAATCCTCGATCCCCGGTACAGAATCGTTACAAACAATCCGTGAGATGCTGCAAGTGCAGGATGCGGGGCAAGCATCGCCAAGTGTCCACAGCCCCATCAAAACCAAGAGCAATCCGAAACGAGCCATGCCATATTCCCCCGCGCTGGAGTCCATCGCAGGTCCAAATGATGTCCCACGAATCCCCCCCCCCCCCCCACCACCACCACCACCACCCCTCCACCCCCAAAAACGGAATCTGGTCAGATTGAATTCTTGTTCAGATGTCCTCCCTCGCCGCTTGTATCTGGCCAAGTTAATCCTTTCGGCTCCGCAGGAAAAGAAGAAGAAGAAGAAGAAGGGAAATCAAGAGAGAGAGACTGTACGCTGTCGGTGAGGAATACGCAAAGCCCACGGTTTTAATATCAAGATGCCATGGACTGGCCTCCCCGTCTCCGCAGAGCTGGTATCACACTACTGCATATCGATGTCGTGAAGCGAGGTGTCAAGTGGTCCGTCCTGCTGCCGCTGCCGCCGCCGCCGCCGCTGCCGCTGATGTCTCCGTCCTTGTACCTTCGGGCACAGACTGTTCGCCTCTGCCTTGTAAAACAAATATGAGGTGTTCCAGATGTTTAGAGATCAATAGGCACTGCCCCCCCCCCCCCGCCAGCGCTTTCTCATACGTGTAGTGGATGGGGAGGGAAGTGAGAGGGACTGCACAGTGGAGTGAGGATGCGTGGTGATGCTGCGTGTGTATAGGGGAGGAAAGCTACCTGCATGCGTCTATCGATTATCGGCGAGGACGAGCGCACCCCCCCCCCTCCCGGCCGTCACTGAGATCGGGTTCATGGCGGAGATGGTTGTGATGATTACGGTGGAGATGAGTTTCGGACACGTTTTATTCATAGGATTTTTTTTTTTTTAAATATTTGTATCATGCAACGACACGTAACACAACACCCGGCCCCGCAGTCTGCGCTAAGCGGTCAGCTGCGGGTCAAACGCACTGTTTGTGGCGGGCACAACAACATTCTGGATGTAAACTCTTGTGTTGTAGTTGCTCCGAAGCCATGCATTGGATGGAAGTGCCCCCCCCCCTCCCGCTCAACCCCTCCCTCCCCTCCTCCCCCCTCACTCACCCTCCTCCTCCTCCTCCTGCTATCCTCCCCGCCGCGCACACACACACCGTTGTACGGTTGGCCATTAGGCCTTTAGTGTGACGTACGGTTGACGCACAAGACGGGGTGCATCTATGAAAAATAATTACCTATACTATGTCTGCAAGCTTCGAATGGCTCCAACTCCAATTACTGGTCAGTGTGCGATATAGGAGCAAGAATTACACGAAGAAGAAGGTTTGCTACATGTTTGTTTTGTTAGTATTCCTGACAAAAAAAAGCTAATTAAGTCAGAAATAATGTGTTTTCTTTCTATTAAGTTTGGCACACATTTGAACAACAACCCACTGTAATCATTTGTGAAGGTTTTATTCCAATAAACCATGACCTGATAAATGGAATCGGATATCTCAACGGTATTTGGTGCTGATCTTTAAGCATGTTGGTGTCCACTTCCAATTGTATTGATTAATTGCAACTCTCTGTTTAAATACCCAGCCTGAGCACATTAAACAACAAATCAAGCATTCATTGTTTTTAGTCCGTTCGGTCCTTACAATGAAGATCTCAACATCAAGGTGATAAGATGTTTCGAAATGATCAGATCCAATCTGTTTACCTGTGGATTCCTAAATTTCACTCATAATGAGGAGGCATACTCAGTCAGGACACATGATCTATGACACAGCCTGGATGGTTAGTGTCGCTATGGTGACTTGCTTTTTACAAATAGCGCTGACAATGTCAAGTGTCGCTATGGTTGCAGAGGAAAATATGTACGCAGTCTTTTTTTATGAGAAACATCAAGAACTGAATTATATCTGTCTCCATGGTAACCTCGGAGTATAGGAAAGGGGAGAGAGCTCTTTATTTTGCAATAGATCCTTTATGAGCATGACAACACTATTAGAAAGGGGGATGTTTAAAATAGAATGGACACAAGTTGGGCTCCTGATTTGCAATAAATGGGCAGTGAGGTGGCTGATTTCATGGCTGTGTTATTTTAGCACTGCAGAAGAATCAAGTGAATCTAGTTGCACTGATTTGTGCATCTGAGGGTTTTTGTCTACTTGTTAATTCAATTACACTTAAAAAAAAAATGTAAATGCATATTTTAAAATGTTCCATCTTAACTTTGCAGCGATGTCTCCTGAGGGACTTGAGTTTGACCTTCCGCGTTGACTGGCAGAAGTAACAGTTACGTCTTTAATGCGCTGAAACTTTTTTGTTATGCCGAACTACGAGTTCTTCCTCCTCTTGCGCAATTGGTTTGGCAGCACGCTGCTCCGGCCTCTTCCTGTACCAGCTGGTGGCAGACTTGTCTTGAACCCCACGTGCAGTGATGCAGCTGTGACTCAGCCCACCAAACTACATCCTGTACTATCCACTGTATCTGTATGCATTATCAAATATACATGTGCATCCTGTTTATCTGAGTGAATACAAACAACAGCTCAATATTCACTATTTGGAAATCAAGAGAATATGTTTTGATCTAATGAGGGGAAAAAAAATGTGAAACTCTCCTTTTATCAAGAAGCAGCATGCATATTGGGGGGGGGGGGGGGTGGAATGGGGACTGTGTCATAAACGAGCTGAATCCCAGATGATGGTATAGGTTTAGGAGGCCTTACAGCCCCCGTTAGAAGAGAAGGCCGGACGACAGTTGGGTTCAGATTCGGAAACGGGATGAGAAAATCCATAGAAAGCAACAGCCCCAAAGAAGAGGAACCACAATTAGCTCATTCTCCTGTAGCTAAGTATAATAAGTCAGATGTTAATCGGTGGATATTAAGAGAAATGTGAGATTTATCCAATAACTTGAAGGAGAATCAAGTCAGGTTTGATAGTTGAATAATTAATTATTTGTGTAAAGAATAATAATAATAATAAAATTATTCCAAAATCAACATAAAAGTAATACAATTCATAACATAAAGGAGTAATAAGTAAATAAGAAAATGAAATATCGGACACAGGCCGCAATGGGAATCATTGGAATTGAAATAGACTGTTTATGACCCAGGTGGTCTCGGGGTCTCGGGGTCTTGAACGTAAGCAGAGAACTGGAAATGAGCACGATGAGTGTGTCATGTGTGTTTGTAATTGTCTGTCGCTCCGCTCAGTCTGCCTCCTACTTACTGGAGATCTTTGGAGGATGTCCATTGGTCAGAACACTCAACTTTGGAGAAGTGTAAAGGAGTTTCCACCGATGGCCGGGAGTCGCCGCGTCGCTCTGACTGTGCATTTTATTCTGAAGTTTTTCCATCCGAGAACAACATTGCGACCATGCAGAACTCTCCCAACCCCACAATCTGGCTGGCTTAAGGAGCCTATAGTCCTCTGGCTTAACAGCTGGCATGGAATGAGATGGGGCTTCAGCGAATGATGGGGATCATCTTGTGTGCTCTCAATCCTCTGAGGCTGCTACCTGCTCTGGAGATTCTGTTTAACTTTTGCATTGTTACTCTCAGCCTTATTCTTCAGAATAATGTAATGTAGTTG
This sequence comes from Pungitius pungitius, assembly GCF_949316345.1. Lineage (NCBI taxonomy): Eukaryota > Metazoa > Chordata > Actinopteri > Perciformes > Gasterosteidae > Pungitius > Pungitius pungitius. The sequence goes on along the minus strand of NC_084917.1, from coordinate 3,987,854 downwards.
AGTTGAGTAGCCATTTTGTAAAATAACTAAGTCTACAAAGGGACACAATTGAGTTTTTTCAATCGCTGTAAGCCTCTGCGTAACTAAACTAAACCAACATGTCCTCTAACGGGTTTCTTTAAAAATGACAAATAGCTTCTCCTCTGTAGTCGTAAAAGAGCAGGTTGTGTGCACTTAGACGGGTCCATAGAGGACGGCTCTTAAGTGGCATTTCATTAGCAGCAAAAACAGACTTGAGGCTTGCATTCTCAACATCTGATATTAGGAGAAAGATGCCGTTCACAATGTTCACGTAGTGTTTTTAAGTTAAGGCTGCAAAGGGTGCTGGTGAGAAGGAAGTTAGGCAAGCTTGAGGAATTTTGAAGCTCAATAAATAATCTTCTCACCACATGGTAACATGTAAGACGTTTCGTCGTATTACTAGAGTTTTGACATCACACCTAAATGTGGTCTCATCATCTTTGGTCGCTGATGTTTTGACATCCGCTTGCACATAAAGGGTAATTAAAAAACTGCAATCTAGAATTTTGACTACTGTGCACTGTCCCTGCTGAATGAATAAAATTGGCATCACATGTTAGGACTAACCAACTACTATTGCTTTGAGTATTGCCTACGTGCATGAGATAGACCCAAATAAATGATAAATAATTGAATTTAGGACATTTTTTTCTAATTTGAATGGACTTTATGTTGTATGGTACATATATGTATGTAAATATATATATATCGATCTCTCTCTTTCTATATATATAATATATATATATATATATACAGTGTATATGTTATGAGATAAGGGTGTCTGCCGAGGGGGCGGGGCTGAGAGAGGGTGCTGCCTGCCAGCCTCTACTTTGTACAATAATACCCCATATTTCACGGAGGGCTTGATATATCACTCTGGGTAACCAGACGGAGACATCGTTTTCGCTCTGTGAACGTAATACGCATAAACTCCGCCCGCCCGTGCTGACCCAATACAGCTTAGTAACAGACCCCGGGCGAGTGTCAACGAATCGAGCTCATCCACAGTCAAGTCTTCTCTTCTCATGCTGAAAACGTTCAAACGTTTCTGGGCGAGTGGGTCCGCAGTGAACGTGGCTTTGCTGCAGGTTTGTTTTCTCATACTGATATGAAGTGTTAGCACTGTGTTCATCGTTGCGTCATGTAGCCTGTCTGTCTGTCAGCTACGTTTCGATTTGACCGCTGGTGTTTACAAAGATAACGTCACTTAGCTGGCTCGTTCCACTGTATCCCCCCCCCCCCCCCGCAGGTGAATATAATAGTCAAAAACGTGCTCCCTTTTCTCACTGGAGCTGCTAGACACGCTCGCTAAACACACGGGGAAAGCAACCGGCTAGCTTAGCACTGCTGTTAGCTTAGCGAAGTAATGTCAACTTAGCAAAGCGGCTAACGTTAGCTAACTCCTGTTTGACAGATCATGTGACCAACACCTTTTCCTTCTGGGGTGTGAGTTTCTTTTTGATCCACCGTTCCTTTTGGGAACGTTAGCCGTTTTATTTTGACTCGACATTAAAGGGGGGGTGGGGGTTTGATGAGTTTCCTCCCCAGTGTGCTCATCATCCAGCAGCAATGCATGTGTCCTGATCGGGTTATTAGCTCTAAATACGCTCCCGGAGAAGCAGTTAAAAAGGGTCTCTGCTAACACCTTAGCTAAGCAGGCTTCGACCAGCGTCAGTAGCAAGGCCTCAGCCCAGCGAGTGATGCTACTCGGCTCGGCGGTGTTTACCCAGAGTCAGCGTGCGGGGGCGTGTATAGGTGGACTGCACGATTTAAGATTTAAGCCCCGACTGTTGCGATGCTGCATGAGTTACCCAGAAATCATTCATGCAGCTGCACGCAGACCTGACTCCTGATTGCAAAGGATTTGTCTTCATCGGACCAACCTGGCATTTATTAGAAATGAATCCAGTGTTTATTAGACAAAAGGAGACACTCAACGACTTTTCTGATGTACTAAGGGCTATATCAGCAATTAATATTTCAAAAAAATGATCCCCAGTTGCAGTATTCGATCATGTGGATGTGTCTTTGCTTGTATGATGTGTTCCGGGGCTGATTGTACTATTCCTGCTGCAGATTCAGGGAGAGGAGCCTGTTTGCATTCCAGTGCATGTGCAAGACGATGGAGGTGAAACTAGAACACCAGGACGAAGACAACGCATTCGGCAACACTGACGCTAACGGTACACTTCTTCGTTCTGATCGGCCATTCGTGACCACGGCTCAAACCGCATGAATTGAGTCTGTGAGGTTTTTGGACTCAGCTTTGAAACACTGCGTGTGGATGAATCGGCTAATTGGTTCACTCAAGGGAGGGGAACAAAAAGTAAAAAACGGAACATTTCTGGCCGGGCACTGAATAGCATGTGGACGTGTCAGATGGTTGAGGGACTCTCCTGTCCAAGATACTGCTGTTCAGTGGGCCCTGAGCAGATCTGCCCGTCTTCTAGTCCAGGAAGGATACATGGTGGTGCTGGACATATTCCAGCCCATAGTTGGCTATTGAATCATCACCATTCTCTGGGTGGATCATGCAGTAGAGCCAACCATGTATTTTATATTTTTGTCTTTCAGTAAGCGGACGTGGCTAGTAATGCAGATTTGTTCTTTTTCTTCACTCCAATATTATGGTAGCATCCTGAGTCACGGATAGGTTTTGAAGACTGGTGCCACGCTAGCGTTGTTGTTGTTGTTG